>NC_080428.1:58011956-58654456 GCF_029873635.1 Malania oleifera
ATGAAAAGAATTACGCTAACCATGATTTATAGTTAGTTGCGGTGGTCTACGCACTGAAAATTTGGAGACATTATCTCTATGGGGGTAGGTGTGAAGTTTTTACAGACCATAAGAGCCTGAAGTATTTCTTCATGCAAAAAGAATTAAATATGAGGCAGAGGAGATGGCTGGAACTTATTAAGGATTGCGATTGCACCATCAGTTACCACACAGGGAAAGCAAACGTAGTGGCTGATGCTTTGAGTCCGAAATCAATGGGAGCAGCATTATCAACAGGGATGATTCAAGATCTGATTCAGATGGATTTGGAAAGAATCGGCGTGGAATTGGTAGAGGGTAAGCACCTGACATTCATTGCCAACTTGGTACTACAACCTATCCTGCTGGAGAGGATTAAATTAGCTCATAAGAATGATGCAGAATTAAAAGAACTAATGGATAAAGTGCAGGACGGATAGGAGAGGAGTTTAATATTTTAGATGATGGAGCTCTGAGGTTCCGTACCCAACTGTGCGTACCTGCAGATGCTGAAATTAAGAGGACTTTCCTAGAGTAGGCACACAAATCTCTCTGCACAGTACATTATGGAAGCACTAAGATGTATCGGGACCTTCGGGAGTCATTCTAGTGGAACGGCAAGAAAAGGGAGATAGCTTGTAACGACCTGAAATTTTCATCCATTTTTTTTTCTATATTAATATAATTCCAAATACCTTGCATAGCTATCATCATCACGGCCTGGAGTGGGACCGTGGTATCCTGTGCATTTCATATAACACCTAAGCAGCAGAAATACATATTGTCCAACATATTCCAAAATACAATACCATAGTACTATCTACCTAGTTGTACCTATACAAACATATACATAACACTTCCAAAAAGTCACAAAAATACTGTGGACTCAATAGACTGGCCCAGAACTCACTCCAAAAACTATGCCGACTCAACACCACCTTTACCTCTGAGCTGACCCTTCTCACCTCTCTAGATTACCTGAAATGTTCAATAATGTTAGGGTGAGACACCTTTCTGTAAGGAGAAACATGTTATTACGAGTGTGTGACATATGAGTTAGTTGGCAACAAATCATATAATTAATACTATATATAATATTCCTCAAGAAGAACATTGGTATAATAACACACGCTTATGTCATTTGGAATATGAAAATTTATGAGTTATCTATTCGAAAGTACTTCTATCTATAATAAGTAATCTTTGCTTTCTGTGTGTACTATTCATATACATAAATCTATATGCTTCCCTTTTACACCAATGAGCAAAGGGTTTTTTATGTTGCCTATAAACTAACAGGTGAGGCCGAAAGGTGGTGGACAACTATGAGATTACTGGAGGAACAGAGACTGGTACAAGTAGCTATGACCTGGTGCCGATTTAAAGAAATCTTCTTTGATCGCTATTTTCCCGCGACCGTTAGGGAAGCGAAGGTAGCAAAATTTCTGGGATTGACTCAGGGAAATCTTACAGCCTAGTAGTACGTAGCGAAGTTTATTGAGTTGTCATGCTGCGCCCTTTATATTGTTCTAGATGAGGTGAAAAAGGCTAGGATGTTTAAGAGGGGTTTGAGATGGGATATTTATAAACAAGTGGTTGTTTTAAAGATGCAGGATTTCTCTGAGCTTTTTGACAGGGCCACTATGGCGGAGGAAAGTGAGCCGAAAGATGTTGGAGCACCGAGCTAGAGGGATGTGGGGACCTTGAGTCAGAGAAAGAGGCTTGCATATTCAGGATTTTAGACAAGCTCTAGATGAGGCCATTGGAGGGGAGATGGGTTTGGCAGAGTTCAGAGACAGGAGAGAGGAGATCACGGGTATCAGGGTGAGCAGGCATACCCTATTTTCCTTATTTGTGGTAGGAGGCATACAGGAGCGTGCCGGTTGGGGAATAATGTTTGCTACAATTGTGGAAGACCTGGACACATAGCACGGGAGTGTTAGTGGTCACCGAACAGAGCACCAGCCCCTAGATAGATCCAGAGACATAATAAGGTACTTAGGGGTGGCGGCCAGCGGAGGAATGTAGCCCCGCTAGGGTTTATGCTTTGACATCGGGAGAAGCTAGGATAGCAGATGTCGTGACAGGTATCCTTATTGCTTTATCATATAAAGTTGTTGTTTTGTTTGACACAGGTGCCATCCATTAATTTGTATCAACGGGTTATGCTAAATTATCTGGGATTGTGGCACAACTGTTAGATGTAGAGTTGTCTATTGCCATGTTGTCTGGATTTACAATGAGGTGTAGAAAGGTACTTAGGAATTTTTTAGTGGCCATTTAGGGGAAAGTACTACCAGTCGATCTCGTGGTACGAGGCTTGCAGGGATTTGACGTGATATTGGGTGTGGACTAGTTGACAGCTAATTATGCTAGCATTGATTGTTATTAGAAATAAGTGATCTTCAGACCCCTGGGTGAGCAGGAATTCATATTCGTGGAATTACGTGTGCGCGCCCCATCGCAGTTGGTGTTAGCTTTACGGGTGAGGAAGCTGCTTCTGGGTGGTTGTCAGGGATTCGTAGCTTATGTAAAAAAGAGGCCAGAGGGAGAATTAAAACTTACTGATATTTCAGTGGTTAGATAATTTTTAGATGTTTTTCTGGAGGAGTTACCTGGCTTACCACCTGATCGAGAGATAGAATTTGCAATTGATTTGCTTCTAGGGACGACACCAATATCTAAAGTGCCTTACAGAATGACTCTTGTAGAATTAAAAGAGTTAAAAGATCAGTTGCAAAATTTGTTAGAAAATTTTTTTTTAGGCCTAGCGTGTCACCTTGGGGAGCACCAGTTTTATTCATGAAGAAGAAAGATGAGACCATAAGGATGTGCATTGATTACAGAGAAATAAACAAAGTGACGTTAAAGAATAAATATCCTCTTCCCAGAATCGATAATCTATTTGATTAGCTCTAAGGGACTCAAGTCTACTCCAATATTGATCTCTGGTCAGGTTATCACCAGGTGAGAGTTAAAGCGGAGGATGTTCCAAAGACGGTTTTCAGGACTCGATATGGGCACTACGAGTTTCTCGTTATGCCATTTAGTATGACAAATGCACTGGCAGTGCTTATGGACTTGATGAATCGGGTGTTTCATCAGTATCTGGACTAGTTCATTATGGTTTTTATAGATGATATACTAGTCTATTCGAAGAGTTTTGAGGAGTATGAACATCATCTGAGGTTGGTGTTGTAGGTATTGAGGGAAAGAAAGCTGTACGTGAAATTTAAGAAATGTGAATTCTGGCTGAGGCATGTCATTTTTCTAGGGCATGTGAGATCCAAAAGTGGTATAGTAGTTGGCCTAGGCAAGATAGAGGCAGTGGTAGATTGGGCAAGGCTGAGAAATGTTCAAGAAATTAGGAGTTTTCTAGGACTGGCAGGGTATTATCGGCGCTTTGTGAATGGGTTTTTCAAACTGTTAGGTGCTTTGAAATGGCTCACGAGAAAGAATGTAAGGTTTGAATGGTCTAATGAATGTGAGCAGAGCTTTCAGGAGTTGAAATAGCGGCTGGTTACTACCTTAGTGTTGGCTATTCCATCAGGAGAGGATGTGTTAGCCCTGTTAGCTACACTATCTTGGCTTATATGTTTTGATGATATTAACCTAGTTGTTGTTTCTAGTATTTTCCATCCTTGCAGATCTTATCTAGTATAGGTACATAGTGTCAGATACACAGAGGTACCAAATCAGAAGCAAATATCGGACCTAGTAGACATCAAATAGAAAAGATCGGGAGGACACTGACTCAGAAGCACCAAAGCACATCCCAGAGTTTTTATTGTGTATAAACTAATTGTAATAAGGGTTGTGTGAGTGAGTGCGTATTATAACTCTTGCGGTGTGTGTCTTGCATGATTTTCTAAGTAAGAGTTGAGCCATTGCATAAGCATACTAGGAAACATGAGTTTATAGGATTGCACTAAATACATAAACACAAACTCACCTTTCATGACTTTCTAAGTTAAAATAAGAGTTTGTCAAATGAATCCTAAAACTCAAATATGTTTTCAAAAGGACAAGTTTTTAACATCCTAGTTTTAAGAAAATTTTTATACTTAGTCCTGATTGTATTAAAACAAGTTTAATGTCCTAAAGGTTCAAAGAAAGTCAAGTATTTTTACAAAAGGACATACTAAGCATATAAGATATCAAAATGGGTTTTCAAACGTGTTTTATTAATTAAAATATCTTATATTCAAAAGTAAACCCATTTGTACAAGTTTTAATCTATATTAGACTTAATATATTTCATATAATTTTGTCCAAGAATGTTTTGAGTTATTAAAATACTTTTTGACAAGGAAAAACAAAGTAATCGTCACAGCCGTAGTGTAGTCTTGAGTCCTAAACACCTTACGGTATTTTAGGCATAACTTTTTCTAAAAAAGTCCAAATGGGACAATCTTAGTGTTCCTGGAAAGCTAAGACAAAATTCCACAACTTTTATTTTGGTGACTTTTTCTGATTCAAGGACCTCATCGACGAAATTCATAAATTGTCATCGACGAATTCAACGGGAAGAAGTGCTCCAACGGGCGGAAAACGGTTAGTTTGCCAAATAAAATATTTTTTCTTCCCCCCAATGGCTAGTTAACGGCTCCTAAGGTTCTTGGGTTATAAATACAAGCTTTTAGACTTGTATTAATATGGTTTTGAGCATTGTTGATCATATTTGTGAAAAATATCATTTTATCCAAAACCTAAGCACTTTGCACTTTGCATTTTAGTTATTCTTCACAAGTGCTCAATCCCCTCTTGCTCACTTATCTTATAAGATTCATTCCTTGAGAGAATAGAGTGAGGATTTGGTTGTGTTTCATATTGGCTCATTTAAGAAGCATTAAATTGTATTTCCAATCTCTTGTAAGGTTCTTTGTGAATCGAAGCGAAGGCTCTTGGTGAGCGCGGTAGGGGTTTGCTCCCAAGTGTAGGGATTTTTTCTCAAGTTATAAGACTTCTCTGCCAGTGAAGGAGTATCTTTAGTGGATTGTAGAATCCTTGGCTTGGTGCTAAGGTGTGGACGTAGGCTTGGTGCCGAACCACGTAAAAATACCGGTGTTGTTCTTTCTCTCCCTTACACTCTGTATTTTATATCTTGTGCATGATTTATATTTATATTGTGATATAATTTCTTGTATCTTGCCAAGAGTTTTTATTTTGTAGAAAAATATGTATTCCGCAAAAAGAGTCTATTCAGCCCCCCTCTAGACTATATACTCCGGGCTGGGACTCCCAACAGGATGGATTTGTCATTTACAATGATGTGTCTCAGAGGGGACTTGGGTGCATGTTGATGTAGCACGGGAGAGTTATTACTTATGCATCTAGGCAACTTAAAGAATATGAGAAGAGCTATCCTGTGCACGATTTAGAGCTAGCTGCAGTGGTGTATGCTCTCAAGAACTGGAGACACTATCTTTAAGGAGCAAAATGTGAAAACTTCACGGACAACAAAAGTTTGAAATATTTCTTCACTTAAAAAAAACTGAATATGAGACAAAGAATATGGTTGGAACTCATTAAATATTATGACTGCACTATTAGTTACCATATTAGGAAAGCAAATGTGGTAGCTGATGCATTGAGTCAAAAGTCAGTGGGAGCAGAATTGTCAGTAGTGGAGATTCAATTTATGCATATGAATAGTACACAAAAAGCAAAGATTACTTATTATAGATAGAAGTAATTTCAAATAGATAAACTTAGAAATTTTCATATTCCAAATGACATAAGCATGTGTTATTATACCGATGTTCTTCTTGAGGAATATTGTATACAATATTAATTATATGATTTGTTGCCAACTAACTCATATGCCACACACTGGTAATAACATGTTTCTCCTTACTAAGAGGTATCTCACCCCAACATTATTAAACATTTTGGGTAATCCAGAGAGGTGAGCAGGGTTGGCTCAAAGGTAGAGGTGGTGTTGAGTTGGCATAGTTTTTGGGATGAGTTTGGGGTTGGTCTGTGGAGCCTACATTATTTTTGTGACTTTTGGAAAGTTTTATGTACATGTGTGTATGGGTACAATTAGGTATATGGTACTTTGGTATTGTATTTTTGAATATATTGGATATGTATGTACTTCTGCTGCTTAAGTGTTATATGAAATGCACAAGATACCACAGTCCCACTCCAGGCCGTGATGATGATAGTTATGCTCATGCCAGGTTATATTAATATAGAAAAAAAATGGATGAAAATTTCAGGTCGTTACATAGTTGAGTTTGTGGAGCAGTATTTGACATGCTAGTAGGTAAAGGCGGAGCACCAGAAACTAGCAAAATAGTTGCAATCACTACACATTCCTGAGTGGAAGTGAGATCATATCTTTATGGATTTTGTTACAGTGCTACCACCGGCGTTGCATGGGCATAATGCCATATGGGTGATTGTAGACCGCCTGATGAGGAATACTCATTTTCTCCCAATTAAAGTTAATTACTCCATGAGCAGGCTGACAGAATTATATAGTCAGGGGATAGTTCAACCACATGATGTGCCGATATCTATAATTTCGAATTGAGACTCACAATTCACGTCATGCTTTTGGAGAAGTTTGTAGGAGCCTTTGGGGTCTCAACTATCATTCAACACAACATTTCATCCTTAAATGGATGGACAGACAGAGAGGATGATCCAGATACTAGAAGATATGCTACGAGCATGTGTGCTGGACTTCAGGGGTAGTTGGACCCAGTATATGCCACTAGTTAAATTCGCGTATAATAATAGTTACCTGGCGAGCATTGGAATGACACCTTACGAGACATTATACAGTAGGAGATGCCATTCTCTGCTATACTGGGATGAAGTGCGTGAAAGGTGAGTTTTGGGGCCAGAGTTGGTGTAGCAGGCATATGATAAAGTCTGACTTATTAGAGATATAATCAGATCAACATAAAGTCGAAAAAAAAGAGATACAGATACACGCTGCTGGAAATTGGAGTTTGATGTAGGAGACCATGTGTTCTTGAAAGTAGTACTGATGAGAGGAGTTAAGAGGTTTGGGAGAAAGGGCAAGTTGAATCCTAGGTACATTGGCCCATTTGAAATACTTGAAAAAGTGGGTCCAGTTGCCTACAGATTAGCTTAACCACCAGAACTATCCAGGATTCATGACGTATTTCATGTATCTATGCTAAAGAAATACGTCTTAGATCCCTCCCATGTGATCATCTATGAGGAGTTAGAGCCTAAAGATACTATAACATATGAAGAAATCCCAGTGCATATTTTGAATAGAAAGGAACAGGAGTTGCGCAGTAAGAAAATTCCACTAGTGAAGATATTGTGGAGAAATCATGTAGTGGAGGAAGGTTCATGGGAGCTAGAGAAGGAAATAAAACAAAATTACCCACATCTATTCAATGGGGATTAGCATTAATCGGAAAAGAAAGAGAAATGGTGCAGGTAAGGTAAGTATTGTTTTGATTTTATTTTCATACAGTGTAGGACCATATATGTATAAATTGTGTTTTGGTTTATAGGATATAGTAGGTTTTGGGTGAATTTTGGTTAGTTATTGTAATATCCCAGAACCGTATGTGTAACCATGGTATTCCTCCGCCATAAGTGAGGGTAATTAATAAAAGTATAGCAAGCTTTTCCTTTCAAGTTGAAACATGTATAGTCAACAAATTTCGAGGACGAAATTTTTAAAAGGAGGGGAGAATGTAGAGATCCGAAAAATATAATAATAAAATAAATTAAAAAAAAAAATTTGGCTGGGAAAGGAGAAAATCGGGGATGGTTTTCTAGAAAGGTTAGAAAATCATCGACGATTATGGGAATTTACTGCGGGACGGTAACGGGTAAACGGTAATTTTGGGCTGGTTAATAGAAATCAGTGACAGTTTTCTGAGAGACAGAGAAAACTGTCAACGATTTCTCGGTAGAATGGTTTTTAAAGGGGAACCCGAGAGCATTCTGTTAAATTAAGAGAAAACTCTCTCCCTCACCAAACCTTACGGTCATGCACCCTTCCACCTTCGATTATCGCTCCGTTAAATCCTGTTTTGATGATCAAGAATCACCACAGGGTTTATGGGAAGATTCTCTGCAATTTAGGTGGAACAAATTTTTAGTTTGGGGTTCCAGAGCACCATTCCAAAACTGAGGTAAGGGTGTTAAATATTGGTTTTAATGGTTAAATTGAAGTATTTAGGGCCTAGGAAATATTAGATAATAATATTTTAGAGATCGAGCTGATTAATTTGGGAAAAATATAAATTCAGGGTTTGGAATTCTAAACGTTGTAAGCATGGTTTAGGATTTTAATAGGCTTCCCAAGAAGCTGGTAAAGGAATAGATTAAGTCAGGCATTTTCAGAAATTTATTTATGAATTATTGTAGTTTTTGGGAATTGTGGTGTTGAACAAAGAAAAATAGATTTTATGGCATGTTATAGTATAATACATAGTAGGACTTACTCGTGTGGCATGAGTATAAATTTAATATGTTAACAGTATATCAGAATATGTTTTTGTGTCATGAAATAAGTATGATTTTTCACAGTGATTTTTAGAAAGATCATAAACAATGTAGAGGCTAAGATGTTTCTGGTATATTATGATATTATAGCTAGCACAGATGCTGTGATAATATAGCGAGCGCAGATGCCGAGATATGATAGCCGGCGCAGACGTCATGAATCAGTTTTAACATATGACAATTTATTTAGAAATTATGAAATGTTAGCTTTTATTCAGAAATATGTAAAAGTGAGATTTTATTTCAGACATATGAAAATGTCATGTGCAAACAGGAATATATATTTATATATTATGAGAAATGTATTATATATTAACAGAACCCGGATGGTTACGAATGTTAAGAGCACGGTACCGTTGCTAGCTAGCCAGATCGGAGAGAGGATACCCACTGTGTGTCGACCCCCAGAGGTTGTCAGAGAGTAGGCTGGGTGGACTAGATTGGTGTATAGCCGACAATGCAACCACACTATTCCAGAAGTATGGATCAGAGGCCAATTAGCCCAAAAGTGTAGGCAGTGTAGTAAGATACCCATATGTTACTGACCCGTTAGAGATTTGACGGTGTAGTAGGATGGGCAGGCCAGGATGGGTAGGCAATCGTGCATAGATATGTTATGTTTGACTTAACCTGGTAGGCTAGCCAACATTAAGTCCAGCCTACGAGCAACACAACCTAGATCATGAGGGGTGAATCCATGATACACAGATTTACATCCAGGGCATAATTCTAGCAATATATAGATTTAACAGATGATTTAAATGATACGAATAATTCATTATGAAATAATAAGATTATGTTTATAAGTACAAATTTTCATGTATTACCAGTTACAACTTAAGTTATACTACAATTATATTATTTGCAGTATTTGTTTATAATATGATAAAACTTACGTTGCCATACACTGATATTAGTCTATTTCCCTTACTGCGAGATGTCTCACCTTAGCATTGCAAATATTTCAAGAAATCCTGACAGGCGAGTGGAGCGAGCTCCGTGATAGAGGAGTTCATTGGAATTACCCTAGTTGCAGGGTAAGTTTTCGTGTCAGAGACGGGATGAATTTTTGGGATATATGTGTGTATATGTAGAATAGTAAATCTCTGGTATTGTTTATAAGTTAA
This sequence comes from Malania oleifera, assembly GCF_029873635.1. Classification (NCBI taxonomy): domain Eukaryota; kingdom Viridiplantae; phylum Streptophyta; class Magnoliopsida; order Santalales; family Ximeniaceae; genus Malania; species Malania oleifera. The sequence continues at coordinate 58,021,610 of NC_080428.1, forward strand.
GCATGTTTTAGTTCCACTGCTTAGATGACTTGTATGTATAAACTGGTAAATCCCTGGTACCTATGGGTTTAGGTTCACTTTGACTTTGACTTTGACTTTGACTATGATATTAGAGTAATAATAGTGCGTGGAAAAAAAATAATAGAGCAAAAATTGGGGTCATTACAACTTAATAGTCTAGAAAATCCTTTCACAAATCACTAGTAATACCCTGCCAGACCCAAGAAACTTCTGATCTCCTGAACATTCCTGGGGTCACCCAATTCGCTATTGCCTTTATCTTGCTTCGATCTACAGAAATATTATCTCCGGATATCATATGTCCAAGGAATGAAACTTTTTCCAACCAGAATTCGCATTTTCTAAATTTAGCGTACAACTTCCTTTCCCTCAACACCTATAACATTATCCTCAAATGATTTCCATGCTCTTCGAAACTCTTCGAATAGACCAGAATATCATCAATGAAAACTACTACAAACTGGTCTAGGTATTCATGGAAAATCATGTTCATTAGATCCATAAATGTCGCAGGAGCATTGGTCAGTTTGAAGGGCATAACCAAGAACTCATAGTGGCCATACCTAGTTCAAAAAACCATCTTCGGAACATCTTCTGGTTTAATTTCCACCTGATGGTACTCGGATCAAAGATCAATCTTGGAATGGACCCGTGTTCCCTGTAACTGGTCAAACTTGTCGTCAATATAGGGAAGATGATATTTATTCTTAATTTTCATTTTACTTATCTCCCTATAGTCGATACACATCCTCATCGTCCCATCTTTCTTGTATACAAACGGAACTGGTGCTCCCCATGATAATACACTAGGTCTGATAAACCCCTAGTTGTTCCTTTAATTCTTTTAATTCAACTAGTGCCATTCTGTAAGGAGCTTTAGATATTGGTGTCGTCATTAGAAGTAAGTCAATGACAAATTCAATTTCACGATCAGGAGGTAGTACAAGTAAATCCTCTAGAAAGACTTCTGAGAACTCCTTTACTACTTGAATATTTGCAAGTTTCATTTCTCCTTCTGGCTTTTCCTTTATACAAGCTAAGTACCCCTGACATCCGTCTAGAAGTAGACTCCTCACTTGAATAGCTGACAATAGCTGTGGTGAGGAGCGCACACATGACCCCACAAATCTATACTCCTGCTCCACAGGAGGTCTGAATACTACCTTTTTCTGATGACAATCAATACTTGCATAGTTGGCGGCTAGCCACTCCATCCCCATAATCATGTCGAATCCGTGCATATCAACTACTATGAGATCGACTAGTAGCATTCTTCCCTGAATATCCACTGAATAGCCCTTAAGCACCTTCCTACACACCACTACTGCTCCTGTTGATGTGGCCACAGATATTCGACATCAAGTAACTGGGCTTCTATCCCACACAGTCTAATATACTCTTGAGAAACAAACAAGTGCGTTGATTTTGTATGAAACAAAACAATAGCTTTAATTGAAAACATAAAAATAGTACCTGTCACCACATCACCGGCTACCTTTGCGTCTCATGGTGCCAAGGCATAAACCCGCGCTTGAACGGTATTCCTTTGCTGGCCACCTCGGGGTGCCTGGTTATTCCCCCTAGAATTGTCTAGGAATGGGAGCATTGATCGACTACGCATGACAGTCCCGTGCCATATGACCAGGTCTACCATATTGGTAGTAGAAATTCCTTCCCGCTCGGCACTCTCCCACGTGCCTCCTATTACATCTAAAGCTAAAAGAATAGGTTTGATCACCCTGATACCCACGGCTCCCCATCTCTCGTCTCTGACCCTCGTTATTTTTGTCTCTCCCCTATTGTACTTGCTCATAATTCAAGAGGCACAGGCCTCTTTCTCTAATTTTGCATCGCAGCACCTTCCTATAGGCTGGTCTCTATCACTGTGGCTTTATCTACTAACTCTGAGAAGGTCTGGACCTAGAATGCCACCAACTGCTCATAGATACTCTGTCTTAGGTCTCCCTTAAATCTTGTTAGAATTGGTGTATTCCCAAGAGGGGGGGTGAATTGGAATTTTAAAATTTATCACCTAGGTTAAGCCGGATAAACAGCAGTATATACACAACCTAGGGTCTGCCTATTCAATTTCCAAATGCGTAGATAAGTATAATGTGAAATTTAAGTCATACGCATCATTCACCCATAACATACATGTGCGGCTAATATAAAGTGCGGAAATATAAATGAACACACGATATGTTATCGGGGTTCGGCCAACCGTGCCTACGTCCCCGCCTCAAGCTCGCAAGCTAGAGGATTCCACTAAGAGCTCACTTAAGGGTGGAGCATCACCGTTTACAACCAGGTCAAATTAACACAGGGCTGACCTCAACCTTAACCAGGTCAATTAGCGGGGCTGACCTCAACCTACACGCCTTAACAGGACGACGCACCTAGCTTTCCTAACCGGGTCTAAGCCAATCCGGGACTATTCCAGGGCTAGTCTCCCTCTTCAGGCCCGTGCCTGGAAATACAACCAAAGTGTATTACAATGAAATGATACAGTGATTGTGCTTTCAAGTAAAGCAGATATGTACCCAAATTCGCGCAATAATATACACCACAAATATGAATTAATTTGTAAGCTCAGTGTGGTCTAAGATGTCAACTCTCAAATAGATTTACTATCATTGTAATGAGTGCGTGAGAGTGCAAACCTAAATGATCTTTGTATCACAGGATATTCAATCTAAGTGCTCAAACAAAGATATCATCCAGACTTCATATATTTCAATCAACAAGTTTTCTCAATACACATATGTATATGAAGCTCTAGCAACGTATAAGTTTGGTTTGCAAAAGGATATTCAATCTTTGTATTCAGCAAAAGATATATGAGTTAACGAGTATTGCAACAAAGATTTTATCACACTATCAAATATCTCATCAAATATTTTCAAGATTAATAACACAGTAGATATTTGAAAATGTTTTGCAACCAAAATACAAATACTATCTTCTTAAGATGTTGCAATGGAGGTGCAAATCTTAGAAGATCTATCAAAGTTTTCTTAGGATAGACTTATTAATAAAGTCCCCTAAGAATACTCAAGGTTTAGCTCTCAAGGATAATAAAACAATCAAATATGAATGGGAGAGCAAACCTACTTAGACTAGCACTCAATCAACTTACAAAGGGTTTAATTTGTATGAGAAGGTAAGTATGAGTGTAGGAGGCTTAAGAATGAGTATTATAGGGTTTTGGATTTTCAAAGAATTTTCCCTAATCAAAGTGGCTAATCCCCTTAATCTTTGCAAATGAAGGCATATATATAGGCAAGGGAGAAAATATGACTGTTGGGGACCTATAGGGTATTATTAGAAAAGTTTAATGGAGTTTAATGCATTTTAACCCTGTTTAGAAAAATATTAACCACGGTAAAAATGGGAACAACCCGAGAGGTCCGGTCGACCAAAAGTGGTTCGGTCAACCAGGACTCAAGTAGCTCGGTCGACTGGGAGCATTTTGAACTGAGTGGTCGGTCGACCGGAAAAAGGCGATTTTCAAAAATACCGCGGTTCGGTCGACCGGCCCCTTTTTGAACTGCATGGCTCGGTCGACCAGACCGTTGGGAATTTTCCCGAGACCTTTCGGTCGACCAAGTTGTTGAAGAACAAAAATGGTCGGTCGACCGGGGAGGTCAAACTGTTGACCCCCAAGAGGTTCGGTCGACCGAGGTCAAATGACCTATAAGTGCTCGGTCGACCGGGCCTGGGTCAAACTGTTGACCCGGACAGGTTTCGGTCGACCGGGCCAAAATGAACTGAGTTGGCCGGTCGACCGAAAGTACACCAAGTGTGCATTTCGGTCCGTTCTTGCAACATTCAAACCCTATTCAAGTGCCTATTACATACAAGTGCAAAAGTGAGTGTCCTAAGATCACTTGGGTCCAATTTGGAAACACCGGAAAACTCCGGTATCGGTCGACCGATGGTTCACCCTAAGGTCTTTCTATGGTTCGGTTTGAGCTTACAAAGTAAATCATTCATGTAATGTGTGTGAGCTTATTACAAACCGAAAAACCCTAATTACTATTACAGACAATTTCACTGGAAAATATTATAATTAAGAGTTTATGAAATTGTCTTCAAGCCTTTCTTGCTTTGTGCACATCTTGATCTTATCATTCTTGATTCCTGCACAAAAACTCAACTACTCATTAGATACAATGAGTATTTGTCATAATCAAAATCGGGCGTGACCAATAAGGTCAACAAATCTCTTTGCCTTCTTTTCCTCATCTAGCACCATGTACGGGGAAAAATGAGAGAGATCAACGAATCTAGCTGCGTACTACTGAACCGTCAGGTGCCCCTAGGTTAAATTCAGAAATTCCTCCGCTTTAGCATTCTTGGTAGTAGTAGGGAAGTACCATTCAAAGAATATTTCCTTGAAGAGGCTCCAAATCAAAGCTTTGGGTATTGGTCTCTGTTCCTTCAACAACCTCACTGATCTTGACTAGCAATTAGCCTCCCATGTCATCTTAAAAGTAGCAAACAACACTTTCTGCTCTTCGGTGCAAGGAGGAACTGCCAATGTCTCCTTAATCTCCTGGACCCATTTCTTTGCCACAAGTGGGTCAACTCCTCCTGCGAACGATGGGATTCATACGGGTGAACTACTCAATTGTGCAACCATGGTGAGCTCGTAGGTAGCCCCATTCCTCTAAAGTTCTCGCTATCTCTGCCATAACTTGCTGGGCGACACAACGCAATACTGCATCAGAATCACTGCTGCCCATACTGGAAGGCCCTGCATTGTTACCACCACCAACGTGTGCATTGATATTCCCAGGGTCCATCCTAAGAATAAAACAAAATAGTATGAGATTCCTAACTTCATAACTCAGCTAATACATTTATCTAACTAAGAACCATATGGTATCCTCATACAACCAATCAACTTAACATCTTTATTTCCTAATTTAAGGTTTAGTCTTACTGCTTAGAATCAAAAACAGATGATAGTTTACCATGGTTTTCCTGTAACCGTCGTTTTGGGAAAATCACAGAAACCACCAAGAGTTCTTGCCTCCAGGTCACGAGACAAAACACTAAATTCCAATCTTATCCTCCAGTAATGACTTACTAAAATCTTGATCTACCCATTTCCTACCTTCACCAAGATCCATACCTATACTTTAGTATTGTTTTCCACTGTGCACTAAAGTCTATAGAACCTAGCAATCTCGGCTCTGATACCAAAACTATAATGACCCAAAAATTATACTACTATAAATATAAAAATTTTCTGATATTAATAATAATAATAATAATATCTACAATGTCAACCCAGACCCAAAGGGGGGTACCTGGGTATTCCTATTCTTAAATACATACTATTCATGCAACGAAAAACATAGTGTACCTGAACCTCACATACAATACCAGAGTTCTACTGTCTCCATAAATATACATACATGTCCCCAAAAATCCATAAAATATCCCAGGGATTCCACAAACATATCTCCCAGCTCAAAACACTTACCTTGATACTATAGTACCAGGGCCTCCTCTACCTCAGAGTTCGCTCCACACGGCTATCTGGGTTTCTTGAAATGTTTAAATTCTGAGATGAGACACCTCTTGGTAAGATGGGATATATTGTCATCAGTGTGTGGCAACAAGAGTTCTAGTGTGTTAGAAACATATATTGTAAATAATTAACTGTAACAAATAAATCATGTAAATCTATACTCATACTTATATAAGTCTGGTAAAATCATATTCTCAACATAATCTTACTTTGACATAATAAGTTTCTATATACATGTAAATTGTCTGCTATATTTGTATAATATTGAAAATTTCCCCTGGATGGATTTAGCTAGCTGATATCATGTATTACCCCCACATGATTGGGTTGTGCAGCCCATATGAAGGACTTAGAAATGGCTGGCCTACCACGCTAAGTCAAAACTAACTCGTATGTAAGCACGATTGGCCACCCCAACCTGGTCCGGACTTCCAGAAGGGATATACTACTCTTCAATGGCCCAATCGTCTACCATACACCAACACTCTATCTGAGACGTGCGGTGACACTAATATGAAATAATAGCAATGGTACTGTGCTCTAAATCTAAACTAATCCATCAGGATTCTGCTACCATATAATACATAATATAACTATAACATATCTCATTTTCATATTTTTGCATGAAAACTATTATATCATAATTTCTGAATAAACTGTCATATTATAATTTCTGAATAAACTGTTATATCATAATTTTTGAATAAACTGTTGTATCATAATTTCTAAATAAACTGTTATATCATAATTGATCACGGCATAAAATCGACTGAACTATCACGACACTAGGCCAACTAAACTATCACGGCACTGGTCGGCTGAACTGTCACGACATTGGGCCGATTGAACTGTCACAGCAGTGGGTCGACTGAACTATCACGACACTAGGCTGGCCGAACTATCACATTATACTGAACAATATTATACTTTCTTTAATGTTTATAACATTTTCTAAAAATCATTATCAAATTGTACTTGTTCTATGTAATCATAAAATAATTTGGCCTACTTATATATATACTGTGAAATATTCGTACTCATGCCACACAAGTGAGTATTACTATATAATATACTATCTGCTTGTGAGAAACATATTTTTCTGAAAAATAATATTAAATCAACTTCTAAGGTTTACTCGACTCAAACACATGATTTCCTAAAAAATCACATTAATTTATAAACACCATTTCCAAATACTTGATTATCTAGAAAATTATACATATAATTTCTGTAATCAAGTGTTGCATTTTAACTGGTAAATTTTCTAAAAATACCTGACATAATCTATCCCTTTACCTAATTCCTGAAAAAATGCCTGCAGGGATCCTAAAACAGTATCTACGACATTCGCAAAAAACCCTGTATTCATATACATTTGTTTAATTAGCTCAACCCCGAAATTAAAACCATTTAACATTCCTAGGCCCACATACCCCCAATAACTGGTTAAACTTTAAAAATAACTGATATAATTCATCTTCCTTACCTTATCTTTGGAGTGGTGCCTAGGACATCTAAACAGTGAAACCACTTTGGTTAAACTGTGCAGAATCGACGCTGGGATCCCGAGACGATGGTTTTCCTTCGATTCGGGCTAAATTCGGGTGAAATTTTGAAGATGGAGAGAGAGTTAGAACCGCAGCCCTAGAAGAGAGAGAGAGAGAGAGAGAGAGAGAGAGAGAGAGAGAGAGAGAGAGTTTTAATTTTCTATGAAAAATAAGCTTAAACCTTATTTATAAGTTGTTGTCCCAAGGGAAACCATCGACGGTTTTCCTGAAACCGTCAATGAATTGGTTTTTAACCAAACCATATTTCTACCGTTTTACCCTTACCTGACCGTAGTAACTTTAAACTGTCAACGGTTTTCTCAGAGCTCACCCAACCATTGATTGTTTGGTCCTGCACCAAATCGATTTCTCATTTTTTGTATTATTTTTATTATTATCATTTTTTTGGGGTCTTCGTTAATTCAGGTGTAATCCCAAGCAAGGGGATGAATTGGGTATTTTAAAAATATTTAAGAATATTTACCACTTAATCTCTATTTCTATTTTTAACAAATTAATTGTAGGGGTTTGATATTGATTCAAATTATTATCTCAATAAATTTTAGTTTACCCAATTAATTATCAAGTGTGTGTGGGTTATTCAACATACACACATGCAAAATACATAATGAAATGCGTTGCGTAAATTAAAAGGAGTAAAGGAAGAGAGAAGGCAAACACAATTTTTACAAGGTTCAGCCAACCCAGCCTACGTCCTCGCCTTGAGCAACCCACTCAAGGATTCCACTAAATCCATGCTCCTTTAACTGGGACAGAGCTTCCCTTACATCCGTTGCTTACAAGAGGCACAACTTCCTCCTCACCCAGTTCACAACCCGAACTATGATTACAATATAGAATTTCAAATTTGCAAAACAACTTAATATTGCTTCTAACAAAGTTAGTGTATACAATGGAAAAACTAACACATATCCACATGATAAAACTTGAAGCTCAGTATTTATGTAACGATGTAATCGTTATATGAATGATATGCTTCACAAAATTTCCCTTTGATCAAATCTCCCAAAATAATTATATAAGTAAATGCTTTGGAGAACTTAGGGTTTTAGATCAACTTACTAGATGCAAGAATACCGAATGTGATCTTATTAAAAAATTGGTCTTGAATATTATAAAGATCTAATTTTTTGCTATCAAATAATTTCTGAAGTTGAGTCTTTGAATAAATAAAATACTTTGAGTATTGCAAAGATTTAAACACTACTTGGAACAACAATATCTCTCTCTCTCTCTCTCTCTCTCTCTCTCTCTCTCTCTCTCTCTCTCACACACACACACACACACACACACACAAATATATATATATATATATATATATATATATATATATATATATATATATATATGAACCTTTAGACTTTTCAATCAAGTAGATTTTGTAATAACAAAATTATTGAGTCTTTGAATGAAAATAAGAACTTGAAGATCACCAAATATTCAATGTTTAGAAAATCCTTTCACAAATAAATTTATATGTAACAACACAAGGATTTTTATTTTTCAATAAGAATAATAGATGTATGTGTATGAGATATGAAAAATCTTCAAGATATCTATATATTGAAAATGCCAACCAATCCCTTGTTTGCCAAACCTCAATCACCAAAGCTTGCTATCAAGATGTGCAAATGAAATCCTTTCGTTTTGCTGAGATGATTTGCCCAAACTTGATGAGTATAAGTTGGAGTGCAGGAAATTGTATTGCAATATGTTCAAGTCTCTAAATTCCATTCCAAAAGTTGGGGCACTAGGGTTTAGAGGCTGATTATATAGGTAAACTTGGCCTTAGACTGTTGGATCAAATTGATCAAGTGTATAACCTGCGTGTTCTCTCGCTAAAGATTAAATTTTTAAACTTCCCGTAGGTTTAGACGACTGAAATCTAAGGTTCAGACATCTAATGTCCTTTAAAGCTTAAAAAAAATTGAACTAGACACAGGGTCAGACGTTTGAAGGTGTTTTTCCTGTTCTGTGTTTTAGCAATTAATTCTTCAGTCTTCTAAGAAAATTCTTCAGACGTCTGAAGTTGTATCTTCAGACATCTGAGGGTAATCCTCAGTCATCTGGGTAGTCCAATTTTAGTTTTTTTATTTTATTTTCAAAAACCATTTTTGCTTTCTTGCTTTGCTTCTTCATAAATCATTTTTTGGGGTTTTAAATAGAGTCTCTAAGTCAATGAATAACCCCTAAAAGATTTTCATGAGATGCATGAGTCCTAAGATCTATCTAGGGTATATTTTCAAATTAAATCATATGAAATATGTAAATACATTCAGTTCTAAATATCAATTCCCATGACAATCTTGATCTTGCCGCTTGCATCTTCATTCTTCTACTCTTTTAGTTCTATGGATTGTGCCAAGATGTATATACTTTAATCTTTATGGATTCCATGACTTTCTAGCCTTCTGTGCATACTAAATATTGTTCCCGTTCACAATCTCAATGCACAGATCAAAAATACCAAGTGATTTGTCATTATCAAAATAGGATTGGACTCATAGAGTCAACAATCACCCCCTTTTTGATGATGACAAATATACAAGCAAAAATATAAAATGGGTTATGCCTTACAAGGCCCCCCCTCAAATAATGCACAATCAAATATCCAGCAAATGAAATATGCTCATACACAATTAGTTTTGTCAACTATTTTTACTATAACCTGATATTCTTCTCCCCCTTTTGACATCAACAAAAGGGTATATAACAAAATATGATCAAACATAACCTTGTATTCTTCTCCCCCTTTAAATCGCAATTTTTTTTTAAATTATTCAACCGTCAGATTTCAAAAATTGTACTGTGAAATATGTCTCCCTGTGTTAATTCAATTTACTTCTCCCCCTTGCTTAATGCAAAAGGTTGTGTTGTTGAATTAAATTATAATGTGAACATACACAGTGTGTCAAATTTCATAGACATGGATAAGCAATAACAATCACTAGAGTTCAAAGATTATGTGAGGATTAACATGTGTAAGTTTATATGCACTTATCATGATACGAGTTTAATATCAAAAGTGAACAAATGTGATACCAAATGGGAACAAGTGAGTCGAATTTGAAATTTTTAACCAATTGTGAATAATAAGTGACGCTGCTCCCCCTGAATTATGTTATCTAATATAATTCTAGGCAACCTCTCGACTATGCATCAGACCTAATTCATGCCTAATTTGGATAAACCTATCCTCCGCAAGTGGTTTCGTGAATATGCCTGCCCATTGTTCATCTATGCATACAAACTCAAGTGTCACATCTCCTTTTTGCACATGATCATGAAAAAAATGATGTCTTATTTCTATATGTTTAGTTCGTGAATGTAATATAGGATTCTTTGAGATGTTTATTGCACTTGTATTGTCGCATCTTATAGGAATTGCGTCATAACTTAATCCAAAATCCGTTAGTTGTTGCTTCATGTATAGCGTTTGAGCACAACAACTTCCTGTTGCTACGTATTCTGCCTCAACTATGGAAAAAGCAACTGAATTCTGCTTCTTGGAAAACCAAGAGACTAACGAATGTCCTAAAAAATGACATGTACCACTCGTGCTCTTCCTATCCACTTTGCTACCAAAAAAATCAGCATCTAAATAGCTCATAATCTCAAAAGATGTATACTTAGGATACCATAATCAAAGTTCCATGGTTCATATCAGGTATCTAAGTATTTGTTTCATAGCTAACAAATGTGACACTTTTGGTGCAACCTGAAATCTTGCGCACAAACATACGCTCAACATTATGTTAGGTCTGCTGGCACTCAGATATAGTAAGCTACCGATCATTCCACGATAGAGCTTGACATCTACTGGTATACCTTGTTCATCTTTGTCTAATTTTGAAGAAGAGCTCATAGGTGTCCCTAGTATTTTTCCATTTTTCATATTAAACTTTTTGAGCAGATCTCTAATGTACTTCAATTGATTTATAAAAATTCCATGTTTTTCTTGTTTGATCTGAATTCCTAGGAATTAATTTAGTTCACCCATCATGCTCATCTCAAATTCATTTTGCATAGTGCTTGCAAACTCATTGCACAAGTCTTTATTTGTAGCTCCAAATATGATATCATCTACGTATACTTGAACTAGGATCATATTAACTTTCTTAGACTTTATAAAAAGTGTTGTGTCTATCCTCCTTCTGATAAATCCATTGTCTAGTAGAAAGCCGCTTAGTCTCTCAAACCAAGCTCTAGGAGATTGCTTTAAACCGTACAAGACTTTTGTTAGTCTATAAACGTGATCTAGATTCTTATGGTTTTCAAAGCCTGGGGGTTGTTCTACATATACCTCTTCACTTAGGTAGCTATTTAAAAATGCACTTTTGACATCTATTTGATACAACTTGAAATCCTTAAAAGCAGCATAGGCTAAAAGCATTCGAATGGCTTCCATTCTAGCTACACGTGCAAAGGTTTCTTCAAAATCTATTCCTTCTTCCTGGTTATATCCCTGAGCTACTAGTCTTGCCTTATTTCTAACAACTATCCCATGTTCATCTTTCTTGTTCTTATATATCCATTTTGTTCTAATAATTGTCTTATCCTGAGGTTTAGGAACTAATGTCCATACTTTGTTTCTCTCAAGCTGGTTTAACTCTTCTTGCATGGACATCAGCCACGATTCATCCTCAATTGCTTCACTCACATTCCTAGGTTCTTCTTGAGATAGAAAGGAAAAATGACTAATCATATTCCTAAGTGAGGATCGTGTGCCTACTCCACGTAATGGTTCACCTATTATTTGATCAATGGGATGACTCTTTATGTATTTCCATTCTATAGGTAGTTCATTAACCTCATTTTCAATTTAATTAGTTTAAGCAGATGGTTCCTTAATTTCATTTCTCTTTTCTGAATCATTTTTAATGGACAATTTTTTAAATTCCTTATTTATCTCAATTTCATCTTCATCAGTCCTTTTAGAGAAGGGATTTGACTCATCAAATACTACATGAATGGATTCTATAACGGTTAAAGTTCGTTTATTATATACTCTGTAGGCTTTACTATCTAAGGCATACCCTAAAAAGATACCTTCATTTGATTTCACATCAAACTTTCCTAAATGTTCATTGTCTCTAAGTACAAAACATTTACAGCCAAATACATGAAAATATGATATGTTTGGTCTATGACCATTCTTTAATTCATAAGGAGTCTTATTTAGAGATGGTCTAATCAAAACCCTATTTAGAATATAACAGACGGTGTTTACTACCTCAGCCCAGAAGTACTTAGGTATTTTATGCTCGTTAAGTATAGTTCTGGCCATTTCTTGTATAGACCTATTCTTTCTTTCAACTACTCCATTCTGATGTGGTGTTCTAGGAGCCAAAAAATTAAGAGCTATTCTTAATGAATTGCAGTAGTCTTCCATGCTTTGATTTTTAAATTATCTACCCCTATCACTTCAAATTTTAGTGACAGTATAACCCTTTTCATTTTGAATTTTGTTACATAGATTTTTGAATTGTTCACACGCTTCATCTTTGTGACCTAAAAATAGTACCTATGTATATTTTGAATAATCATCAACTATGACGAATGCGTATGATTTTCCTCCTAAACTTCGAGTTGGATTTGGACCAAATAAATCTAAGTGTAGCATTTGAAGTGGCCTAGTAGCAGAGATTACTTTCTTCTTATTAAAGCTTGTTCTTGCTTGTTTTCCTAGTTGGCATGCATCACAGATTTTATTTTTCACGAATTTAGTCTTAGGCAATCCCTTAACTAATTCTTCCTTAACAAGTTTCGATATTAAGTCCATGTTTGCGTGTCCTAGTCTCTTATGCCAAATCCAACAAATCTCATTTATAGCAGAAAAACAAGTAACATGTTGAGAAGCAAGGTTGTCAAGGCTAGTGGTGTAGATATTTTCATGACGATCAGCAGTAAACAATATTTTTTTTTTTTCAGATTTGTTCTCTACAATGCATTTTTCATGTTCAAATAAGACTTTATAACCTTTATCACATAGTTGACTTATACTCAATAAGTTATGTTTCAATCCATCAACTAATAACACATTATCAATGACAAGTGAAGGTTCCTTACCAACCTTACCAACTCCAATGATTTTACCTTTAGAGTTATCCCCAAATGTAATGAATCCTTCATCTTTGGATATGATAGATGCGAATTTAGCTTTATCTCCTATTATATGTCGCGAGCATCCGCTATCCAAATACCACTTGTCCTTCAAGTAGGACAATCTCAAGCACATCTGCAGGACATAATCTCATAACTACTTTTGGTACCCAGATTTTCTTGGGTCCATGGGGGTTAGTACTAGATTCTCCTTTGACTTTCTAGACTTTCTTAATTTTGACATCTTTATTTTTGAAAGGGCAGTCAAATTTTAAGTGACCCAACCTCTTACATTTAAAACATGTACTATTTCTATAATAGTTTTTAGTTGGAACATACGATGTTGACTCTCTTACAAAATATCCCATGTAGAGATGTCTCTATTTTAGATTCTCCTTCCCATTAAAACCAAGACCTTCCTTCTCTAGGGAATTTCTTCAAGCTCCTAGGAGTTTTTCAAAATTATTTTGACCTTCTGTAAATTTACAAATAATCTTAGATTTATCTTTCAAATTCTTTTCTAACTCCTTAATTTTCAAATCCTTATCTTTCATAAGAGATGCATGAGATTCATTTTGACTTTCAAATCCGGCTTGATATGTCTAAATTCTCTACAGTTATAACACATGGGAGGATCATCTTTTTGCTTTCTTCTGCTTGACTCTCCCTTTTTCTATTTTTAAGCAATTTTCTGGTGTATTTCTTGTTCTTTCTTATGAACTCTCCAAATTTCTTAGTGATGAGTGCCATGTTTTCATCCAATTCTGAATCACTTCCCTCACTAGAGCAGTGAGATAATGCCTTAAGTGTTGTAGCTTTCTTTGCTTTAATTTGGTCATTATTCCTCTCATTTATTGCATGCTCATAGGCGATGAGTGATCCAATTAGTTTATCAATAGACATCTCCTTGAGATTTCTCCCTTGTGCTATTTCAGTAGCTTTAGCTTCCCAAACTGGTGGTAGTCCCCTGAGTATTTTCCTGATCAACTCATAAGTAGGGTAAGATTTACCAAGAGCATTTAAAGAATTCATGATGTGTGTGAATCTAGTGTACATGGATTGAATAGATTCACCAGCAGTCATTTTAAATGCTTCATACTCACTAGTGAGCATGTCTATCCTACTATCTTTTACTTCATTAGTACCTTCATATGTGACTTCTAATTTTTCTCAAATCTCTTTAGCAGTGTTATAGGTCATCACCTTATTAAACTCATTTACATATAGTGCACAGAATAACAAATTCATTGTAGTAGCATTTATTTGCATAGATTTCCAATCCTTTTCAGTATATGCATCTTCAGTTTTGGGTACATTAACCTTATCAACTACTTTCATAGGGACATGGTTTCCCTTGGAAACAATTTTCCACACTTTCCAATCCACATTTAAAAGATATATACTTGTCCTTCTTTTCTAGTAGGTGTAATTTACACTGCAAAAAATATATGATGGTCTAGTGGATGAGTGTTCCTCATCGAATGGAGTTACACCGATGTGTGCCATGTGATCTTTTTACAAAATGAACAGTTAAGTCTATGTAAACCCGCTTTGATACCAAATGTTAATTTAGGTGTAATCCCAAGAGGGGGGGGGGTGAATTGGGTATTTTAAAAATCTTTAAGATTATTTACCACTTAATCCCTATTTCTAATTGTAGGGGTTTGATATTGATTCAAATTATTATCTCAATAAATTCTACTTTACTCAATTAATTATCAACTGCGTATGGGGTTATTCAAGATACACACATGCAAGATAGGTAAGAAATGTGTTGCAAAAATTAAAAGAAGTAAAGGAAGAGAAAACGCAAACACAATTTTTACAAGATTTAGCCAACCCACCCTACGTCCTCGCCTTAAGCAACCCACTCAAGGATTGCACTAAATCCCTGTTCCTTTAACCGAGATAGAGCTTCCCTTTGATCCGCTGCTTACAAGAGGCACAACGTCCTCCTCACCCGGTTCACAATCCGAACCGTGATTACAATATAGAATTTCAAATCTGCAAAATAAGTTAATATTGCTTCTAACAAAGTTAGTGTATACAATGGAAAAACTAACACATATCCACATAATAAAACTTGAAGCTCAGTATGTAACGATGTAATCGTTATATGAATGATATGCTTCACAAAATTTCCCTTTGATCAAATCTCTGAAAATAATTATATAAGTAAATGCTTTGGAGAACTTAGGGTTTTAGATCAACTTACTGGATGCAAGAATACCGAATGTGATCTTATTAAAAAATTGGTCTTGAATATTATGAAGATCTAAGTTCTTGCTATCAAATAATTTCTAAAGTTGAATCTTTGAATAAATAAAATACTTTGAGTATTGCAAAGATTTAAACACTACTTGGCACAACAATATTTCTCTCTCTCTCTCTCTCTCTCTCTCTCTCACACACACACACACACACACACACACACACACGCACACATATATATATATATATATATGAACCTTTAGACTTTTCAATCAAGTAGATTTTGCAATACCAAAATTATTAAATCTTTGAATGAAAATAAGAACTTGAAGATCACCAAATATTCAATGTTTAGAAAATCCTTTCAAATATAAATTTATATGTAACAACACAAGGATTTTTATTTTTCAATAAGAGTAATATATGTATGAGTATGAGATATGAAAAATCTTCAAGATATCTATATATTGAAAATGAAAACCAATCCCTTCTTTAGCAAACCTCAATCACCAAAGCTTACTATCAAGATGTGTAAATGAAATCCCTTCATTTTGCTGAGATGATTTGCCCAAACTTAATGAGTATAAGTTGGAGTGTAAGCAATCGTATTGCAATATGTTCAAGTCTTAGTTCTATTCCAAAAGTTAGGGCACTAGGGTTTAAAGGTTGATTATATAGGTAAACTTGGCCTTACGATAAGTCCTGACAGTTGGATCAAATTGATCAAAGGTATAACCCGTATGTTCTCTCGCTAAAGATTAAAATTTTAAACTTCCTGCAGGTTCAGATGACTGAAGTCTAAGGTTCAGATGTCTAATGTTCCTTAAAGCTTCAAAAAAATTGAATTGGACACAAGGTCAGACGGTTGAAGTTGAGGTTCAGACTTCTAAAGTCCTTGCTTCAGACGTCTGAAGGTGTTTTTCCTGTTCTGTGTTTCAGCAATTAATTCTTCGGATGACTGAACTAATTCTTCAGTCTTCTAAGGAAATTCTTCAGATGTTTGAAGTAAAACTTTATTTGTCTGAAGTTGCATCTTCAGACGTCTAAGGGTAATCCTCAGTCATCTTAGCAGTCCAACTTCAGCTTTTTTATTTTATTTTCAAAAACCATTTTTGCTTTCTTGCTTTGCTTCTCCACAAATCATTTTTTCAGGGTTTTAAATAGAGTCTCTAAGTCAATGAATAACCCCTAAAAGATTTTCATGAGATGCATGAGTCTTAAGATCAGTTTAGGGTATATTTTGAGCTTCAGATTAAATCATATGAAATATGTAAATACATTCAGTTTAAATGCCCATTCCCATGACAATCTTGAACTTGCCTCTTGCATCTTCATTCTTCTACTCTTTTAGTTCCATGGATTGTGCCAAGATGTATATGCTTTAATTTTTATGGCTTCCATGACTTTCTAGCCTTTCGTGCATGCTAAATATTGTTCCTATTCACAATCTCAATGCACAGATAAAATACCAAGTGATTTGTCATTCTCAAAACAGGATTGGACTCATAGAGTCAACAGTCTCTACATAAGTGCCCCTGGGTCAAGTTCAAAAACTCCTCCTCCTTGGTATCTCTGGTGGTAGCAGGGAAGTATCAATCGAAGTAGATTTCTTTAAAACGGTTCCAGGTTAGAGCTACGGGTCCTGGTCTCTGATCTTTTGGTAGCTTTACTGATCTCCACCAACGCTCAGCCTCTCCAGTCATTTTAAAGGTGGTATAAAGGACCTTCTGCTCATCGGTGCAATGAAAGACTGCCAGTATCTCCTCGATCTCCTGAACCCAATTCTCTGCAACTATTGGGTCAGCTCCTCCTGCAAACGTTAGCGGATTCATGTAGGTAAATTGCTCGATTATGCGGCCTTAGTTAGCAGGTGGACAATTTTGCCCCCTAGAGTTCTGTGCAATCTATACTATAACCTGTTAGGCTATACCACACAACACTGGATTAGAATCACTACCACCCTCACTAGAAGTCCTCACATTTATACTTCCTCCAGCATTTGCGTTGCCCTTGCTGGGATCCATCCTGAAACTATAAAATATACTATATCCTCATACTAAATTACTCAGGCTACCTTAGGATCTTCCCTCGTACTAACAAACCAATTTAACGTCCATAATCCCAATTTAAGGTTTAGTCTCACCACTCAGAAACAAAAACGTCGATGGTTTGTCGTGGCTTTCCTGAAACAATCGTTTCAGGAAAATCACAGAAGACCGCCAAGGGACCTCCAGGCTATGAGACCACAATCCAAAAATTCCAATTTAACATCCAATAATGACTTACTAAAATCCTAATCTACCCATTCCTACCCTCATCATACTTCATACCTATATTCTGGTATTATTATCTACTAAAGTATACAGAACCTAGTAACCTAGGCTCTAATACCACAATTGTAGTGTCCTAAACTCAGTGGGACCGAAAGTTCTATTCTCTATGCACATATCTCTAATACCATAATTATAACGACCCGAACCCGAAGTGGGGTACTGGACACACCTATCCATAACTAAATTTAAAACATGTCATAGAAATACATCAAATCTAAAAAACTATACTAGAGTTCTAAACCTTCTCATTTACATAAGTATCTCCCAAAAACAATATTACAGCCCAAGGTACACAAAAACATATCTATATACATATTAGTGTCTCACAAGTACTTACTCTAAGCTATAGTATCTAAGCCCCCCTCCCCAAGCTCGCTAAGCTCGACTCCCTATATTTCCTGAAATGTGACAAAATTATTGGAGTGAGACACTTCTCAGTAAGACAAAATATATTATTATTAGTGTGTGGCTAACATGAGTTTTAGTGTAAGCAAAATAGATCAATTAATTAACTTTAAATGAGATAGCATATAAAACTGTACTCACACCTATATATTTGAAAATACATACCTTTCTTCTCAAAACATACTTCGGCTCAATAAATAGCCCTTTTTACATAAATATACATATATGCATAGAAGAACCTCCCTAATTGGACTAACATCATGTATAACCCCCATGATTGTGTTGTGTGGTTCGAAGATTGGACTTAACCTTGGCTGGCCTACCACCAAGCTAAGTGAATATACTCATCTGTAAGTTTGATTTGCCTACCGCAACCTGGTCCGAACTCTAGAAGGGTACTCTACTCTTCTCTAGCCAAATCAACTGTCCAATTACCAACACTCTCAGAATACTGTGGATGCACTGACATTTCTCACTAGCTACGGTATCGAGCTTCCTTTACCTATCTGCTCCATCAAGGTTCTTAAACTATATAATGCAATTTATAAAATAAAACAATAACATGACCTCATTTTCAAAATTCGATATAAAACCATCATATTCAAAAATTAGAATAAAACCTGTCATGTTCATAAATTGGTATAAAATCGCTATATCATAACTCAGTATAAAACCATCATATCATAACCCTGTATAAAACCGTCATATTATGAATCCACATAATTCTCAACATTTCCTAAGATCAGTATAAAACCATATCTTTCACGATATAATACCATAAAAACATACAGATTTAGTTATGCAATAATAGTCATTTTCATGCCACATGATTTGAGTGATAATTCATAATATAATTAATTGCCCGAGGAAAATATTTTTTGGTGAAGACAAGGGTATGATCACCTTTATAATTTTATTTAACTCATAATATAGGTTTTATAGGAAAAAAGGAGATGATTATCCTTCTCACTTTAGTTTTCTCCTAATATGTATATAATAAACAAAATCATCATTTCCAATGCCTGATTTATTTAGAAAATCATATATAACATTTTTGTATCCAAATACTCTAGTTTAATCAGTTCATATTTCAAAATAACTGACATAATCTATTTCCCTTACCTATTCCTGAAAATTTGCCTTCAACGTTCAGAGGAAACCCTAGCTTTTCCTTAAATTTGTCGAGGAGAGAGGTGCCGGCAAGCTGAGAGAAGGGAGAAAGCCGATCAGAGAGCGAGAGAGAGCTCAGAAGGGCTTTAGGGAGGATGAAATTTGAGAATATATATATATATATATAGAGAGAGAGAGAGAGAGAGAGAGAGAGAGAGAATTTTTCCTAAAAAAGAAAAATGAGTTTATCTTTATTTATAAGCATGTTGGCTCGCATAAAACTGTCAACGGTTTCCTGAAATCGTCGACAATTTGGTCACTTAGCAAACTGAATTTTCCCGTGCTTTAACATATAGGCTCTCGATAGTTTGAAAATATCAACGATTTTCTTGAGATTTTCGAAACCGTCGACGGTTTGGTCTCATACCAAATCGTGCTCACACAAAACTGTCGACGATTTTTTTTTCTTTTTTGAGATTCCTTAAATTGTCAACGGTTTGGTCTTTGTACCAAAATCTTTCCTTTCTTTTCCTTTCTTTTCTTTTCTTTTTCTTTTCTTGGTTCGGGTTCCTATATGGACACCTATGTACTTTAATTGAACTAAGTTTACTAATTTTTTTTGTATTCTAGGTTTGCTTCTAAGTGGGGAAAAAGCTCCCGAGGAGGATTTTTTTTGGCACCATCAACTCTGACACGTCCACGTCAATGTGACGGAATTGTCGGGACTGACAATACTTGTATACGTGACTTGGACACACAGGTGTTTTAGCTGAACTAAGTTTACTAAGTTTGTTTGTATTCTAAATTTGCTTCTAAGTGGGGAAAAAGATCTCGAGGAGGAGTTTTTGGGTACCGTTACCTTCGGCACATACAAGTCAATGTGATAGATGTGTCGGGATTGTCGACACACCAATTTTAACCAGGCTACCCCAAGAAGACCCGACACATAAAGTTGACCTCATGCCCCGGAAATTGGAGGACCCTTCTGAGAGACCCAATCGAGTCTCAATTTTTTTTCAACGAGTTCCAGTGTTTTTGCCGAGTCTCGATTTGTTTTTAATGAGTCTCGTTGTTTTCACTGAGTCCCGATTTTTTTTCAATGAGTCTCGTTGTTTTTGCTGAATCCCGATTTGTTTTCATTGAGTCTCGATGCATCAACCGAGTCCCGGTTTGTCCTTTATGAGTCTCGAATTTTCAATTGAGTCCCAGTATTTTACTGAGTCCCGATTTTTGTTTTTTGAGTCTTGATTTGTGTTCAACCGAGTCTTGATTTTTTTTTCAATGAGTCTCGATGTTTCAATGGATCCCGGTGTTTTGACCGAATTTCGATATGTTTTCAATGAGTTTTGATATTTCTACCAAGTCCCGATTCGAAGTTTCAATTGAGTCCCGGTGTCTTCATCGAGTCCTGTTTTGTCTTCAATGAGTTTTGATCCATTGTTGCCAAATCTTGTTGTCGTTACCGAGTCCCGGTTCATTTTCAGTGAGTCTGATTGTTCTTACCGAGTCTCGGTGCTTGTACCGAGTTTCGATTTATTTTCAGTGAGTCCGGTTGTTCTTACCAAATCTCGGTGCTTGTACCAAGTTTTGATTTTTTTTAAGTGAGTTCGGTTGTGTTTACCGAGTCCTGGTAGGTTTTCACTGAGTTCCGAGCATTTTGAAAAACTTGAATCAGGGTCCTTCGATTTTTGGAAAATCAAGTTTCAACATTCGGCTGAGTCTCTCTTTTCGGAGGATAGAGTCGATAAAAAAATATAAAATAATAAAAAATAATAATACGAAAGGGGGAAAATATAAAAAAAAAGGAGGGAGTTATAATTATTAGTGTAATATTATTACTATTATTACTAGTGTATTATTACTATTATATTATTAGTATACTATTATCATTATTATTACTACTTTCATTATTATTATTATTATTATTATTATTAGTTCTAGTATTATTAGTATTATTATTATTATTTTTATTAGCAAAACAAAAACACAAAAAAAAAAAAAAAAAACAAGAAGAAACAAAACAAAACAAAACAAAAACACAAAAAAAGGAAGAAAATAAAAAGGCCTAAAAAGGTTACGGTTCACACACGCAGGGGAGGGGGGTGGCTGCACTGTTCATCTTCTCTCTCACTCTCCCTCTCTCTCCCTCTCTCTCGCTGGTTTTCCCCATCACCACTCCCTCTCACTCTTGCGGCCTCTCTCCCATTCATTATCTCCAAGCAGCAGCCACAGCCCCGACCACCTCTCTCTCTCTATCATCTCCGTCTGTCGCCTTCCCTTAGTAACCCACGACGCCAACCACTAAAACCACCAGCTCTTGGCTAACGTCCGTTCGCACCACTGTCTGCCCCTGCTCCGAACCCAGCTACAACACCCCGCAAGCCACCACCACCATCATCTCTAAGTAGCCGCAGGCACCACGAGTTGTAACACCCCACTGCTCCACCAGATCCCGGCCTCATTCAGCTACCCATCTCCGGATCTCCCTCACCCTCGGCAGATCCCCACTCCCATAACCACCAGCAGCAGCCACCACTCAGACCACCCGCACCTCCATCCAGACCAGCGCCACCCTGGACCAGATCTCCACCATCTTCTGACCGCCAGCAGCACCTGCAACCCCGACCGAGAACCCCAGAACCTGCAACCACCGCTCCCGGACTCCATTAAATCTGATTACCCCCAGCAGCTTCATCTCTCTCCCAGTTCTCTTTCTCTCCATCGGGTCTCCCTAGAAACTTCATAGCCAGAAGCAACAACTCACGCACCACCAGTAGCACCCGTAGACTCACCCGAGCACCACTCTCCCCAGCCACACCTCTCGGGTCTCCCTCACACCACATCTCCGAACCACCACAACTAGCTCCATCAACCTCTCCTTCACTACCCAAACCAACCACCATCTGACCTCCGTATCCCAGTGAGTTTCTTGTGAAAAGTTTTTTAAAAAATGTGATTGTGTTGTTGGATTGTGCTTGCATGTGAGGTATTTGTCAAAATGTCCCAACGAAGTTCTTGTGTTGGTGGATGATGTTTGCATGTTAGGTGTTTGTCAAATTGTTTAAATGAAGTGAGTGTTTTGTTAGTTTGTGTTTGCATGTGAGATGCTTGTGAAATTTATTTGAGGTGATTGTGTTGTTGGATTGTGCTTGCATGTGAGGTATTTGCCAAAATGTTTAAATGAAGTGAGTGTACAAGGTACAATCACTGATTGATACAGGATGGTTGGTATTTTATCGCAAAAATCTCGGCATACAGGGGAATTAGTTGCCTAATCATAGCGGGGGGCACAGTTAAGGCCATTGGTCGAAGGATTGATTAGAAATGATGTTGAAAATGAGTCATGTGCTAAGAAGTGCGTTTCTATGGGTCCCTTTTGTTTTAATCATTTTGAAACTTGAATTAAATGAAATGCATTTCAGTCTCATCGCATCACTTTGTGCCAAATTTTGTCTATTTTAGCCTGCATTTTGTGCTTCAACACAAGAAATGATTTTACCAGGACAAGGGGTTTGGGGTCCGTAGTTAGCTGATTTTGTGAATCTACTAAAAAAAAAAAAGAAAAAAAAGAAAAAAAAAACACAAAGAAAAAAGAGAAAAAAAGAAAAAAAGAAGAAGGAAAGAACGAAGCAAAAGCCTCCAAGTTGGAATTTAGTAAAGACCCCACTGTAAGATATGGTCCAAGAGCCATTTTAGGAAATGTAGGCAAAAATGACCTATCGAGCTTTACATTTGCTTGACGAAAGCTATGAACAAAGTCTCTTGTCTTCATTTTCCAAATCGTGATCGGTGTCTTAGAAGTATAATGATTATATTCTGATCAAATAAGGGGTGGCCATCTTTGGTCGACCAATTTTCCCATAAAGAACCAGAGAATGATTTACCATTTGTTAACCAAGTTGAACCTAAATGTTAAACCGGAATTTTCTTAAAAGTTAGTTTTTCAAAATTCAACCTAGGTTTGGGTCTCCTAAGGTTTGGCAAGTCATTTTAGGTGATGGTTACTACCAAAAAGATGGCAAACCGTATTTCTACTATCTAGAAGAAGATCGAAGAAGAAATCCCTTGCCAGCCCTCTTAAGTCTAAAAGAATTCAATTCTTGACTAACTTGTCAAATGATCACACCCCACACTAGGGAAGTTTAAAAAAAAAAAAAGATTAGTCCCAATTGAGCTCCCAATGAATATGATGATAAAAAAAAAAAATCCTCCATGAAAGGGAAAGCAAAAAAGAGGAAAATGCAGAAAAAGGAGAAAAAGAAAGAAAATGAAAAGGGACATGCTTAAGATGTGATTTTTGTGTAAGGAATACCCTTTTTAAGATCATCAAAGTTTGAGCTGTGTTGTACCCTTTTCTTCTCTAACCATTACCTAAGCCTACATTACAATCCAAATAAAAGACCTGATCAGATTGCTACATACAATGTTGCCTCAAATGATTTGTCAGACTCAATGTTGAATCTGAACTACGTAATGATCTGATCCTGAAAAGGTATGTAGGCAGCTTGTTCAAATAACAAGTTTGGTCGACACTTTGCGAATATGGCGTCCTAAACTGGGGCAGAATTTGTTGTTATGGGATGGGATTTCGAGCCTTGGTTTCCTTTTTCTTGTTGAAACCTAAATCCCTAGCCTACATTTCATCCCATGTCTTAAAGTCCACCCTGAGGTTGGAATATTGATCAGATTATTCAATAAATCTCTAGACATAAAGTTGATATGAGCAAGAAAGGATCTCTAGTTACGGGGCCAATAAAAAAAAAGGAAAAAGGGGATTTTCTCATCGATGTGATTCCCTAAGCTACCAGCAAAGCTACAAAACACTGGTAAAGTTGTTTCCTATTAAGCAAGTACAAAGGGCAAGCTTGAGCATTTCATTCATATCCCTAATGAGATTGAGTTATCTGATTGCATGTTTTTCATTTAAATTTCAAATCGATTTTAAAATATTAAGGATGCAATCCAAAGAAAACTGTTGTTTGGAAAATGCAAGATGAACAGGACCTGACACCAAATGCATCAACTGGGGCAGGTTTTATATCAAGTTTCAGGAGAGCCAATTCAGAAATTCGCTTGCTCGAGTGGAGTTTGAAAATATGGTCAGGATCGGTTATAGACGCATGTAACTGGGGCAGATTTCATGTTGAGTCTCATTGAAGTCAGGTCAAGTGCCTTCATGATTCAATAAAATTTGAAACCATGGCCGAGAGCAGGCACAGACCATTTTAACTGGGGTAGATTTTAGAGCACCTATTGGAAACTGAAAGATGGCCAAAATTAATAATAAGAAAACACTGGGGCAGATTTTGAGCGCCTGTTGAAATTGAAAGATGACTAGGGTCAGTGGAAAGAAAACACTAGGGTAGATTTTGAGCGCTTGTTGAATCTAAAAAATGGCCAGAATTAGTGGCAAGAAAACTCAAGGACACATTTCAAGACCCTTTTGGAATCTGAAACATAGCAAAGATCAGTGGCCGATGAATTTAACTGGGGCAGTCCCAACGGATCCAATTCAAGCATTTTCCCGTCAAAATATGAATTGGGCACATAGTAAAGATCAGTGGCCAATGAATGAAACTGGGGTAGTTTTTGAATTCCATTAGAGCAAAGTCAGGTACCTCCATATCAAACTGGAACTTAAAAGTGTGGCCAAGATCCAGGATTGAGTTATGGACCGCAGTCGCTTTGGGAGAAGAAAGGTCATGCATCCTCATGTATTTCATGCATTTAAGGAAAGAAATTTGCATTATAGGCAGTGACATACAGACTTATCATTTAACAGGCATCATGTACATATGACAACATGCCCCTGCATTCAAGCATCACAATTTAGTAACATGCATACATATAGCCACAAAAAGCATTTCATCCGTATTTATTTTGTGGAGTAGGCTTTTGAATAATCTTTTGGTGTCACTGACTGAACCATCCAGGTCTTGACAATACCTCAAACTGGGGCAATCGACCTTGTACACAGATTGACATACTTTGAGACTGGGGTAGCTGACCCCTAGGAACCAATTGAGGCATTGGTTTTTGAGCTTCAAATCGAGTAAATTAAAATAGCTAAAGAATCTCAGGATTTGGCTCCCAATTGATTATCCCCAGTAGAGCAACTTTTTTAGGACCTAGAACCCCGCACTTGAATGCTCGTGGCTCAAGAGATCTCGGGATTTCATTCTCGATTAATCATCCCCAGTGGAGTAACTTAGAGCCCTACATTCGAGGACACTTTCCAAAGGATCTCGGGATTTAATCTCGTTTGATCATCTCCAGCGGGACAATTGTGCTTCAAACCTAAAAAGACTTTTTTCCAACAAAAAAAAAAAAAAAAACCTCGAGGTAGCCTACGCCTGAATGGTCATTCATCACTTATGGTGTGGCCCAGGATACCCTCTATGATGTACAAGCCCAGATTGAATATTCCGAGGCACATCATCCTCTCTTGAGGCGCTCAAGCCCAGATTGAATATTTCAAGGCCCGTTACGCTTTTGTGATGCACAAGCCCAGATTGAATATTCCAAGGCATGTCCTTCTCTCCTGAGGCACGTAAGCCCAGATTGAATATTCCGAAGTCCGTTACCATATTATGATGCGTAAGCCCGGATTAAATATTTCGAGGCACGTCATCCCCCCCTAAGGCGCACAAGCCCAGATTGAATATTCCGAGGCCCGTTACCCTCTTGTGATGCGCAAGCCCGGATTGAATATTCTGAGGCACATCATCCTCTCTTGAGGCGCGCGAGCTCGGATTGAATATTCCGAGGCTCGTTACCCTTTTGTGATGCACAAGCCCAGATTGGATATTTTGAGGCACGTCATCCTCTCCTGAGGCGCACAAGCCTGGATTGAATATTCCGAGGCCCGTTACCCTCTTGTGATGCATAAGCCCATATTAAATATTCCGAGGCACGTCATCCCCTCCTGAGGCGCGCAAGCCCGTATTGAATATTTTGAGACCCGTTACCTTCTTGTGATGCACAAGTCTAGATTGAATATTCCAAGGCACGTCATCCTCCCCTGAGGCGCGCAAGCCTAGATTGAATATTTCGAGGCCGATTACACTCTTGTGATGCACAAGCCCATATTGAATATTTCAAGGCACGTCATCCTCTCTTAAGGCGTGCAAGCCCGGATTGAATATTCCGAGGCACGTTACCCTCTTATGATGTGCAAGCTTAGATTGAATATTTTGAGGTTTGCCATCTCTCCCTCGATGTGTAAGCACGAGTTCAACCTTTTAAGGTCTCCCCACCCTCATAACTCGGATTCCTATATTCGACACACTACATCTCTCTAGTTTGAACCCCTACATCCGACGCAGATTACTAACCCCCTCTAACTTCTAACCAAAAATGGCTAACTACTAACTTCTCTAGAATAAATGCAACCTTCTCATCCAATCCTATCTGCCATCTACCCCTCGCTATTTGAAGAAAATGACACCTGATTGACCCATAGGCACTAAACAATGGTGTGGCCTAATTAAAATAGGTGTCTTTTATCTTTGCGGGTTTGTTGTTACAAATAACATAGGAAAGTTCCTACTGTTACTTCGAAGCAACAAAGCCTATAAAGTGGGGCAGCTGTCGACACACCAATTTTAACCAGGCTACCCCAAGAAGACTTGATACATAAAGTTGACTTCATGCCCTAAAATTTGGAGGACCCTTCTGAGAGACCCAATCGAGTCTCTATTTGTTTTCAACGAGTCCCTATGTTTTTGCTGAGTCTCGGTTTCTTTTCAATGAGTCTAGTTGTTTTTACTGAGTCCCGGTTTGTTTTCAATGAGTCTTGTTGTTTTTGCTGAATCTCGGTTTGTTTTCATTGAGTCCCGATGCGTCTACCGAGTCCCAGTTTGTCCTCCATGAGTCTCAAATTTTCAATTGAGTCTCGGTATGTTTACCGAGTCCTGATTTGTGTTTTTCGAGTCCCGATTTGTGTTCAATCGAATCCCGATTTGTTTTCAATGAGTCCCGGCGTTTCAATGGGTCCCGATGTTTCGACCGAGTTTCAGTATGTTTTCAATGAGTTCCGATATTTCTACCAAGTCCCGGTTCAGAGTTTCAATTGAGTCCCAGTGTCTTCATCGAGTCCTATTTTGTCTTCAATGAGTCCCGATCCGTGTTTGCCAAATCTCGTTGTCATTTCCGAGTCCCGGTTTGTTTTCAGTGAGTCCAGTTGTTCTTACCGAGTCTTGGTGCCTGTACCGAGTTTCGGTTTGTTTTCAGTGAGTCCGGTTGTGTTTACCAAGTCCTAGTACTTTTTCACCGAGTTCCGGGCATTTTGAAAAAATTGAGTCTGGGTCTTTCGATTTTTGGAAAATCAAGTTTCAATGTTCGGCCGAGTCTCTCTTTTCGGAGGATAGGATCGATAAAAAAATAAAAAATAATAATACAAAAGGGGCGAAAATATCAAAAAGGAAAGAAAGAGGGAGCTATGATTATTAGTGTAATATTATTACTATTATTACTAGTGTATTATTACTATTATATTATTAGTATTCTATTATCATTATTATTACTACTTTTTATTATTATTATTATTAGTTCTAGGATTATTAGTATTATTATTATTATTATTATTTTTATTAGAAAAACAAAAACACAAAAAAAAGGAAGAAAATAAAATAGCCTATAAAGGCTAGGGTTCACACACGCAGGGGAGGGGGGTGGCCGCACAGTTCATCTTCTCCCACACTCTCCCTCTCTCTCTCTCTCTCTCTCTCCCTCGCTGGTTTTCCCCATCACCACTCCCTCTCACTCTTGCGGCCTCTCCCCCATTCATCATCTCCAAGCAGCAGCCACAACCCCGACCACCTCTCTCTCTCTCTATCATCTCTGTCTCTCGCCTTCCCCCAGTAACCCATGACGCCAACAACTGAAACCACCAGCTCTCGGCCAACGTCCGTTCGCACCACTACCTGCCCCTGCTCCGAACCCAGCTACAACACCCCGCAAGCCACCAAAACCATCATCTCCAAGTAGCCGCGGGCATCACCAATTGCAACACCCCACAGCTCCACCAGATCCCGGCCTCATTCAGCTACCCATCTCCGGATCTCCCTCACCCTCGGCAGATCCCTACTCCCATAACCACCAGTAGCAGCCACCACTCAGATCACCCGCAACCTCCATCCAAACCAAAGCCACCCAGGACCAGATCTCCACCATCTTCTGACCGCTAGCAACACCTACAACACCAACCGAGACCCCCATAACTTGCAACCACCGCTCCCGGACTCCTTAAATCCGATTACCCCGAGCAGCTCCA
Organism: Malania oleifera; assembly: GCF_029873635.1. NCBI lineage: Eukaryota > Viridiplantae > Streptophyta > Magnoliopsida > Santalales > Ximeniaceae > Malania > Malania oleifera. The sequence continues at coordinate 58,050,173 of NC_080428.1, forward strand.
TCTCTCTCCCAGCTCTCTTTCTCTCTATCGGGTCTTTTTGGAAACTTCACGGCCAGCAGCAACAACCCAGGCACCACCAGCAGCACCCGCAGACTCACCCGAGCACCACTCTCCCCAGCCAAACCTCTCGGGTCTCCCTCACACCACATCTTCGAACCACCACAGCTAGCTCCATCAACCTCTCCTTCACCACCCAAACCAACCACCATCCGACCTCCGTATCCCAGTGAGTTGCTTGTGAAATTTTTTTTAAAATAGTGATTGTGTTGTTGGATTGTGCTTGCATGGTATTTGTCAAAATGTCTCAATGAAGTTCTTGTGTTGGTGGATGGTGTTTGCATGTTAGGTGTTTGTCAAATTGTTTAAATGAAGTGAGTATTTTGTTAGTTTGTGTTTGCATGTGAGATGCTTGTGAAATTTTTTTGAGGTGATTGTGTTGTTGGATTGTGCTTGCATGTGAGGTATTTGCCGAAATGTTTAAATGAAGTGTGTGTGTTGTTGGATAGTGTTTGCATGTGAAGTGTTTATGAAAATGTTTTAGTGAAGGTCTTGTATTGTTGGTTTGTGCTTTTGGGAGTCAAATTTGATTTGAAAAGTGGGTAAGGTGTAGGTTTTGGCTTTGGTGCACACCAAGTGTTTGATGTAAGTCCCATGTGGTTAGTGTTACATCACTAACCCAACATCACTACACACAGTACTCACTCACCATTACACGCACTGCTCACTCACCATTACACACACTGTTCACACACTCTTTCACACACCCTCACAAACTAACTTACTAACTCATATTAACTTTTACTAACATTTTATTTCTTTACTTGCATTCATACTAACCCTAACTCATACTAACATTTAATTTCCTGCACTCTAACTTTTAAATTCTCGTATACTAACATTTAATTTCTTGTATACTAACATTTAATTTCCTGTATACTAACATTTAATTTCTCGTATACTAACATTTAATTTCTTGTACTCTGACTTGCATACTAACATTTACTTGTATATTATTTCATTTACACACATTTATGCACACACATTTTGCACATGTTTTTTACAAACACTTATGCACACACATTTTGCACACGTTGTTTACAAACGTTTGTGCGCACACATGTTACACATGTTGTATAAATGCATGCATTCACACACACCCATGTCCACATGCATGCATATACATGCATGCAATTTCACAGTCACATGCATTCACATACACTCACCTGCACATGCATACACATGCAAACATGCATTCACATACACATGCATATACATGCACGTAACTCTACACATTCACACAGTCACATGCATGCATGCATTCATATACACTCACACACACATGCATGCACGCATTCATATACACTCACATGCACATGCATACACATGCAAACATGCATTCACATACACATGCGTTCACACACCCATGCATGCATGCATGCAGTCGCACATACACACACACACACATTCACATTCATGCACATGCATGCATGCACTCACACTCTAACACACATGCACGTGCACGCGCATGTATATGCATGTAATGCACATAATCACATACTCATACACCTGCGTGCATGCAACCCACCTCATGCATTCCGATGTCACCCATGACATCATCACGTAGGTCATTGTCCATTCATGCATGCTTGGCATGAGTATTCTAGTCCAGGCCTTACATCATGTTATTATTCATGCATGCATACGCATGCCCATGTGTGCGCCCATCCATCATATATCATGCATACATGCACGACCATTCGTGCCTCACATGCATACGCATATTTATGCGTCAGTGTCATTGTTCATTCATGCACGTAGGCACGTGCATATGCTCATTCACACACACATTCGTGCACGTGCTCAATCATGCATGCACACACATTCATACGCGTGCATATCCATGCATGCACACACATTCATACATGTGCACATCCATGCATGCACATACATTCATGCACGTGCTCATTCATGCATGCGCGCACATTCGAGCACGTACCCAATCATGCATGCACACACATTCATGCACGTACATATCCATGCATACACACACATTCATACACGTGCACATCCATGCATGCATATACATTCATGGACGTGCTTATCCATGCACGCGCGCACATTCATGCGCGTGCTCATTCATGCACGCATGCACACACATTCGTACACGTGCTCATTCATGCATGCACACACACACACATTCGTGCACGTGCTCATTCATGCATGCGCGCACATTCATGCGCGTGCTCATTCATGCATGCATGCACACACATTCATGCACGTGCTCATCCTTGCATGCAGACACATTCATGCATGTACTCATTCATACACGTGCACATCATGCATGCACACACATTCGTGCACGTGCTCATCCATGCATGTATACACATTCGTGCACATACTCATTCATACACGTGCACATCCCTGCACACACACACATTCACGCACGTACACAATCATGCATGCACACATTCATGCACGTGCTTATCCATGCATGCACACACATTCGTGCACATGCTCATTCATGCATGCACACGCATTCATGCACGTGCTAATCCATGCATACACATGGTCATGCATTCATGCTCGCACATGCATCATGCATCATTCATGCACTCTAACATACACTTGAACACATAACCCACGCGTAAGGCAACGCGTGTTGACCCATGGTCTCGACCAAGACCTTAAACTGGTTTTTCCCCCAAACCAGTCAATGTTTGACCGGTCCATCATTCCTTGAACAAGTTCACGCCGATTTTCCCTATTTTACTTGTATATTATTATTTTGATATCCAGAAAAGTCACAAAAAAATCACAAAATTCTCAAAAAATCCAAAAAAATATTTTCATATTTTGATTTCCATGGTTTTTATTTGTGCTAATTTTAAAGTTCGGGAAAAATATTGAAAAATCACAAAAAATGTTTTCACACTTAGAAAAATCACAAAAATATTTTTAAACCTAGAAAATCATTTTCATTCCGAACAAACTTCAAAAACTTCCTGGAATAGTATTTTCCTACTTAGAAAAACCTACAGATTTCAAAACCCCCTGGAGCATATTTTTTACCTTATTTTCTTGATTTTCCTTCTCGATGATTGCAACCATGGGCATGGACTCTTCGGAGTTTTGGATTGCCCCGGTTATGAGAGAATACCTATATAGTATTTTCATTCTTTTGATTTTTAAAAGGGAGTAATTTTGATAGGATTATTAGATTTATTTTGGGGATAATTTTTTATTAATCTGGTACCGTTTGTAAGAACAGGAGCATAGGGGGTGCTAATACCTTCCCCTCAAGTAACCATACTCCCGAGCCCGACTTTGGTGACACAGATTGATTCTACCCCTAACGGGGTAGCAATCAAGTGTTCTAACCGTGCTTCAAAAGGTTAGTGGTGACTCCACCACACATTGTTTTTTCCACGAAAATCGTATTTTCAAAATCACGCATCAATTTTTACCAGTTCACTGCTGCACCCATTTTTGCCAGAGTTGGTTCTTTGGCCAGGTCTGGGACGTCACAACAGAGATTAACCACACTTAATTTTGACCTTGTATGCATGACTTGGACGCCTAGGTGCTTTAACTGAACTAAGTTACTAAGTTTGTTTGTATTCTAAGGTTGCTTCTAAGTGGGGAAAAAGCTCCCGAGGAGGAGTTTTCTTGCACCCAATATTTGGTAGGTCCAAGTCAATGTGATAGACATGTTGGGATTAACTACACTCATTTTGGACCACGTATACCTGAATTGGACACTTGGGTGGTTAAATTCAACTAAGTGTACTTAGTTCGTCTCTAAGCACATAATTTTAAATTGGCATGGAGTTTTTAGGCATCGTCAACTCTGGCATGCCAAAGTCAATGTGATGAATGTGTCGTAACTGAGCAAACTCGGTTTGGACCTCGTATGCGTGACTTGGACACCTCAGTGCTTAAACTAGACTAAGTTTACTAAGTTTGTTTGTATTTTAAGTTTGCTTCTAAGTGGGGAAAAAGCTCCCGGAGAGGAGTTTTTAGGTACTATCAGCTTCGACATGTCCAGGTCAATGTGAAGGACGTGTTGGGACTGACCACACTTGGTTTGGACCTTATATGCCTGAATTGGACAATTGGGTGGTTAAATTCAACTAAGTGTACTTAAGTCGCTTCTAAACACATAATTTTCGATTGACATGGAGTTTTTAGGCACTGTCAGCTTTGGCATGTCCAGGTCAATGTGGCGGATGTTTCGAGACTGACCACACTCAGTTTGGACCTCGTATGCACAACTTGGACACCTGGATGCTTTAACTGAACTAAGTTTAGTAAATTTGTTTGTATTCTAAGAATGTTTCTAAGTGGGGAAAAAGCTCCAGGGGAGGAGTTTTTAGACACCGTTAGCTCCAGTACGTCTAGGTCAATGTCACAGATGTGTCAGAACTGACCATACTTAGTTTGGACCTCGTATGCATGACTTTGACACCTGGGTGCTTTAACTGAACTAAGTTTACTAGGTTTGTTTATATTCTAAGTTTGCTTCTAAGTGGAGAAAAAGCTTCCGGGGAGGAGTTTTTGGACACTATCAGCTCGAGCATGCCCAGTTTAATGTAACGGACGTGTTAGGGCTGACCACACTCGGTTTAGACCTCGTATGCATGACTTGAATACTTGGATGCTTTAACCAAACTAAGTTTACTATATTTGTGTGTATTCTAAGTTTTCTTCTAAGTAGGGAAAAAGTTCCCGGGGAGGAGTTTTTGGGCACCATTAGCTCTAGCATGTCCAGGTCAATGTTAAGAATATGTCAGGACTGACCACACTCGGTTTGGACCTCGTATGCGTGAGTTGGACACCTGTGTGCTTTAACTGAACTAAATTTACTAAGTTTGCTTCTAGGTGGGGAAAAAGCTCCCAGGTAGGATTTTTTGGACACTGTCAGCTCTGGCACATCCAAGTCAATATGACGGACATGTTGGGACTGACCACACTTAGTTTGGACCTTATATGCACGACTTGGACACCTTGGTGCTTTAACTAAACTAAGTTTACTAAGCTTTTTTGTATTCTAAGTTTGCTTCTAAGTGGGGAAAAAGCTCTCGGGGAGGAGTTTTCGGGCACTGTTAGATCTGGCATGTCCAAGCCAATGCGGCAAACGTCTTGGGACTAACCACACTTGGTTTGGACCTCGTATACTCAAATTGGACGCTTAGGTGGTTAAATTCAACTAAATGTACTTAGTTCACCTCTAAGCACATAATTTTCAATTTGCATGGAGTTTTTAGGCATCGTTAGCTCCGACACATTCAGGTCAATGTGACGGACCTATCAAAACTAACCACACTTGGTTTGGACCTCATATGTATGACTTGGACACCTCGGTCCTTAAACTAAACTAAGTTCACTAAGTTTTTTTGTATTCTAAGTTTGATTCTAAGTGGGGAAAAAGCTCCCGGGGAGGAGTTTTCTGGCACCGTAAGCTCCGGCACATCTAGGTCAATGTGACAGACATGTCGAGGCTGACCACACTCGGTTTGCAAAAAAGAAACACAAAGCTTTATAGCATGTATAATAATATTGAACTTCTTGAATATATAGATAATTATATAATATCTAGTTATATAGACCCAAGTGTGGAGAATCAACCAGTCGAGAAAGTGTTCAAGTTTGGACTGTATTTCATAGCAATATTTGCTAGGAAGATAATTGTGCTTGTTATAAACCTAAAATCCATGTACAACAAGTTCAAAAGTATAGATAAAAATTGGGACATTGATCATTAACATAATATAGGTGTAGATAACACATACACAAGAACTTATGGGTGAGACGGGTCTATGATTTTTCTCTCTTCTAATGCAAGTCTCTTGTGCAGTCACTTTTGATGATATGCAAACTCCACGAATAAATCCCTTCACCGCTTAGCCATCCTGTATTATGCAATTCCTAACTGACAGAGCTTTAATTCCTTACCAGTTATAGCATTTGTGCTCTGTAATTCCTACTACAAAATGAGAATCATAAAATCAATTATGCAATTCCACAATAGACCTCCAACACTAGCACAAAACCTCACTTTTATACTTGATGATATTTCCTCAAAAAATAATATAAATAAAAATGAAAGAACTTGCCAAGGACTTCTCTTTCAGGTTCCTAATTAGTGGTTTAAACAATTCATGCCTTGGTATCTTTTCAGTTATCGCCCATGGCCCGTAGAAAATGAACAAAGCAATGAAAGCTAATTGACCATAAAATGCTCAAAATCACAAACATCACTTGGCATTAGAAAGCAAGAAACACAAACACATGCAAGTTACCAAACCACCAACGCAACAAGAATAGATACCTTCGTATTAAAGATGTTATAATGTCATTTGGATTCTCCAAAAATTCTCATAATTTCTCTAGGTCCCCTTTACAATCCAACACAATGGTTCCCCTCGTGTATGTCTTTGAAGACAAGCTTGAAAAAATGCACACTTATGTTGATATGATAGTATGCTTATGTATGAATTCCACAACTATTCTTGGGAAAATTTCTTTCTGCAAATTGTCTATTAACACGAAATGGTCATAGCCAGTGATTCTATTCATAAGTGAAGTTTCCCCTCCCATATCTACATCTTGGTCTATAGACTGAGACAAGCTTGACTTGGTCTTGACATTTGAATTATAAATATCCTCATGGCAGGCAGCACTTCCAACACTAGAATCACTGCCTTCACTAGAATCTAAACCAAAAGTTAGTAGGGCGGTAGGCCAGTTCTACATTGTTAAATTGTGTCTAACCAAAATATGTCCAGCTCTGAACAGAGTAAAGTACATTAGTTCATAAATCGAGAAAAGAAGCTATAATACCATACATAACAATAAGGAGTTAATTTGTAGTTTCATTTTCACCATTAAACCTGCTTTACAAGACTATGCAAAATATAAATTCCATTATTTTTTGTTAACAAGATGTGCTAAAAAGATAAAAATCATTCACAAAAGCAATTAATCAAATTAAGATATTAATTGATGGGATTATTACCACAAATTTCAAGACTTCATTAACCCCTAATAAGCTTCAAGCACATCCTTATCACATTTGATGAGACCTGTTGGCCTAACAAGGCTTATAATCTTATTTTGATGATAACAAATCAAAGAAACTTAACATATTTGGTTAAGTGAAGTTTCAGGACTCAAGTGTGTTGATAAAAGATCAAGGTCAAGTAATTGGAAAGTCTTTTGAAAGCTTGAACTTAAAACTAGAAGATCTTATGAAGCCAAAGACTATTGAAGCAAAAAGTTAAGACAAATGTAAAGAATGGAAGCAATGCATGAAGACTTAGTGATTAGAAAATCTAGTTTTTAAGAAGTCTCATGTAAGTACTTCACAAATTTCAATATAAATATTTGAAGCTCTTAGGAATTATTATTGACTTAGAGACTAGTTTTTGAAAACCATGAAAAATATTTTTTTTAAAGTCTCATTTTAATATTCCAAGTTTAAAACCTAAAGAGTTTGGGAAAAAATGTCTTGAAAGCATACAAGTTGCAAGGACAGGCGACTGATGCATTATCATCAAGTGACTAACATAATTATGCTGATAAAATTGAGCAAACAAAACTAGGATAGGCGACTGATGAAACATCCTCAGGCGACTGACATAATTATGCTGATAAAATTAAGCAAAAAGAACTAGGACAGGCAACTGATGAAACATCATCAGGTGACTGACCCATCAGGCACAAGCAACTGACCCCATTTTGTGTTTGAAAAATACACTGAACTTAAGAGGTGCAGGCGACTGACCTCAAGTCACAGTTGATTGACCTTCGTAGTTTAAATTTTTAAACAGTGAGGGAAAGTTTTCAAAATTGATTTCTTGGACTCCAAACTTTAAGAAAACTTGGGAAACACTGCAAGTAACTTGGGGAATATGAAAATTTACTTTTTATATCTATAAATACATGTTAATCCGAAGAATTAAACAACAACAATCAGCATTCAAGCAAATTCTTTCTACTCTTCAAAGCTGTTTTGTTAATACTTTTGTTGAAGTACCTACTGTGTTATTGCTGATAAAAGCTCACAGTTCTTTGATCTTTCACTAAGATTTTAAATCTAAGATAGAACCACAATGATATTTACTTGAGCTTCAATCTTTGTATTGTTATATTGCTGAAGTATATTGTTCTTTAAATTGTACAAATCTACTCTAAAAGAGAGTTTTCTTGTATGACACAAAGTTTTTTTCTTTGTTATTGTTTTTTATGATTCAAGGATGTTGGATTGTTGCCTAGCAAGAAGGGGCATTCTTGTTAGAGAGGGGTTTCCATCTAAGAAGGTGAGAGGTTGTAACTTTGGCTATTAAAAAAGGTTTGAAAGGCAAATCCTTACAGCGGTTGCTTAGGGTAAGGACGTAGGCTGCTAGTCGAACCTTGTAAAAAATCCGATTTTCAGCTCCTCTCCCTACTTTCTTTAATTTTCCTCAAGAATATACTCTACGTGTATGATCTTTAACTCTTGCTGAATTTTGGGAATTGTTGGACTTTTGATTTTACTCCATATTTGAAATCAGTATACTATAATATTGGTTGTTGGTTGATTTGATATATTCAAATAAAATTATGATTTTGAATATCAAAAACTGAAGGTATTTTAAGTTGCAAGTTTTACAAAATCAAATCTCTAAAACTATATTTCTTTAAATCTAAGTTTTAATTCAAAAGATTCTGAGATTTGTTTCTAGCAATTATAAATTGATACTCAAAATTTATCACCTGGGCTTTTAACATCAACGAATTGAATTTGGATTGAATATTAACTAAACTTGGTTGATTAATCAATATTACATTATTTAAGTGATTGTTGAAGGTTGATTAATTACTTAAAGTAAATTTTGCTGAAGTTAAACCTCAACTAAGGAACTTCTAATACAAAGCAAGCAAATAAATTTTTAAATCCCAATTCACACCATCTTGGGAGTATACCTAAATTCTCAATTGGTATCAGAGCCCTAGGTTGTAGTAAATCTTAAACTTGAAGCTTCATAAAGATCTTTATGGCACACCTAGGTGTATTTCCCTTTGCTGAAGGACAATCCTCTTCTAGACCATCTATCTTTTGCGGTGTTAACTACACCTTTTGAAAACAACGAACGAGAATATACTTGCAAACTATGGATTGGAAATCTTGGAAAGCAGTCAAACATGGTAACCTCATTCCCACTAAAACCTTTGATAATAAGAAATACCTAAGGAAGAAAAAGAGATGACTGATAACGATATAAAGATGTTGCAAGTAAATTCTAGTGCTTTAAACGCTCTATATTATGCTCTAGATGTGAATGAGTTCAATAGGACTATAGGATGTAAATCAGCTAAAGAAATATGGGATAAACTTGAAGTAACCTATAAAGGAACAGTTGGTGTAAGAGATAGTAGAATTGACATCCTCACTAGCGAGTATGAGGCATTTAGGATGAACCCTGATAAAACCATCACTAGTATGTACACTAGGTTCACCCACATAATAAACTCCCTCAATGCCTTAGGTAAAAACTACTCTACATATGAGATGATCCAAAAAATCCTTAAAAGTCTTCCACCAATTTGGGAACCTAAAACCACTGCAATTACTAAAGGAAAAAACTTAAAAAACACCTCCTTTGATGAATTGATAGGATCACTCCTCACATATGAGATGACGATAAATGAAAAAAATTCTAAAAATAACAAACACAAGAAATCAATAGCTCTTAATGTAATAACCCGAGGAATTTTTCAACATCTCGTCAACAAACACAGGGGATTCGTCGACGAGTATATAAGAGGAGCTCATCGACGAGGACGAGTTTCATCGACGAGAAAATACTGAGAGAGGTTTTTAGGGCAGTCTAAAATTCATTGACGAGGGAGGAAATTCGTTGATGAAATTCTTTAAGGACTCGTCGACAAGATGACGTGTCTTATCGACAAATCTGGGGCTATAAATAGTGGAAACCCAAATTTTTCAACAAAAAATTTGTGTAAAAACTTCCTCTCTCTCTCTAAAACGTCTCCCACTCATCTCTTCGATTTCGGGTCCGTTGATCGCCGAATTGAAGATTTGAGGCCACCACGACGCTCCTGATGAAGTTCTTTACAAGTCTGCTAGAGCTGATTGTTGGTGGAGTTAGTTTGGAATTCATCCCAAACTCAGGGTAAGGTATTTTATTTTGAATATGCTTTCTTTACAGTTATAGGAAATGTTGTATGTAGAAAAATACTGATGTTTTGTTCTGGGGGATGTCGTTTTCAGGGTGTTGAGTGGAGAACCCTGCGAGTGTAGTGCCAAAGTTCAGTGAAGGCTTTTCAGAAAATAGGTAAGGGAAATATGCTATGTTAGGCAATTCTAGTAAGTTTTCAGCGTAAATTACACTTTTAGCAAATAATTATTTACAGCAGAAATTTTATATATATATATATATATATATATATATATATATGCATGTATACCAGTTATTATACACAATATGAGTTTTTAAAGTATGTGTGGCCTGAGTAGACATTATTTGATATGGAGTTTTTATACAATTTTTTAGTATATCAAGTTATACAGATATAGTTAGATATTTACAGATTTTATACAGACCAAATATGTATACATATATAGTTTTATTCAAATGACTACACAGATATATATATATATATATATATATATATATATATATATATATATATAGCAGTTTATAGATGTTTATTCATATCAGTATATACAGAGTATATAGAAAGCTATGTTTTCCTAAATTTCATAACATTTAGAGTATACAGATAGATTATACAGACAGAGCATACAGACAGATGATACAGTTTTAGCATCAAGATGCTACAAATATTACGATATTTACAGTATACAGTTGTAGTGTTATGATTATTTTGGAAATATGATGAAAACAGTAAAAGAGTATATATGTATATATATATATATATATATATATATATATATATATATATATATATATAGTATCAAATCCCTATGAAAAGATTACAGATAGATACAGATACAGATATAGCATATAGAGCACAGTACCGTTGCTAATATAGATAGAGTGCAACCACATATCTTAGATAGTGTGTGGGTACCATCAACTGTGCTCAAAGGGTGTGCAGCTCCCTAGTTTGCTAGGTTGATGGGGCTAGTTTGACGAAGTAATAGCCAGTTTCGAGCCTAGGAGTGGATGCAGTTTGGCCGGACTGAGGTAGTGTAGAGTAGAGTGACTTTCCTGGAGGGCCGACCAGGGCAACTCCCGCCTACGGGCCACACAACCCTGTCATGAGGGGTCAAATCATGACATGTAGAGTTCCAGGGATAAAAGCACAATTATTCATATGTATACAGTTTTACAGTTTTTGATGAATATAGTATGATATTAGTAGTATGAAAAGTAGAAAACTCAGATGATACAATTATCTTTTAAATTGCAAAAAATGTAAGATATGTTTTACAGATTTATCATTTTATTACAGCTCAAATGTTATTTAAAGTTTATATGTAACTTAGTCGCCATACAGTAGTAATAGCATATTTCCACTTACTGAGCGTCGACTCACCCTATTATTCTAAAATTTTTCAGGTGAGCCAGTTAGGCGAGCAGATCAGGCTCGCGGATAGAGATTTCTTGATTACCTTGGTTGTAGGGTGAGTTTGAGACAGAGTTTTGTATTTTTGGGGCAGATGATACTGGAGGGAAATGTTTTATGACTATAGTTTGTATGTATTGAATTCTGATATTGTATAGTGTATATGGACGTATGACTTATGTTTCCACTGCATAGGTACGATTATGTATATGTAAAATGATATAATTTTGAGGTCGTTACATTTTGGTATCATAGCTTAGGTTACTAGGTTCTGCAGACTCTAGATTGTAGTGGGAAACATTACCAGAATATAGGAAAAAAGATTTGAGGTTTTGTTCTATGATCTGGATACATGATTTCGTGGTGGTTTCTGTGTTTTTCCCGGGGTGACGATTTCAGGAAAGCCATAGTAAACTATCGACGAGTCGTGTGTTTGGGTTGTAGGATTGGATTTTGGGATTAGGATTAGGCGGGATGATTAACAAAGGATTTAAAGTTTTAGTTGAATAAGTTAGGTCTATATGAGAAATAGGATTTTGAAATGATGTTCTCTATATTTGCATGATGGACCCAGGAGGCAGTAGCGCTCATGCTAGTGGGGACAACGGAGCGGGTCCTTCTACTATGGGAGGTGGAGATTTAGATGTCGTGCTACGTAGTGTAGCTCAGCAAGTTATAGCTGAGATAGCGCGGAGCTCTACAGAGTAGGGAGGTCCATCTCCAGCTCAAGGATGCACCATAGAGAAATTTATGAAGATGAATCTCCCGTCCTTCTCTAAAGCAACTGATCCTACAATTGCTGAGAACTGGGTGCAGGAGGTAAAGAAGATCCTGACAATAGTTCACTACACCGATCAGCAGAGGGTCTTATATGCTATATATAGACTGGTGGGGGAGGCCAAGAGGTGGTGGACAGCTACCATACTATTGGAGGAATAGAGGGCTATACTAGTGCCAATGACCTGGGCACGATTCAGGGACGTGTTCTTCGATAGATACTATCTTGCCTCAATTAAAGAGGCTCGATTACAAGAGTTTCTAAGTATGTCTTAGGGGTCGATGACTGTCCAGCAGTATGCTGCGAGATTTATCGAGCTCTCGTGTTTCTGCCCATATATTGTCCTCGATGAAGTGAAGAAGACCAGAATGTTTGAGACAAACTTGAGGCAAGACATTTATAGGAAGGTGGCAGTACTGAGAATCCAGAATTTTACAGAGTTGGTTGACAGGGCTACTATAGCAGAGGAGAATCTACTTAGAGAGACTGAGATACAGAATTAGAAGAAGAGGACTATGCCCTCGAGTTTTCAAGGGGGGGGGGGGTCCCAGTTGAGGCCCTTGGAGAGAAGGTAGATCTGGCGGAGGCCAGAGACAGATGGTAAAGCACGGTGGATTTTAGAGCGGACAGCTTCCTGCCAATTTTTCCTAGATGCGGATAGAGACATCCTGGTGAGTGCTGGCTGGGGGAGAATGTTTGTTATCGTTGTGGGAGGCTCGGTCATATGGCTCGATCCTATCAGATGCCACCGAATTATGTACCGGCTCCTATACCATTTTGGGGAGGATACTAGGTGCCCTGCGGAGGTCAGTAGAGAAATACCACGCCAGCGAGGGTTTATGTGTTGACGTCGGGAGATGCAAAGACAGTTTGAGACGTGGTCATAGGTACCCTTACTGCTTTACCATATAAAATTATTGTTTTATTTGATACAAGTGCTACCCACTCTTTTATATCGGTGGGGTATGTCAGAATAACTGGGATAGATACTCAGCTATTAGATGTAGAATTTTCTGTGGGTGCGCCGATGGGATCGGTGGTAAAATGTAGGAAGGTGCTTTGGAATTTCCCAGTGAATGTTTAGGAGAGAGTATTACCAGCTGATCTCGTGGTCCTAGATATGCAGGGGCTTGATATGATACTGGGCATAGACTGGCTAGCTACTCATCACGCTAGCATAGATTGCCGTAAGAAAGAAGTGATTTTCAGACCCCCGGGCGAACAAGAGTATAGATTTGTGGGTTCACGTGTACGTGCCACACCATAGCTGGTGTCGGCCATTCAGGTGAGGAAATTGCCGCAGGGTGATTGCCAAGGGTATCTCGCATACATAAAAGAATTGCCGAAAGAAGAATTAAGATAAGCTGACATACTAGTAGTAAAATAATTTCCAGATTTCTTTCCAGAAAAATTGCCTGGTTTACCGGCTGATCGTGAGATTGAGTTTACTATAGATCTGTTACCAGGATCTGCACCAGTATGTAAAGCACTGTATTGTATGACTCCAGTCAAGTTGAAAGAGTTGAAGGATATGTTACAGGAATTACTAGACAATGGGTTTATTAGGCCCAGTGTGTCGCCCTAGGGAGCACCGATTTTATTCGTGAAAAAGAAAGATGGAACCATGAGATTGTGCATTAATTATAGGGAGATAAATAAACTGACAGTCAAGAATAAATACCCTCTCCCTAGGATCGATGATTTATTTAGTTTTAAGGGACCCGAGTTTATTCTAAAATTGACCTGCGGTCTGATTACCATCAGGTGAAGATTAGAGCAAAAGATATACCAAAGACCGCATTCCATACCAAATATGGGCATTACGAGTTCTTAGTGATGCCGTTTGGGTTAACTAACACACCTGCAGTATTTATGGACTTAATGAATCGAGTGTTCCATCAATATTTAGACTAGTTTGTGGTTGTGTTCATTAATGATATACTGGTCTATTCGAGAAGTTTTGAGGAGCACGAGAATCATTTGAGACTAGTGTTGCAGGTATTAAGGGAAAGAAAATTGTATGCAAAATTCAAGAAGTGTGAGTTTTGGTTAAGGCAGGTTACCTTTCTCGGCCATGTGATCTCTGAAGTGTAAGTGTCATTTGATCCAAGTAAAATAGAAGTAATACTGAATTGGGAAAGGCCGAAAAATGTTCAAGAAGTCAGGAGTTTTTTGGGATTGGCAGGCTATTACCGATGCTTCGTGGATGGCTTCTCCAAGTTGTCTGGTCTATTAACATGACTTACGAGGAAAAATGTGAAGTTTGATTGGACCGACAACTATGAGTAGAGTTTTCAAGAACTAAAGCAGCGGTTAGTTTCAGCTCTGGTATTAGCTATCCCGTCATGGGAGGACGGATTTGTGATATACAATGATGGGTCCCTAAAGGGACTTGGGTGCGTCTTAATGTAGCGTGGCAGGGTTATTGTGTATGCATCTAGACAGTTTAAAGAATATGAGAAGAATTATCCTATCCATGATTTAAAGCTTGCTGCGGTGGTATATGCTCTCAAGATCTGGAGGCATTACCTATATAGTGGAAAGTGCGAGATTTTTATGGATCACAAGAGCCTGAAATATTTCTTCGTCCAGAAAGAGCTAAATATAAGACAAATAAAGTGGTTAGAACTTATTAAAGACTATAATTGTGTGATTAGTTACCATCTAGGGAAGGCAAATGTAGTGGCAGATGCTTTGAGCAGGAAATTAAGGGGACCAGTACTGGAAGTTATGGAAATTCAGCACTTAATTTTGATGGATTTGGAGAGGCTCAACATAGAATTAATAGAGAAGAGTCCTCGGGAAGTTATTGCCACTTTAGTGTTTCATCCTACGCTATACGAAAGGATTAAAGCAGCTCAGGGTGATATGCAAAGTTGGCAGAGGTAATGGCTAGGGTGCGAAATGGTCAGGGTGAGGAATTAAGCATATCAGATGACGAAGCCCTGCGATTCTGTATTAGGCTCTGTGTTCTCGCGAATACCAAGACCAGTAAAACTATATTAGAGGAGGCTCACAAATCCCTATACACTGTACATCCAGGTAGCACTAAAATGTATCGGGATCTATGGGAGTACTTACTGGTGGAGTGGAATGAAGAGAGAGATAGCTAAATTTGTATGACAGTGCTTGCCAGTAGGTTAAAGCTGAGCACTAGAGACCAACAGGGCAGTTTCAGCCATTATTTATTTCATATTGGAAATGGGATCACGTTTCGATGGATTTCTTTACGAGATTACCACCGGCACGACAGGGACTAAATGCGATTTGGGTGGTTGTTGATCGTTTGATGAAGACCGCTCATTTCATCCCTATTAAAGTTGGTTACTCCATAGACAGATTAGTAGAAATATATGTTCAGGAGATAGTTCGTGTTCATGGAGTACTAGTATCCATAGTCTTGGACTGAGATCCTCAGTTTACTTCGCGATTTTGGAAAAGTTTTCAAGAGGCTATGGGTACACAGTTAGCATTTAGTATAGCTTTCCATCCCTAGACAGATGGTCAGAATGAGAGGAAAATTCATACCTTAGAGGATATGCTTCATACATGCATGCTAGATTTTGGGGGTAGTTAGATTCAGTTTTTACCCCTAGTTGAATTTGCCTCTAATAACAGCTACCAGGCTAGTATCGGCATGGCTCCATACGAGGCACTGTATGGCAGGAGATGTCATTCTCCTCTCTTTTGGGATGAAGTAGGTGAAAAAGTGAGTGTTAGGTCCAGATATTGTACAACAGGCGTGTGATAAGGTCCGACTAATTAAAGAAAGAATCAACACCGCGCAGAGTCGGCAGAAAAGCTACGCAGACACTCGCCACCGAGTGCTGGGAGTTCTAGTATTTTTGAAGATAGCTCCTCTGAAAGGAGTTATGAGGTTTGGGAAAAAGGGCAAGTTGAGCCCTAGGTATATTGGTCCTTTTGAGATACTAGAGAAAGTAGGATTAGTTGCCTATAGGTTAGCTTTTCTGCCAACTTTGGCTCAAATTCATGACGTGTTTCATATAGCTATGTTAAGGAAATACGTCCCAGACCTGTTCCACATAATCATTTATGCAGAGATAGAGCTTAAAGAATCTTTAGCTTATAAAGAAGTGCCAATTCAAATTTTAGATAACAAGACTCAGAAATTGTGCACGAAAGAGATTCAATTAGTAAAAGTTTTGTGGAAAAATCATGATATAGAGGAAGCTTCTTAGGAGTTCAAGGAGCAGATCAGACAAAGATACCTGCAGTTGTTCCAAGAGGATGGTGATAGCAGGTAAAGTATAATAGTTAGATAGTATTTCTTTTGTAGGTACATGTATCGATTTTAGTTAATAGATAGTTTTTAATTTTATATGTGTAATCTCCCAGAAAATAGAATGTAACCACTGTATCCTTTGCCATAAGCGAGGGTAAGTAATAAAATAAGTAGACCCTTTACCTTTACGAGATGGTAGAGTGTATAATGGTGTTTAATCCAGATAGTAAATTTTGAGGACGAAATTTTATAAGGAGGGGAGAATGTAATAACTCGAGGAATTTTTCAGCATCTCGTCAATGAACACAGGGGATTTGTTGACGAGGATATAAGAGGAGCTCGTCGACGAGGATAGGTTTCATCGACGAGAAAATATCGAGAGAGGTTTTTGGGGCAGTCTGAAATTCACTGACGAGTTGTTGACGAGACACGTCATCTCGTTGACGAATTCAGGGCTATAAATAGTGGAAACCCAAAATTTTCAACAAAAAATTTGCGTAAAAACTTCCTCTCTCTCTCTCTCTCTTTAAAACGTCTCCCACTCATTCTCTCTTCTATTTCGGGTCCGTTGCTCACCAAATTGAAGATCCAAGGCCACCACAATGCTCCTGACAAAGTTCTCTACAAGTCTGCTGGAGCTGATCGTTGGTGGAGTTAGTTTGGAATTCATCCCAAACTCAGGATAAGGTGTTTTATTTAGAATATGCTTTCCCTGCAGTTATAGGAAATGTTGTATACAAGAAAATAGTGGTGTTTTGCCCTGGGGGATGTTATTTTCAAGGTGTTGAGTGGAGAACCCTATGGTGTAGGGCCAAAGTTCAGTGAAGGCTTTTCAGAAAATAGGTATGGGAAATATGCTATGTTAGGCAATTCTAATAAGTTTTCAGTGTAAATTATACGATTTTACCAGATTATTATTTACAACAGAAATTTATATATATATATATATATATATATATATGTATATGCATGTATACCAGTTATTATAGAGAATATGAGTTTTTAAAGTATGTGTGGCCTGAGTAGATATTATCTGATATGGAGTTTTTATACAGTTTTTCAGTATGTCAAGTTATGCAGATATAGTTAGATATTTACAGATTTTATACAGATGTATACATATACAGTTTTATTCAAATGATTACACAGACAGATATATATATATATATATATATATATATATATGCATGTATACCAGTTATTATAGAGAATATGAGTTTTTAAAGTATGTGTGGCCTGAGTAGATATTATCTGATATGGAGTTTTTATACAGTTTTTCAATATGTCAAGTTATGCAGATATAGTTAGCTATTTATAGATTTTATACAGATGTATACATATACAGTTTTATTCAAATGATTACACAGACAGATATATATATATATATATATATAGCAGTATACAGATGTTTATTCAGATCAATATATGTAGAGTATATAGAAATCTATGTTTTCCTAAATGCCATAACACTCAGAGTATTCAGATAGATTATACAAACAGAGTATACAAACAGATGATACAGTTTTAGCATCAAGATGCTACAGATATTACAGTATTTATAGTACAGAGTTATAGTGTTATGGTTATTTTGGAAACATGATGAATATAGTAAAAGAGTATATATGTATATATGTATATATATATATATATATATATATATATATATATATATATAGTATCAAATCCCTATGAATAGACAGATATAGATACAGAATATAGAGCACGATACTGCTGCTAATATAGATAGAGTGCAACCATATATCTTAGATAGTGTGTGGGTACCGTCAACTGTGCTCAGAGAGTATGCAGCTCCCTAGTTCGCTGGGTTGAGAGGGCCAATTTGATGAGGTAGTAGCAAATCCTGAGCCTAGAAGTGGATGCAGTTTGGCCGGGCTGAGGTAGTGTAGAGTATAGTGACTTTCCTAGAGGGCTGACCAGGTTAAGTCCCGCCTACAGGCCGCACAACCCTATCATGAGAAGTCAAATCATGACATACACAATTCCAGGGATAAAAGCACAGTTATGTATATGTGTACAATTTTACAGTATTTGATGAATATAGTATGGTATTAACAGTATGAAAAGTAGAAAACTCAGATGATATAGTTATGTTTTAAACTGCGAAAAATGTAAGATATGCTTTACAGATTTATCATTTTATTACAGCTCGGATGTTATTTAATGTTTATATGTAACTTAATCGCCACACACTAGTAATAGAATTTTTTCACTTATTGAGCATCGACTCACCCTATTATTCTAACATTTTTCAGGTGAGCCAGTTGGGCTAGCAGATCAGGCTCGCGGATAGAAATTTTTTGATGACCTTGGTTGTAGGGTGAGTTTGAGACAAAGTTTTGTGTTTTTAGGGTAGTTGATACTGGAGGGAAATGTTTTATGGTTATAGTCTGTATGTACTTGTCGCGACGTCCCAGGAGCGCGTGTGCCCCGGGCGACGAAGCTAAAATCAATTTGAATTTTTTCATGGAAAAACATGGAATGTCGGAGTCGCCACTAACCTTTAGTGTGGTTAGAACACGTGATGACTACCCCATTAGGGGTAAAATAGGTCTACATTACCAGAGTTAGGCTCGGGAGTTCGGTTACGCGAGGGGAAGGTACGAGCACCCCCTACGCGCCCATTCTTACGAACGGTATCTAATTAATTTGAAATTATCCCTAAGTTAATCTAATAAGTCTTTAAATTACTCCTTTTTTATGAATTTATAATTACATATGAAAAATAAATAAATAAATATATTCCCTCAGAGCTTAAGGTACGTGAAGCCCGAAGGCTCATACCCCCGCATTAAAATCATAGGGATTAAAAATCAAGAAAATATTTTATGAAAATAACTCCCACATTTATTTCAAAATTTTATAGGATTTTATAAATACTTTATGATATTTCCAAAGTTTCTGGGAGGTTTTGATGTGTGAAAATAGGATAATAAACTAAAATACTAAATATAAATATATGGCATGAACAAAAATACTATACTACCACAATACACATAATAATAGTGAGAATATTAGGAATGCCAAAACAAGTAATAAAGTACCGTAATACTATATATGTTATGATACTAAAGATACTATAATAAATCTCACCACATGTAAACATAATAGAAATACTATAATACTATCACTATATACATTAAAATACTAAAAAAACACCATATATGCTAAGATCCTAACAATTCTAAAAATACCATGAACAATATGAATTAATCAAAACCCTAAGATATATACGCAATCAACATAGCAATAGGGAAAAACCCAAGGTATACGGTAGTAATGCAACAATACTAATAATCCAAAATATACCATATTAACAAAATCATAATAATAGTCCAAAACATACAATATTAACATGAAGTAACCGAAACCCTAATATATTATAATAATAATACACTACTTGTAACAATAATACTACTATAATAATAACACAACCAATATGTATATATGTATATATATCATAGCACATAATTACCAATGATAAATGCTACTAGAATAATAAGGTGTATACATCATAATATTAATAACAATATAAGCCCTATACAACTTTAATTCGATCATAAACAATAATATACAATAATAAAGAAGTAATCAAATCCTAAAAAGAAATCAATGTGTAACAATATGGAAACAATATATACATATATGTGATAATATAGAAATAGTCAAACTGTGGGAATCAATATGAGATAAAATGGAAACCCTAAAAATCCAAATAAGGAAATCCTAAAAATGAATATGAAATTTAATACATACCCTAAATATAACAAAAATATAAACTTGAAGATTAAAACAAATTTTAACTATAACACTTCTACAACAATAATAATGTTCATTAAATAATATGTACAACCAAAATACAAACAAAAATATCAACTAACAAACGTTAAGAACCCTACAACAATAGGAACAAATCAATTAATATTCACAATTAAAAAAAATATAGACATGGGTATTAAATATGAAAACAATTAAAAATATGGACATGGGTATATATATATATATATATTACAACCCTAAACAAATTTAAGCCTAAAATAATCGAAATCCTAAAGTAAAGAAAAATCCTGCAATAAAAACAAATTGATGTTAAATATATATATATATATATATATATATATAATCTGAATTAATATTATAGCCAAAGGTGGAAAAATCCTGCAAAACACATATTAATGTTAGATATACAAATATACAAAGCTTAATTTAAATGTACAAGAAAAATAAAAAAATAAGAAATAAATAAACTTCATGTGTATACATGCATGTGTGCGACCGTGTGCGTGAGTGTGTGCAGAAAAGGAGACTTACTGTGCGGGGATTGCCGGGAGTTCCAGTGGCTTGGAGGAGCAGTGGTGCTCGGGTCTGGAGACCGTGGCTGCGATGGTGACGGAGAGGTGAGGCCTGTTGTGGCAATGGGTGGCCGTGTTGATGGTCACAGCAGAGTTGCAGAGGCAGGCTGGAGGTTCAGAACCTTCCCGGGTATTCTGTGGGTAAGCCGTAGCCACTGGTGCCGCCGGAATGGTGTACTATCAGCAAGGATGAAAGCGGGGCTGCTTCACTGCTGTGTGGGTGTGGCCGGAATGCTAGCCTGCTGGAGTGCTGCTGCAAGATTGGTGATGAACGGAGAAACAGCAGCGACGGCGAATGGTGAGAGGCGAACACGATGGAGTCTGAGGAGCGACGGCCTTGGGGGATGACGACGGTGGTGGCTGGCTGGGTTGCTGTGCGGGTGTGGCCGGCAGAGATGGTGGCGGACCGCAGCTGTAGTGATGGCTGCCTCGGCTAGAGAGGGCTTGGAGTGGTGTTGGTGGTGGCTGGTTCGTGGAGCAAGGGAACTCTTCGAGGCTGAGTGTAGAGCAGAGCTGCAACTGCTACTGCTGGAGAGCCGCTGGGGCTGGCCTGGAGTCGTGGAGTGCAGAGAGAGAGGGGATTGAGATGGAAACAGAGGAGAGACAGGGAAAGAACAGAGGACTGAGAGAATGAGAGAGGAAGAAAACAGAAGGAGATGGAGAAGGTGAGGCTTTGGGAAAGAAGACCGGGAGCAAAGGGGGGGCGCGGGGCACTGCTGTTAGTGAGAATAGGGGTTTTTTTTTTTTTTTTTTGCTTGGCTCCCTTTTGGCCTCTGCTCGTGCCTGCGCTGCTGTGCACTGCCTCCTCTTTTATAAAAAAAAATTTGTGAAAACCCTAACAAAACTTCCTTTTTGATTTTCTTTTTTCTTTTTTTTTTCTTTTATTCTTATGGTAACAATAAAACTAGAAATAATAATAATAATAATAATTATCATAATAATATAAGTATCCATAAGGTAATAATAATAATAATAATACTACTAATAGTAGACAATAATAAATAATTATAGTAAAAATAAAAATAATAAAGATATTATTAGTAAAATAATAATAATAATAATACTAATAAAAATAAAGTAATAATACAAATATTAAAAGTAATAAATAATAATAATAATAATGATAACATTACCAAAAATAATAAAAATAATAATAGCCAAAATAAGATACTAATGCTAATAATAATAATAATGAAATAATAACAATAATAATAATAATAATAATAATAATAATAATATATGAAAAATAAAAATAATTATAGTAAAGTAAAAATAAAATAAAGATAATAAAAGTACTAGTAATAATAATAAAAATGAAAAATAATAATAATAATGATAATAAAAATACTAGCAAAATAATAGTAAAGTACTAATAATATAGGAAAATAATAATAATAATAATAATAATAATAATAATAATAATAATAAAATAAGAGGGGACCCAGTTTCTATTTGGCTAGGGCAAAAATAGGGTGCCTACAGCTGCCCCTCTTTGTAGGCTTAATTGCTTCAATGTAACGGTAGGAACTCTCCTACGTTTTTTGTAGTAACAAGCCTGCAAAGATAAAAGACACCTATTTTAGCCAAGCCATTCAACTCTCTATGGCTTTTCAAGTTAATCAAGAGTTGTTTATTTCTGCCAACCAAAGACGATTTGCACTGAATGTAAGAATCCGAGCAGTAGGGATACGATGATCTAGCCACGGGACACAATGATGGCTTGCTTCGAATGTAAGAATCCGAGCCGTAGGGATACGATGATCCAGCCATGGGATACAATGATGGCTTGCTTCGAATGTAAGAATCCGAGCTGTAGGGACACGATGATCCAGCCATGTGACACAATGATGGCTTGCTTCGAATGTAAGAATCCGAGCCGTAGGGACACGATGATCCAGCCATGGGACACAACGATGACTTGCTTCGAATGTAAGAATTCGAGCCGTAGGGATACGATGATCCAGCCATGGGACACAATGATGGCTTGCTTCGAAGTAAAAATAATAATAATAATAATAATAATAATAATAATAATAATAATAATAATAATAATAATAATAAACAACAATATAAATAGAAGTAAAAATAAAAATAAAAGTAATAATAATAATATTAATGAAAATTAATAATAATAATAATAATAATAATAATAAATAAAATAATAGTAATAATAAATATAAAAATACTAATAATAATGATAATAAAAATTAAAGATAGTATTAATAATAATGAAAATAATAAATAAATATATTGAGTCTGGGTAAAAATGGGGTGTCTACAGCTGCCCCTCTTTGTAGGATTCGTTGCTTCAAAGTAAAAGTAAGATCTCTCCTACGTTATTTGTGGCAACAAGCCTGCAAAGATAAAAGACACCTATTTGAGCCAAGCCATTCAACTCTCTATGACTTTTTAGGTTAATCAAGAGTTGTTTATTTCTGCCAACCAAAGACGATCCGCACTGTATGTAAGAATCCAGGTTGAGGTACACAGGGATGGCTTGCTTGAGTATAGGATCTCGAGGACTTCTCAAATGTAGGATTATAAGAGTCTGCTGATTGCTCGAGTGTAGGATCTCAAGGACTTTCTCAAATGTGCGATTCTGAGAGTTTTCTGATTGATCGAGTGTAGGATCTCGAGGACTTCTCAGATGTAGGATTCCGAGAGTCTCCTGATTACTCGAATGTAGGATCTCGAGGACTTCTCAGATGTAGGATTCTGAGAGTTTTCTGATTGCTCGAGTGTAGGATCTCGAGGACTTTCTCAAATGTAGGATTCTGAGAGCTTTTTTATTTCTCGAGTGTAGGATCTCGAGGCCTTCTTAGATGTAGGATTCTAAGAGTCTATTAATTGCTCGAGTGTAGGATCTCGAGGACTTCTCAGATGTAGGATTCTGAGGGTTTGTTGATTGCTCAAGTGTAGGATCTCGAGGACTTCTCAGATCTAGGATTCTGAGAGTTTGCTGATTGCTTGAGTGTAGGATCTCGATAACTTCTCAGATGTAGGATTCCGAGAGTTTTCTAGTTGCTCGAGTGTAGGATCTCGAGGACTTCTCAGATGTAGGATTCGGAGAGTCTGTGGATTGCTCGAGTGTAGGATCTCGAGGACTTCTCAGATGTAGGATTTTGAGAGTTTTCTGATTGCTCGAGTGTAGGATCTCGAGTGCTTCTCAGATGTAGGATTCTGAGAG
Organism: Malania oleifera; assembly: GCF_029873635.1. Classification (NCBI taxonomy): domain Eukaryota; kingdom Viridiplantae; phylum Streptophyta; class Magnoliopsida; order Santalales; family Ximeniaceae; genus Malania; species Malania oleifera. Next base: position 58,074,346 of record NC_080428.1, read on the forward strand.
TTTTCTGATTGCTCGAGTGTAGGATCTCGAGGACTTCTCAGATGTTGGATTCTGAGAATTTGCTAATTACTCAAGTGTAGGATCTCAAGGACTTCTCAGATGTAGGATTCTGAGAGTTTTCTGATTGCTCGAGTGTAGGATCTCGAGGACTTCTCAGATGTAGGACTTGGAGAGTCTGTGGATTGCTCGAGTGTAGGATCTCGAGGACTTCTCAGATGTAGGATTCTGAGAGTTTTCTGATTGCTCGAGTGTAGGATCTCGAGGACTTCTCAGATGTAGGATTCGGAGAGTCTGTGGATTGCTCGAGTGTAGGATCTCGAGGACTTCTCAGATGTAGGATTCTGAGAGTTTTCTGATTGCTCGAGTGTAGGATCTCGAGGGCTTCTCAGATGTAGGATTCTAAGAGTTTTCTGATTGCTCGAGTGTAGGATCTCGAGGACTTCTCATATGTTGGATTCTGAGAGTCTGATTGCTCAAGTGTAGGATCTCAAGGACTTCTCAGATGTAGGATTCTGAGAGTCTGATGACTATTCGATGGGAATTTTGGACCGATGGTTAATGATGATTCGGCTGTAGAATCTTGACTCGCAAGATGAATTTTCGAATTGATGATGAATACTTGGGTGTAGGATACCAAGAGCCAAATGAATTGTCAATTTGATGATGAATGCTCAGGTATAGGATCCCAAGAGCAAGATGAATTTTGAATTGATGATGATTGCTCGGGTATAGGATACCGAGAGCCAGATGAATTGTCAACTTGATGATGAATGCTCAGGTATAGGATCCCGAGAGCAAGATGAATTTTGAATTGATGATGAATGCTCGGGTATAGGATCCCGAGAGCCAGATGAATTTTTGAATTGATGATGAATACTCGGGTATAGGATCCCAAGAGCAAGATGAATTTTGAATTGATGATGATTGCTCGGGTATAGGATCCCGAGAGCCAGATGAATTTTTGAATTGATGATGAATACTCGGGTATAGGATCCAGAGATCTTTTGGAAGGTCAGTATTTTGGAAAATGGTTACTTTGCTGAGGGTGATCAATCGAGTGCGAGACCATGAGATTTTTCTGGAAAATGTCCTCAGGTGTAGGGTTCAGAATTATTTCACCCGGGGATTATCGATCAGGAACAAAATCTTGAGTTTCTTTGGCTGTCTTTAGATTACCCTCTTTAAGACTCAACAACCAATGCATCAATTGCTTCCTTAGGTCAATTGCCACAGTTTCAAAGTATGTCAATCTGTGCATGGGAGCCAGCTGCCCCAGTTTTAAAATATGTCTAGACAAGAATGGCTTAGTTAAGGATGCAAAAGAATTATTCAGAAGTTTATTCAACCAAGCAAGTATGAATGAATGGTGCTCTATTGCTATATGTATGCATGTTGCATGATATAATATGTACGCACTTTTTCTATGTAATGCATGAAATGCATGACGATGCATGAACTTTCTTTTTCCAATGTGCCTATAATCACCCGATCAATCTCTAATCTTGACTATGTTGCCTCTAACCTGGTTCCCTCGAGACTTGCCTCAGCCGAATGGATTCATAACTGATCTTGGCCCAATTTTCTTAATGGAGGTGGTCAACTCGGCTCAAATGAAACTTCATCACAGAATCTACCCAGTTGAATGGATTTATAACTGCTCTTGGCCCTGTTTTCCTATTCATCCAATCTGAGAAGGTGCATGAATAAGTCCCACTGAAACTGAAACTTGCCCCAGATGAGTTTATCTGCCACTAATCTTGGCCTGGTTGTTAGATTCTTCTTGAATAAGCAGATCTCTAAAGCTCGACATGACATTTGCCCCAGTTAAATTGACTGATTCTATGTGCATTATATTTCCTCAATGGGGACCTCCTCTATAAGAAGCACACCAGTGGTTCCGAAACTCTTCGACTATCCACCCCTTTGTTTTTTTTTTAAATGAGGAATGATTATGCAATTATGACATCAACTTGTGAAATCAAAAGGTCAACCACCCAAAAATAGATGTTTTACCATGTTCCAATGCTATTATAAGAAATAATTCATACCAATATTCAAAAGTCATATGATATTGATGTTAATTTACCAAACTGAATGGCTGATCTTTTCTTCGACTGTTCCAGCTTTATCGATGGCCACCTCTCTTCTTTTGTTTCATCCTGCTGTGAAACCATTAGAAATTTCACCTATTTAAACGTTGCCTTTAGTTTAGTCAAGTTCAACTCATGTTTTGATCTCAAGATGGTCTTTAAGACTAGGGACGAAACATAGGCTAAGGGATACAGGTTTTCAGAATGAAATGGAAACTAAGGCTCAAAAATACCACCCCAAATAGTGTTTTACGCCCCCAGTTTGAGTTGAGACATTTTGCAAGATGTTGACCGAACTTGCTATTTAAACAAGCTGCCTACGTACCTTTTCAGGATCAGGTCATTACATAGTTCAGACTCGTCATTGAGTCTGACAAATCATTTGAGACAACAATGTATACCAATCTGGTCAGGACTTTCATTTGAACTGTAATATAGGCTAGGGGTATGGGTTAAAGAAAGAAAGAGTTAAATAGGGCTCAAAATCATTATTTTCATCAAGGGCAATTTGGTCAAGGATCACATGCGTAGTATGTCCCTTATTTTCTTTCTCTTTTCATCTTTCTCTTTCCATTGGCTTTTACTGCTCCCTTTTGTTTTTCTCTTTCATGAAGGGATTTTGTCATTTTTGTTTAGACTTCATTTGGGACTATTCCACTAAAATTGCCCCAGTGTGGGGTGTAATCCTTTGATGGGTTAATCAATAAATGAATTTTTCAAGCTCAAAAGGGCTTTGCAAGAGATTTCTTCTTTGAATTTCTTTTGGGTAGCAGAAAATGGCCTGCCATCATTTCGATAGCCCATTGTTGTCTTATATGACTTGCCAAATGCTATGAGACCCAACCCAGGTTAACTTTTTGGTGAACTGGCTTTTAAGAAAAGACTAGTTTAACATTCAAGCTCAACTTGGTTAACAATTGGTAAATCAATATTTGGTTCTTTTTAGGGATAACTGGTCGGCCAAAGATGGCCATCTATCATTTGATCAAAACATGAATAGTGAATTGACTTGAAATTCTTGGCACAACACATATATTTTACTGAATTCCTTCGAGATTCTTTATTTCTTCACAACATCTGTCTTCATAGGGTGAGGAAAATTGTTTTTGATTCCGCCTCCCGTGTTTGGTTTTCAAAATTAACATTACTTTTTGGCTTATGAATATTGGTATTATTATTTTCCTTATCTTTACACGAAACATCAGCAAACAAATTTTTGGTCAACTTGAACTCAGGCCACAAGTGATATGAGAAAATGCATAACTCAATTTATTGATGAAAGGGAAATTGTCCGAGATAATAGTTTCGACAGACTGCCGGACATTAAAATGACATCATCACATGGAACAAACGGGATAATCAAAAACTTGCCCCTTGTGTACTTTTTGCTCCCATTGGGCTCCTTACGAGAACTCTAAGATCCATAACTTGACATATTCTTTTTCCTGACCTCGGCTCCTAGTCCTTCGTACAACATATTAACCATTTCTTTCCCCGTGATTGGGTAAGGGATCACTCTGGACTCTTGGTTGCTTATCATCGAAGATCAACCAACCGGCATCCCTCAACGATTGTACCTTGTGTTTAAATGTCCAACAGCGATCAACGGTGTGACCGGGAGAATTGGAGTGATACGCGCACTTAGCATCCGGGTCATACCATTGTGGTAGAGGGTGTCGTACGTCTACTCCAGGGATTGTTGAAATGAGCCTTCTTTCGAGCAATTGGGGGAGCAATTCCGAATAGGACATGGGAATTGGTTGCACCCTATTAGGCCCATATCTTTGTGTTTGAACATTTTTCTGTGTGACCGTAGGCCCATAGGGCACAGACTGAGACCCTGTGCTTGTATGCGCTATCTGGTTAACGATATTTCTTCTAAACCCTTGGTTATGACCTCTTTGGTATTGTCGCCCTTGAATCATATGAGTTTCATCATCCTTCTTCCTATTTGCCCATTTCTTGTCTGAACTAGTTTCTTCGCCACTACTTCTGGCTTTTCCGACATTGATGGCTGTTTCGATTCTCTCTCTGGTAGAAACAATGTCCATGAAGTCATGGGGGGTTGCCCCTAAGAGATGCCCAAAGTAGGGATCTTTCAATGTATTCACGAATAGGGAGATAGCCTCCCTATCTTCCACCGGAGGGCTCACTTGGATGGACATGTCCCTCCATCTATATGCATATTCTCTGAATGTTTCATTAGGTTTCATTTGCATGCTTTGCAGGGTCATACGATCAGGTGCCATCTCTATCACATGGCGATACTGAGCTATAAATGAATTTGCCAGATCTTTCCAAGTACGGATTCGAGCTCGATCTTACTGAATGTACCATCTAATGGCTGCTCCAGTCAAACTATCTTGAAAGCAATGCATCATCAACCTCTCATCATCAGTGTGTGCAGCCATTTTCTGGCAATAAAGGCGCAAATGGGTTCGAGGACAGTGGGTTCCATCAAATTTTTTGAAATCTGGCATCTTGAATTTTGGCGGTAGAGCGACCTTTGGCACCAGGCAAAGATCATTAGGATCAACGGAGTCAAATGTATTATACCCTTTAATTGCTTTCAAACGCTCCTCTAATACGTCACAACGACGCTCAGACTCAGATCTATTTATCCCCATATCAGGAGTTGCTAACGGGAAAGTCCCTGCCATTGGAAATCCCTGTGCTGGCACAGTTGGGATGAATGGAGGCATATTTGGCATTGGATCCCCCATGATGCCTGGTGGTGGAATTGATGTTTGTCCATGACTTGGGGCAAACCCTGGAGGATGAGTAGGGTCTATATTTGTTTCAGCATCATTTTGTACCGCTTGTCCTTTGTCCATCAATAATTCCATAATTTTGCTCACTTTTTCAATCAATTCTTCTTGTCCTTGTTCTATGCCTAGGACCCTGTTTTCTAGCTATTCGCTCATTTCTTTTGCCTTTCTTCGGGTATTGTACTGATGTGTAGTGGTCTCAATTATTGCTTTTTGCTACTCAAACGACTTCTTTCTTTGAGAGAGCTGTGGACCAAAACTTCCTTTTTAGAACTAAATGCATGATTATGTAAGGCATGAATGTTTATGCATGGATGTAACTAGTGCAATTACTCATACAAATAGAGATATGAACATGCATGTGACCTATCGTGCATGATTACGTGTGAAATTATGCATGAATGCATGGATGCAATGTATGTTTGTGCATGGATGTAACTAGTGCAATTACACCTACAAATAGAGATATGACCATGCATGTGACCTATCGTGCATGATTATGTGTGAAATCATGAATGCATGGATGCAATGTAACCTAACTAACTACTTTGTCAGCATTCTAGGAAAAGTCCCACTAATGAGAGATTTCAAGATTAAGACAATCATTGATAGGCCACAATTTCAATTCAATTCTTCCCTCAATCATTCTTTTCCTTGATGACGGTCCATGTACCTCAGATTCTATGAAGGGTCGAATTATGATCTGAGGTTGGGGTTGACCCAGGTTAGTCAACCCACTGGATTTGTTCAATACGGGTTTGTGGACTTTAGTGTGCACTTGGACCTCAAGTATATTAAAATATGGGCTTCAATATATTTCATGATGGGATCAGGCCTTAGTTTTAAAAGGACTTGGGCTTGGATTGTTTAGAAAATATTGGCTTGGATTTTTGGGTAATAGGGCCGAAGCCCATTTTTGAAAATCTGGGTTTGACCCTTTTTTGAAAAACAGGCCTGGGCTAAGTTTTTACTTAGGAAAAGGTCGGGCCTAGGTTTGTTTTTAAAGAATTGGGCCCGAGTTATTTGAAAGAGGATTGAGCCGATCCATATTTTAAAATGCTTGGGCCAAGTGCTTCATTTTTGAAAAGGATGGGCCATGGTCTCATTATTGGGCCTTTTCAGAATACTGACTAAATAGTATGTATGTCTAAATGTATGTCAAATGTATGATATAATACAAAGTATTCCACAACATATATACAACACACTATTCATGGAGAAGGATGTGGCTCCTGTCCCAACCTAGGGTAGGTACGTATATATAGGGTTCTTCATGGCTCTATTCTAGTTAGGGAAGACTATAGACAAGTATGTGTGGGTAGGCTCTAACCCTATTGACAAAAGGTTCTCAGTTTGGAATTTCATCCTCCCCCATAGGGGTCCGGATAAAACCCGCACTGAGTGGAGTGGTTCGCGGGTCCCATCAAGCTCTGCCACGAAGGGACTGACGCTATTACACTCCTATCTAGTCCTAGTAAGGAAAGCTCGGGTATAGAGCGTGAGAGTGTGTGAATTTAATTTTTAACCTAATCCCACTATCCCCACATTTATTCACATGCTATAAACAATATGGAAACAAGATATTTACAATTAATATATATATTCAAAAGATAAGGAAACACAATATATGCAATTAATATGTTTATTCACAAAAAATTTGGAAACAAAAATAAGGAAACAAGATATTTACGATTAGTATACACAATATCTATAATTAATATGCTTATTCAGAATAATTGGAAACAAAATATCTACATTTAATGTTCAAAAAATTAGGAAAAATATTTTTTAATTAATTGAGGTTATTTACAGATTATGGAAGTAAAATATTTACAATTAATCAAAGTTATTTACAAATTACAATATTCACAAAATAAGGAGTAATTAAAAGTTTTATTAAATTTGAACTTGGGATAACTTCTAATTAATTAATGGCTTGACTCTCTAATGTCCCCAGTGGAGTCGCCAAGCTGTCGCGACGTCCCGGGAGCGCGTGTGCCCTGGGCGGTGAAATTAGAAATCATTTTAATATTTTTATTAAAAAATCATAGAATATCGGAGTCGCCACTAACCTTTAGTGCGGTTAGAACACATGATTACTACCCCGTTAGGGGTAGAATCGGTCTATATTACCAGAGTTGGGGTCGGGAGTTCGTTACGCGAGGGGAAGGTACGAGCACCCTCTACGCGCCCGTTCTTACGAACGGTACCTAATTAATTTGAAATTATCCCTAAGTTAATCTAATAATTCTTTAAATTACTCCTTTTTATGAATTTATAAATACATGTAAAAAATAAAAATAAAAATAAATAAATAAATATATACATGTATATATTCCCTCAGAGCTTAGGGTACGTGATGCTCGAAGGCTCATACCCCCGCAATAAAATCATAGGGAATTAAAAATCAAGAAAATATTTTAAAAAAAATAAATGCTCTGATGCATATAAGACCAAATAACAAAAAATATTAGCAATAGTAATAATAATATTAATAGTGATAATAATGATAATATTAATTATTAATAATAATAATATTAATAATAGTGATAATAATTAATACGATATTGATACCAATATTAAAACTGATAATAATAATAGTAATAATACTGATAATAGTAGTATTAGCAGTAATAGAAGTAATACAATAATAATAACAATATTACAATAGTAACAAAGATAATATGCATATTTTAACTATAAAACACTTACCTTAATATGAACACACAATCAATGACCTACTAAATACATATAGAAATAATATTACTAAAACTAAGGAAACAATCTACTCATCAAATTATGGAAATCAAGTAGCCCTAAGATTAATCTGTAAATGTATACATTAATATATATATATATATATATATATATATATATATGGAAAACTAGTCAACCCTAAAATTAGTGTAAATACAAAAAATAATAAATATGGAAATTATGGAGACAAATCGCCCTGAAAATCAACGTGTAAATATACAACAATAAATATGGAAAATAATTAATGGAATTATGGTAACAACATCAACCCTAACATTAATATGCATAAATGATAATACAATAAATCAGAATATGATATACAATGTTAAAAATATATAACAGCAATGCAATAATTTTAAATATGCAATAATATACAATATAAACACAAATACATAATAAGGATAAAGCATTAAACGATTAAACATTAATATGGACATCCTGAGTAAATATACAAATAAAAATAAATTCATTGTCATATAAACCCCCTAAATACATATACAAACAAATGAATAACCGTAATAAAATACTAAATCCCCCCTAAACAATAAACAAGCAATAAAATAAAAAAATGCATATACAATAAAATACCACCAACATAAATATATCGCACATTAATGATAACACGAATATGTGAAAAAAATATGCAAACGAACCAATAGCATGAATACACCGCACTTTCATAATAGCTTAAATATACGAAAATAACCTAGATGTAGAACACCATCATGATCTCAACCTAATGAATAAAATAAACATGCAATATAAATATAAAAAAAAAATTCTGAATATACCATAACATGAACATACACTGCACATACAAAATAATAATAATAATAATACAAAAATAACATGAATATATACCAGTAATTTAATTCCTACAAAAATAAATATACAATCTTGCATATATACAAAATATAACCTAACAAACAGTTCCATGTATACAGAGTGTATGTGTGTGTTTGTGGCCTGCTGGTATTCTGGCGAAGGGACTTACAGCGGAGGGGGCGTGGGCTTTTCTGCAACGGGAAGATGAAGAGGCCGACGGTGACAAGGGTTGCTGCACGTGGCCTCGGGTCTGTGGTCTTGGCAGCGGCTGTGGAGGACCTGGAGGTGGCCGGGAGTTTGCAGAGGTTGATGGGGTTCCTGGTGCACGGAATGGAGGGAACCCGGCGGGGCCGTGTAGCAGTGGTGGCTGGCTGGAAGCTCTGCGTCTGGCCGTGGAGCCGGACTGCTGGGGGCTGGGTGACTGCTGGAGGCTAGCCGTGATTCATGCTCGGGTGGTTGCTAGCGAGGTGGAGGTTCAGGGCGTGGACTGGAGGGGCTGCTTGTGGTCGCCGGAGTTGCAGCGGTGACTAGCGTTGCAGCGGCGGCCGGGGAAGATGGTGCTGTAGGAGTCTGCTGGTGCTGCAAATCTGTGGGAACTGAGGGGGCAGCGGGAGAAACAGAGAGCAGAGGGGGAGAAGAGAGGATGTAGGGGTTGGCCTGGTGGTGTGGGAGAGATAGAGAGCAGAGAAAAAAATTTTTCAATGGCTGGCTCCGTGCGCTGCTGTGTGTGTGCAGCGCCCCCCCTCTTGTGTGTAGCCGGCCTCTTTCTTATAAAAATAATTTTGAAAAAAACCCTAAAAGCATTTCCTTTTTGGTTTATGGTATTTTCTTTTTTTTTTGGAAATAATATATACTACTATTATGGTAATAAGGAAATAATAAACAATAATAATAATAATAATAATAATAATAATAATAATAATAATAAACAATATAAATAGAAGTAAAAATAAAAATAAAAGTAATAATAATAATAATATTAATGAAAATTAATAATAATAATAATAATAAATAAAATAATAGTAATAATAAATATAAAAATACTAATAATAATGATAATAAAAATTAAAGATAGTATTAATAATAATGAAAATAATAAATAATAATAATAAATAAATATATTGGGTCTGGGTAAAAATAGGGTGTCTACAGTACTGAATTTTGGTATTGTATAGTGTATATGGATGTATGACTTATGTTTCCAGTGCATAGGTATGATTATATATATAATGATATAATTTTGAGGTTGTTACACTTAAGGCGGCAAAAGAAAGTTCTAGTGAAGAAGAAGACAACGAATTAGATGACAATGATATAACCTTCATTACTAGACAACTTGGAAAATTCTTCAAAAAGAATAAGAAGTTCACTTGAAATTTTAAAGGTTCAAAATCTGATAAAGGGGAGACGAGCAAAAAGGAAACAAAGAATGAACGCCCTATATGTTATAACTGCAAGAAATTTGGACATATTAAACCTGATTGTCCACAGTTTAAGAAAGATGCCAAGAAGAAGAAAAAAAAGGCGATGAAAGATAAATGGGATGAATCAAGTTCAAGTGAATCAGAAAATGAATTAAGCGATCAATATATGGAAAACCTCTGTTTCATGGTAAGAGATGACGAGGTAAATTCCTACATTAGCTAATCTAAAGAATCAAGTGATGAATCATGTAATGACTCATGTGAAAGCATGCCTTCATATAAAAAAATTCAGGCTAAAATATTTGCTTTGCATAATAGTTTCATAAAAGTAACTAAAAGAAACTTAATTTTGAAAGAACAAAATGAAATGCTTAAGAATCAACTAGAGATTTCAAAATTAACTGAAAAATAAAAAGACTCACACATTGATGGTCTTATGAGTAAAATAAACAAGATATCTCAAGAATTAGTAAAGCTGCAAGTAAATGGTGAAAGTAAAAAGGACTCAAAAATATGTGATCTCAAAAGACAAATTGAGGATAAATAAAAAATCATATACAATTGCACTAAGGGAAAATAGAACTTTGATAAACTGATTGGATCACCAAGAATGTCCTTGGATAAAGAAGGAATAGGATTTAATAGAGTTGAAAGTGAAAAGAAAAAGAATCTCTACATGGGGTACTTTGTAAAGGCATCAAAATACTTTGGTAGTACATTTTCAACAAATGTATACATATTACTTGCTTATTGTGTAAGAAAAAGGGACACATAAAATTTGATTGTCCATTTAAAAGAAAAAAAATGTTAAAATCAAGAAAGTATGGAGAGTCAAAACTAAAGCTAAAACTGAATCTAAAAGACCTAAGAAGGCTTGGGTACCCAAAAGTAACACCTTGAACCCTTCTTGTAGGTATGTTTTAGGACTACTTCATCAAAAGACAAATGGTGCTTGGATAATGGATGTTCAAGACACATGACCAAAGACAAAACAAAATTTACCACATTAATGCAAAAAAAATGGTGGACATGTCACCTTCAAAGACAATGCTAAAGGTAGAATTATCAGTATCGGAAAAGTAGGTAAAGAACCCTTCTTAACTATTGATGATGTCTTATTAGTAAATGGGTTAAAACATAATCTACTTAGCATTAGTCAATTAAGTGATAAAAGATTTGATGTAATCTTTAAACAAGACAAATTTGTAGTTGAAAATCGAGAAAAGCATGATATCTTGTTCATTGCTAATAAAGTTGACAATGTGTATTGCATAAATTTTGAAAATCTAGTATCTCAAGAAGTCACATGCCTAACAGCCATGAATGAAGCCAACTGGCTGTGGCATTGAAGACTAGGACACATTAGTATGGATTTATTATCTAAATTAGCTAAAAAGGGCTTAATCAAAGGCCTACCTAGCACTAAGTTCGTAAAATACAAAATTTGTGATGCTTGCCAACTTAGGAAGCAAACTAAAACAAGTTTTAAAAAGAAGAAACATATTTCCACTAGTAAGTCCTTGGAACTTATCTACCTAGATTTATTTGGCTCTACTAGAACACAAAATATCAGAGGAAAGCAATATGCTTTCGTTATAGTTGATGACTACTCCAAGTTTACCTGGGTACTCTTCTCAGCCTCCAAAGTTCAGCCTGCAAGATGTTAATAAACTTGTTCAAAAAACCCCAAAATGAAAAAGGATATGGAACATGAGAAGTGATCAAGGAAAAGAATTCAAAAATAAAGAAGTTGAAAAATTCTGTAATGAATATGGAATAGCTCACAATTTTCGGCTCCTCGAACTCCTCAACAAAATGGAGTTGTTGAAAGGAAGAATAGATCGCTCCAAGAAATGGCAAGGACTATGTTAAATGAACATAATTTACCTAAGTACTTTTTGGGTTGAAGTGGTAAATATCGCCTATTATGTGATGAATAGAGTTTCTCTTAGATCAAGCCTAGAGAAGACCCCTTATGAATTATGGAAATGAAGAAAGCCTAACATATCTTACTTTCATGTATTTGGATGTAAGTGTTTTGTATTAAATGATAAAGAGGGCTTAGGAAAATTTGATGCAAAATTAGATAAAGGAATATTCTTAGGATATGCATTGAATAGTAAAGCTTTTTGAGTCTATAACAAAAGGACTCTCACAGTCATAGAATCAATACATGTGGCCTCTGATGAAGCAAATCCATTCTCGAAACCACTAGAGATTGAAGAAGCTAAAATTAAGGAAATTCTATATGACTTAAAAATACAAGAAGTAAAGAATGAGAACAAAGAACCGAGTTCAACTTTAGATGATCGACCTCTAGACCAAACAAAACTACCTAAAGAATGGAAGTTTGTGAGAAATCACCCAAAGAACCAAATCATTGGTGAACCTTCACAAGGAGTATCTTCCAAATCCTCATTTAAAAATTTGTGTAATCACTGTGCGTTTCTATCTCAAGAAGAACCCAAAAATATAGATGAAGCATTGAATGATGACTCTTGGATAATAGTCGTGCAAGAAGAACTAAATTCATTTGAAAGAAATAAAGTTTGGAAATTAGTTTCCAGACACTGATCATACAGTAATTGGAACCAAATGGGTATTTAGGAATAAAAGGGATGAAAAGGGAATTATAGTGCATAACAAGGCTAGACTTGTTGCTCAAGGATATAATCAAGAATAAGGAATAGACTATGATGAGACCTTTGTTGCCATGGTTAGAATGGAAGCCATAAGAATGTTTTAGCCTATGCATCTCACAAAGATTTTAAAATTTATCAAATGGACGTGAAGCACAACCTCTAGGATTTGAGGATGTTCATTACCAGGATTACATATTTAGATTAACAAAAGCATTATAAGGACTACAGCAAGCTCCTAGAGCTTGGTATGAGCGTTTAAGTGGATTTCTATTGGAAAAAGGCTTTTTTAGAGAAAAAGTGGATAACACACTGTTTATTCAATCTAAAAATGAAGATATGCTTATTATTCAAATATATATATGGATGATATCATTTTTGGTGCCACGAATGAAGAACTTTGCAAAGACTTTGCTAAGTGCATGTAAGATGAATTTGAGATGAGTATGATGAGAGAATTAAATTACTTCCTAGGACTTCAAATTAAGCAAGCCAAAAATGGAACTTTTATAAATAAGTAAAAATACATAAAAGACATGATTAAGAAATTTGATATGGAAGGTGGAAAACCTTTAAGGGCTCCTATGAGTATATCTATAAATCTTGATAAATATGAAAAAGGAAAATCGATAGATATGAACTACTACCGAGGTATGATAGGAAGTTTGCTTTACCTAATAGCCAGTAGACCGGACATTATGCTTAGTGTATGTATGTGCGCCCGATTTCAAGCAGCCCCTAAGGAATCACACCAAATAGCTGTTAAAAGAATCTTAAGATATCTGATAGGTACTATCGACTTAGGTCTATGGTATCCTAAAGACACAGGCTTTGAAATGATTTGCTATTCAGATGCAGACTATGCTGGATGTAAAATTGATTCGAAAAACACAAGTGGTACTTGCCACTATCTAGGAAGATCTCTTGCATATTGGTTATCCAAGAAACAAAATTACGTAGCCCTATCTACTGCGGAAGCCGAGTATGTGGCAGCAGGTAGCTGTTATGCACAAACACTCTATATGAAACAATAATTAAAGGATTTTAATTTGGAATATTTGGTTGTACATATAAAATGTGATAGTACTAGCACCATTAATATCTCCAAAAATCCCATATCTTATTCAAGAACCAAGCATATAGACATAAGACATCATTTCTTGAGAGATCATATGCAAAAAGAAGACATTACTTTAGAGTTAGTGAATACAAGTGATTAATGGGCAGATATATATACAAAAACACTACCCGAGGATAGATTTATTTCCATGATATGTTAATTAGGCTTATTGCATTATAGAGAAGTAGTCTAGAGAAGAGAAATTGGATGTGTATTAATATAGCAAGTGAGGTCAGGTGACTACACATGAATCCACAATCGATTGATCACTCTCTGACTTGTAGAAATTATTAGGATCAGAAATGTCAGGGGACTGACTCTTTACTTTCAGTTGACTAACTCACTACTATTTGGTAAAAATTAAAATAAACAAAATGTCAGGCGATTGACCCCTTGATTTCAGTCGATTGACTAACGACAATTTATATACTAACTGTGCAAAACCCTAATTTTTCAAAACCTCAATCTACTGACCTTATTTTTCCTCTCCTCTAAACTCTTTCCTCCTTCATCTACCAACCTTACCTACTCAAAATCCTCCGATTGATCTCTAAAATACGCCCTCCTACTCCTTTTCCACCAGATTTTAAAGGATTTTAGTGTTCATTTTCTTCGAATACATCATGCCACGAATGAAAACCAATGGAATCAAAGGATCTTCTTTTGGGAATGATGATAGCAATGACATGGAGAAATGGCTTACGACTCCTCACGCAAAGAAACTATATCCAGATTATCTTCAATCTACAGAACCGGTTTTTGGTAAGGTCTTGGATACAACTTTCTTTGAAGAAGACTTTCTCGCCATTTTACCATGTTTAGAAATTTAGGTTGGAAAAAGTTCATTACATTTCAGGCAAAAGCATGTATCCAAATTTGGTTAACATCTTTTATGCAAATATGGTTAAAGGAGACACAGTAACTTCTACTGAAGTTAGGGGGAAATCCATTGCTCTCACTCCACAGACCTTAGCAACTATTTTAAATATCATACAAGGTGAGTTTGAGTGTCCATCTTTTGGGCAATCTTGGATTATGGCAAAGGATTACTCACTTAAGGAATTCCTACCTCTAGTTATTACTGAAGCCCCTGTATACTTTGGTCATCCTCCACTTTATAACCAGCTAAATCTGCAAGCACAAGTTCTCCAAAAGCTTATCACGTATAATGTCTTGCCAAAAGCAGGTTCACATGACTACGTTTCTTATTTAGATTGCTTCGTCATGTTGTATCTACTTAAAGGAAAAAATCTTGATTTACCAAGCTTAGTTCTCAAATGGATGATCTCTAGAGAAGAAGCTCGCAGAGTTATTCTTCCATATGGTGGCATTCTGAATCTTATATTTGCTCATCTAAACGTAGCCACTCCATTTGAATTATTCATTAAGTGAACTCATTATGATCTCTTTTCGTCTACTACACTTTAAAAAATGGGTTATGAGAAACATGATTATAGTTGGTTTCCTAAATTTGGCCGGAGATGACGACAAGCTTAGGAACCCCAACCACCTGTTCAGCAACTACCTTAGCAACCTGCTCCTTAAGCAAGTGATGCACCTTCATGGTTTGTTGCCTACCATCAATAGTTCACTGATTTTTGTGGTGAAATGAGATCTGGATTAAGCTCACTGTTGTCTACCAGCAATTATGCTTCTCTTCAAACTAATTACTCTTCTTTGGATCAGAGGATTGGTCGCATTGAATAACATATGACCAGTTCTTCCCATGGTAAGGCACAAATGGAGATAAGTTTTGGTGATGCTGGTAATGAAGATGAAGATGATGATGAAGAAGAAGAAGAAGAAGAAGAAGAAGAAGAAGAAGAAGAAGATAATGCAAGTTGATGCTTTGATACTTTACTTGAACAATATCTGGGTTGTAATACATGCATCGGATAAATGTTTTTTCGTATTCTCATGCTATTTTTGGAGTTCTTGCTTATTTTTTATGCATGATGAATAGTAAATATATGTTTTGTACTTATACTAGCTCCATACATTTGCCTTTGTATGTGTTTACTTGATAAACTTCTCTTTTTGATTGATGTCAAAAGGGGGAGATGTTTTAGGCAAAATTGAGACTAAGCATGATCATGATAATTGACCTTACTACTATTGTATTGATGAGATTGATGTGCATGAAAATTGAAATTGATAAACTATGAATTGATATGAATTGCTTAATATTGGCTCACAATGAAATAACAATTTGAGCACGATTCTAAATTCTGATATGACGTGATATTAAGCATGATATTGATAATAATCTTGATATACGAGAATGATATTGAATTTAATCTTTGAAATATACATTAAGTTAGTATGCATTAATGATATATGATTATATGAATACTAACATAACTTTTCAAATATTGTTAAGTTGATGCTTATTGTAAGGGGGAGCCTTTTTAAGACTTACTCATTTTTGCTCATTGTTTGTCATCATCAAAAGGGGGAGATTATTGGCCTAACAAGGCTTAGAATCTTATTTTGATGATAACAAATCAAAGGAACTTAACATATTTGGTTAAGTGAAGTTTCAGGACTCAAGTGTGTTGATAAAAGATCAAGGTCAAGTGATTGAAAAGTCTTTTGAAAACTTGAACTTAAAGTTAGAAGATCTTATGAAGCCAAAGACTAATGAAGCAAGAATTCAAGACAAATGTAAAGAATGGAAGCAATGCATAAAGACTTAGTAATTAGAAAGTCATAGTCTTTAAGAAGTCTCATGTAAATATTTCAAAAATTTCAATATAAATGTTTGAAGCTCTTAGGAATTATTATTGACTTAGAGACCCATTTTTTAAAACCACGAAAAATATTTTTTTAAAGTCGTATTTTAATATTCCAAGTTTAAAAGCTAAAGAGTTTTGGAAACAAACTTCTTGAAAGCATACAAGTTACAAGGATAGGTGACTAATGCATTATCATCAAGCAACTTGTAGAGACCCGAAGAATTATAGAAATTAAGTAAATAAAAGAAATGAGAAAAAAGGATTTTTCAAAAGGGGATTCAACAAGGTCTTGTCAATGAGTGCAGAGTGCTTGTCGACGAAGAGGTTTCTTGGGCTCATCGACAAAAACGCGTGTCTTGTCGATAAGAACTTATCAAGATGGCTGTTTTTAGAGTTTAAAATTCATCGATGATTGTGATGTGTTCGTCGATGAACCTCTTTCTTGGTCTCATCGACAAGGTGATATGGCTCATTGACGAGTCAGCACTTTATAAATATGCTGAACTTGGGATTCAGTGAGAATTTTTGCGTGGAAACCCTCTCTCTCTCTCCCTCTCTCTCTCTCTCTCTAGAAAATCATCCTGCCCACCTTCTCTCTAGGTTTTTGGTTTCGTCCTTCGCTGGTTTGATGATCAGAAGTCACCACGCTACTCCTGGGTAGATTCTCTTCAAGTCTGTTGGAGTAGTTCGTTGGTTAGGCCAACTTGGGAACCATCCCGAAATCTTGGTAAGTTGGGTATTTTAAGTTTTATAAGGTATTTGGTGTTTCTAAAATGAGAAAAATATTTTAGATAGAATAATAATGAAGTTTGTTGAGAAAAATGTAATTTCAAAGTGTTGAGTTGGGGAACACACAAGTGTAGGTTTGGTTTAAATTGTGGGCTTTTTAGTAAGCTGGGTAAGGGGATAAATTAAGTTAGCCTTTTTCATGAAATTATTATTATACAACATTTATTTTCAGGAAAATATGTATGTTATAAAACTATGTTTGGGAATATTGCTATTGAACAGGGAAATGATTTTAACACATTTTATAAGAAAATATGATTTCAAAATAAATTATGAGTTTAAAAGGCTACTTACATTTGTGTGGCGTGAGTATAATATTTCCATGAAAATTACGTTATATTGAAATATTATGATTTTTTCAAGATAAGCATGTTACAACAGTTTTCAGGAAAACCATAAAAATAGTACAACAACTATGGTTTTAAGAATATTATGTTAACAAGTGCAAGATTTTCATATACAAGTACATCATGTTATGTCGGCGCCGATGTCATGATTTTTACGTTATGATATGACAGCATAAATGCCGTAATTATTCATGTTAAGTCAAGTTTCAAGAAAATATTATCATGTCCTGTTTTACTCTGAAATATGAAACTACTATGTTCAATATCATGAAATGTATTATATGTTATCACAACGCGGATAGCTTAGTTTAGTTTCATGAAGCACAGTACCCTAACTATATGTTCACGTTTACATTAGTGCTACCACACATCTTATGTAGAGTGTGGGAGATGGCAATCGATGTGGCTTTATGGGAGTGTCGTAGTTCCCCTAGTAGTCCAGCACAGGTAGAACAGGCCCATCGTACTTACACACCTATGTTTGACTTAGCATGGTTGGCCAGCCAGCCATTGCTAGGTCCCACCTTTGGGCTACACAACCTTATCATGCGGGGGGTAAGACATGACAATAGCTAACTATTTATCTTTATGGATAATAATTCAAGTATGATATGGTTATATAAGATGCTTTTTTCAGTATAGGAATTTAGTACGTTAAACTATGTTATGTCAAATCCTACTTACCCTGATTTTGGTGTAATTTTGAAAAGCTTAGATCAAAAATCCGCTACACTAGAATTGTAGAGAATCTCCCCTAGATCCTCGTGGTAACTTCCGATCTTCGAATCCGAAAACGAACAGTGAGAAATTATAGAGAGAGAGAGAGAGAGAGAGAGAGAGAGAGAAATTTTGGGTTTCTTAATTAATAGCAAACCAAAAAATCAATTTATAGGTCGTTGACCCAGTCACTTTCGTCGACGAAATGGCCCCTTCGTTGATGAATTACAGAAGGACGTTCGTCGACGAAAGAAGGGGCTTCATCAACAAACCCTAGGCCTGAACTTTCAATCGTTCGGGATCTCTTCGTCGACGATGCCTTGGCCTTCATCGACGAACCACAGAAGGACATTCATTGACGAAAATAGGGGATTCGTTGAGGAAGCTTACTGAAATTCCCTTTTTAAATTCCCTTACTTCTTTTTTTATTTATTTCTTTATTTTCCAGGTTCGGGTCTCTACACTTCCATTCTAGCTATGGGGGCATATGTTTCCTCAAAATCTATGCCTTCCTCCTAGTTATATCCTTGAGCTACTAGTCTGGCTTTGTTTCTAATTACTATGCCATTTTCATCTTTCTTGTTCTTATAGACCCATTTTGTTCCAATAGCAGTATGATTATCAGGTCTAGGAACTAATGTCCAGACTTTATTTCTCTCAAATGGATTTAATTCTTCTTGAATAGATATCACCCATGATTCATCCTCAATTGCTTCACTCACATTTTTAGGTTCTTCTTGTGATAAGAATGTAAAGTGGCTAACCATATTTCTAAGTGATGATCATGTAGCTACTCCACGTGATGGTTCACCTATGATTTGACCTATGGGGTGATTCCTTATATACTTCCATTTCCTAAGTAGTTCATGAATCTCTCTTTCTACTTGAATATTATCAGAAGATGTTTCCTTAACTTCAGTGTCCTTATCGAAATTATTTTCAATAGATAGTTTTTCTAATCCCTTACTTATTTCTAGATCATCTTCATCATACCTTTTATAAAATGGATTGGAATCATCGAATACTACATGAATGGATTCTACTACGGTCAATGTTCTCTTGTTATAAACCCTGTAGGTTTTACTGTCTAACGCATAACCTAGAAAGATACCCTCATCAAATTTTGCGTTAAATTTTCCTAGGTGCTCATTATCTCTAAGAACAAAACATTTACAACCAAAGACATGGAAATAGGAAATATTAGGTCTATGACCATTCCACAATTCATAAGGAGTTTTATTAAGAATGGGCCTAATCAGAACTCTATTCAATACATAGCAAGCAGTGCTCACTACTTCGGCCCAAAAATATTTAGGTAACTTGTGTTCATTTAGCATCGTTCTACTCATTTCGTATAGAGATATGTTTTTTCTCTCAACAACTCCGCTTTGTTGTAGTGTCCTAAGTGCAGAAAAGTTATGAGAGATTCTTAGTGAATCACAGTATTCTTCCATACCCTTGTTTTAAAACTTTCTACCCCTATCACTTTGTATATGTGTGATCGTATAGCTCTTTTCATTCTTAATTCTTCTACATAACTTAATGAAGTTTTCAATGCTTCATCTTTATGAGTAAGAAACAAGACCCATGTGAATCTAGAATAATAGTCAACAATTATGAAAGCATATGACATACCTCCTAGACTTTGAGTTTGATTAGGACCAAATAAATCTACGTGCAACAATTGAAGTGGTCTAGTGGTGGAAATGACTTTCTTTTTCTTAAAAGTAGATCTAGCTTGTTTTCCTAGTTGGCATGCATCACATATTTTATCTTTCACAAACTTAGTTCTAGGTAAACCCTTAACTAATTCTCCCTTAACTAGTTTAGATAATAACTCCATGTTTGCATGTCCTAATCTCCTATACCAAATCCAACTTTCCTTATTTATAGTAGAAAAATATTTTACATGTTGAGAGCCTAAGTTATCAAAACTAGTGGTATAGACGTTCTCATTTATTTCCGTAGTAAACAAAATTTTATTCTCAAATTTGTTTTCTACTATGCATTTATCATGCTCAAATGATACTCTATATCCTTTATTACAAAGCTGGCTTATACTTAAAAGATTATGTTTTAATCCATCAACCAATAAAACATTATCTATCATGAGAGAATGATCTTTACAACCCTTACCTACTCCAATGATTCTACCTTTTGTGTTGTCGCCCAAGGTGACAAATCCTCTATGCTTAGGTGTAATGGAGGCAAACTTTGCTTTATCTCCGGTCAAGTATCGAGAGCATCCACTATCCATATACCATTTTTCCTTTGAAACATACAATCTCAAGCACACCTGCAATGGACATTTAATTAACTAATCTTGGTACCCATATTTTTTTGGGTCCATGGGGGTTAGTGCTCGACTCTCCTTTGACTTTCCAGACCTTCTTAATTTTAACATCTTTGTTCTTAAAAGGACAATCAAATTTTATGTGACCTAACTTCTTGCATTTAAAGCATGTCGTATATCTATAAGATTCTTTAGATGAAACATAAAATTTTGACTCTCTCATAAAGTGACCTATGCAAAGGTGTTTCTGTTTTAGGTTTTTCTTTCCATTAAAACCAAGACCTTCCTTATCTAGAGAATTTCTTTGAACTTCAAGAAGTCCTTCAAAATTATTTTGACACTTTGTGAATTTATAAATAATTTTAGATTTGTCTTCCACATTTCTTTCTAACTCCTCAATTTTCAAATCCTTTTCTTTTATTAAAGAGGCATGAGACTCATTTTGTTTTTCCAACAGCTTTGAAAATTCCTTTAATTTTAATTTCAAATCAGAATTTTTCTTAGTCATTTTCTCAAGCATTTTAAAAGTATACAGATATTCCTGTTACAATTCATCATACGAAATCATGCTATCATCATTATCAGAATCACTAGAATAATATGATGAAGCTAAGAAAAAAGATTGTACCTCGTGATCTTCATGTTCCATTAGACACAGATTAGCAACCTGATCGTTGCTTGATTCAGAGTCTGAGCTGCTAGTACTGTGTGTGTCCCAACTGACCTCTAGTGCTTTCTTTTTCTTTTGAGGGACTTTCTTTAGTTGAGGATAGTCTGGCTTGATGTGACCAATTTCTCTGCAACTGTAGCACATCAAAGGATAATCCTTTTGCTTCCTTATGCTTGACTCTCCTTTTTCTATTTTTGAGTCCCGGAATTTTCTAGTATACTTCTTGTTATTTTTCAAGAACTTTCCAAACTTTTTAGTTAGAAGAGTCATATTGTCTTCCGATTCCAAACAACTCTCTTCACTAAAAGATGTTTTTAGGGTTGTTACTTTCTTAGCTTTGTTCTACTCACTCAGTCTTTCATTTATCGTCAATTCGTATGTGATGAGTGATCCAATCAATTCATCTATTTTCATTGCTTTTAGATTCCTTCCTTTGACTATGGAGGTAGCCTTTGCTTCCCTAAATTGTGGTAGACCCCTAAGAATTTTCCTAATCATTTCATAAGTAATGTAAGTGAAATTAGAATAGTGTTCCCAAGAGTGGGGTGAATTGGGTTAATTAAAAAATTTAAATTCTTTTCAACTTCTTACTTGTTTTAGTGCAACAAAAAGAATGTAAGTAAATCAATCAATTTATAATCACAACCAAATCACACCAATCAACCATAATATGAAAATCAATCAATCATTCAAGAATTTGATGCTTTCGGCTTTTGGTAGCAGCCCTGTATTTATTTGCAAGCCCTGTTTTGATTTTGATTTTGATTTGTAATGCGCTCTTTTAACCAAGATTTCCACAAATTAACCAACGTACTCCCTTGTGGGTTTCCGCAAAAGGTTAATTAAAAACTTACTTTCTAAAGTTAAGAGTCTTCTCTGAATTTTTACTTAAGCCCTGCAATCAACAATATGCATTCAACAAATAAAAATATTGTGCAGAAAGTAAAGGGTAAAGTAGAGAGAAGAACACCCAATTTTTACAAGGTTCGGCTTATCGTCAGCCTACGTCCTCGCCTTTGGCAAACTACCAAAGGATTCCCCTATATGAGTTCCTTTGTCAAGCGGAACAACACTGTTACAACCACTCCTTAATTAGGCTAGAGCCCGCCTTTCCAAATGATATTCTCTCGTTCAGTCCAACGATTCAAGCACTTGAACTGTCAATCTACAAAACAAGATTTGAAACAAGGTGTACAAGAGATGCTCTCAAAAGAGCCAATTAGTACAAATTCAGAGCTATATACTTCAAAGCAAATCAAATATGAAATTCAGATTGAAGTCCGAAGAGTATATCACCCTAGGATTCTTTCAATGGATGAAATAAATTGGAATTGTAGCAAATACTAGAGATTGAGAGTCAGCAAAGCCTCAGTAGATTTCGTGCAAGTTGAGAGTAAGAGAGTCTTGGAGAGTTTGAGAACAATTTGAGAGAGTATGAATACTGTAATTGATTCTTGGTAATTAAATTAATTGATTTCGGGTGTATTTATAGAGTTAGAAAAGTATTTAATTTGATCCCCAAGTTTACTTGGAGTAGTGTCCAAGGTTTGAACAAGTTTGAGCCACAAGTAGTTAATTTTTCAAAAATATGTCCGTTATGAGTTTTAAAATCTTCCATGTGGCAGTAGCCTGAGGGCTTCCAGTCAGGCGCATGTTAATGTATTTCACTTATAAATAACATAGGCAGTAGGGTGGCAGTCACCTGTCACCTAGTTGTCAAGCGCCTATCACTTAATTTCTCAGTTTTATTAAATAGGCGGAAGGGTGACAGCGGTCTGATGAAACCTGGACAGGCTTCTCAAAAAACCTTGTCAGGCACCTGTCAAGGTCCAAGCAGTAGCCTGACGACCTTCTGTTTGTGTATTTTAAAAGCCTTTAAATTGGCAGCCTACTGACCATGTGCAATCAGGCGTCTGTCAAGTAGAAAAACTAACTTTTAAAATATTTTTTATTCTCTCTCTCTTTTCTTATCTATTCTTGGAATATTAATTTGTTTTATTTGAAAAATATGTTCCAAGTTTTAAATTTAAGGTCTTTAGGTCTCTTCATTCCTAATGAGCTTCAAAATGAAATTTCATAATTTGAAAATTCTTGAAGTACTTATAGACATGTCCTACTAGACTCTCTTCATTTCTTGAACTCTTTTTCAAAAACTTCATCAAGATGTTGCTTTGAGTTCCCGAATTTTCAGTCTTGATCACTTGTGCTGATATAAGCTTTCAATGTTCCTGTGATCTTTGAGTCTTTCCATGTTGGTCTCTTAAGCTTTTAGAATTGATCACTTGTTTTCATGAAGTATGCTTTTGTTTCAATATATGGAATATCACAACTTTGAAACACATTAGATAACCTTACTTTGTTATCATCAAAATCAAGAGTCGTAAGCCTTGGTTAGGCCAACAGTAAGTCTTATCAAGAGCATGGAATGAATTTGTGATGTGAGTGAACCTGGTGTACATAGATTGGATTGATTCACAAAAAGACATTTTAAATGCTTCATATTCACTTGTAAACATGTTTATCCTACTGTATTTTACATCTTTAGTACCTTCATATGTGACTTCTAATTTATCCCATATTTCCTTACCAGTTGTACAAGTCATGGCCCTATTAAATTCATTTACGTCTAAAACATAGTATAAAAGATTCATTGCAGTAGCATTTATTTGAATAGCTTTCATATCCTCATCTGTGTATTCATCTTCAGTCTTAGGTGGTTGTGGAGGTTCTGGGCTTAGGGAAAGAAAAATAAAAATAGAAACAGAGAGAGAGAGAGAGGATGAGAATAAAGCAAGGTAAAGAGAAGGAGAAGAAGAAGAAGAAGAAGAAAAGATGAAGAAGGGGAAGATGGAGAGCAGCCCGCAGGGCTGTTCAGGAAAGAAGGGAGAGAAGAAGAAGAATTTAAAAGAGATTGAGGGGAGCCCTAGACCCGGTTTAGCCAACCCGACCAGACAACTTGACCCGACCCGGCCTGCACGGCCGGGTCACATTTTTGCTCTCTGTTCACCGTAATATTTGATCCTTCTGAAGCTAGTTTCTCACAAAACTCAAAATGCAAAAGTTGTAGATAACCATTTCCTCTTTCTCCATAAATTTGAATCGCCTCGATTGGAGTTTGGGCGGAAAAGTTATGCATGAAATACGAACATGTGTTAGTTTTGGTTTCCGGGACTTTTCCTGCGATAAAAAATTATCAAAAACTCGTAAATTGCACAATAAAATTCAAGAATGATAATTTTGGCACTTTATTAAAATATTGGACAAATTTGGACATTTAATTAAAATTATAAGCCGTAAAGACCGGATCAAAGTGCCCAATTACGCAGTTTTGACGCGTAATCATTAGGTACATTTTATTTCTCTAATATTTTCATAGGAATATGATTTCCTCTGGAGACTACTTTCCATACTTTCTAATCAACATTTTGAATAAAGATATGCATTCTTTGTTTCCAATAGGTGTAATTAACACCACAAAAAATAAGTGGTCGTGTGGATGAGTGTCCCTCACCTAATGGGGTTACACCGATGTGTGCCATCATGATCTTTTATAAAAAATGTTTAAGTCTAGTGCAACCTTACTAATACCAAATGTGAATTTAGGTGCAATCCCAAAAGGGGGGGGGGGGGGTGAATAGGGTATTTTAAAAATCTTGGTCTTTAAATCCTAATTTTGAAAAACTTACAACCACAAACGCACAAGTTAGGTGACAAGTAGTTTAGTATTACACAACCTAGCAATTTTAAAGTATGACTTTATCAATCAATCAATATTACCCAATCACTCACAAGTGTGATAAATATTTAATACATACACAATATACAAATAATTAAGTACGAGCGGAAATTAAATGAGTTAAGGGAAGAGAGATGCAAACACAATTTTTACAAGGATCGGCCAACCTAGCCTACATCCTCGCCCTGGGTAAACTACCCAAGGATTCCACTATACTACTCCTTTACTTGGGACAGAGCTTCCTGTTACAATCCGCTGCTTACAAGAGGCACAGCTTCCTCTTTACACTCCGCTTCTTACAAGAGGCGTAGCTTCCTCCTCACGATTCACAAACCAAACCATTAATACAAATAACAAATAAATATTCCTGAACACTTAGACACTTCTCAATAAGTTAATGAGTACAATCAGTCGTAAGCACTCTCATAAGATATAATATGAAGCTCAAGAGAGAATATATTTTTCTCAATGATGTATATGAAAAGTATGATCTTTATATTAAAGATATATATATATATATATATATATATATATATATATATATATATATACGATATCCAAAATTTAAATCTTAAAAAAATATGCTTTGTAGATCCTAGGGTTTGCTTTCAAATAACTTTTGCAAGAATAATAAAATATAAAATCTTTGAATGAGAATATAGTTTTGAATATCACAACGATTTAAGATCTTGTTTTCAAATACCTTTTGCAAAAATAATATAAAAACTTTTGAATAGAAATATACCTTTGAATATTACAAAATATTTTTCAAACAAATATATATGTGAAATTCGAGTTCTTGATCCTAATAAATATTTTAAATGAAAGAATATGGGAATAGATGAGCTTATAAAATAAGATTGAATGCTCAATAATAAACTTAACCAAACCTCAAGATTAAACTAGTTTTTCGTAAGATGATATGACTGTAAGCACTTGAATCTTAAAGATGATAGTGATGAATGCCCAAACTTGATGTGAATACGTTGAAAGTAGGCAAAACTTAGCAAAAGGTGTGCAAAGGTTGTGCAAAAGTGTTAACCTAGGGTTTAAAGTTTGTATATATAAGTATTCTAGGCCTTTGATCAATTTTCAACCATTGGATCATTTAATTAAAAAACTTTCATTAGTTTCTACGCTAAAGCGTTGTTTTGTGCCACAAACTCGTCGACGAATGTCTGTACTAGTTGAAAAATGTCCTTCAGTCGCTCGTCAATGAGAACATAGGATTCAGTGAAGAGTGAGCTGTCTGAGAAAATCAAGGTCTCGGTATTTTCTCGTCGACGAGATGACTCACTAGTCGACAAGTGTACTACACTCGCTCATCGACGACTCCATGTGGCTAGTGGACGAGTGCCCTCTTTTTCAACCCTATGATCCTTCTAAAATACAGATCCACCTTATGACAAATGCATATGAATATGTCATGAAAAACATGCATCCTAGGGTCGGTCTATATGTCATTTTGAGTTTCACATCATATCTTATGAGTTATGCAAATACAATCGAACCTAATTTGTGAAATACAATTGAAAATCTGGATTGTCTTTATCCTTTTGCTCCTCTGCTTCCATGGATTGAGCCAAGTGGTATGTATTTCGTGTTCCTCATGACTTCCATAGTGTACTTACCATCCGTGCATGCTAAGTCATGATCCTGTTCAAAATCTCAATGCATAGGTAAAATACCAAGTAATTTGTCATTATCAAAATAGGATTAGACTCATAGAATCAACACTTCTTCAAAAGCTAGTTAGTACAATGAAAGAATTTAATTCACTCTCTCAAGATATAAATGAAGCTCAATAGATTTTGGGTATTTCTCTCAAAAAGATTTTTGAAATAAATGAGAGTAGATGAGAGTAATTGATCTTTGATGTGAAAAATTATGTATAATAAATGCTCAAAGATTTCAAGAGTAATAAATGATTTCTCCAAAAATGGTTTTGCAAATAAAGAGAGTGGGAGAACTTTTGATTCTTGCAAATAAAGTATAATGAATGCTCAAATATCTCAAGAGTAATTAATAATAGAAAAAGTGTCTCCAAGTGTTTTGGGCTTGGTATTTATAGCCAAATACAATATATGACCGTTGGATATTATAATAATGATATATTTCAAATTTTATGGTCATTTTCTGCTCAAAATAACCTTAACCCAAGAGTTTCAGTCAACCGACCCGAGGTCCGGTCGACCGACCCATGGGCAATTTCCCTTTCCGCGTGATTCGGTCGATTGGGATGATGATCCAGTCTGCCAGATCATCCTCAGATGAATGTTGGTCGATCGAGCTTATGATCCGGTCAACTGATCCCTTTAGAAAAATTAGGTTTCAACCATTTCTTAATTTTAGTCGACCAGGCTTATGAATCGATCAACTGACCCCTTAAGAAAAATGAGTTTTAGCCTTCTTTCAACTTCAAAAACCATTTCGAACCTTTTGATTTTGTTTATCATTTTTTATAAAAAGGTTTTCCATGAAATCTTGAGTTCGTAGGGTCAATCTATGGTCATCATTGAGCTTCACATCAAATCAAGTAAGGTATGCATGTACAATTTAAACTAAATACATTATAATTGAAAAAATACATGTCTTCACTCTTTGCTCTTCACTTTGCCATGGAATGAGCCACGTGATGTGTATTTTGAGTGCCTTATGGCTTCCATATTGCATTAAATATTTGTGTCTTTTGAAAAATAAATCTATTCATATACTAAACACACAAATAAGATGCTTATGATTTGTCATTATCAAAACGGGATAAGACTCAAAAAGTCAACATTAGTAGTCTTCGATATGCATGGGTTCGATGTAATTCTTAGGATGGACTAGCTCTCTTCTAGCTATGCCAGTGTAGATTGCTACAATAAAGAGGTAGTGTTCAGATCTCCTAGAGAGTAAAAGTACAAGTTCGTCGGATCCTGTGTGCGCTTTTCATCACTAATATTGTCAACTATTCAGGCAAAGAGGCTGCTCTTGGATGGATGTCAGATATACCTAGCATGTATAGTGGATGTGCTAAAGGAAGAATTGAAGTTTAAGGATATTCCAATAGTAAGGGAATTCTTGGATGTATTCCCTGAAGACTTACCTAGGTTACCCCCCAATCGCAAAATTGAGTTCTCTATCGACCTACTTCCAGGAACGGCACCAGTATTGAAAGCTTCATACATAAGAGCACCAACATAATTAAAATAGTTGAAGGAGTGGTTATAGGAGCTATTAGACAAAGGTTTCATTAGAACCAGTGTGTCACCATGGGAAGCATCGGTTTTATTTGTTAAAAAGAATAATGGATCGTTAAGGATGTGTATTGATTATCGGGAATTAAACAAGGTCACGATTAATAACAAATACCCACTACCTCGCACAGATGACTTATTTGATTAACTCCAAGGAACACAAGTATTTTCCAAGATTAATCTTAAATTAGGGCACCATCAGTTGAAAATCAAGTCAGAGGACGTTCCAAAGACTGCATCCAGAACTAGATACGACCATTACAAATTTTTAGTCATGCCATTTGGGTTGACTAATGCCCCCACTGCATTCATGAACCTATAAACAAGGTCTTCCATGAATATTTGGATCAATTTGTTGTGGTCTTTATTGATAATATTTTAATCTAATTAAGGAGCCGAGAAGAACATGAGAACCATTTTAGGCTAGTACTCTAAGTTTTAAGAGAAAAGAAACTTTATACCAAACTTAAGAAGTGTGAGTTTTGGTTATAAAAAGTTGCTTTCTTGGGACACATGGTGTCCAAAAATGGCATTTCAGTTGATCCAAGTAAGATAGAGGTTGTAGAAAATTTGGCGAGGCTGAATAATATTCATGAGATCAGGAGTTTCTTAGGTCTCATCGAATACTGTCGCCTATTTGTAAAAGGATTTTCCAAGATATCGCTCCCATTATCGAGGTTTTCAAGGATGATGTTAAGTTCAAATGGACAGATGAATGTGAGTGAAGCTTTCAAGAACTAAAGCAACGGATCATCAATGCTCCAGTGCTAACAATTCCTTCGGAAGCAGGTGATTTTGTAATTTACAGTGATGCATCCCGAAAAGCTCTCGAGTGCATTCTAATGCAACATGGAAAGGTCATTTTATATGCTTCTCAACAACTCAAGGAGTATGAACAAAATTTTCTTATGCACGATGTGGAACTGGCAGTTGTGGTGTTCACATTAAAGATATGGAGACACTATCTATATAGTGAAAGGTGTGAGATCTTCATAGACCATAAAAGTCTTCAAGTTTTTCTTCACGCAAAAAGAATTGAACATAATACAAAGGCGATGGTTAAAGCTAATCAAAGACTATGATTGCACCATTAACTACCACCTTGGAAAAGCCAGTGTGGTAGCAGACATTTTGAGTAAAAGGTCATCGAAAGCCTCAATTTCGAGAATGGTTACTCAACGTCAAATAATAATGGATCTTGAAAGGTTTGGTGTTGAAATAGTGAAGGGAAATCATCAGGCTCTCATTGCTAGTCTAGTAATCCAACCGACCTTGATGAAAAAGATTAAGGCTATATAAATGCAAGATATAGAATTGGTAAAGATCATGGGTGAGGTATAAAATGGACTGAATGCGGATTTCAGCATCTTAGATGATGGGATTTTGAGATTTCGAAATAGATTGTGTGTGCCCAATGATAAAGATATTAAAAGAACAATTTTTTAATAAACTGATTGATTTCTTTATACGGTGCATCCGGGATGCATGAAGATATATCAGGACTTTCGAGAGTCTTTTTGGTGGATGATTACGCGTCAAAACTGCGTAATTGGGTAACTTAACCCGAACTTTACGGTTTATATTTTTAATTAAATGTCTAAAATTATCCAATATTTTAATAAAGTGCCAAAATTATCATTCTTGAACTTTATTGCATTATTTATTAAGTTTTGGTAATTTTTTGTCGCAGGAAAATTCCTAGGAACCAAAACCAATACCTGTTCGTATTTCATACATAACTTTTCCATCCGAGCTCCAATCGAGACAATTCAAATTTCTAGAGAAAGAGGAAAGGATTATCTACAACTTTTGTGTTTTGAGTTTTGTGAGAAACCAGCTCCAAAAGAGTCAGATTTGTGATGAACAGAGAATAAAAAATATAATAATTCGGGTCCTCTAAATGGGACAAATCTCTCATCCGGGTCAGCTCTTTCCAAATGGGTCAGATCCAATTGGGTCGGTTTAGCTCCAGCGGGTTATAGGGCTTCAAACCTCTTCTACTCATATATATATTTTTTCCCTTTCTCTGGGTTGGGCGCTGCCCCCAGCCGAGACCCTCTCTTTTGTTCTCTTCTTCTCTTCTATTCTCCTTCTTCTTCTTCTTCTTCTTCTTCTTTAGTTTGCTTTGTTTCTTTCCATCTTGCTCTACTCCTCTTCCCTATCTCCTCTCTCTATTCTCAGTCCAGCCTCTTCCTCTCTTCTCTGCCTTTCCACCATAACCACCCACAGCAGCAGATAGCAGCAGCTGCAGAGCCTACAGACGCAGAGCCTACAGCCCAACGAGCAGCCCACCAGCCTCTCTGCTGTGCCAGCACGCAGCAGCGCCTCCTTGCAAGACTCCCGCCCCTCCTTCTTGCTGAAACTCACCTCTGCAACCAGCCACGCACAGCAACCTCCACAGGAAACCAGCAGATGCAGCAACCATCGCTGGGCTTTTCTCTTTTCTTTCTTATTTCTTTTCCTTTTCTTCTTTTCTTTTCCTTTTATTTTTATGTTAAGTACTGTGGTGTTATTATTCCAACTCTCTCTCTCTCTCTTCTTTTATTTCTTTCAATATTAAGTTGGATGCTACTATTTTAAATTATTTGCTGAAATTATTTGGAAAGACAAGATCT
Organism: Malania oleifera; assembly: GCF_029873635.1. Taxonomy (NCBI): domain Eukaryota; kingdom Viridiplantae; phylum Streptophyta; class Magnoliopsida; order Santalales; family Ximeniaceae; genus Malania; species Malania oleifera. Next base: position 58,105,113 of record NC_080428.1, read on the forward strand.
TGAATTTTAAATATTTTATTATCATTGTAGTGGTTAATTATTTATTAATGTTTTTTTTTTATTGTTTTCGGTGGTAGATTTAATTATTGTTCGAGTCATTTAGTTAATTTAGTTAAGGTCCGGTTTGGTTATTAAAAAGAAAAAAATATTGTTTTTGTTTTGAAGTTTCCCAAGTTTTAGTTTTTTTTTAAACTCGGTTTAATTACGGTCAGATTTATCAAAGTTTGCATTTTTATTGTGTTTCTTTAGTATTTAAATTTAGGTTTTTGTATGTGTTTTTTTTTATTTTGGTTCGAGTTCTTGCTTTGTGTTAAAGTCTTGGTTTTTATTGTATGCTTTGAATCTGATTGAGTTTCCTTTGGGTGTTTTTAATTCCATGTTCAAAATTACCATCTTTAATTAGCGCATGTTTTGATGTTTCTTTAAGTAGATTAGAGTTTTCATCCTTACTTTTTAATTTGAAGCATGTTAGTTTTAGGACTTTAATTTATGTTTTTGTTTAAGTCTCCACAATCTTGAAAACCCGAATCTGAATTGAGTTCGGTACCTATTTAATTTCGATTGGAAGAACGTAAAATCTGATATTAAAACGCATTCCCTGAGGAGACGATCTAGCCCTTGGGCTTAATATTACATGACAGAACTCCTACCTATACTTGGGATAGCTTTCGAACTGCTCATTTTTCGAGTGAGTCAGTGGAATAACACGAAAAAGGAGATTGCAAAATTTGTAGAATAATGTCTTACTTGTCAGCAAGTGAAGGCAGAACATCAGAGACCAGTAGGGTCATTACAACTACTCAACATTTCTTAGTGAAAATGGGAGCATATTTTTTTGGACTTTGTGATAGGATTACCACAAACACTTCATGGGCGGTGATCGTTTAATGAAAACTACTCATTTTATTCCAATCAAAGTTAATTACTCAATGAATAAGCTTACAAAGTTGTATGTTCAAGAGATAGTTAGCCTACATGGTGTACTAGTGTCCATCGTATCAGATCGAGATCCACAATTCACTTCTCAATTTTGGAAGAGTTTGCAAGGAGCCTTGGGATCCCAACTGAGAGAAATGGTGTAATCCCAAGAGGAGGGGTGAATTGGATTTTAAAAAAGCTTTTACAAATTATTTTTTCCTATTCACCAATCAATATCTCAATCATAATTTAAAGCATGTATGTTAATCAATCATGACAATAAATAAACAAACATACATGTGCGGAAATATAAATAAGATAAGGGAGAGAGAGAGACACCAAGAGTTTTAACGAGGTTCGGTCATACCTGCCTACGTCCTCGCCTTGGGCAAACCACCCAAGGATTCCACTAAACACTCCTTCAAATCGGGTGGAGCGCCCCCCCCCCCCCCCCCCAGTGGCGGGACGCGGTTACACACTCCTTCAAATGGGGTGGAGCCCGCCTCTCCAAGTGATACCCCACGCTTGGTACACTCCTTCAAATAGGATGAAGCCCCCCTCTCCAAATGATATCCCCTCGTTTGGTCCTCTCCTTCTAGGCAGAACTGCCTCCCCAAGTGATGTACCGTCACTTGGCCATGGTTCACAACCCGAACCGTGAAGGGCTACTGTGGAAAAACAATTTTTTGTACAATAGAAATGCTTCTATAATAGCTTATTTGTACAATATGAAAATTTATATGCACTCTCAAATAATTTGTAAATTGAAGCTCAATAGAGTATTTTGTTTTCCTCTCAAAAATATTTTTCAAGTAAAATGAGTGAGAGTATGGAAAATAATTTTTCTAAAAGATTTGACCTTTGTAAAAGTTAATGTGAGAAGCCTCTTATGCAAGTATATATGAATTGAATATATGTTCAAGGCTCTCTTTAAATAACCCAAAGATTTTCTTCGTAAAATATTTTCAAATAAAAGATTAGGAGAACTGAGGGTTTTCTTTCTTAAAATGATTGACCTTTGAAATATCAAATATAAGAAGGTTTTCAAGCAATATATATTAGATTAAATATATGCTCAAACCTTTCAAGGAAAACTCAAAATAATTTCTCCAAAATATTTTTGAAAATAATGAGTAGGAGAAATATGAACTTGGAAACACCTTAAGAATAAAAAGGCTATCAAGAAAAATATATGAGTGGATATAAGCTCAAGCCTTTTTCAAGTATTAACTCAAAATGTTTTTCTCCTAAGAAATTTTCAAAAGAGAGTAGGGGAAAATAAGAATTTGATGCGCAAAATAGTTTTAAATAAGAGGGAGAATCAAAGAATAAATAACAATAATTTCAAAGTGATTCTCCAACTTTCTCCAAGTGTTTAGGGTTGATATTTATAGGCAAAAACACAATATAGCCATTAACTGAACGTTAGGCATTTAAATAATATTTTATTTTGAATTTTTATGATCTTTGGAGCTCAAAATAGCATCAACCCAAGAGGTTCGGTCGACTCGCCAAAGGCCCGCTCAATCGACCAAAGGGCGATGTCCCAATTTGTGAGCTTTGGTCTGCCGGACCTTATGATCCGGTCTATTAGATCAACCTTCGTATGAAGGCTGGTCGATTGGGCCAAATAGGCTTTCGAGAGGTCGGTCGGCTGGGCCCTTAATAAAAATACTTTTTTGGACATTTTGCACTGTCCGATCGACTGGGCTTTAACAGCCGATTGACTGGGCCTTTGTAAAATTGTGTTTTGGCTAGTTTATTCTATCTGGTCGACTGGGCTTTACAGTCTGTCGACTGACCCTTATGAAAAACTTAGTTTTTGTCTTCTTTTAAATTCAAAATCACTTTAAACCTTTTCTATAAGTTTAGCATTTTTAGAGAAAAGGTTTTTCATGAAACTTGGAGTCCTAAGGTCAATCTAAGATCATTTGTGAGCTTCAAATTAAGTCATATGAAATGCATGCACAAAATAAACCTACAAACACTACAACTAAAAAATGAATAAAGTCTTCACGCTTTGCTCATCTTAGTTCCCATGGAATACGCCAACATATGTTTGTTTAAGTACGTTCACGGGTTCCATTAGGCATCTATCATTTGTGCTTAAATTTGTTCAAACACTCAATGCATAAATGAGATGTAGTGATTTGTCATAATCAAAATAGGGATCAAACTCAAAAAGTCAACAATCTCTCCCTTTTTGATGATGACAAACACATGAGCAAAATTTGAGTTAACCTAAAAAGGTTCCCCCTAACATTATGCATAAATTCAAAAGAATATTCAACACAGTTCAAACATATATAAAATGAAGACTTCAGAATTTTTCAAGTTTAGCATTTAAGTGCAGTTTGGTTCAATGCGCGTTTAGTATTGAAGCTATCTTTAAAAATATTCAGTTTAAGCACAAAATTACATGATACAAAAATGATTTCAATTTTGACAATGAGTATCATGTTTATCATTTTCCATTTTGTAAATAACAAAAGAGGGGGGAGATAGGTAATGTGAAGGAAGAAAATTTAGAATTTTGCTTATAAACCTTCTCCCCCAAATAAGAGATTTGCTCATAAATCTTATCCCCCTTTTGCCATCATCAAAAGGGAAAAAAAAAAATATCTCCCCTTTGTTAAGAGGATTATTTAAACAATCAAAGCCCTTAAATATTTAATGAATTTCATGACAAAAATGAATTTTGAGCACATGACATGAATGTCATTAAGCCAACAAGCAAGATATAAGAGTTATCTTTTATAAGTTAATTTTTTGCCATAAAAAGTTTCATTTTGAAAAAAAAATCCCATTATGATATCATTAATAAGTGCTAAGGACTGTGCTTGCTATATAATAATTTTAACACTGAAGTAAAGTAAGATTAAATTTTTCTATTAAACATTTAAGAACAAAACATCTCATATTTTAACCAAAAAAAGCAACCATATGGATCCTAAATATTAAACAATTTAATGCAAGATCATATGGCAACAAGAGAGGATTGTGGCAAGGCAATACATTTCAATTCAAGATTTTCAAGAAAATCATCAAGCTTAAATATGCATGCCACAGTAAAATTTCTAATCTAAGCTTAAATTTGGGTGAACGTAAAAAGAATAGAAACTTAATTTCATAAGCTCCCCCTATTGATTTGAATACGAGCTTAGATGCAATTAATTACTTATACTAATGCCAATTGTAAAGAATTCATTAAAACAGTATAAGCAACATTTTAATTCTTTAAAAAATTTCTAGATATTGATTAAACATTTTAAACAACCAATAAAATATTTATAGAACACACATACACCAGAAAACTGAAATTAAGTCACGTGCAGTTTTCATAACAATCCATATCAAAGTTTTAGTTTAATAAAAATAGGATATGATGTTCAAGGTATTCAGAAGAGCCTTAGGACTCAAAAAAAAAAAAAAATACAGTACAATGCATATGAGTCCATAAGACTTGCTAGTTCTCTAAGGATGGGGCTCAGCCCCCCTATATATGCTTATGCATTTTCAGATAAGGATGCAGTTCAATATTCATTTATCATTTACCCATCCTTTCAAAAATTTCAGCATGCATAAAAAATTTAAAAATTTAGCACATAGTTATTGCATATTGTATTCCATTTAGCATACGATAGAGAATCAAGACTATTCACAAAAATCATGCAATAATTATACAGAGTGGGTTCAATGACTCAACAAGTGAGTGGCACATAAAAACTTCACAAATGACATGCAATTGCTCATAGTTTATGAACCATCATCAAAACTGGTCATGTTGAATTTAAAAAATGATGATTAACCAATTAGGTCTTGAGTGAAGTTCATAATCCAAAGATTTGACCAAATGGTGCCCATGAATTCAGTTTCCTAGGATGAGAGAATGTGCATAATTTAGAGCATTCTAGTAAAATTCAAAGAATTTTAACACTACAATGATTATGCATAAGACTTCTAAGGATGTTCATTTATATTCTAGAAAGCTTATGTAGTGTTGTGAGCGTCTGTAGCTATGCATGTTTTCAATCTAGCATATAACATTTATGATTCATCATGCAATAAATACTTATTCAATTATTTGGCATGCAATAATTTTCAAGACTTGATCATTCAGCATGCAATAGTATAAGTGGTCATTTAAGATCAAAACACTATGTTCAACATGGTCACTATTCTTGATACTACATAAGACTCGTGAAAATATTTAGAATTCATAATTAGTCTTATGGGGTCATGATTTCAGTCAACTAGAGAGCATGTATGTCTGAATATAATCATTTGATTCAACATGCAAGACCCTAGTTAACTATCAGCATGCATTTCATAAGAATCTGCATTAGTCATGCAAATGGCGTTCAAATCAAGCATGCAATTCAGTAAATCTCAATCAAAATATAATCTATTCATTATGATTAAACTTTAAGCAAAGAATGGATAGTAGGTGTTTGGTACTGTATTCACACCAAGGCATAAGATACAACCATAAAATGGTATTTTGAAAACAAGCACAATGCCATTAAGTGTTTATTGGACGAATTTTAACAATGCTGCTCCCCCTTAATAATGCAGCTTAATCTTATGCTCTCAATTTTAAATATCTTGAATTTAGCTTTGAAATTTTTTGGCTTAACAGACCATTTTCAACTAGTCAATCGATTGGGGATATTAGTCCGGTCGACTACACTACAAATAGAAAGCTCTGGCCGATGGTCCAATCGACTGGAGTGCAACCAAATAGTCTAATTAGGGCAAACAAAGAGTGTCGGTCTACTGGGCTCTATTTTGAACTATGTCCAAAGGGGTCCGGTCGACTGGGGTCCTATTATAATAGTGCCTAGAAGAGGTCCAGTCAACTGGGCTTCAACAATTTTGAAATTTAGCCCCTTTTTCCCTTCTTTTTGCATTAAACTCTCTAAGCCAATAGTATTATATCTTCAAAAAGTAAAGTTTGGCTTTTTAATGCTTAGACCAAAGTAACCAAAAAATGTTTAAATGAAATCCCTTCAATAAAATAAACTTATTTTGCCTTTGAAGCATGTGAAGGGCACAATTAAGTTCTTGGGCTTAGGACCTAAGGTGGAGTCTTTGGGGTTCTCTTTGGTCCCCATTTTTCTTTAAGCTTTGGCGGGTTAGAACCCAGCGTTTCTTTGACTCTCCACACTTGTTTGGGTTTCACACTTTTTTTTAAAAGGGCAATCAAACTTGATGTTCCCCTTCTTTTTACATAAGAAGCAGGTGGTGTGAGTATAGGCATCGAAGGAGGTACTAGCATAAAATTTTGAGGCTTTTACAAAGCACCCCATGTATAGGCCATTTTTCTTTATATTTTTAATTCCATTGTATCTTATACCCTCGTTGTCTAAAGTCTTCTTCTCTGATCTTATGAGCTTATCAAAGTTTTCTTTGCCCTTAGTAAATGTATAGATGATCTTAGCTTGGTCTTCTATTTTATTTTCTAGGCTTAGGATTTTTAAATATTTTAAGCCTTTACAAACTGCTTGTAATTTTATGAACTCTTTGGTCATCTTATTTGCTTTACACTTAAGTTCAGAATTATGAAGATCTTTTAGATTATCACTAGAAATTTGGGATCTCAAGACTTTCAACTCTTTTTCCAATTTTTCATTCTTGTTTTCTAATCTCATGATTTTCAAGTCTTTTTCCTTTTCAGCAAGAACTTTTTATTCTAATTCTTTCAGAGATGTCTCATTCTTGTTTTTCAAAGCAATATAATGTTTATGCGTTTTAATAAGAAACTTATGAGTCTTAATATATTCTTTTTGTAATTCCTCATAAGTTGGCATGCTTTATCATCATATTCAATACACAATTCACTACTAGAATTATCATAAGATTTACTACAAGAATCAGTGCATGAATCAACAATAGAGATAGAAGGGGAAGCATGTACCACTTCAACCTCGTCATCAATTAAAGCAAAAAGGCACTAGTTTTTACCTTCTTTAGCATTTGAGCTCAACGCATTAGGAGTAGTGGTCTCCTTTTTCTCAGTTTCTCCATTTCTCTTGAAATGAGGAATAGCTTCCCAAGAGGGGGGGTGAATTGGATTCTTTTTATAATTTTAATGATTTATAGACTTTTGATTTTAACAACCCAGAAAACAAGATATATATGAATAATAACCATACTCAAGAATATTGAAATTTAAATTTACAAGTCAATCAATGAAATCATGATAATTTAATCACTTAATCAAAATGTAAAAGCTTTTGTTGATTTCCCTGTAAACTCTTAGCATACATTCTACTTGATCAAGATTTCCGCAGATTAATCAACGTACTCCCTTCTTGGGTTTCCGCAAAACGATTAATCAAAACGTACTTTCTAAATATCAAGTACTTTTTGTTCCTTTCTTAATTTAGAACCTGCAACCTGCACATATAAATCATATGACAATAGCAAGTAAGGATTGTAAAGTAAATTAGAGAGAAAAAGACAAGAGTTTTTACGAGGTTCGGCTTCAACACAGCCTATGTCCTCGCCTTTGGCAAAAACACCAAAGGATTCCACAATATCAGTTTCGTTACCTGGTGGAACAATACCAATTTACAACACACTCCTTCGATTAGGCTAGAGCCCGCCTCTCCAAATAATAACCCCTTATTTGGCTCAACGATTCAACAACTCTGAATCGCTTTGGAAAGATAATAAGGAAATTTATGTACAAAGGAGAACTCTCATAATAGAGTAAATTAGTACAATGATCAGCTCACTTTATACCTCAAAGTAATTCAAATATAAGAATTTTCAAGCTCAATACTTAGTATGAATTACTTAATATTTTTCCAAAGAAAATGAAAGATTCTGATTGTTGGAAAACTTTGCTTCAAAATATAAATCAATTTCAGATCATAAATTTAACCTTGAAAGAGTTATAGATTCTTTGAAAATAGAATTTTGAATACTTGAAGATCGGTCGATCTAAAACCTTTGAAAATTTATTTTGATCTATAAGCCTTTGAATATTTCTAAATCAGAAATTTTGTTGAAAATCACTAGATCTGGAAACTTTAGAAGATTGCACAATTTCAAAACTCTTTTGAATATCTCATCAATGTTCTCTTTATGATTTTTCACACTTTAAAATTTTGAGATTAAGACTATTTATAGAGGCTTTAGAAATCATCCATTACTCCCAAAGATATCTAAAATTGATTTCCAAATATTTTGAAATAAATATATTAAAAAAAATGTGGTTCAAAAAATCTTCTCGTTAAAAAATTTATTGCCAACATTCGAGTGGCAGTCGCCGGCCACGACTTGATAGTCGCCTGTCACATAGCAACTCTCAACACAGAATGCAGGCAGTCGCCTGCCAGAACCAAAGCAATCGCCTGGTTTGTTCACACAGGTGCCTGTCAGTTTAGGCAGTAGCCTGTTTAACTACTGACTTTTTTAAAAACCTTCTATTTAATTTAGCAGTCGCCTGCCTCATCATGGCAGTCACCTAGCCCTTTATTATTTCAAAAAAATTTCTTTTTCTTAAACCCTTTCTTTTTATTGATTTGAAAATTATTCTTTAGGGTATATGTATAAAAACATATTTTTGACTTTCTATGAGCTTCAAATCACTTTATACTTGAGATTTACTTTGAAGTACTTACATTTTAGAATATCCTTAAAAGTATAATTCATTTAGTCTTCAAATTGGTTCTTCCATCATCTTTGTAGTTGCAATCTTTCCTTTGCGCTTTTCACAAAATAACTTTGTTTTTCATGCTCTTTGTAATCCATTGAACTTTCTTATGCACTTGAGCTCTGTTATTTTCCTGAAAACTTTTACTTGAAACATAGTAAACATATCATTTGATTTGTTATCATCAAAATAAGAATTGTAAGTCTTATGAGGCCAACATCTCTTTTCGAGTTCCTCCCAAATAGCCTTAGCATTTTGACATGTCATGATGTCCTTAAAAATGTTAACATCTAAGGCACAATATAACATGCCCATTGCACTAGAATTGATTTGCATTAATTTTAAATCATGCTCATTCATTTCATTTAAAACTTTGGGAAACTCTATATTTTGAATAATTTTCATCGGGATATAGTTCCCTTGATAGACCACTTTCCAAGCCCTCCAATTAATAGTTTGAATAAATATTATCATTTTTTGTTTCCAAGTAGTGTAATCAACACCACAAAACATTGGAGGCCGTGAGAAAGATCGACCTTCACAAAACAAGGTTACACCAGAGTGAGCCATTGCAATCTTTATACAAGAAGCAATGATGCTTATTGCAACCGGACTCTGATACCAATTGAGAGGAATGGTGTAATCCTTAGAGGGGAGTGAATTGGATTTTAAAAAAGCTTTTAAAAATTATTTTTTCTGATTCACCAACCAATATCCTAATCAAAATTTAAAGCATGTATGTAAATCAATCATGACAATAAATAAACAAACATGCATGTGCAGAAATATAAAAAAGATAAGGGGGGGGGGGAGAGAGAGAGAGAGAGCAAAATTTTTAACGAGGTTCGGCTATACCCTCCTACATCCTCGCCTTAGGCAAACCACCCAAGGATTCCACTCAACACTGCTTCGAATCAGGTGGAAACCCCCTCTCCAAGCATTACCCCATGCTTGATACGCTCCTTCAAATAGGGCGGAGCCACCCTCTACACACTCCTTCAAATAGGGTGGAGCCCCCCTCTCCAAACGATATCCCCTCGTTTGGTCTACTCCTTCTAAGCGAAGCTGCCTCTCCAAGTGATGTACCCTCACTTGGCACGGTTTACGACCCAAACCACGAAGGGCTGTTTAGAAAAAAAAAATTTTCATACAATAGAAATGCTTCTATAAAAGTTGATTTGTACAATATGAAAATCTATTTGCACTCTCAAATGATTTGTAAATTGAAGCTCAGTAGAGTATTTTGTTTTCCTCTCAAAAATATTTTTCAAGTAAAATAAGTGAGAGTATGGAAAATGATTCTTCTAAAATATTTGACTTTTGTAAAATTTAATGTGAGAAGCCTGTCAAGCAAGTATATATGAATTGAATATATGCTCAAGACTCTCTTTGAATAACCCGAAGATTTTCTCCGTAAAATCTTTTCAAATAAAAGATTAGGAGCACCAATGGTTTTCTTATATTTGATATTTCAAAGGTCAATCATTTTAAGAAAGAAAACCATTGGTTCACCTAATCTTTTATTTGAAAATATTTTACGGAGAAAATCTTGGGTTATTCAAAGAGAGTCTTGAGCATATATTCAATTCATATATACTTGCTTGATAGGTTTCTCACATTAAATATATGCTCAAATCTTTCGAGGAAAACTCAAAATAATTTTTCCAAAATATTTTTAAAAATAAAGAGTAGGAGAAATAGGGACTTTGAAACACCTTAAGAATGAAAAAGGCTATCAAGCAAAATATATGAGTGGATATAAGCTCAAGCCCTTTTCAAGTATTAACTCAAAATGTTTTTTATCTAAAGAAATTTTCAAAAGAGAGTAGGGGAAACTAAGAATTTGATGTGCAAAAGAGTTTTAAATAAGAGGGAGAATCAATGAATAAACAATAATAATTTCAAAGTGACTCTCCAACCTTACCCAAGTGTTTAGGGTTGATATTTATAGGCAAAAACACAATATTGCCATTAACTGATTGTTGGACATTTAAATAATATTTTATTTTAAATTTTTATGACTGTTGGAGCTCAAAATAGCATGAACCCGAGAGGTTCGGTCAACGGGCCAAAGGTATGGTCGACCGACCAAAGGGCGATTTCTCAATTCACGAGCTTTGGTCTATGGGACCTTATGATCAGGTCTGCCAAATCAACCTTCGTATAAAAGCTAGTCGACTGGGCCCTTAATAAAAACACTTTTTGGACATTTTGTACTATTCAGTTGACTGGGCTTTAATAGCCGGCCAACTGGGCCTTTGTAAAATTGTGTTTTGGCCAGTTTGTTCTATCCAGCCAACTGGGCTTTATAGCTGGTTGACTGGCCCTTATTAAAAACATAGTTTTTGCCTTCTTTTAAGTTTAAAACCACTTTAAACCTTTTGTATAAATTTAGCATTTTTAGAGAAAAGATTTTTCATGAAACTTGGAGTCGTAAGGTCAATCTAAGGTCATTTGTGAGCTTCAAATTAAATCATATGAAAAGCATGCACAAAATAAACCTACAAACATTACAACTAAAAAATGAATAAAGCCTTCACACTTTGCTCGTCTTAATTCCCATGGAATATGCCGAGGTATGTTCGTTTAGGTACTTTCACGGCTTCCATTAGGCATCTATCATTCGTTTTTCCAAAAACATAAATATGTTCAAACACTCAATGCACAAATGAGATGCAGTGGTTTTTCATAATCGAAATAGGGATTTGACTCAAAAAGTCAACACAAACTTTATTTAGCACAACATTCCATCCTCAGACTGATGGACAAAACGGAGAGAACAATTCAGATATTGGAGGGTATGCTAAGAGCATGTGTGCTTGATTTCAAAGAAAGTTGGATTTAGAATTTACCTTTGGTTGAGTTTGCCTACAACAACAGTTATCAATTAAGCATAGAGATGCCACCTTATGAAGCATTGTATGGTCGAAAGTGTCAACACCCATTGTATCGGGATAAGGTTGGTGAACAATGAATTTTAGGTCTAGAGATTATACAAAATTAAGCTCATTCAAGATAGAATAAAAACAGCTCAGAGTTGAGAAAAGAGTTATGTTGATACTCATTGGTGAGAGTTGGAGTTTGAAATAGGGGACAAAATATTTCTAAAAGTTGCTCCAATGAAAGGGATCATGAGGTTTGGGGAAAAGGGTAAGCCAAGCCCTAAGTATGTTGGGTCATTTGAGATACTGGAATGGATTGGTCCAATCGTTTACAAAGTAGCCTTGCCTCTTGCATTATCAAAAATTCATGATGTGTTTCACATTTTCATACTGAAAAAGTACATTCCAGACCCTTCTCATATGATAAGTTATGAGTTGTTGGAAGTCAATGATACTCTATCACGTGTCTTATCCCTCCCCCCCCCCCCCCCCAACTAATGTTTCTTATCCCCTCACTAATGTGTTCTATTCCCTTACCTATGTGTCATATTCCCTCACTAATGTGTCTTATCCCCTCATTAATGTGTCCTATTCCCTTACCAATGTGCCTTATCCCCTCACTAATGTGCCCTATTTCCTTACCAATGCGTCTTAGCACATTTTTATATAAAAGGGGCAAGGGTGTCATATGTAGAAAATTGCAAGAGGTAGAGAAGGAGAAAGAGAAGGAAAGAAAGTGAGGGAGAAAGAGAGGAAGAGAAGGAGAAAGAGAGAAAATAAGAGAGACAGAAATTTTGAGGATTAGAATTTTGGATCCCAAGAAATTTTAGTGTAATGGGTTAAATCAATGTATGTTTTTAAATTGAATTTTGGTGGTATACTTTGATTTTTATTATGGAATAAGCATTATTTTAGTTGTACAATTTCTAGATTTTGGAGGTATCCTAGTATGGTCTTTAGAATTTTCAAGATTTATATTTTGAACCTTGCCAGAATATTGAATGTCTAAAAGATAAAGATTTCTCTGGAGCCGAGGTTATGCCCAAAAATTTTGACATTTGGTGGGCTACTTGTTAATATATCAATATTCTTAAGGATTAAATTTCAGAATTTTCTGAAGTCATTTGATAACTTCTACTTTGAATCTGACTACGAAATTTTGTTGGCTCATATATAACATATATAGAAACATATGGATTTAATTTGGTGATTTTTGAAGCTTGATAAGATGGTCTTTTGATTTTTCAAAGTAAGTGCTGAATTCTAGGATGCCTGGTTCAATTAGCATAACTGAAAGTCAATTTCAAAAATCAAGTTTAGTGACCAAACAATGTTGTATGGATACAAAATTTTTCTCTAAATTCTAAGCATAAAAGGAAGATTATTGCAAGATAAGCCTCATATTTTTCTAAATAACGGTTTATTAAATACAATCAAATTTAGGATTAGACCCTTGAAGGGGTTCAGAGCAAAATTATAATTCACTTTCTAAATCATGGATTTGTGGTTATCTTGTGATAGGTAAAGGATTTACTAGAAAGTTTTCAATTCAAAAGTAGAACAAGGTAAGTGGGTTTGATTAAAACATCTTTTTATGAAATATACCAGAGTTTATTTTTAAAGAAAATATTTTAATTCTCTTGTGCAATTTACAGCATTATGATGTCCCAATGAAAATAAATGTTTTCAGCATGAAAACCGTGTGGTATGAGCTTATTTTTAAAATGCATTACATGTTTTATGATGTTATTTTTATTACATGAATTGTATATTAGTATGTTTTAAAAACCCTTATAGCTCAAAGATTACAGAATTACAGATGCTCGGTACCGCAGCTTACAATTTACAGTTACAAATATCAGAGTGCACCCACACTATTCTACAGAGTGATTTTTAGAGCAGTGGATTCTCCCAAGTGCACACTTGGTTCTAGACTAGGACTTAATAGGGAAAATCTCACTTACAGTTATAGTTTAACTTAATTTTTGAAATTATGAATAGTTTCCCAAGAGGGGGGTGAATTGGATTGTAAAAACTTTCTCTTTAGTTCATTTTAAAATACCTTAAACTTCTTTTATTTCTTTTAACCAGTTCTTGACTTGTTAGTTTAATTCTTTAATCAATCAAGAACTTAGTTCTTTTATCCAATCAATAACACAATTAAACAACCAATCAATTAAACACAATCTTCAAGTCAAACAATCAATTTATTTGCCAAGTACAAGTTAAACAACAAACAACCAAACCAAGATATAAAGTATTCAGCACTTTGGTAATATAAGATCTCGAGATAGTTTGCTTGTTCATATAAGCATTGTGATTATGAATTTGAAAACCTTGTGAAGAATATAATTTAATATTCAACAATCCTTTCACAAACACAATAAATCTTTTGTTGTTAGCCCTAGATATAAATTTGAATCAAACCCTGTATATATGGATTTTCTTAATATGATGTTCAATACAACATTCAATCACTCTTTCCAAATATTTAAAACTCAAATAAACTTTCAGTTAATTTATCTTTGAGTGTTTAACTAAGAAACATACTCCCATATGGTTTCCGCAAGATATGGTTTAACCAACGTACTCTCTTTCGGTTTGCGCAACCCAAATCAAAATTAAACTTTAAGTTTATATGATTTCCAAATATACGTAGTATATTTGATTTTCAATTTAAATCATCCACGTAATTTAAATATGTATTGAAAATAAAGAGTAGGGAAAGAAAGAGTGAGATGGAGATTTTTACGAGGTTCGGCTCATACCCAGCCTACGTCCTCGCCTTTGGCAAACCACCAAAGGATTCACTAAACCTATCCCTTTAACAGGTGGAACAAACCTTTACAACACTCCTTGGTTAAGGCTAGAGCCCACCTTCTCCAAACGATATCCCCTCGTCCGGTCACTCCTTACATAGGCTAAAGCCCGCCTCTCTAAGCAATATCCCCTTACTTAGCCAATGATCCAAACAACCCTTGGAATCGTCAATCTATAAGATACAAATCAAATAGATGCTTACAAAGAACTTGCTCCTCAAAGAGCTGGTTAGTACCCCAATTATAGCACAACTAATATACTTCAAAGTAAACAACAATATGGAATATAACTTGAAGCTCAAGGGAGTATATCACCAATTAATTCTTTCAATGATTGAAAGATTTAGAATTTGTAGCATAATTCTAGTGGAAGAAGATCAGTAACAACTCAGTTGAATTCGTGCACAATATGTGAGCTTGAGAGCAAGAGAGAGCCTTGAGAATTTAAGAGTAATTTGAAAGAGACTTTGAATTTTTTCAAAATTTGAATTCTTGGTGAAGATTCAATGATGTTTGAAGCTTATTTATAGACTTTAAAAGGTGTATAACTTGATCCCTAAGTGAGTTGAAGTATCCCCCAAGTTTCCATAAGTTTTGAGCCCCAAGCAACCTCTTTTAAAAATTTGACCATTATGAAAAAATTCATAATAGCCACGTGACAACTGACTGTTCATTTTGGGTAGTTATCTGTCCAGTTAAAACAAAGGTTTAGAAAGGTGGCAGTCATCTATCCAAACCCACACAGATGCCTCAAAATGCACTAGCAGTCGACTGTCCAGTTCTTGATAGTCGTCTGTCAAGTTGTCAGCTTCAAGCACCCTTCAGTCTTTTGGTCATAACTTTTACGTATAACTTCAAATTTGACGTTATTGGTGTCAAATGAAATCTAAGAGAAAATCCTAAAACTTTCATGTTGAACACATTTTAAAATAAATATTTTTTGATGGATAAAAATGCACGTCAATGTCGATGTAGAAAAATTGACAGCATTTGAGAAATCCTCTTTTTGGTGCTTTTCATTCCAAAACTGATTCTAATCTTTTTAAAACAATTTTTGACCTTATAAAAATATTTTCCAAGTATGGTCAAAGGTATCTAGGTCCAAGACATTAACCTAAGAGCTTCATGCATCCATATTGAAATTCTTTGAAGTACTTACATAAAATTTCCTAGACTCTTTCAAATTTTCAATCCTTGAATTCCTTGAGGTCTTTATGCTTGCTTCATCTTTCTTTGAGCTTTCCATGTTGATCACTTTGACTTTCATTCTTTGAAACTATTTCTTTAATATCAATGCTCTCAAGATCTTCAGGCTTTAAACTTTAAATACATGCTTCAAGCTTGATATAATCATCCTTATTTGAGGTACAAGCTCTTATGAACTCTTTAACCTTACATTCTTCATTTAGTCCTAAAAATACATCACTTAACATAGCATGTTAAGATCCACTTTTTTGTTAGCATCAAAATAAGATGTTAAACTTTATAAGGCCAACAATCTCCCCTTTTTTGATGATGACAAACAAGAAGCAAAAATTTGGAGTGAGCTTTAAAAAGACTCTCCATTTCAATAAGCACCATCTTAACAATATTTGTAAGATCAATATCAATTTCAAAACCTCTTTTACAATCTTGCTCATCACTATCAAATACTTCTCCTTTTTATATATATTATGTTCATGCTCAGTTTTTGAAATTTACAATACTATGCTCAAATTTTGAACACTTCTCCCCTTTTTGACATCAATCAAAAAGAAAAAAAAATAATTAAGTTCAAGTAAAATCACATTTTGAGCATATCATCAAATATGCATATCAAACATACGTACACACTCAATTTGTTTTTCAATATAGCATGCTTAGTGTGTTTTAATAGTCATATCTTTACTAACAACTTTTTCTTCCTTTGAAATTATTGTTGATTTTATGATACCAATTTAAAATTGAACTCATGATATCTATTTAAAATTCATGATACCAATTGAGAATTGATACCAATTGAAAATTTAACTCATGATACCAATTGAAAATTCTCTAAATTGATTAATTGGGAAACAATCATAATATAAGCAATATGACATAACACTCCCCCTGAATTCAATACATTCAGTTTTGTTACCAATTTTGCTTTTATCATCTCATGTTTTAAAACATTGATTCATATCATGTATCAAATAACAATATCATGCTAATATCATCAATGTCATACTATGCTCATAGATATAATCATACTTGTCATGCTTAAAAGACCGATTGATCTTTTAGATTGTGATACCAAGTGAGCTTTGTAAAATTATGATGCCAATTAAAATTTTTAAAATGTGATACCAAAAATATTCATGGATACCAAAGACTTTATAGATACCAATGTCATTATCACATTACACACAACTCATGAATACCAATATAACCATTATATCTCTCATAGCTCATGGATATCAATATAAAAAGCAATAAGTCTATCCATGTAATTCATCAATAGCATGCATGATCAAGAATTAATCTCATATCAAAATTCATGCTTATACTCAATAATCTCATGCTCAAATTTTCAACATAGTGAGCCATAAATTTTCAATATAAGTCAAGCATATCATGTAGCATAGGCATGTTAGCATGGAGCATATAGCATTTCATTCTCAAATATCTTTTATAAAAAAAATTATGCAATCTCCTGTCAACAGGGGACAGCCGTCTATCACTAACAACTAGGTTTTTAAAAATGAACAGAAGAATGACAGTCGTCTATCCATATGGTGACAGTTGTCTGTCTATGAACAAATCAGTTTTTCAATGTACACATAGGGTTGACAGTCGTCTGGCAGAACACTCACAGACGTCTCAATTTTTACTGGCAGTCGTCTATCAAAACCTTGACAGTCGTCTGTCAGGCTTCTGCCTTCAATTTAAAATACTTCAATTTTGTTAGTCGTCTATCAACTGTATTTTCCTCATTCCAACATATTTTTGAGTTCCCTCTTCTTTGCTCAATTACTCTTGGAAAATGAACTTGTTTATCTTTGAAAAACTTGTTCCAAGTTTTATACTAAAGTCTCCAAGTCTCTTTGTCTAATGTGCTTCAAAATGAAAAATCATACTTGAATCAACTTGAAGTATTTATGTAATAAGCTCAATTTGATATTTTCTTAATATTTTCCTAAATTTAGCTTTGTAAAAAAAATCATCCTATGATTTTGCCAACAATGTCATTTTTGAATAAGCTCTTAAACTCATTTGTTGATCATGAATTAAGTTACTTTCTCAATTTTTAAAGGGAAATGACTTAATCCATGGAGTTTTTCATTTATGAACTAATCTTTCATCTTGGTACCCATACTTTCTTAGGTCCGGTTGGTTTGATAAAGGATGTTTCTTTAACTCTCCATATTTGTTTAGTTTTCACTTATTTTCTCTTGAATGGACATTCAAACTTGATATGCCCATTTTTCTTACATTGATAGCTTATTGTATTAGTGTAGGCATTACTAGATGTGGTAGCATAGTCTTTGGATGCTTTTGAAAAATATCCCATGTAAAGATTCCTTTTCTTTTTATTTTCAATTCCATTAAATCCAATGCCTTCTTTGTTTAGAGACATTCTTTGGAAGCCTAGCATTTTGTCAAAGTTTGTTTTTCCTTTTGCAAAGTTATAAATGATCTTTTCTTTATCTTTTATCTGATTTTTGAGATCATTTAACTCTATCTCTTTCTTGTTATCAACCTTCTTTTGAGATTTCTCTAACTCTAGAGATAATTTTCTTATTTTATCCTCTAATTCATAAATATATATATCTTTCTTATATTCTATAGAGGATAGGGATCGAAAGTCTTCTATCATCTTTTCATTCTTACTTTCTAATTCTTTAATTTTCAAATCTTTTTCATTTTCAACAAGATTTTTAGATTCTAGCTCCTTTGTCATAGCTTCATTGTTACTTTCTATTTTCTTGATTCTTAAATCCTTTTCTCTTTCAGATTTTCTAAGTGATTCAAACTCTTTCATCATTCCTTCATTCTTGTTTTTCAATGATGAGTTTTGTTTGGTTACATTAATTAGCATCTTATGAACTTTGAATAAATCATTTTGAAATTCATCATAATATGGCATGCACTCACCATCGGATTCATCACTACAAGAATTATTTAAATTTATATGAGAAGCTTTCCTCATCATCCCAAGCCATAAAACACGTATAAGCAACCTCTTGGTCATTTGATTTATTTTCTGAACTACTTGTACTCATCATATCCCAAGTAGTGGCTTTCATTGTCTTTTTCTTTTTCTCCTTAGAATCTTTCTTAGGTAGAGGACATTCCGGTTTTAAATGTCCAGCTTTGTTGCAATTATAGCATGTAGGAGTTTTACTTTTAGATTTCTTTTTGCTGATTTCTTCTCCTTCTTCATCTGATTCGGAGTCTTGGTTTCTTCTTTTAAATTTGTTTCTCCTTCTTAGTATCCTTGCTGACTTTTTAGATATGAAGGCTTCTTCATCTTCATCCATTTCACTACTTGAGTTTTCTTTTAAGGCTTTAAAGGCTATTGATTCTTAGACTTTAGCTTTTCCATTCTTTTCATTCATTGTCATTTCCTTATCATTTCATAAGTAGTGTAGGTTTTTCCTAGTGTATTTAGGGAATTTATTATGTGAGTGAACCTAGTAAACATATTAGTTATGGATTCATCCGGGTTCATCTTAAAAGTTTCATATTCACTTGTGAGCATATCGATCCTATTATCCCTAACATCTATAGTGCCTTCATATGTTGCTTCTAGCTTGTCTCATATCTCTTTGGCTGATTTGCAAGTCATTAATCTATTAAATTCATTGGCATCTAAAGCACAATATAGAGCATTCATAGCACTAGAATTTACTTACAGCATCTTTTAGTCTAAGTCTGTCATGTCAATTTTCTCCTTAGGGACTTGTTTTCCATCAACTATCTTAGTGGGAATTTGGTCACCTTCTATGACAACCTCCCAAGCTTTCCAATTCCTAGTTTGAAGGTATATTTGCATTCTCTTTTTCCAGAAGGTATAGTTCAAACCACAAAATATTGGTGGCCTAATTGAAGATTGTCCCTCTCCAAAGAGAGCTACGCCTAAGTTAGCCATTTAGATCTTTTTATAACTACTTATTAGGATTTGTTATAACCCCTCTCTGATACCAATTGAAATTAGGAATAGCTTCCCAAGTGGGGGGGTGAATTGGATTCTAAAAACTTTCTCTTTAGTTCCTTTTAAGATACCTTAAACTTCTTTTATTTCTTTTAACCAATTCTTGACTTGTTTGTTTAATTCTTTAATCAATCAAGAACTTAGTTCTTTTATCCAATCAATAACACAATTAAACAACCAATCAATTAAACACAATTTTCAAGCCAAACAATCAATTTATTTGCCAAGTACAAGTTAAACAACAAACAACCAAACCAAGATATAAAGTATTCAGCACTTTGGTAATATAAGATCTTGAGATAGTTTATTTGTTCATATAAGCCCTGTGATTATGAATTTGAAAACCGTGTGAAGAATGTAATTTAATATTCAACAATCCTTTCACAAACACAATAAAGCTTTTGTTGTCAGCCCTAGATATAAATTTGAATTAAACCCTGTATATATGGATTTGCTTAATATGATGTTCAATACAACATGCAATCACTCTTTCCAAATATTCAAAACTCAAATAAACTTTCAGTTAATTTATCTTTGAGTGTTTAACCAAGAAACGTACTCCCGTATGGTTTCCGCAAGATATGGTTTAACCAACGTACTCCCCTTCGATTTCTGCAACCCAAGTCAAAATTAAATTTTAAGGTTATTTGATTTCCAAATATGCGTAGTATATTTGATTTTCAATTTAAACCCTCCACGCAATTTAAATATATACTAAAAATAAAGAGTAGGGAAAGAAAAAGTGAGACAGAGATTTTTATGAGGTTCGGCTTATACCCAGCCTACGTCCTCGCCTTTGGCAAACCACCAAAGGATTCACTAAACCTATTCCTTTAACGGGTGGAACAAACCTTTACAACACTCCTTGGTTAAGGCTAGAGCTCGCCTTCTCCAAACGATATCCCCTCGTCCAGTTACTCCTTACATAGGCTAGAGCCCGCCTCTCTGAGCAATATCCCTTTTCCTAGCCAACGATCCAAACAACCCTTAGAATCATCAATCTACAAGATACAAATCAAATAGATGCATACAAAGAACTTGCTCCTCAAAGAGATGGTTAGTACACCAATTACAGCACAGCTAATATACTTCAAAGTAAACAACAATATGGAATATAACTTGAAGCTCAAAGGAGTATACCACCGATTAATTCTTTTAATGATTGAAGGATTTAGAATTTGTAGCACAATTCCGGTGGAAGAAGATCAGCAACAACTCAGTTAAATTCGTGCACAATATGTGAGCTTGAGAGCAAGAAAGAGCCTTGAGAATTTGAGAGCAATTTGAGAGAGACTTTGAATTTTTTCAGAATTTGAATTCTTGGTGTATGATTCAATGATGTTTAAAGCTTATTTATAGACTTTAAAAGGTGTATAACTTGATCCCCAAGTGAGTTGAAGTATCTCCCAAGTTTCCATAAGTTTTGAGCCTCAAGTAGCCTCTTTTAAAAATTTGACCATTATGAAAAAATTCATAACAGCTGCGTGACTGATGACTGTCCATTTTGGGCAGTCGTCTGTCCAATTAAAACAAAGGTTCAGAAAGGTGGCAATCATCTAACCAAACCCACACAGATGCCTCAAAGTGCACTGGCAGTCGACTGTCCAATTCTTGACAATCGCCTGTCAAGCTGTCAACTTCAAGCACCCTTCAGTCTTTTGGTCATAACTTTTATGTATAACTCAAAATTTGACGTTCTTGGTTTCAAATGAAATCTAAGAGAAAATCTCAAAACTTTCATGTTGAACACATTTTAAAATAAATATTGTTGGATGAAGAAAAATGAACATCAATGCAGATGTAGAAAAATTGACAACATTTGAGAAATCCTCTTTTTGGTGCTTTTCATTCCAAAACTGGTTCTAACCTTTTTAAAACAATTTTTGACCTTATAAAACTATTTTTCAAGTATGTTCAAAGGTATCTAAGTCCAAGACATTAACCTAAGAGTTTCATGCATCCATATTGAAATTCTTTGAAGTACTTGCATGAAATTTCCTAGACTCTTTCAAATTTTCAATCCTTGAATTCTTTGAGGTCTTTATGCTTGCTTCATCTTTCTTTGAGCTTTCCATGTTTATCACTTTGGATTTCATTCTTTGAAGTTGTTTCTTTCATACCAATGCTCTCATGATCTTCAGACTTTAAACTTTAAATCCATGCTTCAAGCTTGATATAATCATTCTTACCTGAGGTACAAGCTCTCATGAACTCTTTAACCTTGCATTCTTCATTTAGTCCTGAAAATACATCACTTAACATAGCATGTTAAGATCCACTTATTTGTTAGCATCAAAATAAGATGTTAAGTCTTATAAGGCCGACTGTTTTGTTGGCCATCGGTTAAGTTAAGTTTTCGGACCACACAACCCTGCCATAGGGGTAAACTAACCCACAGTTTACAAGCCTAAGGGATGTTTGATAGAACAAGTATCAGAGTTTACAGCTAACAGTTACAGTTTTACAAATGCAATTTTGAAACTACAATATGATATGTTAACTGTTATAGAATTATGGTATAGTAAAGCTCATCATAGCTACACACTAATATAATCTTTCTTACTTATTGAGCATTGTCTCACCTAATTATTCTCCTACCTTACAGATAGCTTTGAGGAGCATTTTTAGAATTGGGCATAGCAAGCACAGGGCGGGATGAGAGAGAGAGAGAGAGAGAGAGAGAGAGAGAGAGAGAGAGAGAGAGAGAGAGAGAGAGAGAGAAATTTAGAATAAATGCTAGTATAGTGCCAGCTAGAAACACTTTTATGTTGTAGAGTTTTTAAGAATGTTAATTTTGATATTGGAGATACTCCTGTGATGCGGTTATTTAGTACTCTGGTATAAAAGTTTATGAAGTTTTAATTATTTCCGTTGTTTCTATCTCTTACATCACCTGTGCAATTATTATAGAAAGTCGCATCTTAGACCCTACACGAAGATCATTTCGAGATAAGCCTCATATTTTTCTGAATATTGGTTTATTAAATACGGTCAAATTTAGGATTAGACCCTTGAGGGGGTTCAAAGAAAAATTATAATTCATTTATATAAATCATGGATTTGTGGTTATCTTGTGATAGGTTAAGGATTTACTAGAAAGTTTTCAATTCGAGAGGAGATCAAGGTAAGTGAATTTGATTATGTCAGTTTTTTTATAAAATATACCCAAGTTTATTTTTAAAGAAAATATTTTAATTCTCTTGGGTAATTTATAGCATTATGATATTCTATTGAAAATAAATGTTTTCAGCACGAAAACCGTGTGGCATGAGCTTATTTTTAAAGTGTTTCACATGTTTTATGAAACAATGAGCAATGATGATATTTTTATGATACTACTTTTATTGTATGAATTATATATTAGTATGTTTTAAAAACTCTTATGGCTTAGAGATTATAGTGTTACAGGTGCTCATTACCGTGGCTTACAGTTTACAATTACAGCGATCAGAGTGCACACACACTATTCTATAGAGTGATTTTCAAAATAATGAATTCTCCCCAAGTGCACACCTGCTTCCGTACCAGAACTTAATAGGAAAAATGTCACTTACAATTATAGTTTGACTTAGTTTGTTGGCTGCTGGTTAAGTCCAGTCTTCGGACCACACAACTGTCATGGGGGTAAACATAACCCACAATTTACAGGCCTAAACGATATTTTACAAAATAAGTATCAAAGAAAGTATATATATATATATATATATATAAGTATTACAGTTACAGTACACTGTTTCAAAAAGTAGTTATAGTTTATAGCTAACAGTTACAATTTTACAAACTTTTGAAATTACAATATTATATGTCAACTGTTACAGAATTATGGTACAGTAAAGTTCATCATAGCTACACACTAATATAATCTTTCTTACTTACTAAGCATCATCTCACCCCAATTATTTTTCTACCTTAAGAACAACTTTGAGGAGCATTTTGAGAATCAGACATAACAAGCATGTGGGTGAGATTAGAGAGAGAGCAGTTTAGAATAAATGCTAGTATAGTACTAGTTGGAAACACTTTTATGTTTTGGATTTTTAATAATTTTAATTTTGATGTTTGAGATATTCCTATAATGCTGTTATTTAGCACCCTGGTATAAAAGTTTATGAGATTTTATTTATTCCCACTGTTTCTATTTCTTACGTCACCTGTGCAATTATTATAGAAAGTCGCACCTTAGATCCTACAGGTTTGGGGCGTGACACTAATGCTATTGAAATCTCCCTTGATTGGTTTTGTAACTCCTCGCGCTATGGATCGTATTATGGATCATACTCCTACCAACAATATAAAAGTGCAATCTAGTCATGGCAATTCTTTCAATCTCAAAGTAAAGAAGAAAGAAAAGGGAAAAAAGAAAAACATGTCCTAGATTCAAACTAATTAGCCTAAGAGAGCTACTCATAATCCTTTGAAATAATAAATATATCCAGTTAAAATGTGAGGGTTTTGTATGACCATTTTAAGTAGAAGGGCATGGCTAAGTTTATTTCTCAAAATTCACTGTGCATGATTCGTCTTTGTGAAACAAAAGTGAAAGTGGCAATTTTTTCGTATGCTTCTTCAAATGTAGTCCTATGGCTATGTTGGGAGTATTCGAGTGGGGATATAGCCCCCATATTATTGATGTTTAGGAACTTTTTTCCTTTCTTCAAGTTATCTCCTATTTTTGTTTTATTGATAGTCATTTCTCACCAAACAAATCCTAAGCCATATGAAGATACCAAAAATCAAGGAAAAATAAAGAAAGAGGAAAAGTTTCACTAGATAGTCGATTGACCTCTTTCCCTCCACCTCTGCTGCTTAGTAAGCAGTCAATTAGTCCCAGCAAAATTAGAATTTTTGTGTTGTTCTCTTATGATTGGCTAGGGAATTTAGGCATGACATATGTCCCAATGATGACACATGTCAAGTAATGACATTGTCGGTAGTTGTTGATCGGTACTTATTTTCAATTTCAATTTTCAAAAATTTAAAATTCAAAAGATATTTTCCTTCTCTTCCATTGGAAGTCTATAAAAGGACCTCTAGGACAGAGAAATGGGCACGTCCAAGTGGGGGCAAGAAGATGATTTCCAAGGGTTTTCGTAGGGTCAAAGAGGGATTTTTGTTAAAAGGAAAAAAGGAAATAAAATCACATATCTCTTCCTTTGTTTTAGTTAGTCACACAATGAATTAAAGTGAGGGTATCCTTTACTTGATCTACAGAGTATTATTCTTCAATAAGGTTAGTGTCTAATTCTCTACTATATTCATTTCCGCTTGTTTTATAAGTTTTTGTATGTGAAGCATTTCGATGTTTCTTTGGATGTTCATATTCAATAATTCATAATTTCTCCATTAATTCATGTCAATAATGCATATTAGAAGTGGTAGGATATGTTTTTATTTTAATTGCATAGAAAAAAGTATGTTCAAAGGTTTTTATTTTTTTTATTTTTTATTTTTTAAAGCATGCATTATCAAAGTTTGCCAACAAACGGTTGACCACTTCACCTAGACAGTCGATTGCTCCCTGCCTTCTTGAAAAAGTAGTCGTTGGCTATTAGGCAGTCAAGATCGTGAAATCTTAAGAGTGCAACTTTTTTATTTTTTATTAAATTTTTTCTAAGATTTCAAGTATTAAAAATCAAATCTTCATCAAGAAATGAATTCATGTGAAGTTTTTATAAAGTTTCCATGTTTTGCTAAAGTTTTCAAATATATTTGGAGTCATATATCCTTTTGTGATGTTTGGATATTCTCCAAATCTTTTCTAAATAATATGTAAAGGCGGGCTTGTGGTTCTCCCACCAAAAAAAAAATCCACGTTTTTTTAAGTTAGGTTTTATAATTTTCCTTCCAAAGAAACCAAAGCTTCCTTTTTAGAAAATTTAACTTATGAATCATTCATAATGTGATTGTTGAATGGATTAAAAAGTTTCTTTCCTAAAAGATAAAATCAATATTTTTAAGTTGGATTTTATGATTTTCCTTCCAAAGATATCAAATAACAGATATGGTTGTTGTTGTTGTTGTTGCGTTGAATGGTTTGATTTCTTTTTTGAGGAAATGTACGTAATCTACTTTATAAATTGAGTCATACCAAACAAAAAAAATATAAAAGTGTTAGGGATGTGGCTCATATTCTAAGTAGAACCCTTGTACCGAGGAAAGTAGTGTGAAGTGAGGAACCAAGAAAGAGATGCAAAATGGTAGCCATGAGGGCAAACCGTCGATGGTTTGGGGTAACCGTCGACGGTTTTCGAAAATGTTGCAGAGGTGTTTCTTCTCGGCTTCAAACCATCGAAGGTTTGGCCTAAACCGTTGATGGTTTCACTTACAGACGTCATAGATTTTTGAATCCAAGATCAGTAGATTGACTAATCGGAGGGATTTCCTCCGAGGGATTGCTACAAAGTATTTTAGATCAACTATAGGTCTTTTGTACGCATTAGATTAGTATATAATCATTACTATGTAACCCTAGATTGGATTAAGCTTGGTGCAACCTTCATTAATAGTGAAAAATAGTTGCTGCTCTCGTGGATGTAGGAAAATTGTCAAACCATGTAAATTCTTATGTTTTGATTGTTACTTTCATTTATTCTCATTGTTGAGTGGTTGTTAGGTTCGTATAGTTCATCATCGAGCGCTTGTTTTCTTGTTCCATTGATTTTTCGTGAGAGTTTGTGTAAGGTCTTCCGCTGCGCACATTCGGCTCTAACAATTGGTTTCTGAGGACTAATTGTTAAAAACAATAATCGGTATCAAACCTGGGTGATTGTTGGTGTTGTGAACAACAAGTGGTATTAGAGCTATTGGTTCTCAATGGCTAGGATTTCTTCTGCGAGGTTTGAGGTTGGTAAGTTCGATGGAATAAGGAACTTCGGGCTGTGGCAGAGCAAGGTGAAAGACTTGCTAGTGCAGTAAGGGATGGTGAAGGGTTTATATGGAAAATAAGTTGGAAAGCATGGACGACCCAAGTTAGAAGGAGCTACAAGAGAAGCCTATGTCCACTATCATGTTATGTCTGGCCGATGACGCGTTGTATCACGTCATGGATGAGGACTTTGCCGGCAGCGGTTTGGCTGAAAATGGAGCACCGGTACATGTCCAAGTCAATGACAAATGAACAGTATCTTAAGTAAAAATTATATTGGCTTAAGATGGCCGAGGATTCGAACTTGACTCGGCACATTAAAAAATATATATTTTATAATTTTTTATTTTAGAAAAAGAGTATAAACATTCTAAACAAAATTTGGGGAAGCCATTCTTGAGAAAATCTTTAAAGATTATTCTCAAATTTGTGAAAAAAAGAAAAAAAAAAAAAAAAAAAAAAAGGAACACCATTTCTTAAATCGCCATTTTTAGAATAATATTTTTCAAGTCAATCTTGGGAAAGATATTCTTAGGGAAAACCTTGAAAAATTATTTTCTAATTTATGAAAAACAAAATCACTTTATGAAATCATTCTTTTAGAAGATTATTTTTCAAGCCAATTTTAGGGAAACCATTCTTGGGAAAAAAATCTTGGAAAATTATTTTCTAATTTATGAAAAAACCTACTTTTTAAAATCATCATTTTCTTTTAGAAATTTATTTTTCAAGCCAATTTTGGAAAATCATTCTTGGAAAAAACACCACTTTTTGAAATCATTATTTTTTAGAAAAATACTTTTCAATCCAATTTTGAGAAATTCATTCTTGGAGAAAAACCTTGAAAATTTTATATTTATGAAAAACACCAATTTTCTGAATTTTTGCAATAAAAAATATATAAACAAAATTTTCATTTTTTAATAAAAGCAGTGCACAAACCACACAATCATCTCTCTGAAACACATAAAGATGGATAATTTCACATAAACAAAGACATAATTTACAACAAATCACTTAAAAAGCATAGAAGATTTCAAGTGACCTCTGTTTTAGGTGGTTTGATTGGCCAGCAGTCGACCGCCTGAAGATTCTGCTTTAAAAAAAAATACCCCAAATTTATTGATTGCCCTCACTTATGGTAGAGAAAAACCATGGTTACAAACATGCCACAAGAGATTTACAAATAAACTAGAAAAACTATCCAATGCCACAAACCCAACACAAGCCTAATGAAACTCGTACCAATAACCAACTAAATCAAACTAAACAAGACCATATGAATCAAAACAAAACAAATACAAACAAAAACAAAGTATCTACAAACTGATGTCAATTACCTGTAAAACAAAAACCTAAGGAAAACATAGGAGAACCAAATGATGACATTTAAAAACGATGGTTTGGAATACTCATCTTATCCATACGAATTAAACCTCTCATTTTACTCGACGGCACATCACCTACAAAATATCTCCTCGTATTGCCTCCCTCACCTTGACGAGCCAAGTAATCCACCACCTAATTACTTTCTCTAAATTGGTGCTTTATAGAGAAGTGAAGGCCTTGTAGCTCCTCCTCTAATAATTCCCAAAAGTTCCATAAGTACCACGAAGAGCAAATTCCAAATGTGAGTCAACCCACCACCAATTCCGAGTCGCTTTCAATACAAATATTCTAATATCCCAACTCTTTATAGAGTCGAACACCACTAGTAAAAGCCTGCAATTCCGCTCCATTATTAGTACTTGACTCAAATTTTTCAAAGAAAGCGGCCTTAATATTACCTAATGAGTCGTTGATGATATCACCACCACCAAAAGAACCTGGATTTTCTCTACAAGAGCCGTCAATATTTAGCTTCAAACAACCTATAGGAGGCTTTTTCCATACTACCTTTCGAGGAGTTCTAACCTTCGGAGTTATCATTTTCACTTGGAACTCTTCCAATAAATTCTTATCAATTGAAGGCATAGAACCCTTCACGCCTTCTGCAATTTTAGCGAGCCAATACCTCACTGATAACCAGACTGCATTCCCCGACTCATACCTATCTTCCATGCGGGCTTTGCAACGTCTGAGCCAAAGTATCCAAGAAATTATAGTAGGTAACAAACCGATGATCGTACCTTTTTGGATTGATTTTTTGGCACATCTGAACCATCTACTAATTTTTACCCTCCAAGGTTCATCATCAAAGTTTAGAATTCTCAAGACAGACGCTGCTCTCTTCCAAACCATACTTGCGATGGAACCCGTACTCAGAATATGATTGAGAGATTCCTCCTTTTTTTTCTATGCAGCAGTTGCAACAAGAGACCACATCAACTCTTAGTTTTCTCACTCTCTCATCTACAGGAAGACATTGGAACATAACTTTCCACATACACATCAATACTTTCTTAGGTAGAAGTTTATGTCAAACTCACTTCATCCATGGGTACTGCTCTCCTTTAATTCTTATCACCTCTCAAGTCGAGGCAGTTGAAAATTTTTCATCTATGAAAGGCTTCTAAATAAATACATAAGGCCCCGATTCTGCTTAAATCGGTTGACCATCCATGCATGAACAATGGATTGTCTGTAAAGATGAAATTTTACAATCCATATGTATTGATCTACATCCCTACATGTATATAGAATCTCTATTGACTTTCTAGATGACATGCATTGCAAAATTTTAGGCATGCAAACATAAACAAACTCACAAGAATAAGCATATTATTACACTTACAAAACATGCTTTCACGATGAAATTAAAATACATACAAGCACTAATCAATGCTTACTCTCACATACACATTCATGCACACACTAATATATATATATATAACTCTTCCTCACTCTAACCAAATATATGCATCTCCTCGAGAATATTTATGTATTTTTCACGAAATAACTTCAAAGAAAAATATGTATAAAAAAAATGAAAAAGTTAATATAAATAACTGTAGTATTCAGTGAGGATGAGAGAATAAAATGATTTGTAAGAAAGGATAAGAATACGAGTAAGGATGAGGGAAATGGTTTAGTTTTTTTTATTTTAGTTTTTTTTTTTTTATTAGACCTATTTAGATTTGTTTCTTATTTAACTTTGGTTAGATTTGTAGTCCTATTTTGATTGGTTGTTGGTATTATTTTTGGGAAGCCTTTTATGTCTTTTTTATCTATAATCTCTCAATAATTGTCATGTAACCACGGTATTCCTCCATTAAAAGTGAGGGTATATCAATAAATAATTGGAAGTGCCGCCCTCATTCAGCAAAAGAAAAAAAAAAAAGATGAGGGAAACAAAATGAAGATATGAGATAATACTTCATAAAAACCAAGCGTCACAAAGTTTGGCCTTTCCCACTATGTGTGCAACCTTTAGTCCCCCAAAGTGTGTGTGTGTGTGTGTGTATGAGAGAGAGAGAGAGAGAGAGAGAGAGAGAGAGAGAGAGAGAGAGAGAGAGACTTCTTTGAATTTTCTTAAAAAAAGAAAAAAAAAAGTGGCCAAATCCTTGTGCGAGACAATGTAGTTAAAGGTGTCTTGACCATTTGAAAAACGTATAAACAATTTGGGATACACAACAAACCCACAAATATCGAAAAATGCATGAAAAACACCTTGACTATCACACCCTATTAGTTGACCATGCTCAAGGAGCCGATCAACCGCTCTAAAGGTTGAAGATAACGCTTTCATGCATGTTGGCAAAATCCCATGTGGAGAGATTAGTAGACCATCCATTAGTTGTTAGTCGACCAAGTGCAAAATTTTAAATTTTTACAAAAAAGGAAACACCAATCAAATAAAGACGTACAACTACTTCAATAAAGTGAGTTAGGTGCTCGAGAAATAGCTTCTAAAAAAATGAAAACAAGTCCTGAGAGAGAGAGACACTTCAATACCCCAAAAAATTTATTTCCTATTTCTAATATTTTTTTAAACAAAAAACACATCACCTTAATTTTCAAGTTTCTAAAATTTGTATAGAAAGTGAAAAGAAATCATTTAATCATTTTCCAATTCTAACTTCCTTATATAGAAGTATAAAAACTTAAAAAATAAAATAACAATTTTGTTGCCCTATAAAAAACTGAATGAAAATAAGTTTTATTTTTCACAACTAAACAAGACAGGGAATCCTCTTTAGCCATCTATCATTTATGATGAATTTAAATAGGAAATCCACCTCCAGCCAAACCTTTTAGCACAAGTGGCCAACATCAGACACAAGTTGGTTTCATTGGAAGATTAAACAGGATGTGTATAAGACCACTGAAAGGGTAAAATCCTTCACGAATCCGCATTAGAACTTGTGCTTTGCACCATAGACCTTTATTTTCATTGAAGAAAAATCAATGTGTGCCATTAGAAAAATATACAAGCCAAGCTGAGGTTATGCAAAAATACCAAACTTCAGAACAGAGAAAAAGAAATAAATTGACTGTAGCAAATGAGATTACAAGGCTTGCTCAGAGTTCAGACCATGTTAAACAGGGCTTAAATTTTTAATTCGGCCTTCTGAGACATAGGAGTTCCTTTGGACAATCTGGATGCTAGACCACCGATGGAAAACGGAAAAATAAAAACATTTAAATTTCTACTGCAATAGTTAGAACCTCTCCTGCCAAAATGAATTTTTTTTTTTTTTTTTAAGAAAAAAAATGGGAGCAATATACAAAATTTAAACCTGTGCCATATACAATTCTTCAACCTGTGGTATATGTGCAGATGGCACCAACCTGTTTGGAGAATGACTCGAAGGATTATCCAACAAGATTTTGAAGAAAAAGGAAGCACTCCTGAATGCAGCATCCCAAAATCATGAACTGTGAAGCAAAATCAGCCAAACAGGATGAGGTCTTCGCAAGTTAGAACAAACGTTGGGGAATCCAACCAACAAAACAGGAGCTATCTTTAATTGGAAAGGATGAGGTAGACATCGCTGGCCAATCAAGAAAGAAGACTAGGCCCACTCTCTGCAGCTGTCCGGGCATGTTCATGACCGTGTTGCATAGCCATTTGCACATCGCGTGCAAAATGGGTTCTTGCTTTTGCATAGGGAGCATCTCTTGCTGCACACATGCCAAAAACAGAGGGGGGGTGACCATGAAATGATTTCGATAAACTGCTTTACAAGAAACCAAATGCATGTCAGGTATGATTGTGCATGTGCAGCAAACATGATGCATCTGTTGTGAAATTTAAGAACCATTTATCAATCACAGATATGGCTGGAAGGTTATTTACACCATTATGTGGTCATATAAATGTTGACTAAAAGGGGTTAAGGAATTATGTAATTGACTATATATTTAACAGTCGCTGCTATTAAATGCAATGGCAGCCGTGAGAAAAGAAAATGACCAAATAATGACTGATATGTTGGATATTCCTTCTATGATGCTTGATATATTCATGCCCATGTTCTGACCCATTATTCAAATGTAAGAACTACCAAGAGTTATAACATCGCCACGCATTGCTGACTAGTTTCATCTTAATGAGCAAATAAAATATGAATATTCTTACCCGCAATCCTCTGTGCTCGGAGAATATTCTGCCGTCTTTTCCACCAACATACTGAACAGATGATAATCAGTAGCAATCCCATGGATGCAGCTAAACCAATGCCTACTTTTGCACCAGCAGAAAGCCGTCCGCATGCAGGAAGCCCAGGTATCCCACAAAGACCTGCATTATCAGTGAAACTGGATATATCCATAGTTAGTATCTGATGGATAACCTGCAACTGGTCCCACTCTTTTCACATTCCAGGATTACTCCTAATCAAAGCAAAGATTTTCTGGGACTAAGAAAGTACTTAAAACTAGCTCTGTGCAAAAGCCTTGCACCGAGGGCACTTGGAACTCTTCCAGACAAGGAGTTGCTGTTCAAATCCCTTCATCAAAACAAATTAGATTGTATCAGAGTCCAATTTTGTATTGTCTCGTGTCATGAGCTAATCATATGCTTTAAAGATCTTACAATCTTCGTAATGAAGTCAACTGTCCAAGACTTTCAGGTATTGATCCATTGAAAGAATTGTAGGAGAAGTCCCTGCATGCAATCATGTGCTTCAGATATTCAGTCAATACAATTGCTACAAATATCAATTGCCCAGTGTCCTCCCAATCCAGGGGAAAAAAAAAGAGCTAAAAGTATGATTGCAGTCCTGGAATAATTGTTCCACACTGATAGTGTTTCAATCATTGAAAACATGCCTATTGGGATAGTGTCGTGACATCTTTTTCTCTAAAACATCATCACTGCCTCACAGCACCGCAATGCTTCCCCCAATATGAGTTCCTTATCAATCAATTGGCAGAGGGGGCCTTTACTTGTCCAAAAGCATGACATCTTTCTTTTTTTTTGGGTGGGAAAGCATCTTTGTGAGAGAGCATGGCAACCATTTAAGATGCAAAAGGTAACACCACATTGAAATTTATTCTCCTGGGATTTACTACATGAATTTTATTTCTTAAAAAAAAACAGTACTTGGATGTAGCATGTCACTTTTACTATTAGCTGACAGGTTCACAAAGCCCAGATAACTGACAAAGCTTCAATAGAATTAAACAAAATGCAAGTATCGCCTCATTGACCTAAGATAACTAACAGACATACAATAATATGGAGTGCTTTTTTTTTTAATCTGAGAAAGTAGAGTCCGACTGCTAATGGAAACAAGGAAAACTATGAGACATTTTGACAAACAGGAGACACATGAGCTAAAGGTAATATTTTATGTCATCTACAATAATAATTTTATTAACTTCATGATATGGGTAGCAAGGTCAAAAATAATATCACATGGGAATCCACAGCACACGGGGCCTTTACTTGTCCAAAAGCATGACATCTTTCTTTTTTTTTTTTGGGGTAGGAAAGCATCTTTGTGAGAGAGCATGGCAACCATTTAAGATGCAAAAGGTAACACCACATTGAAATTTGTTCTCCTGGGATTTGCTACATGAATTTTATTTCTTAAAAAAAACAGTACTTGGATGTAGCATTTCACTTTTACTATCAGCTGACAGGTTCACAAAGCCCAGATAACCGACAAAGCTTCAATAGAATTAAACAAAATGCAAGTATCGCCTCATTGATCCAAGATAACTAACATACATACAATAATATGGTGGAGTGCTTCTTTTTTTTTAATCTGAGAAAGTAGAGTCCGACTGCTAATGGAAACAAGGAAAACTATGAGACATTTTGACGAACAGGAGACACATGAAGTGAAGGTAATATTTTATGTCATCTACAATAATAATTTTATTAAAATAACTTGCTGTTTGTTCTTCGTACATGAAGAAGGTTTTTAAGAATCTTTTGCTGCTGTACTCTTTTAGAAGTGAAATATTCTATTTTCCAAAATACAATAAGAAATATAAAAAAAGACACTGACCTGAGGTTTGGAAAAAACGCATGGAGCTCCCTAAAATTTCAAAAATAAAATGAATCTCCCGTGACAATTGATTTTTTTGGACACTTATACCCCCTCCCTATTCTTGTCTTCTTACAAATATCAAGAGAAGCCCACATCTACTTGCTAAGTGGTCCATGCAATTCATGAAACCTCAAGGGAGATCCGTGTCTTTGGCCAAATCTACCTCTTTAGTGCATCCATATTCAAATTTAACATAACTAGATCACACTGCACAAACTTCATATATCCCACAGTATCGCAATCATATTAAAAAACAGCTGACCAGTAGTATGAATCCCAATACTAATCACCAGTGCAAATATGTATTTTTAAGTTATCCCCAGAAAGCCAGCACTGCTTACCAAATCTAAGCATGTTAGCCTGCAGAGATTTGCAGAGTGGACATTGCCACCAAATGAAATGGTAATCAGGTACAGTTTGGATCTGATAAAAGTGACGAGATCAATTATTGCTGTGGTTTAGCAATGTTGCTCAGTAGGAGACGTATGGTAGGACAAATTCCAATATCATGTGAATGAAGGAGCAAGGGTTTCATTTGCACGCTACTGAACACAGTAACCATTGGTTGGTATAAAGTAAGGTATTAAACTCAAAAAAATTAAGCAAACTATTGCAACACAAATACAAAATCTTAAGATTAGCATTCATTTGTGCGCTTTTAGAGCTATTCATTTTTCAGTGATGCAGTCATGCAGCCTTATTGCTGGAAAATAATATAATTTATACCCGCCAAACAGAAAAAATCAACAGCACCTATAAGTAGGTGAAGAGCCTACAGATTTTACTTACAAAGTTTCCAGACTAGTTATGTTTCCAAGAGTGGATGGGATTACCCCATGGATGCCGTTTCCGCTCAAGTTTCTGCAAGTGTAAATGTTGAACAGCTATTATAAATAATAACATAAGATTAGGAGATGCTTTTAGTCATTAAAACAACTCACTAAATGTCTTTGTGTCGGGTTCAAAAATAAGCAAACATGACAGTAATAGATGAAGCAAACATATAGCTAGGGCAAATTTACTTGGATATTATTTTATGGTGTTCAAGGGATGTTAGATTGATAAGGGGTATCCTTGGAACAAATGCTGAAACAATATCAGTGCATTTTAATATTTTTAATTTACAAATATTGCTGAATTTATTTTGGGAAAGGGATATGTGTTTATATTAATTGGGTACTTGGGACATCAACTCATGAATTTCATAAACAATATTAATTGAGAGTACCTTGAACTTACATATATATCTGTTTATTAAATGCATGTAGAATGGAGGGTCATGTGTGCCTATAAATAGACCCATAGGCATTGGCACCTTACATCAATCTCATCATACCATTCTCATCACATCATCCTCTCATTCCAACTCAATCGTTCACAATCTCTAAGTCTAGAGAGTTTGACAACTGTAGAAAGGTGTTTCTTCGTAGAGTTGTGGACTTTTCCATTTGTGCAAAATTGAAGAGAGTCGTAAGATTCAAATTGGGCTGTTGAATCTTAGGAAATAAAAGTCAAGAAGTGGAGTCTTACTGCATCGATTTGTGGGTCAAGCCTCATTAAAAGAAAGCAAGATAACCGCATCTCAGCCTAATTGGGTTTCGTGTTCATAATTTATTTGTATTTTGAAAATTTTACTTCATACTAAATTCCCAACAAACAACATAAAAGAAACAAACATAGCCTCTAGCAATATTAGGAATTCTTAACATACGTTCACTTCAATGTTCATATTTTCAAATATGCAACTGAAACTTTATCAAGAACTTACATGCTTTGCAAGCGATGCAGCCAGAATATCTCATTTGGCAAGAAGCCCCTCAAACCTTGATTGTCTAGATCACTGACCATGAAGAAGCATAATTGAGGTTATGAAAAACACAAATACAAATTATAAAAAGATATTATCATATTAATATCTTAAACATATAATATGTTCAGGTTATTTCAGGAAATAAATACAAATTAGTAAGTAATTAAATTTTCCCTCTTTGCCACAAATAAATAAAAACAAAAATTTTTAAAAATAAATAAATAAATGCACACATAAAAATAAAAATAAAAAAAAAATAAAAACATGAATCCATAATATGCCATTAAACTTTCCAAAGCATTTATTCAATATGAAACAAATGATATCATTCACAAAATTAGGTAGTCGTGATTTTGAAGAGTCACAGTTATCAAAGGAGCAGATTTGGTAAATGTATGCTTAATGTTTTTGCAAGAGTATAGGTATAGAATATTATAAAATTTCACACCAGCTTAAATTCTTGCGCACGGGAACTTTATGAGAATAGGTGACAAGTAATCCAACAATATAACACAATACTAGTGGCATAGAATCTAAAGATAAAATATGAAACAAGAGATTAGGAAAGTACAGTCCATCAATGAACCATTTGCCACTGCTTCCATCAAATTGGCAATCCACACCACTCCAAGGGTGTTGTTGGGGAACACATGGATCACCATTCCACCCAAAACGAAGAGGAAGCTCCAGTGCACTCTTCAATGCCTGCAAAGCCTTAACTACAAAAAGAAAGAAAATAAATAAGAAAAGTGATCAAATTAGTATAAGTTTGTTAACAATCCCAACTTCCAGGGACGACATTCTTAGATCATAGACCATAAATAGTAAGTAAACAAGAAGCAAATAACAGCATTCACCAACACTGAGATGAACAAAGTTTGAGAGGGGGTCTAAAAATTCAACTAGTATCACAAAATGTAGAAAAGAGTGAAATACAAAAAGAAGATCAATGGGGCAGATTGCTAACAAAAATAAAAAGATAGCCCAGTGTATAAAGCTCCCGCATATGGGGGAAGGGGCAGATTGCTAACAAACTTCCATTATTTCAAGTCTCCATCTAACACTAATCAATATAGCATGTCATACCAATCAATAAGGCCATCACCAAAGCCATACCGCCCATTTTATCCAAAAATAAATAAAGACCCCAAAGGAACTTTATGAAGAGCAGAGACAGATAGCCAAAGTAGAAACTGATTGAAACTTAAAGCAAACCAATAATTTCCTACTTAAACAGTGAATATGTTTCCTATGATTTTGAAGCATTGAAAAGTTGAGCAAATGTTTGATATAGCTTCTTAACCTCATGGGAATCTAGCTTACCCAACCAGAATTTGATACTATAACCAATATTAGTTCGTTGTTTGCCCTGCACTCTGCTTCTCTGTTGTTTGGGTTTCTCTTCCCGCAGATTCTGCCAACTTCTTATTTCAGTACTCCGGATTCACTTTTTATTGAATATTAGAATACCCTTTTTTAATGGATTTGGAACCCAGTTATACCAAGAACCTTGAGCATTCAATAATTGTACAACACAGAAAACAAAGTCTTCACATCTCTGTCAAAAAGTTGGGTGGGGAGTATGTTGGATAGACAGACAGACGAACAAATTCTCCAGGCTAGAATGCATTATCGTGAAGAAATTTGAACACATCAAGTAGCTAACAAGCTGTTTCAGATGCTGGATGTATAAAACAAGTTGCAAGCAGCAAGATGGATATTATTCCCTAAGAAAACATGGACACTTTTCTTCCATTATTTTTTCCAACCAAGAGCTACCGATTCTCTCAGAAATAACAAAGGCCTCCCTTGACGCAGTCTCATGAATGAACTTTCCCTGCCAAGAGCCAAATGTATATTTTTTAAAGGATTAATCTTGGCAGAGCAGGTTGGCACCTTTTTTGGTAGCTTCAAAGAAGATAAATGTCTCTTCTAGAAGAGCCTATCATTTTAAATTTATCATGGGAGAATTAAAGCTCAGGAAGCAGGAAACTACAACCTGCTTTTTTATTGCAAGATTAAATTTGATCCCAACTTCGAAATTTTGTTTGGGGATCAGATGCTAACAACTGGCATTCTATACACTAAACAGCACGATAAGTTAGTGAATTGAACAACAAATTACCAGTGTATTGACAAAATTGCTTCATATGGAATCCAGGAGACATATAACATAAGAAAAATTCAACAAAATTTTAAGTCCATGAAAATTGACATCAACATCATTTGAACTACTAAAGATTTTCCTCAAATTTGCTTGTGCTTGCAAAAATTGACAGTTCAGGTTACGCTTCTACATCTGTTCAGCATGATGATGATCATCTATGACGCATATGACTATTTAGGTAAACAATGAATGAAAACCAACCAGATTAAAAAAAAAGAACTTAAGAGGGTTTGGGCACTTACAACATTGCCCAAAAACACCAAGGAGAAAATATATATTTGGGAAAGAGACACTAACCTCCCCTAAGATTTCAAAAATTCTAGAGACCTCCCCTAAGGTTTCAAAATTCCTAGGGATCTCCCTTGAGATCTGTTAAAAAGCCACAAGCCTCCCCTTGTATTTTTCAAAAAGACAAGTTCTTTTAAGAGGAGATCTGTGTCCTTTTTGCAAACCTCAGGGGAGACTTGTGATATTTTTGAAACCTCAGGAAAGGTCTGTGGCATTTTTGAGACCTCAGGGGAGGTCTCTGTCTTTTTACCAAACCTCAGGGGAGGTGAGTGTCTTTTGCCCTATATATTTAATTGAAATTAATGGCTGAAGGAGGAAATGGAGACCCATAAAAACTTAGAAAGTAAGAAAGATTTGGCAAAAAACTTTTTGGAAATGTTGGCCTAGATCAAGCAGAATGGTAAAAAGAAGATACACATATAGCTGATTCATCTAGTATGAATCAAAGGCTATGTTCCTGTTGTTGTGCTTGTTGAAAATGAACAAAACCAACCTAACTGCAAAAATGTCATGTAATAGATGACTAAACGTTGTGCATATAAAAATATAATGACAACAAAGGAGGGGAAAAAAAAAATCAAGCAACTAATGCCATGCCATTGGCAAGTAGACTTCCAACCTATTAGCTATTTATGAAGTATGCGTAACTAGTGCAGATGCATGGGCGTACACACATGCACATGAACTCAAGCTAACCAACTGTCAACTCACAACTACTTAGCATAATTCCTTTTCACCACTCAGCTTTACCCAGGTCCCACGGTCTTCAATTTTGGTTTCAACTAAACTTTTGAGACTTCAAAAGTATGAAAATTTCAATGGAAAATTCGATGCAATGTTAATTTCCATTTAATTTTAAAAACTAATGGAGATCAAGAGTAAAGCAAGAAAATATTTTATGGAACTTGAGAAACTACTAATAAACATAATGATGCAAGATTTATAACTAAAATGTATTACAAATAAAGGGATCAAGTAAAGGTATTTGGTGTCTAAGGTGCAACAACTATTATAAAATAATAATCGTATTTAAGGCATTTAATTAATTTAAACAAAATGAATATCATTTATTACACAAATACAAATAATTTATGCTCACATGATCAAATAAAATATTGTAGCTAATGTCTAAGTTTAATCTTTCATATTATTTCTGAAGTTCGAAAGATTCATATCCTTCTTCTAATAATCTCTAGTTTCAGGTTAAAAAAATAAAAAATAAAAAAAGTTGAAGGAGAAATTTCAATTTGAGTCTCAAATCTCAAATTTGAATTTCAAGAAATTTCATTCTATAGTTAAATTTTCAATATATTTCTGGTGATTTGAGGAAATTTGACAGAAATTGTGTAAATCCAAAATTGACTGCCATTTCAATTTAGAGGGTGTTACAATGGAAATATCAACAATTTCGTGGAAATTTAAGACCATGGCTTTACCAAATCCTCCACTAAATCATAGGCACTTCATTTTCCTTGCCTTGATCAAAGCTGTTTCTCTTGTCTTTCTAAGACATTCAACTTGGAATGAATCACTTCATTGGGTTTCATGAAGTAGTAGTCTACCAAAATTATACAGTGTTTAGGGCCTTAGGCAAATGGCCTGCCAAAATATTTTAAGGCTTAGAACGATGGGAGCGACGTTTTGTCATGATGACTGCAGGGTTATATCACTGTTCTTTTTAAGAACTGTTGAATTAAGGTTCTGCAACCAAAAAATATCACCTGGTAAGGTCGTTCTTGTAAATTTTTTGCACTTTATGTGATCAAACCAGTCTCCATGACTTCCAAATTCAATCATTTCAGTCTACATTGGCAACACCTTTAACCTCTTACAAAGGCATCAATTTCTTATTATATCCCTCCTAGCAATGCCACTCATCCATTTTAACAGACTAGAGCAACACTTGTGATTATCTTCAATCATCTGTTAGGGATTTTATCCAAAACATGAGCATTGATCATTGTGGGTATCGTAATCATCAATTTTCACCATTTATTCATTTCAATAACAAGTATTACAAAGGTTACATTCCATATGTGCAGCTTACTACTCTCTCCATTGTTAGAACTAGAAAAATACCTCCAAATATTTGTTTAAATCATTATGTTAAAGCTTGATTAACATCGTTGGCCCACAACCTAACAGCTTAAGCTTTTAGGTAAACTGGCAATCTAACATGGTATCAGAGCTAGTTACCAGGAAGTCTTGGGTTCTAGTCTTGTTGCCCGCATTTATTATGTGGTGTTTAAAAAAATTATTGTGTTCCCTATAATGGGTATTATTTATCGTGTGTTCCATGTGCTGTCGGGCTGCACGTGCAAGGGAGTGTTAAAGCTTGATATTCATTATTGGCTCACAACCTAACAGTTTAAGCTTTTAGGTAAAGTGGTAATCTAACACATTATCACAGGTACACAACATACAAAGTGGGTGGCACCAATTACAACAGTGAAAATCAAAATAATATTATCATAACAAAAAGGGAAAGTGACATATGCACCTTCATCTGGGGAAGTGTTGAACTCTGCTATAATGACCTCAAAGACCTCAATAGCACAGATTAGGGCACTGTTACCCTTCGTAGGGTGCAATGATATTGTCAAACTTCTACCATTAATAGCAACAGTTTTGTTCAGTACAAAAGCAGTGTAAAGATCCCCACTCATACGCACAATGTCCACATCTTTAAATACAATATCACCATTTATTAGGATGTCAAATACCCTTTGCCCTACTCCATTGACCAAACGATCAATCTCTGCAAAATGCAACCAAATTGAGTAGTTTCTATTAGGATCCACAGGCAATGTATATGCTAAGTCTGGCTGCACATCTGTACTGATAAGTGCAGTCTTATAAAGAGCTTCTGGATAGAAGTTAGGTGAAACTGAAGCCTGTCTGATGCTCTTTCCAGTAGATATATTGCTATCAGAAGTTGGATTGAAAACCATTATGGGATTCCACAATCTATCCCCACCCCAGTGATCCCCTCTGTAATCTTCATCAAACTTTGGCATCTTAGAACCAGTGCTTAGCCTCTGTACTGTCCTAAGGATTGTACCTTTACCATAATTCTGGCCAAAATAGTATGCTTTATCATCCACTTGAAGAATTTCAATTGAAAAAATTGCTGGGTCTCCATGACCAGTGCTATGGAAGCAAAGAGAGGCAGAACCATCTGTGAGAAACACAAGGGCTTCAACAAATACCTGCTCATCATCACTGTGACTCCAGCCTGATTTCAAAGAATAAACCAGTGTTCCTTCCATAGAAACATCAAACAAAGGCTCACTGACAAAATTAGATTCTGCAACCAGTCCAAAAAAGATCCTCACTGAATAGTGCCCACTGGGCACTCTATTGATGTTATAGCAATTTTCAGGACCGGCTGACCGAGGAAAATAGCGAACTGTCTTAAGTGGAGGAGTAATGTAACTTGGACGTGTCCCGTTAGTAGGTATCCCTCCAGTATATGCAAAATCCTTAAACCACAATGTATTGGTTGGAGAAGTATGAACATTTTCACGAGCACCACAGCTTATGCGCATTGCAAATGGAGCTGCAGGAAGAAAAGAAATTTCATTGACATCCAATCAAATATTAAAAGCGAAACAAGAGGCCTTCTTTGGCCTTCAAAACCCGAATTCTAATTTCTAATAATTTTAAATTTTAGAAAATTTTACAATTCTAAACACCAATCATAGCTTTTTTATATAATTAAAATAAATAAAAATAATTTATTACAATGGCCCACAGTGTATTAATAGTAGTGTTACAGTATGTGCCTACTTGATTTTTTTTTATAAGAAGAACGTGCCTACTTGATTTTCTCAAAGCCCAACACCGCAAGAGGAAGGTTACTCCCTAGAAATAGATATAACAGAT
Source organism: Malania oleifera (assembly GCF_029873635.1). Lineage (NCBI taxonomy): Eukaryota > Viridiplantae > Streptophyta > Magnoliopsida > Santalales > Ximeniaceae > Malania > Malania oleifera. Next base: position 58,147,028 of record NC_080428.1, read on the forward strand.
TCATCCTCTCTGAAATGCTAGAATATATTCCTCTACACACACTCTAAACATTTATTAATGTCAAACTTATTATCTTTTTTTGAGCCATTTGATTTATTAATACAGAGTATAGCTCATGGGGAAACAAAAGTTTCTAAACTAAGCAAATGGGAATTGAGGATTATGAGAAATATGTAGGCAAATAAGTGTAATGGTCTCATGACCCTCATTACTTTCTCATTTAATTGTTTAGGGACTGACTCTTTTAAACAAAGAAAAGATTGGACAGATTTTATCACTTGATCTAACAAAATGCAAAGGCCCGACTATTCAATTGATGCAATTGCCTAAATTTAGCAATTAAGCAATGAAAAGTTTTTTTTATTAAAAGTTAAACATTAATTTAAAACTAATATTAATAAATTTCAAATAAATTTATTTTCTATATTAAAAATGAATAAATGCACAGGTCTCTACTAGTAATATTAAAATGAACATGAGGTGCAACAATCATATAAGAGTCTCTACTCTCTAATCATCAAGCAGGGCTGCTTTAGCAAACAAAAATGTTATGCCTTAAAAAAAATTTGTTAGAAAAAGAAGATATATTAAGAGAGAGAGCGTGCGAGAGAGAGAGAGAGAGAGAGAGAGAGAGAGAGAGAGAGAGTATACAATCAATGCTACCAAAAAAAAAAACAAAAGAAAATAAAATAATTAAAAGCCTGAAACTAAGCAAGAAACCCCTCATTAAGCAATTCCTATCATAGTTCACCAAACACTTCAAATTAGCTAATAACCTTGGACTTTCTTCACCTTAGATTTACCACCATCAAGCAAACTTCATTTCCTCCACACAGACAATATGAGGCAAAATTATCCAATAAAATCTGAGCTTGAAGGTCCTCCCTAGAAATCTCTTGAACTGGGGTATGCAGTATTCCATCACTATTTTCTCTTTAACTAAAGCATCATCCTCAAAAATACTAATTCCATCCAAACCTTCTAGTGGAGGTGTGGCACATATGACAAGTCCCCAAGGCTATCAAAAGAATAGTCGGAAGAATAACCTTGCTCATCCTGAATTTCATCCAAAAGTAAACCCCTTTACATTCAAATCACTAATCCTACACTATCATCATCTGAGACAACCCCCCACCAATTGGCTCTCACCAATTGGCTACACCACTATTTTTACAACACCTCCTCTATCTCTCTTAAGTTTTTTTTTTTTTTTCTCACCAAAAGAATCTTGATTTTCATCTAGATGTTTCCTCATTTCAAAACCCACTTGCACTTCCTTACAGTGAGCATGAACCTTTTGACTCCTCAGATTTCTGAATTTACTTCCTGTATTTCCCTCCAAACCAGCAATAGAACCCTGAATATCATCCTCACAAGATTTATCACTGATAATTCGTCACTGATAATTCGCCAACTAATAATCCTCTCCTCTACAGGAGAATAATCTCCCTCTAGAATACTAGAAGAATTTTTAGAATTAAACCTTTCTAACTCCACCTCTGAATTTCTTCTGATATTGGAGCAACTCCCCTCCTCTTAACCACCGTGGATCTGATTTGAAGACGATCGAAGCACTATGACATTATCATCTTGCTTCTGTTCCAAAGGTTGATGAAGCCCCTCCACCACACAAATTTTTAAAGAATGACTACGCGTTTTCATTCAAATTGGGGGCCAAACTGTCAACCAGGGTATTTAGGCCAGCAAGGATAGACATTCAGGCCTGCCCAATAAGTTGTTAGATTTACCCCACTCAACCCACCCAACCTTCATCCTCCCTTCTTCCATGAAGGATAGCCGCCTCAGAAACCAACTCCTGAACCAGAATCTTTACCCCCAGTGGCTTTGATTGATTGTTGATCACTTTATGCAAAAAAGGCTGAAGGACTTCCTTTTGCATCTTTCCCCCACATGCCACAGCCTCCGACACACCCTTCAAATGATCTCCAACAGCATCAATTCTTCCTAAACCACATGACTCCAAGAGCAATTCTCAACTAATCTTTTTGCTACCTTCACCATCAATGCGTGGAAGAAAAGATCTCAAGATAGAATTAGATTCTTCCTCAAATTGAAGTTGTCCCTCACCTTTGGACCCCTTCAGGAACAAACATAGAAAACCTCTTACCCCTCCGTCCATGCCCTAACTCCAATAACTTTCCTATCCTCATTGCACAAATCGCCATCCATAAGTTCTTGAAACCTGCCCAAAAGCTTCAAAAACCCTTACTGTTGTCCAATAAGTGACAAAAAAAGCCATGCAAAAACTAGGCTTCCGCAACTAATGAAAGTCTCACCCACTGATTGTGTTGCCAATTTTTCTCAAGAACAAACAAAGCGATGACCTCCCCCACTTTATCTAATCTCAGATCGAAGGATTCCCCTTCAATCTAGACTAAACAAACTCCAACATCAAGAACTAATGGCACCATATTGAAAAATGAGAGTGAGATAAGAGGCAAAGAAAGCTTCACAAAAGAGAGAGAGAACTCACTGCGATGAGTTCTTCTAAAATTATTATAGAAAACTCAAATGTGCCAATGTAAGGAAATTTTGACTCAACTTCCTCATATGGCTTTATTATGTTTATAATCACATTATTAGGAGACTTTGTTTTTAGGGCATTCCTTGGAGCGCCAAAGTGTTATCAGGAAAGTTTCTAATGTACTTTTACGACATTAACTTTGGATGATCTATAAAAACATGGGTGAGCCTTTATTTAAAAGTATGTGAGAGAGGCACCTGAGCACCTATGATAAGTTTAGAGGCAGTTTTGGCCTTTGGGTTACACCTTTTGTGGATTTGACACTTTAGATAGACGAAGTGAGACTAGTTCACCATATATGAGGTGTTTGTTCTCTTGTTTTGTTTAAGTGTTACTCCCTCTATAATGTATTGTCGATAACTCTATCACATTATAGTGAACTGTTGAAAATTCCACTCATGAGTTTGTCCCACATTAGAAAAATATGGTGAAGGATGGATGCTTATATACATAATTGGGCCCAAGACCCAACAGGCTTAAGCTTTGGGTCAAATTGGTGTTCACCCATGTATATCAAGCCCACCCATGGATTTCCTAATTTCCTTACAAGTGGTATCAAAGTCAACGGTGCATAACTCTAGGCAAACGACATCATAAAGTTGAAGTGTGAAACTAATTTTCCTAGCGTGCTAACAGTTAGAGGACCAAGTGTGTGGCCAAGGCCAATAAGGATCATTTAGGCTAGATAGATGGATCTGAATAGGGTCAAGGTGTGGGAGGTAGGATTTGTTTGGAAGCACATGGAATGCATTCAAGGCACGTAAGGTGCAGGGGTAAGACCCACTTGAGCAACTGTTGGAGAATTGAGCTTACTCCCATGAGCGAGACGGTTTCCATTCAAGGGGGAGTGGTTGAAACTGACAAGTGCGGGTGAGAATGCTGAAAATTTCACTTGTGAGTTTGTCCCACATTAGAAAAATATGGTGAAGGATGGGTGCTTATATAAATGATTAGGCCCAAGACACAATAGGCTTAAACTTTTGGGTCAAATTGGTGCTCATCCATATATATCAAGCCCGTCCATGGGCTCCCCAATTTCCTTACACGAATCGTAAATCAGAGGAGCAGCAAGTGCATTGGCATTGTGAACTTTAGGTAGGGGTTGGTCCTACTATTCAAGGAATAGTAGTAAGCGGCCTATAGTAGACTTCCAGGTGTGCACATGAACCAAAATGCAGTTGAAAAGAGAAGGTGGATCCTAATGACCTTGAAACGACAAAAACCAAAATGTAGGACGGAATGGAGAAGCATGTAGTGAATAGAGAAGCCCCTCAAAAACTCCCACATCAAGAGTAGGATGGAGTGTGACATGTTCATAAGGTTCAATCTAAACTAGTGATGGTAGCTTAAGCTTAAGCTTTTAGCTTGATTGTTGCACTTAAGAGGTCTTTTAGCCTATTCAATCCGAGTTGGAACATGAAGATATCTCTTTTGTCTATGGCCATATGGTGCTATTTGGGTGAATCTTGTTGATTCTTTTCGTGCTCTCTATGATTAGCCTCTTGTTTCATTGCTTTCCCCTTCCATGCTTCCGCCATGCATATGAAATGGTATCAAATCCAAGTTATCCAACAATATGTAGTTGGACAAGTAACGCAATTTTGTTGATGTGGATAAATCAGCAAAAGATATTTGGCTAATACAAGATTTATCAGCTTAGTGAAATTTCATCCAAGGTGGAGATTAGCTCAGAAATTTTGTCTCGAGTGCCTTGTCTAGCTTCATTATGTTTATAGGCTTGCATTAGGAAACTATATGCTTGAGAATTACTCAGCTACAAGGAGTTGTCATTCAAAAAGTTTCTTATTAGTGTCCTTATCCTGTTCCACAAGGATCTTAGATGCTCTATAAATATATGAGAGATCCATTAGTTAAAGCTTTAAGATGTATGGGAAGAGAAGCAGATATTGAGTTATAGTAAAGTTGAGGGGGAGCTCCTTGTTACACCTTTTGAGAGTGTAAGACTAAGGGATAGGTCAAGTAGGTCTAGTACATTGTGTAAGGTGTTCATTCTCGTGCTTTCAGTTTAAGTTATTACTCCTTTTTTTGTGAATATCTCTATTATCGGTGACTTAGAACTATTTGAATAAACCACATCAATTCTTGTCAAGTTCTTTATGATTTATCCTCTTGTTTTATTGCCCTGCATTTCCACGCTATTGTCATGCATATATAACAACCAATAAATAAATAACAAGCAAAAAGATGGTTGACTTTGTCAGCAAATTTGTTTTTGGGTGATATAAATGATGCAATTTGTTTTCCCTCCTATGCGGAGGATGGCCCACATAATACGGATGAGCTAGAATAGGTCTTGGAGCTTTATCCTTATTTGAGTCCATGATGGGAAAGGACTCCAATTGAAATAAGCCTCATCCTAATTTGATCCATCATGGGAAAGAACTTGACTAGTACAAGCATTATCCTAATTTGATTAGGAAAGGATTCTAATTGAGGTCTGATGATAACTCTATAAAAGGCTAGGTGCCCCCTCATCTCTAGTATGCAATTTCCAAAGAGGGGAAAGAGAGAGAGAGAGAGAGAGAGAGAAGAAAAGATTGCCTAAACTCATGAACTTCATTTAGAGCAAAGTCGGAAGGATGTATTGGGGGTACAAAGAGGAAATGGGGACAGCAGCTTAAAGTGCAGTGCGCTTTCTATGGAGATAAGAATTGTACCTGCCACCATGGAACCAACTGAATCCACCCTCACGACAAGATCAAAATTCGATCCACCACTTTGGGGAAAGAGATGAGATGGCTAAGTGTTATAAAATGGGGGGTCTTCCCTTCGCCAGTCATATGTATCAGCTTGGCTTCATCCCAAATCAAGGAGTTCATTGAAGGCTTTCCACAAATTAAGCTTTGACCATAGAAGGATTGAATTGTATATGAGGAATAAAGGGATACAAAAAAAGTAATAAGAGAGGCACAAAGACCAATCAATCGTATCAGATGTATTCTTGAATTCCCTTGTTTCAAATAGAGGAGGACAGGTAATTCACATTTCGCTTGATGGTCAAAGGCGAATTGAAAGCAATGCAGTGAGAATTTTATAGATCCCCCAAAGGAAAAATAGAGATGTCTACTATGTTACCCCCCATTATACATAGTACAAATATCCTTTATTTCTTTCTTTGTTAGGTCAAAGAGAACTGTGGGTTCTTTGGTTGCTTATTCCACTTCTTTCAGTGGGAGGAGTTTCATAAGCAGTAGCAGCAGGTTGGCTTAGGCTCAGTTAAGTCCATGAATCTATAATTGAATAGTATCATCAGCCTGTAGAATAGTCTAGTAGTCAGTGAGTAGAGTTTGTGCTAGGGGTGTACAAAAATTATCAAAAAACCGAAAACTGCACCAAAACCGGACCAAAATCACAAGCGGTTCGGCTTTTCGGTATTCAGTTTTGGTTTGGGATTTCCAAAATTTTTTGTTTCAGTTTCGATTTCAATTTTCTGGACCTAACCAATCCGAAAAACTGATTTAAATATTAATTATATATATTAATCAATAATTATATATATGTATTAACACATACACAGTCCCAAGTATAATAGGGTGCGACACACTAGAATATTAACCCATATAAATTTTGGAAAAACCCGGTTTGTCTTCTCACTTCTCACTTCATTCTCAAATATCAATTACAATTAGGGACCTCGCTGGCATAGTAGGCTAGCAGCCTCAACCGCCTCCTCTCCAACTCCACCAAGTAACCGACTCACCATCGTGAATGCCTCCTTGGCTCCACCGAGGACTGGAGGTCATTGATGAGGTTGGCTTCTTCAAATCTGTCGGCACATCTGCCAAGGATGCTGCCGCTGTTCTCCTCAGCACTCTAACCATTTGCCTTCTCCTATTGATCTGCAAATGCTACACTCGACTCGACAATGCGGGCCAGCTCCATGGGACTTCACTAGTTTGATTCGTGGATTTGGATTTGAAATTTGAATGGTTCACTCAGAGGTTTCTCGTGTTCTCTTTGTTTTGTTGGCGTTATCAGGTTAGTTTGAATGTGAAAATGGATCTGTTTGATTGTTTGGTTGCTGAGAAAACATGGGAGAACAAAATAATCATAGAACATTGAAAAAATCAGTTAAAAACCAAAAAAACAGTAACCGAACTGCCCAATGTTCAGTTCTCTAAGGAATAGCAGGTTCAGTTCCGTTCGATTTTGCTTTCCCTAAATAAAAAACCGCAGTTTTAGTGAACCGATTTCACCCCTAGTCTATGCCTTGGCAAGCACCTGACAGCACAGAAAGAAGCTTCTATTCTTACCATTTCAATAACTATAATGGAAAAATAAAAAAATATATAAAATAATAATAATAATAATAATAATATCAACACATCAGGGAAAAAGCAATTGATCTCGATCAATAAACCTGTCAAAAACCCGAACCAAGTTGTAATGATCCTTTGGCTAGAGAGAACATGACCTTTGAAAAAATAAAAAAAATAAAAAGGATTTTCAACACATCAGGGAAAAAGCAATTGATCTCAGTCAATAAACCTGCCAAAAACCCAAAGTCATAACAATTCTCTAGATAAAGAGAACCTATCATTTATGCAGGGCAAGTGGGAGTTTATGGGGATGATTTAAATTTTGATGAACCAACTCTCTAGTTCCTAACAAAGAAAAATTAATGAGAACCATACTCTGAACCACAGACATTGAATGGATTCAAGGCATGAAGTAGCAATTGAAATTGGAAATTGACCTAACCTATCGCTTTCGGAACAAGCTAGTCAATCAAGGCTACGAGCTATCTCTTTCAATGCTTCCTTCTTTCACACAATCTCATGCTTTGCTCCTATTGCCTCTTCTTCGTTTTGCAGCTTGCTAATTTTAATATTTTGATATAGTGGAAGATTGGAAGTGGACTTCGGTTCCATTTTTTTCTCTTCACATTGAAGTGTTAATCTCGACCCCCCTTTGTGTGTGTAGTTGGTTGTTGATCACTTGTCATATTTACTTATTGATTATTCCACTTCTTCTTGATTTGAATAAAGGAAGGATTATCTTGAACTATTGCATCTTGACCATCAACTCCATACCTCCCTTCCCCAAGAGCTTGGGTAGTGGATAGCCACGGAGGTGAACATCAATAAAATGATTAGTTTTTGAATGAGATTGATTATCATATTTAAAAATAATTATAAAAATAAAGAGAGGACCTTTGCTATTGCAAAAATTATAACACTCTTACACTTCATGAGTCAGCCAAACCTAGTGATAAAACTAATGAAAATTAGAAATTGTTAAATAGACGTGTGTTATTATATATTCACCATATGCAATTTCACTTTGGACAAAGTTGGTTGAGCTTTATGCTAGAAAAACTAAGGAAATAAATCATCCATGATAAAAAATCTTATAATTTGAAATACATTTTACTCCTATTATTGATCATTTGAATGAAATGCGAGGAATTATACATCAATTCACCTCTATGAAAGCTTCTTTTGATGATGCAGTGCAGGCTTTGCAGTTTCTTGGTTACCTTATAGTTGGAAGAGAGATTTTTAGAGTTCTCACATTTTACCTCAAAAGGAGTTGTGTTTATGGGTGGGGTAAAAAGCAACATGTTGAATGAAGATAAAAGGAAAAAAATCTTCATCATCTCAGTCACAAGCTCTTGTCAAAGAAAATAGAGGAAGGAGCAAAATCAAAGGTCAAGGAAACCATGGAAAATCCAAAAGAAAGTCCCACTTAAGGAAAGGCATTAAATATTTTGCTTGTGGCAACAAATGCCACATAAAGAAATACAACTACAGTAGAAGAAAGAGCAAATGAAAGAAAAGGACAAGATGGAGTGTGGGGACAAAGATTGCTACTACTTTTGATGGTTTTCATATTGTTTATCATGATGATGAAGTTAATCTTGCTTCTAGGCATGGTTTTAAACCCAGACTAGTGGCTAACCCAGTGAAGCCACCAGATCAATTAGACCAACCAAACTGGTGATGTCAGCATTATATGTATGTGTGTGTGCGTGCGCATATATATATATATATATATATATTATATATATATGTATGTATAGATATATGCACACATATATACAAATATATATTACAATAATAAATAACAATTTTACAAATATGTGATCTTAGACTAGTAACCTCTTAGCTAATATAATAAATAAATAAATAATAGTAGCATAATTTAGATAAAATCTATAATTTTTATTTTATAAAATAATTTTGAAATTTATTTATTATAATATACTATAATAAGAGTCAAAAAAATCTTCAAATGCAGAGAGAAAAGAGTTATAAATATGTATACACACACACACACACACATACATATATATAACAATGATAAATATTACAATAATAAATCATAATGTTACAAATATGTGGTCATCAACTAATAACCTCTTAGCTAATTATAATAAAAAATAATTACCAATTATAATTTAGATAAACTCTATAATTTTTCCTTTATAAAATACATTTGAAATTTATTAATTATTATATAGTATAATATGAGTCAAATAATCTTCAAATGTAGAGAGAAAAGAGTTCTAATTTTATTTAAAAAATTTGTATGCATGTACATGGATGTAAAATGATATGATTATGTATACACACACACACACATACATTAGGGGGCTTTGGATCAACGATAAGGTTGCTCCTTTGTGTCCGGTTGGTCATGGAATCAAGTTCAAGGAAACAACCTCTCTGCATAAACGCACATGTAAGGCTATGTACATAGTGATCATCCTCCCCCAGCCGCCCAAGGACACCCTTTATATACAGATATACATATTGTTGAGAAATTGTATCACAAGTGCACTTTTGGCACATTGGCAAGGCATTTCCTCCTTAAGGGAAAGATCCTCGTTTATATACCCAACAAATGCAAGATTTGGCCTTTTTTTCCTATTAAAGAGAATGAATCACCTCACCTGATTCACAAGGTTTGATCAGATCAAACCGAGTTGACAAGGTCTATCCGAGTTGACCCTGGTTAATTCCATTTTGATTCAATGGCATCACCCAGACTGAAAAAGTGACTAAGCTCAGTCCAACTGCGTTGAACCAGCTATCCAGTCCAATCCGAGGTCTTTAAAATATGTTGCTAGGGTTGAGGAGATAGTGGTGCCTCCTCCATTCATGCTACTTTTAGAAGCACCATCTACACCTGGTGATTTTGGAGTGGTGAAGATGGGAAACAATGACTTATCTACATTTGTTGGCATAGGAGATGTGGAAACACGTTAATTCTTAAAGATGTGAATTATATACTAGACATCAGATTGCATTCAATCTTACAACAAAGCTTGATGATGAGTGATATGCAACACCTTTAATTACTTAATATTCACCAGAGGAAAGAAGTGTTCTGCACTTCACTTAATGAGTTAATGTAGGCAAAGCTCTCCTAATATATGGTTAACACAATGGAGAATGATTTGGATTCAATTGTTGTACAAAAAAAGATTTACACTTGACTCAAAAAGGACTTAATTTTCTACTCAGGAAAAAGCTTCTTCCACAAATAAAAGGAATGTCCACAAAGCCTACAAACATTGTTTAGCTAAGAAGCAACATATAATGCTTCCACGAAAGTCTGATGTTTTAGATTTGGTGTATTGGGACGGGCATTGTCCTATGAAAACTAGAAAACTTGGTAGTGAATTGTTACTTTCATTAATAATCATCTCAATTCCCAAGAAAGTATGAGTTTATACCTTAAAGACCAAGGATCAAGTATTGCATTTGTTTAAGCAATCTAGGCTACTACTAAAAAATCAATAGGCATCAAAGTGAACTAAATTCGATTTGATAATAGTGGTGAATATTTTAGGACCACTTGATCAATATGCAGAGGTCAAGGCATTTGATGTCCGACAAGTCCTCCAAAAACTCCTTAGCTAAATGGTTTGGTAGAAAGAATGAAGAAAGCTTTGGTAAAGAAAGTGAGATGCATGTTAGCAAATAGTTAGTTGCCATGATCTTTTTGGGTGAGCATATCTTTGATAAATCTCTCCATATATTGCATTGTAGTTGAAATCCCAAAAAGATTTAGGACCAGGTTAGACATTTTCTACAATAACTTGGAAATGTTTGGTTTCAACTTTTTTGCACATTCATAAGGATTAGAGGTCTAGAACATAGTTTAAAAATCCAAACTGGCGAGCGATCCAGTGAAGCCATCAGATCAGTTCAACCGGTCGGACCGGTGGTCGAACTAGTGATATATATATATATATATATATATATATATATATATATGTGTGTGTGTGTGTGTGTGTGTGTAATAAAAATATATATATTGATAATTATTATAATAATTAAAAGTTAAAGAAATAAATATTAAATAATAATGTGAGAGAAAATGAGAGAACATCGATATTTCAAATTTATTTTAAAAGAGTAAAATTTTTTTATTGATTAATAAAATATTAAATGTAATATAGAGTTTTAAATTCATCTTTTGTTATATTTTTTATATTTAGAGTAAAAATTTATTCTACTTACTCAAATTAATAAAAAATAAATGTTAATATTCAATAATGTACAAAATCAAAATTTTGTTAACTAATTTGTTATATATTTTATTTTCTTCTTCACTTTGCATAACTAAGTATAAAAATTTTAAATTCCTTTACATTCAATTTTACTTTCCTTAATATTTTAAAGTTTCAAACAAAAACTTAACGTAAAAGATTTTAAAGATTTGTGAATTTAGTATTTTAGTGCATATGTTACATGTATATAATTTAAATGTGATCATTTAATATGCAAAATAACTTAGTTCATGTGGCTTGAGACTTCCATTCTAGGCGGGAGGTCCAAGGTTCAAACCCAAGACCCTACAAATGCAGCAATTTCATTCTTTTCAATGAAAACCAAGGTCAAGCCAAGTTAACCTGTTGGGTCTCACCGAGTTGGACCGAGTCACCCAAGTCTGACCGGGTTGACACCAGTTCACTCAAAATCCAATTCATGCCTCCTATCCGGACCAGTAACTTGGTCAGTTCTGGTCCAACCCGATCAAACCGACCGGTTTGCTCTAGTTCGGTTTTTAAAGTATGGTATAGGATAGTAACACAGTCGTGGTATAGGGATCCTAAGATCCTATATTCTCTCACATTTTTAAAATATTTACAAAAATACATTTGATATAGGCTTGGTTTTTTGCTTTGGATAACTTATGCATGAAATGGACAACTTAGAAAGTGATTTCGTTTATTTTATATTAACAAAATGATTACTCAAAATTTTATTTTTCAGTTCATTGGTGATTATTAAGTGGTGTGAACTTTAAATATTAAGAATGAACATAGATAAACAATACATCGATGCATTTAGCAATATTATTGATAATGATAGTGATGATTTTATTGACAGCCTTGATTAAGCCACTGATGATGATTTTAGTGGTACTAATGAGACAAATGATGGGTTGGATGCTGACACTAAGATAGAAACTAGCTTAATAGTTAGCTTTTGTTTGCAAAATTTTTTTTAAAAAAGAAAAATGGATATTCATGTTGTATGGTTGTTTATGAACAGACTTGTGTTAAAAAATCATGTTCTTGTTTTTTATAATGATTTCATTTTCATTCTAAGTCGTTTTGATTAAGTTAGGAATGCAACAACTTGAAAACTTCATTTTTTCTTCTGTGCAAATTTACATTTAAAAATTTTTATTTTGAATAGGTCAAAATTTAAGTAAGTCTTTTGCCATGAAAAACTCAGCGCCTTCAAAGAAAATTCTTGGCATGACCATCTCCTATAATAGAACAGCCAAGAAGTTGTTGTTATTACGGAAAAAAGTAAATTGAGAAAGTCCTTAAAAGATTCAACATGGAAGCAATTAGGTCTCCTTTTGCTAATCACATCAAGTAGAGTTTCAAGTAGTGTCCTTCAGTAGAGAAAGAGAAGGAAGAGATGAGATCCATTATCCATATACTTATAATGGTTTGAACAAGGCTAGACATAGATTATGATGTTTGTGTTTTTTGCAAATTCTCTCCAAATTGGTAAAAGCATTGGATGTTGTCCCACATATCTCCAAGATACTTCCACATTATGTGTTTGCTTTGGGAGCGGAAAACATGTATGATTGATTATACAAATGTAATTTGACTAGGGTTGTTGATACTAAAAAGTCCACGTTATGATACTTAATCAATTTCACAAAGGAGCTTGGCAGTTGAAGTTACAAAAAAAAAAAAAAAGGTGTTGCATTTTCTACTATGAAAGCAGAGTTCATCTATTGCAAGAAAGTATTATGGATGAAAAGATTTTTGCAAAAGCTCAAGTTCAAGCAAAAGAGGCATGTGTTGCATTGTGACACTCACTAACTCAAAATTTCAGGAAGAATCATACAAACATTTCATTCTTAATTGAAATACATTGATGTGAAACAACAATAAATTAAAATGCATTTTATTCTAATTTATTAAGAACTAAAAAGATTCATTATGATGTCAATGGTTCAAATATAATGACAAAATCTATATCAAAAGAGAAACATGAAACTTGCAGCAAGATTGTAGGTATGGCGACCTCCTCCCACAAAGTAAGAAGGGAGAGATTTTGAGGTTCCCTCTTATGTAAGATGGCGTAGCAGTTTTTTCCTAATTGGAGTCCATGGTGGGAAAGGATTCCACTTGGGATAAGATTTAGACTAATTTAAATGACTCTACTCGGGATAAGCCCTATAATAATTAGATCCAGAACGGGATGGATTCTAATAGACATTTAACACGGACACCATAAAAGGCTAGGATCCTTATATTTTCCTGTATGGAATTTCTATAGAGGAGATAGAGAGAGAAAAAAGTTGCTGAAAATTCTGGGTTGAAGGGGTTTGGGCATTCAACTTGTTCTTGACAATTGGATGGCAATTTCTCATTTGATGAGGCTGAAATTTTGACAGCGTGTTAGTGAATCATCCTTCTCCATTTTAAGCAGTGTGTTTGTCATTTGGACCACTCTAGAACTGGCAGATTTTGTTGTTGGGTGAGGCCTCTCCGTACTGTATTCTAGTTTGATGATTCCACCTTGTTGACCATGCCTGATGTGCTGGGTGCCAAGAATTTGTTGGTCTTGTGCTACTGTATTTCGGCCAATTGGCCAACAACTCCATACCACGCCCAGCACAACTAATATTTTTAACGCGCAGGATTTGATGGGAATGCTTCAGTATCTCTTATTCACCTAATTAAAAAAATACGTTTCCTAAGAGCTTGGTCCAATGGCGCCCCCCAAAAAAAAAAAACTACCAAAAAAATTAAAAGAAACCACCAACTACACCCAGATAAATCCACAAAAAGCACAGAAATGCGCCAGATGCTTCGCAATTAAAGAATATTTTTCGTCAATTGTTCGTTTCATTCCAAAGAAGATACAGCTAAATAAAAGCAGACGAAAGAAAAAAAAACAGACTGATTCACTTCTTTCTTACATTTGTTAACGTTATCTATTTCCAAAAAGGAGATGAGCAAATGAAAGCGGCTGGCTATGAGGATCATCGATATACTCACTCGGTCAGATATGGACACTTAACTATCATTTTTAGGTAGTAAAATCATTACCAGCAGAAATCGAACAAAATTCGATTAAATTCACTTCAAAAACCCTAGTTCAGGAATTCCAACAACTGCCGATCAATCTTCACATGAATTTGAAGCGGACAAAGAAGGAGAAAGCAACGAGAGCTTACCAGGCCGAGGAACAGAAAGAGGAAGAGCTGAGAAGAATGCGAGAAGCGGTAAGAGCAGACATCCGAACATCGTAGCTCCTATATTCCTGCTATAGCTTTTGCTCTGTTAATGCCTCCTTCTCATATTCTCCCTGCGGTCTTTTTCCGGCTTTTTAGAGAGAGAAAAGAAACCAGGGCCAGATATAGGGACAGAAAGCCGCTAGAGGCGAGAAGAGAGAGAGAGAGGAAGTGTCCTGACATGGACGCAGGCACAGAGTGGATATTTTCTTTTCTATTTAACAGTTGACCCGTGAAGCCACTGCAGCCGTATGTATGTGAGGTCCTTCGTTCTTAATGGACCTCCGATCCTCCCAATTACCAAGCATTATGATCCTGGCCGTACATCAGATCAGTAGCCGTTCAAAAGATCGAACGGTAATGCGGGCAGGACAACACGTGTAAGTATAAGAAGCGCCGGTGCACCGCTGGACTAAGACCTAGCGTCGCATACAGTTCGTTGTGGGCCCCTTAATTACTGCTGAGAAAATTGCTGATTCCACTCGCACTTTTTGTAACGATACCCTCATTATTACCCAACAAAAAGCGACACGACGAGCAAATAACAGGTGGGAAATTTAATATTTGGACAAGTAAAATCTAAGGCGCAGAGTGAATTTACAATGATGCCCTTGAATGACCTGATAACTGGGGTGATGCTGGACCGTCAATTTTTAATCGAACGGTTGAGGAAACGAGTAAACTTGTCCGGGGTCCCTTGACTTTGCCGTCCTTTGACTTTCGGCCCTGTTTGGCACTAGCAGTTATTAAATCGTCAATATTGCCGTTTGAAAGCATGAGTTGGTGCGCCATCATCGGCGGGCGTCCGGCGCCAAAAATGAACGACAATTGTAGGAGAAAATTTAATTCGCTAATTATTCTATTTTTTTAAATTGTAGAAGAAAATTTAACACGCTAATTACTTTATTTTTTAAAATATAGAAATTTAAAATATATGGAAATTCTGAATATTAAAGAAGTATAAAGTAATAAATCACAAAGTACAAATATATTTCAATATTTTTCTTAATTTGAAAATTTGAATTAAAATATAAATTTAAAATATATTAAATTTTTTAAAATAACTAGAAGTATTATTTTGAAAGAATATATATATTTATCTAAAAAACCCTTCTTAAAAATAGTTCATAATTATTTATTATAAGGACTTTTTTTATATAAATTACCTTTTTTTCATAAAAATACATACTTTCTTAAAAATTAGTATTTTAAAAAAGTACTTTTTAAAATGAGTAGTCATTTAAGTATAAACCAAATACTACCTATTGAAACAAGCACTTAAATTAAGTACTTTTTTTAAATAAAATTTATTTTTTAAAATATTTCAAATGGAGACTAAGGGCATATTAAATTTTAATTAAACCTTTTTAAAGATAAGAATCATTTTTTATTCTTTTTTAATGTATAAAAATTGAATACTAAAATAATTAATATTCCATTATTAATTATAATGATGTATATACTTAAGTGTATCTTAGTTCTTTTATCCTATGTCTTAGAATTTTAGGTTTTAAATTTGAATTTGTGAGTTTAAAAACATATATAATATAAAATTATATTAAATTTTATTTAGATTCATATAAATTTAGACTCATGAAGAATTACTTAACTTTTTTCAAACTACTAATTGTAAAAAATCTAAACAACCCCAAGTATTTAATTCATATGAGTGTACATCTATATCAACGTAGATACTGATTATCTTCAGTGGGGTTGGAAACATTAATACACACTTGAATAGATTTGGAGTAAGACGAGTACTCGAGCCAGCCAAGGCTTACTTAATTGATATCTAAAATAGATTACATGTGTTTTTGTGTAGTTTGAAAATTTATTAGGAAAGTAATTAAATATTATACCATTAATAATGGGTTTATGTTGCAAATGAAATAAAGAAGAATACAAAAAAGTTTGGAGTTATAGAAATTCAACAGTTTAGTTCTTCAGGAACTAGATGTTGTTAATCATCTTATTATCTCATTTTGTTATAAAGCATGTCCTTAAATATGCAAATACATTAGCATCCAAAAAGTCAACCATATAATGAACCATTATGTGAGCATACTAAAGGCTGCAACATATTATCAAGATAATCATCCAAGGTGCGTCTTGTAGAACAAAGTGTCTTCTAAAGTCCTGGTATAGATTATAATGAGAACTATTCCCCTCTAATGGATGCAGTTACGTTCAGATTTTTTATTAGTTTAACGGTTTCTAAATGACTCAACATTCGTCTCATGGACGTAGTTACAGCTTACTTGTATGTTGATGACATAAACATAAACATAGTTAGAACTCCAAAAGAGATCTCAACGATTACTGACTACTTAATGAAAGAATTTGAAATAAAAGATCTTGGGAAGACAAATTTTGCCTTTGTTTTCAAGTTGAACATTTAACAACTAGAATTTTTATTCATCAATCATCTTATATAGAAAAAATCTTGAAATAATTTTATATGGATAAATCTTATCCATTAAGCTCACCGATGGTTGTACATTCACTTGATGTGAAAAAGGATCTTTTTCGTCCTCGAGAAGATGATGAAGAAATCCTTGGTCCTGAAGTAACCTATCTTAGTGCAATAGGAGCACTCTTGTGTCTCGCAAATTGAATTAAACGAGATATAGCTTTTGCGGTAAATTTGCTAGCAAGGTTTAGTTCTACACCAACTCAGAGACATTGGAATGGAGTAAAACATGTTCTTCGTTATCTCCGCGACACATTTGATATGAGTTTGTTTTACTCAAAAGGAGTAAAGTCTCTATTGAAAGGATATGTTGATGTAGGATATCTTTCTGATCCTCATAAAACTTGATCACAAACATGCCATATTTTTACATGTGGTGATACTGTTATCTCATGGCAATCTATAAAGCAAACGCTCACTGCTACCTCTTCAAACCATTCAGAAATATTGTAGCGCCTCGACCCACCATGTGGGCTCGGGGTGCCACTGTAGTGACGTCTGTGTACCTGATATCATAATCATTATATAATTATAGCGAAAATAAATAAAATACTCCATACTTCATTACTAGAGTTCTATACTACTACTTTACATGGACATCTCTCTGAACTCATAATACAAACCATAGTACAATACCAGAACTAACTCAGTTTATACATCCATATCACATACTCAGAGCTTCAAACCTAACTTAATTACAATAGAATTTTTACTAACACTCATAAAAATCTAACTGGCTATCAAACCGTCCCGGAGTTCACTAACTTCGACCTTGAAATGGTCCTGAAAAGATAATTTGTATATTGGGGTGAGACACCTCTCAATACGGAAGATTAAGTTAACATCAGTGTGTGGTTAGCAAGCCTTAAGAGTTTATAGAAATCAACCATCATTCATTTAACTAAAAATAGCACTTATACACTGTACTAACTTTATAGTGTTGGAAATATTCATTTCGTTTCCATGGTATAAACAGTTTAGTAAATAAATAATATCATTTACATAAATCTACAGATATGTATAAAAGACACTCTCTTGGACTAAACACCATTTACTTCCCCCATGGTACGGGTTGTGCAGCTCGAAGGCTAGACTTAGCCTAATGGGATATCAACCCAGACTAAGTCAAAGCATATGTCTACATCTAAC
Source organism: Malania oleifera (assembly GCF_029873635.1). Classification (NCBI taxonomy): domain Eukaryota; kingdom Viridiplantae; phylum Streptophyta; class Magnoliopsida; order Santalales; family Ximeniaceae; genus Malania; species Malania oleifera. The sequence goes on from NC_080428.1 coordinate 58,164,937, forward strand.
TCCGACTACGCAGGCATCCACAACTTGCTTGTGGGTCCGATAGCCCTACTACATCCTGAAAGTCTGATCTTCCAGGGAAGGTACATCCTCTACTGAGGCTAATCGGTTAAGACCACCCTACACTTCCTCGTGAACAGTGTGGGTGCACATGGCCAAATACTGAATCCCTAGCAATGGTACCTTGTTCATAACATAACTGGTCCTCAGGGTTCCTAAAGCATAGCATGCAATTTAAGTAATAAAAATTGTATTTCAACCCATTTCATATAAAACCTATCACGTTATAAAAATCGGCCCTTACGACCATCATATAAAACTCAGCCCTCACGCCCATCATATAAAACTCGGCACTCGCGACCATCATGTAAAACTCGGCCCTCGTGGCCATCATGTAAAACTCTGCCCTCGCGGCCATCATGTAAAACCCAGCTCACAACTGCTAAACATAATCCCAACCCTCATAACCATCATATAAAATTTCCTGCATTTTCACAAAACAGTTCCAGTATTTCACAAACATTTCAATATTTCACAAACATTTTCAGTATTTCACAACCAATTTTCATAACCTCTGGTCTACAATGACCCCACAAAACTATCCATCTGCCACACAATTATCCGTATACAACATATTCCATTTATAACGTCAAACCGAACTTTACACCGTTCATTTTTACTAAAAATACTATATCATATATCCTAGGTTTGAAAAGACCATTTTGAATGGTTGGTTTTTGAAATAATAACTGAAAACATAAATATACATATATAACATTTTATTAGGTTCAACTTTAATAAAACTTCTGACTTAACTTAATCCCCTTACATGGTTTGTTAGAAAGCCTTCTGACACCCTTAATCCACGCCCTACAGCGTTCAAAGATTAAAACCCTGAAATACATTTTCCCTAAATTAATCATCCCAACCCACATAATACTTTTCATTAAACGCTCCCTAGGCCCCCTATAATCCAAAACAACAATAAGATTCCAAAATACCTACTTACCCTGGTTTTGGAGTAGTGTCTGGAAAGACCCCATTCAAGAATCTACTTTGCTAGACTTGTAGAGAATTTCCCCCTAATCCTCGTGGTAACTTTCGATCGTCAATTCAGGCGACGAATGGTGAAGAAACCGAAGAGAGAGAAAGAGAGAGAGAGAGAAAGAGAGAGAGTGAAAGGGGCCGATTTAGATAGATAGATAGAGAGAGAGAGAGAGAGAGAGAGAGAGAGAGAGAGAGAGAAAGAGAGAGAAAATAAGTTTCTTAATGATTAAGCAACCCAAAAATCCTTTTATAAGTCGTTGACCGGGTCACCTTCGTCGACAAGTTGATGCCTTCGTCAACGAACTGGGAAAGAACATTCGTCGACAAAAGAAGGGTTTCGTCAATGAACTCCTAGCTTGAAATTTCAGTCGTTCGGGATCTCTTCGTAGACGACGCTCTAAACTTCGTCGACGAACCACATAAGGACCTTCGTCGATGAAATTAGGAGTTCATCGACAAATCCCGCTGTTAGCCCCTTTTATTTTTCCCTTCTTCTTTTCTTATTTATTTCTTTTATTTTTCCAGATTCTGGTTCCCACAATCTTACTCCTTATAAAAATTTCATCCTCAAAATTTGCTAACTAATTTCAATCATATCCTTATCTCACAATCCATCTCTATCGAAGAGTCAGTAGCCACCCACATAGCAGCACCGTACCAAATTTATTAGATACCCTCACTTATGGTAGAGGAATACCGTAGTTACACATAATGTCTCGGGAGATTACAATACCATAAAAAACTCTCCCCAAGACCATCCATATACGAAATCATAAACAACTAACAAACTAAACACACTTATCTTACCTGATCTGCAAATAAAATTAACACTTACTTGTAAAACTGTATTGGTCTGTCTAACACTGATCCTCTCTGAAAAACTGTGGGTATTTCTGGCATATTTCTCTCTCTAATTCCCAAGAAGCCTCTTCAACTACATGATTACGCCATAGCACCTTCATTAATGATATATCCTTAGTACGTAATTCCTATATTTTTCGATCTAGAATCTGAAGTACCTCCTTGTAAGCCAAAACATCACTAATCTCTAAGGGTTCATAGCTTATCATATGCGAAGGATCTAATACGTACTTCCTCAGCACCGATACTTGGAAAACATTATGAACTCTAGATAATGCTAGGGGTAATGCCACTCGATAGGCAACTGGATTAATCCTTTCAAGGATCTCAAATAGCCCAATGTACCGAGGGCTTAACTTGCCTTTCTTCTCGAACCTCATCACCCCCTCCATCAGAGCAATTCTCAGAAATATCATATCACCAATCTTGAATTCTAGCTCCCATCGGCGCGTATCCGCATAACTTTTCTACCGACTCTATGCTGCTTTAATCCTCCCCTGATAAGCTCAACCTTTGTAGAGGTCTCTTGAACTAATTCCAGCCCCAAAATCTGTTGTTCGCCTATCTCATCCCAGTACAACGAAGATTGGCACCGGTGACCATACAAAGCTTCATATGGTGCCATCTCGATACTTTCCTCATAACTATTATTATATGCAAACTAGTAAATACCGAATCTAACTATTCCCAAAATCCAACACACATGCCCACAGCATATCCTCTAGAATCTGAATGGTCTTCTCAGACTGTCCATCCGTTTGCAGGTGAAATGCGGTACTAAAAGTGAGTTGAGATCCCAAGGTGTTCTACAAACTCTTCCAAAACCGAGAAGTGAATCATGGATCTCGATCTGAAACAATAGAAATCGAGACGCCATGAAGTCGTACAATTTCCTGCACATAAAGCTCTGCCAACCTATCCACAGAGTAACTGACTCTGATCGAAACGAAGTATGCAATCTTTGTCAGCCGATCCATAATAACCCATATAGCATTCTACCCATGCATCGCCGAAGGTAACCCTAATACAAAGTCCATCGAGATATACTCCCACTTCTACCCATGCATCGCCGAAGATTCCCACAAATCTCTGTATATCTTTGTGCTCCCTAGATGCATAATATATAGGGAACGATGTACCTTTTCCAAGATGGTTCGCTTAATCTCAACGTCATTCGGAATGCATATCCTTGTGTGAAATCTCAACACCCTATCATCTAAGACGTTGAAATCTGCATTCAACCCACCTTGTATTCCATTAACAATTTCTGCTAGCTCTGCATCTTTCATCTGAGTTGTTCTGATCCTTTTTTGTAAGGTCGGTTTGTAACGACCTCCTTATTTACTTATTTATTTATTTTGTTTATTTATTTATTTATTTATTTATTATTATTATTATTATTATTATTATTATTTATTATTATTATTATTATTATTATTATTATTATTATTATTATTATTAACTGTTCTGATACCCCATTGCTATGGAACTCGAGCCTCGGAAGGCACCAGAGTGAATCTGAATATAAAATCATACCTATGTAGTGAAAACGTAAATCCAGACATCTATACACATCATACAATACTAGAAATCCATGTTTCTATACCATAACTATATAATACATCTCTTTCCAAAATACCTGTCCCAAAATACAAAACCCTATACAAACTTACCCTCTAAACCAAGGTAATCAATATACTCTCTATCCGCGAGCCTGATCTGCTCGCCCAACTGGCTCACTTAAAAAATGTTAAAGTCATAGGGTGAGTCAACGCTCAGTAAGTGGAAATATGCTATTACTAGTGTGTGGCAACTAAGTTAAGAATACTATTTGAATAACAACTAAACTGTAATACAATAATAAATCTGTAAAACATATCTTTCTTTTCACAATTTAAAATATAATTGTATCATCTATGTTTTCTACTTTTCATACTGCTAATATCATACTATACTCATCATATACTGTAAAGTTGTATACATATACATAATTGTGTTTTATCTCTGGAACTCTATATATTATGATTTGACCCCTCATGACAGGGTTATGCGGCTCGTAGGCGAGACTTAATCTGGTCGGCCCTCCAGATAAGTCAATATACTCTACACTACCTCAGCTCGGCTAAATTGCATCCACTCCTAGGCTCGGGACTGGCTACTACCTCATCAAATCGGCCCTCTCCACCCAGTGAACTGGAGAGCTGCATACTCTCTGAGCACGGTCGACGGTACCCACATACTATCTGAGATATGTGGTTGCACTCTATCTGTATATAACAACGGTACTGTGCTCTATATTCTTTATATGTATCCGTCTATAATCTTTCCTCAGGGATTTGATACTATATTATATATATATATATATATATATATATATATCTGTTTTATGAAACTATTCGAATAAAAGCAGTATATGTATGTATATCTTTCTGTATAATCTCTGTGAATATATGGCTATATCTGTATGTTCTCTATAACTCCATATACTGTGAAGAACTATATAAACTGTATATACTGTCTATATTTGTGTATTCAATATAGTATGATACACTGTAAAAACTATATAAGTTCTTCATCACATAAATATCCACTTATGCCACACAAGCATTTAAGACTCATATTCTGTAAAACTAGGTAATAAGTTGGTATATACATATGTGAAAAACCTCTGTTAACATTATAATAATTCCTAGCATAGCATATTTCTCTTACCTTAGTTTTGTAAAGCCCCTACTGTAATTTAGCCTAATACCCATAGGGTTTTCCACTCAACACCCCGAAAATCAAATCCCCCAGAACAAAACATCAGTATTTTTTGGTGTATTGTATTTCTTTTAACTAAGGGAAAGGCAAATACTAAATAAAATGTCTTACCCTGAGATTAGGGCGAAATCCAAACCAACTCCACCAATGATCAGCTCCAACAGACTTGTAAAGAACTTTGCCAAGAGCGTCGTGGTAGTTTCAGATCGTCGATATGGTGTAAAACGGGCCCGAAATCGAAGAGAGAAAGGGTGGAGGACGTTTTTAGAGAAAGAGAGAGAGAAAAGTTTCTTGTGCTAATTCTCATCAAAAATCCAATTTTTGGAAATTTATAGCCCTGGGTTCGTTGACGAGACACGTCATCTCATTGACGAGTCTTTAAGGAATTTCGTCAACGAACTCCCCCCCTCGTCGACAAATTTTAGATTACCCCAAAACCTCTCTCGGTGTTTTTTCATTGACGAGGTGCGGCTTCGTCGACGAGGTCCCTTATGTGCTCGTCGACGAATTCCCTGTGTTTGTCAAAGAGGCCTTGTGTAAGAGTTTCGGGTTATTCCATCCAAAATGCAATGTCATGAAGCGTTCGTCGACGAAGCCTATTGCCTCCTTCTATTTCTGTTTCCATTTCCCTCTCTCTTTAATATTTAAATACTATTATTTTTCAGGTTACATTCTCCCCTCCTTATAAAATTTCCTCCTCGGAATTTACTATCTGTAACTCCATCTATACACTCCATTATTTTGTAAGGAAAAAGGGTTTACTTATTTTATTACCTACCCTCACTTGTGGCGGAGGAATACCGTGGTTACATTTATGTTCTGGGAAATTGCACATATAAAACTAAAAACTATCTATTAACTGAAATTAATACATGTACCTATAAAAGACACTTATTTAACTATTATACTTTACCTGAGTACCTCTATATCTCTTGAAACAATTGTGGGTATTTTTGTCTGATTTGTTCCTCAAGCTCCCAAGAAGCTTCCTCTATGACGTGATTCCTCCACAAAACTTTAGCTAACTGTATTTCTTTAGTGCGTAAAGTCTGAACCTTTCTATCCAAAATCTGTACTGGTACTTCTTCATATGCTAATGAATCCTTAAACTCTATCTCTATATAGCTAATGATGTGGGATGGGTCTGGGACGTATTTCCTTAACATGAAAACATGAAACACGTCATGAATTCGAGCCAAAGCTAGCGGCAAAGCTAGCCTATAGGCAACTGATCCTATTCTCGCAAGTATCTCAAAAGGACCAATATACCTAGGGCTTAACTTGCCCTTCTTTACAAACCTTATAACTCCTTTCAGAGGTGCTATCTTAAAAAATACTCGATCCCCCACATCAAATTCCAACTCTTGGTGGTGATGTCTGTGTAGCTTTTCTGCCGACTCTGTGTGGTACTAATTCTCTTTCTAATTAGTCGGATCTTTTCACAAGCCTGCTGTACTATTTCTGGACCCAAAACTCTCCTTTCACCTACTTCATCCCAGAAAAGAGGAGAACGACATCTCCTACCATACAATGCCTCGTATGGAGCCATGCTGATACTAGCCTGGTAGCTGTTATTATAAGAAAATTCAATTAACGGCATAAACTGCATCCAACTGCCCTCAAAATCAAGCACACAAGCACGAAGCATGTCCTCTAGCATCTGAATTGTCCTCTCAGTCTGACCATCTATCTGGGGATGAAAAGCAGTGCTAAAAGCTAACTGCATACCTATAGCCTCCTGAAAACTTTTCTAGAATCGTAAAGTAAATCGAGGATCTTGGTTCGAGACTATGGATACTGGTACTCCATCAACACGAACTATCTGTTGAACCTATATCTCTGCCAGTCTGTCCATGGAATAACCTATTTTAATAGGGATGAAATGAGTGGTTTTTGTCAGATGATCAACAACCACCCAAATCGCATTTAATCCCTGTCGTACTGGTGGTAACGCCATAACGAAGTCCATCGAAACGTGGTCCCATTTCCATTCTGGAATGAATAGTGGCTGCAACTGTCTTGCCGATCTCTGGTGCTCAACTTTAACCTACTAACACGTCAAGCATTGCTGAACAAATTCAGCTATCTCCCTCTTCATTCCACTCCCCCAGAAATACTCTCGCAGGTCCCTATACATTTTAGTACTATCGCGATGGACCATGTATAGGGATCTGTGAGCCTCCTCCAGTATAGTTCTCCTGATCTCAATATCTGCAGGAACACATTGCCTAGTACGGAATTGTAGAGTTCCGTCATCTGATATGCTGAACTCCTCTCCCTGGCCATCTGCACTCTAGCCATCACCTCTGCCAACTTTGCATCATTGCCCTGAGCTGCTTTAATTCTCTCGGATAGTGTAGGCTGAACCACTAGACTGGTAATAACTTCCTAAGGACTCTTCTCTACCAATTCTATACTAAACCTCTCCAAATCCATTAGAATTGAGTGTTGAATCTCCATAGCTGCCAATATGGGTCCCCCCCCTGATTTCCTGCTCAGAGCATCTGCCACTACATTTGCTTTTCCTTGGTGGTAACTAATCGTGCAATCATAGTCTTTAATAAGCTCTAGCCACTTTCTTTGCCTTATATTCAACTCCTTATGGGTAAAGAAATATTTCAAACTCCTTATGGACAAGATAATTCTTCTCATATTCTTTAAGCTGTCTGGATGCATATGCAATGACCCTACCATACTACATCAACACGCATCCAAGACCCTTCAAAGAGGCATCATTGTATATTACGAATCCATCCTCCCCTGAAGGAATAGCTAGTACTGGAGTTAAAACTAACCGTTGCTTTAACTCTTGAAAACTTTGCTCACAGTCATCAGTCTATTCAAAATTTTCATTTTTCCTCGTAAGTCGTGTTAATGGACCTGATAGCCTGGAGAAACCCTCCACAAAATGCCGATAATAACTCGCTAATCCCAAAAAACTCTTGACTTCCTGAACATTTCCCTACCTTTCCCAACTCACCACTGCCTCTATTTTACTTGGATCAACTGATACTCCTTCTTCCGAGATCACATGGCCGAGAAAAGTAACCTGCCTTAACTAGAACTCACATTTCTTGAATTTTGCATATAATTTCCTTTCTCTTAATATCTGCAACACTAGCCTTAAATGATGCTTGTGCTCCTCAAAATTCCTTGAGTAGACCAGTATATCATCAATGAACACAACCACAAACTGGTCCAAATACTGATAAAACACCTGATTCATTAAATCCATGAACACTGCTAGTGCATTAGTCAACCCAAATGGCATCACTAAAAACTCATAATGCCCATACCTGGTACGAAATGCGGTCTTCGAAATATCTTCTACTTTAACTTTCACCTAATGGTAGCCTGATCGCAGATCAATTTTAGAGTAAACCTGGGTCCCTAGAACTGATCAAATAAATCATCGATCCTAGGGAGAGGATATTTATTCTTGACTGTCAGTTTGTTTATCTCTCTATAATGGATGCATAATCTCATGGTTCCATCTTTCTTTTTCACGAACAGAATTGGCACGCCCCAAGGTGACACACTGGGCTTGATGAAACCTTTATCCAGTAATTCCTGTAACTGTTCTTTCAATTCTTTTAACTCTGCCGGGGCCATACGGTATGGTGCTTTCGATATTGGTGCAGATCCCGGGAACAAGTCTATAGTGAACTCAATCTTATGATCTGGTGGCAAACCAGGCAATTCTTTCAAAAATACATCTGGGAATTCCCTCACTACTGGTATGTCAACTTGTCCCAATTCTTCTTTTGGCAATTCTTTTATGTATGCGACATACCCTTAGCAACAACCCTGTAACAATCTCCTCACCTGAATAGCCAACACTAGCTGTGGTGAGGCACGCACGTGGCTAAATTCTGACTCGCTTGGGGGTCTAAAAATTACTTCCTTCAGATGACAATCAATACTTGCGTGATAAGTTGCTAACCAATCCATGCCCAGTATCACATCAAATCCCTACATATCTAGGACCACAAGATCGGTTAAAAGCACTCTCTCTTGAATATTTACTGGAAAATTCTGAAGTACCCTCCTGCATCTAACCAAAGTTCCCATTGGCGTACCCACAGACAGTTCTACATCTAGTAGTTGAGTCTCTACCCCAGTTATTCTGACATATCCAGCTGATATAAAAGAGAGGGTAACACCTATATCAAACAAAACAATCATTTTATATAGTAAAGCAATAAGAGTACTTCTGACCACGTCTCCAGTTGTCTTAGCGTCTCCCGGTGTCAACGCATAGACCCTCGCCAGTGTAGTGTTCCTCTGCTAACCACCGTGGGGCGCCTGATATCCACCTCGAAATGTTCTGGGAGCCTGTGCATAATTCGACGGCATCCGACACGACCGAGCCATATGACCGGGCCTCCCGTATTGATAACAAACATTTTCCCCCAGTCGGCACTCACCAGGATGTCTCCGTCCGCATCTAGGACAAATGGCAGGAAGCTGTCCACCCTGAAATCCCCTATGCTCTACCGTTTGCCTCTGGCCTCTGCTAGATCTTCCTCTTCTCCAAGGGCCTCGACTGGGACTCGCCTGAAAACTCGAGGGCGCAGTCCTCTTCCTCTGACTCTGTGTCTCCGTCTCTCTAGATAGACTCTCCTCTACTATAGTGGCCCTGTCAACCAGTTCTACAAAATCCTAGATCCTTAGTATTGCCACCTTTCTGTAAATGTCTCGCCTCAGGTTCATCTCGAACATTTTGGCTTTCTTCACTTCATCGGGAACAATATATGGGTAGAAACGCAAGAGCTCGATAAATCTTGTCACATACTGCTGGACAGTCAATGATCCCTAGGATAGACTTAGAAACTCTTGTACTCAAGCCTCTCTAACTGAGGAAGGGTAATATCTATCGAAGAACACATCCCTGAAACGAGCCCAGGTCATCGGCACTGGTATAGCCCTCTGCTCCTCCAACAACCTGGTGGCTGCCCACCATCTCTCGGCCTCCCCCACCAACCTATACGTAGCATATAAAACTCTCTACTCGTCGGTGCAATGAAGTAATGTTAGAATCTTCTCTACATCATGCACCCAATTCTCAACAACTGCAAGATCAGTTGCTCCAAAAAAAACTAGCGGATTCATCTTCATAAATTTCTCTATGGTGCATCCCTTAACTGGAGATGGACCTCCTTACTCTTTAGAACTCCGTGCTATCTCCTCCATAACTTGCTGAGCCACACTACGTAGCACAGCATCTGAATCCCCACATGCTGCGCCAGAAAGACCAGCCCCATCATCCCCACTAGCGTAAGCGCTATTGCCTCTTAGGTCCATCCTACAAACACATAGAACACCGTTTCAAAATTCTATTTCCCTACAGACTCAACTTATTCAACTAAACTCCAAATTCTCTATTAACCATCCCTCCTAATCCTAATCCCAAGACCCACTCCTGCAATCCAAACATGACTCGTCAACAGTTTACTATAGTTTTCCTAAAATCGTCACCCCAGGAAAAACACAGAAACTACCACGAAATCTTGTATCTAGATCACAGAATAAAACCTCAAATCTTTTCCTATATTCTGGTATTGTTTTCCACTGCACTCTAGAGTCTACAGAACCTAACAACCTAGGCTCTCATACAAAATTGTAACGACCTCCTTATTTACTTATTTATTTATTTATTATTATTATTATTATTATTTTTTATATATATATATATTAATTGTTTTGATACCCCTTGCTATAGAACTCGAGCCTCGGAAGGCACCAGGGTGAATCTGAATATAAAATCATACCTATGCAGCGAAAACGTAAATCCATACATCCATACACATCATACAATACCAGAAATCCATGTTTCTACAAAACCCTATACAAACTTACCCTCTAAACTAGGGTAATCAATATACTCTCTATCTGCGAGCCTGATCTGCTCGTCCAACTGGCTCACCTAAAAAATGTTAAAGTCATAGGGTGAGTCGATGCTCAGTAAGTGGAAATATGCTATTACTAGTGTGTGGTAACTAAGTTAAGAATACTGTTTGAATAACAACTAAACTTTAATAAAATTATAAATCTGTAAAGCATATCTTTCTTTTCATAATTTAAAATATAACTGTATCATCTGTGTTTTCTACTTTTTATACTGCTAATATCATACTATACTCATCATATACTGTAAAGCTATATACATATACATAACTATGTTTTATCCCTAGAACTCTGTATGTCATGATTTGACCCCTCATGACAAGGTTGTGCGGCTCATAGGCGGGACTTAATCTGGTCGGCCCTCCAGATAAGTCAATATACTCTACACTACCTCATCTCGGCCAAACTGCATCCACTCCTTGGCTTGGGACTCACTACTACCTCGTTAAATCGGCCCCCTCCACCTAGTGAACTGGGGAGCTGCATACTCTCTGAGCACAGTCGACGGTACCCACATACTATTCGAGATATGTGGTATATATATACATATATACTCTTTTACTGTTTTCATCATATTTCCAAAATTACCGTAACGCTATCTTTCTGTACTGTAAATACTGTAATCTCTGTATACTGTATCTATAGCTTCTTGATGTGATCTCTGTGTATTTGTCTGAATTCTCTGTCTATATACTCTGTCTGTATACTCTATATGTTATGGTAATAGGAAACATGGCATACTATAAACACTATATATATATTGTTCTGTATAAAGCTGTAATATACTGATCTGAGTAAAACTGTATACTTGTATATGTATATATGTATCTATTTTATGAAACTATTCGAACAAAAGCTGTATATGTATGTATATCTTTCTATATAATCTCTGTGAATATATGGCTATATCTGTATGTTCTATATAACTCCATATACTGGGAAGAACTATATAAACTGTATATATTGTCTATATCAATGTATTCAGTATAGTATGATACATTGTAAAAACTATATAAGTTCTTCATCACATAAATATCCACTCAGGCCACACAAGCATTTAAAGCTCATATTTTGTAAAACTAGGTAATAAGTTGGTATATACATATATGAAAAATCTCTGCTAACATTATAATAATTCCTAGCATAGCATATTTTTCTTACCTTAGCTTTGTAAAGCCCCTACTGTAATTTAGCCTAATACTCGCAGGGTTCTCCACTCAACACCTTGAAAATCAAATCTCCCAGAACAAAACATCAGTATTTCTTCATGTATTGTATTTCTTATAACTAAGGGAAAGGCAAATACTGAATAAAATGTCTTACCCTGATATTGGGGTGAAATCCAAACCAACTCCACCAACGATCAGCTAGACTTGTAGAGAACTTTGTAAGGAGCGTCGTGGTGGCTTCAGATCGTCGATCCAGCGTAAAACGAGCCCGAAATCAAAGAGAGAAGGGGTAGAGGACGTTTTTAGAGAGAGAGAGAGAGAGAGAAGTTTCTTGTGCTAATTCTCATAAAAAATTCGGTTTTTGGCAATTTATAGCTCTGGGTTCGTCGACGAGACACGTCATCTCATCGATGAGTCTTTAAGGAATTTCATCGACGAACTCCCCCCCTCGTTGACGAATTTCAGATCACCCCAAAACCTCTCTCAGTATTTTCTCATCGACGAGGCGCGGCTTCATCGACGAGGTACCTTATGCGCTTATCGACGAATTCCTTATGTTCATTGACGAGGCCCTGTTGCCTCCTTCCATTTCTGTTTCCATTTCCCTCTCTCTTTAATATTTAAATATCATTATTGTTCGGGTCGTTACACGGTTGCACTACCAAGCTAGCAATGAATGCCTAGTGATTTCCTTCCACTAATTCTACACCCAACCTTTCCAGATCCATCTCAATCTCATGCTGAACCTCGATTGCTGAAACTGATGCATTCACTGACTTCTGATTTAAAGCATCAGCTACCACATTAGCTTTTCCTAGGTGATAACTAATGGTACAGTAGTAGTCCTTAATAAGCTAAAGCCACCTCCTTTGTCTCATATTCAATTCCCTCTGAGTGAAAAAGTATTTAAGGCTTTTGTGATCAATGAAGATCTCGCACTTCTCACCGTATAAGTAGTGCCTCCAAATATTTAATGCATACACTACTACTTCTAGCTCCAAGTCATGCATGGGATAATTCTTCTCTTCTTGTACTCCTTGAGTTAGCAAGAAGCATATGCAATAACCTTTCCTTGCTGCATCAAGACACACCCAAGTCCTTTCAGATATGCGTCACTATAAATTATTAAACCACCATCCCCTAATGGAATGGTCAACACTGGGGTTGTGAGTAGTCGCTGCTTCAATTCTTGGAAGCTTCGCTTGCACTCACTAGTCCACTTAAATCTACTATTCTTTCTTGTAAGCTGCGTTAAAAGACTTGATAGTCTAGAAAAACCCTCAACGAATAAGTGATAATACCCTACTAGACCCAAGAAACTTCTAAACTCATGCATGTTCTTCAGTCTCTCCCAATTAACTACCACCTCTATTTTGCTTGGGTCCACTGAGATTCCTTCCTTGGACACTACATGTCCCATAAATGCAACTTGTTCCAGGAAAAACTCGCACTTCTTGAATTTAGAATATAACCTCTTCTCTTTGAGTACCTATAGCACCAGCCTCAAATGAGCTTCATGCTCTGCAGGATTCCTCGAATAAATCAGGATGTCGTCAATGAACACCACCACGACCTGATTTAAATACTCATGGAACACCTTGTTCATAAAATCCATGAATGCTACTAGTGCATTCGTCAAACCAAATGGTATAACTAGAAATTCGTAATGGCCATATCGGGTTTGAAAAACTGTCTTCTATACATCCTCTGATTCACCATCAACTGATGATACCCAAATTGTAGATCGATCTTAGAGAAGACCTGAGTGCCCTTCGGCTGGTCAAATAGATCGTCAATACGAGGTAACAAGTAATTATTTTTCATTGTCACCTTATTAATCTCCCTGTAGTCGATACACATCATCATAGACCCATCTTTCTTTTTCACGAACAACACCAATGCTACCCAGGGTGATACGCTCAGTTTGATGAACCCCTTATCAAGAAGTTCTTGTAGCTGCTCCTTTAGTTCCTTTAGTTCAGTCGAAGCCATTTGGTATGGAGCCGTGGAAATTGGCTTCAACCCTGGAGTTAATTCAATGGCGAATTCTACCTCATGATTCGGTGGCAATCTTGGTAAGTCCTCTGAAAAGACGTCTGAGAATTCTTTTGTCACTAGGATATCCTCTAGCTTCAATTCCTCCTTCAGTGCTTCTTTCATAAATGCAAAATACCCCTGACAGCCATCCTGAAGCAACCTCTTCACTTGAATCATTGAAAGGATCTATGGTGCCAAGTGCACACACAACACGACAAATTTAAATTCCTACTCCCCCGGAGGTCTGAACACTACCTCCTTTCTGTAGCAGTCAATGCTTGCGTAGTTGGATGCTAGCCAATCCAACCCCCAGAATAATGTCAAATCCATAGATATCAAAGATGATTAGACTAGCGAGTAGCCTTCTCCTTTGAATCTCCACTGGGTAGTGTCTGATCGTCTTGTTACACACTACCACTGACCCTGTTGGCATGGCCACACCCAATACGGCATCTAACAGCTGTGTTTCTACCTCGCACCGTTTAATAAATCCCCAAGATAAAAATGAGTGCACCACACCTGAATCAAAGAGAACAACAACTTTATTTGAAAGCACATAAATGTTACCTATAACTACATCCCCTGCGTGCTCGGCATCACCCGAAGTCATGGAATACACCTGCGCTTGGGCGGTGCCCCTTTAGTGACCACCTCGGAGTGCCTGCATACTTCTCTCATGCTAATGTTGTGCGTAATTCAATATCACATGGCAGTCTTGCGCCTGGTGTCCTGCCCCACTGCACTGGTAACAGATAGCCGATCTAATCCTACACTCGCCCCAATGCCTTTTATGGCACCTAGGACAGGTAGAATGCTAAGAACCCCCCTGAGAGCCTCGAAACCCCATCTCCTGTCACTAGCCCGTAAAATTACCAGGCCGCCTCCATGAACTTTGGCTAATGCCAAACTGAAAACCCTGAGGCAAGGGTCTCTTCTTCTAGTTTACTGCTCTCTCCCCCTCCTAAATACTAGCCTCGACTGCCATGGCCCTATCCACTAGCTCAGTAAAACTCTACATCAATAACGCCACTACTTGAGCGCGTATATCTTGCCTCAGACCTTTCTCAAACATCCGAGCCTTATTTGGCTCATCTGGGACTATATGCAGAGTGAAACGAGATAACTCCACAAACCTAGCCGTATACTACTGCACAGTCATGGGCCCTTGGGTCATATGAAGAAACTCCTCTGCCTTCGCCTCTCGGGTGGCAACAGGGAAGTATCTGCCAAATAAAACCTCCCAAAAAAAGCTCCATGTAATAGATGCATGCTCTGGGCGCTATTCCTCTACTAACTTTGTCGACCTCCACCATCTCTTTGCTTCTCCCACCAATTTAAAGGTGGCAAATCGAACCTTCTGTTCCTCTGTGCACTCTAGCACACCTAACAACTCCTCCATCTCCTAAACCCAATGTTCAGCTATAATCGGGTCCACTCCTCCTGAAAACGCCCACATATTCGTTTTAGTAAACTGTTGGAACGTGCAGCCCCTATCTGCCAATAGGGGTGTACACGGTTCGGTTCGGTTCAATTTTGGCGAAAACCAAAAATCGAACTGAAATTTTTGGTTTTGGGATTTCCGAACCGAAACCGAAACCAAACCAAAATTATGCTTTAATTGAAAATCGAAAATTTGGAAGTTCGGTTGCGATTTTTCGGTTTTAATCCAATTTTTTTTACAAAAAAAAAAAAAAAAAACCTTTATTTTTCATAAAGTTGTTAAAAATTTATTGAGCATTTTAATTTTTTATAGGGACTCATAATTTTAAAAAAATAAAATATGTTGGACACTTTTAACAAAAATAACCTTTATTTTTCATAAAATTCTTAAAAATTTATTGAGGATTTTTTTTTTCTATAGTGGCTATATGGTTATATTGCATGCTATATTTTTACTAGTCATATTATATATATATATATATATATATATATATATATATCTTATATAAATTGGTTTTTTGATTTTTTTCGGTTTGATTTCAACATAAAACCAAAACCGAACCTTTTTATTTTTGAAAACTGCAACTGAAATCGAAAACCAAAAAACCAAACCGTTTATGGTTTCGGTTCGGTTTTGGTCCGGTTTTTGATTTTTCGGTAATTTTTGTACACCCCTATCTGCCAATAGCTGGTTCTACTCTCGGGAATTCCTCTGAGTTTCCTTCCTAGCCTAACGTGCTATACTACGCAGCACTACCAAGGCATCGACATCATCTTTGTTGGAGGTATCCACATGATTATCCCCTCCAGCCATGACCTCCTTTCCCTCGAGATCCATCTTGAAGATAGGATAGAAACCGACTTAGAAATTCCACATTTATCATGGTTGAAACAAGTATGGAATGACTAATAATTAAAACATATGAGCTTGCAGTAAAAGGCAACATTGATACACTTCAGCTACAAAACTGCCAAGCTAGCCTTTAGTCATAACGTTGATACTACATACATACTCCTCCAACCTATTGTTCCCAACCTAAATTTATGAGCTCCAGTCTCTCAACCTAGAAATGAAATCATTGATGGCTTTACCATGGTTTTCCTAAAATCGGCATTCCAGGAAAAACACAGAAGACCATCAAGGATCACCGCCTCCAAGATTCCAGACCAAAATCCGACCTAACCTACCTATTCCTATCCTTAACTTATCTCAACCTATATTCTGGTAATAATCAATTGTCAAAGTTTGCACAACCTAGAAAACCTAGGTTCTCATACCACCTGTAGCGCCTCGACCCACCACGCAGGCTCGGGGTGCAACTTTAGTGACATATGTGTGTCTGATATCATAATCATTATATAATTGCAGCGGAAATGAATAAAATAGTCTTCATACTTCATTACTAGAGTTCTATTCTACTACTTTACATCGACATCTCTCTAAACTCATAATACCAACCATAGTACAATACCAGAACTAACTTAGTTTATACATCCATACACATACTCAGGGCTTCAAACCCAACAATAGAGTTCTTACTGACACTCACAAAAATCTAACTGGATATCAACCTGCCCCGGAGTTCTCTAACCTTGAACTCGAGACGGTCCCGAAAAGATAATTTGTATTTTGGGGTGAGACAACTCTCAATAAGGAAGATTAAGTTAACATCAGTGTGTGGTCAACATGCATTAATTGTTTATAAAAATCACCCATCCTTCATTTAACTGAAAATATCATTTATAAATTGTACTAACTTTATACTGTTGGAAATATTTATTTTGTTTCCATGGTATAAATAGTTCAGTAAATAAATAATATCATTTACATAAATCTACAGACATGCATAAAAGACACTCCCTTGGACTAAACACCATTTACTTTTCCCATGGTATAGGTTGTGTGGCCCGAAGGTTGGACTTAGCCCAGGGGGATATTAACCCAAACTAAGTCAAAACATACATCTACATCTAACTCCAACTATGCAGGCATCCGCAACTTGCTAGCGGGTCTAATTGCCCTACCACATCCTGAAAGTCTGGTCTTCCAGGGAAGGTACACCTTCTACTGAGGCTAATCGACTAAGACCACCCTACAATTCCTCGCGAATAGTGTGGGTGCACATGGCCAAATATTGAATCCCTAGCAACGGTACCGTGCTCACAACATAACTGGTCCTCAGGGTTCCTAAAGCATATCATGCCATTTAAGTAATAAAAACTGTATTTCAACCCATTTCATATAAAACCTGTCATGTTATAAAACTCGGCTCTGTTCCATCATATAAAACTTGGCCCTCGCGGCCATCATGTAAAACTCGGCCCTCACGACCATTATGTAAAACTTGGCCTTCGCAGCCATCATGTAAAACTCGGCTCACAGCCGCTAAACATAATCCCCGCCCTCGCAGCCATCATGTAAAACTTAGCTCACAGCCACTGAACATAATCCCCGCCCTCGCGGCCATCATATAAAATTTCCTGCGTTTTCACAAAACCACTCCAGTATTTCAAAAAAATTTCAATATTTCACAACATTTCAGTATTTCACAAATATTTCAGTATTTCACAAACATTTTAGTATTTTACAACTAATTTTCATAACCTCGGGTATACAATGACCCAACAAAACTATCCATCTACCACAAAATTATCCGTATACAATATATTCCATTTATAACGTCAAACTGAACTTTACACTGTTCATTTTTACTGAAAATACCATATCATATATCCTAAATTTGAAAAGACCATCTTGAATGGTTGGTTTTTGAAATAACAACTGAAAACATAGATATACATACATAGCATTTTATTAGGTTGAACTTTAATAAAACTTTTGACTTAACTTAATCCCCTTACCTAGTTTGCTGGAAAACCTTCTGACACCCTTAATCCACGCCTTACAACATTCAAAGTTCAAAACTCTGAAATACATTTTCCCCAAATTAATCATCCCAACCCATAGACTACTTTTCATTAAACGTTCCTAGGCCCCCTATACTCCAAAACAACAATAAAATTCCAAAATACCTACTTACCCTAGTTTTGGAATGGTTCTTGGAAAGATCCCATTCAAGAATTTACTCTGCTAGACTTGTAGAGAATTTCCCCCTGATCCTCATGGTAACTTCCGATCGTTGATTCGGGCAACGAACGACGAAGAAATCGGAGAGAGAGAGTGAAAGGCACCAGTTAGAGAGAGAGAGAGAGAGAGAGAGAGAGAGAGAGAGAGAGAGAGAGAGAGAGAGAGAGAGTGAGTGAAATAAGTTTCTTAATGATTAAGCAACCCAAAAATCCTTTTATAAGTCGTTGACCCGATCACCTTCGTCGACGAGTTGATGCCTTCGTCGATGAACTTCAAAAGAACGTTAGTCGATGAAAGAAGAGTTTTTGTTGACAAACTCCTAGCCTGAAATTTTAGTCATTGGGGATCTCTTCGTTAACAATGCTCTGAACTTCGTCGACGAACCATAGAAGGACCTTCGTCGACAAAATTAGGAGTTCGTCGACGAATCCTGCTGTTTACCCCTTTTATTTTTCCCTTCTTTTCTTATTTATTTCTTTTATCTTTTTGGGTTCAGGTTTCCACAAATATTGGCAGTTCACGAAGCAAGTCATGAATGTGTATGGTTAAGAACTATAATCCAAAACATTAAAGGGACAAGTGGATTATCACTGGAGAATGACACACCAACAATATAGTACGAAGACAATGCAACATGTATTGCACAAATCAAAGGTGGGTACATAAAAGGTGATAGAACTAAACATATTTCACCAAAGTTCTTTTACACTCATGAACTTCTAAAGAAAGGAGATGTTGACATTTGCAAAATTCGGTCAAGTGACAACTTAGCAGATTTTACAAAAGCATTGCCAACTTCAATTTTCAAGAAGCATGTACATAACATTGGAATGCGACAACTTAGGGAGATTTCTTAATTGATTGTATTTTTTAGGGGAAGTATGAATATTGTACTCTTTTTCCTTCATTAAGATTTTGTCCCACAAGGTTTTCCTTAGCGAAGATTTTAGCGAGTTATATTTATAGTGTATAGTCATCCAAGGGGAAGTGTTGTAAAATATGTATATTTATGTGCAACACATTAAAGAGACAAGTGGATTATCACTGGAGAATGACACGCCAATAATATTGTGTGAGGACAATGCAGCATGTATTGTACAAATCAAAGGTGGATGCATAAAAGGTGATAGAACTAAACATATTTCACCAAAGTTCTTTTACGTACAAAAACCCATTTATACCCAATAGGTTTGACATTCTCAGGTGTTTGGACTACTGGTCCAAATACCTTACGTTTGGCTAATGAGTTTAGCTCAGCCTGTATTGCTTCTTTCCTTTTTCGCCAATCATTTCGATATCGACATTCTTTTACAATTTGAGGGTTAGACTCATTATCATTAATAATTTCTGAAGCAATCGCATATGCAAACACATTGTCAACAATAACTTCATTTCTTCTCTGCATATTTCTAAATTTTAATGAGATCTCATAATTTGCCAGTACTGGAACCACTTCTAGCGTTGCTTCTGTAGAAATATGGGAATGTTGATCTATATTTCTGAGCGTTAATGAACTCTTTTAGAGTGTCACTTTTATTCATTTCCTTTTTCTTTCAAGGAACAATATCCTTTGCACCAATTGGTCTACCATGCTTCTAGCGCACTCTAGATTCATTAGCTGCTATTCCCATTGGGTATTCTTTAGGAACATTCAATCTAGAAGGAATATTTGTGGCTGGAACATGTGATTGAGTGACCCTTTTGGTCTCTGTAAAAACATCTGGTAATTGATTTGCAGCATTCTGCAAATGAATTATTCTTTGAACTTCAAGTTCACATTGATTTGTGCGTATATCAAGATTAGACAAAGTTGGTGTGTTCCAATAAATTTCTTGTGTTTTTAATCCTTTACTTTTTCCTTCTCCTAATGACGGGAAAACTGATTCATCAAATTGACTATCTAGAAATCTTACTAAAAAAAGATCACCTATTAGTAGTTCAAGATATCTAATGATAGAAGGAGAATCAAAACCAACATAAATACCAAGCTGACGCTGTGGTCCCATCTTACTTCGTTGTGCAGGTGCAATAGGAATGTATACAATGCAACCAAAAATTCTAAGATGAGATATATTAGGTTGGTGGTTAAACACAAGCTAGAAAGGTGAAAACTTGTGATATACAGTTGGTCTAATTCTAATCAAAGACGCAACATGCACTATAGCATGACCCCAAGCAGATGCAGGAAGCTTTGATCGCATAAGCGTAGGTCTAGCAATAAATTCACCTGCATTATTTAAATGGATAGTTTGAATGGGATGATTAGGAAAACTTGATCTTAACTTTATTATTTGAGGAAGAAATTTAGCAAAAGCAACATTATGAGTTGAAAGTAGACAAACATGTGACCATCGAGTGGAAGCATCAATTAAAACCATGAAATATCGAAATGGTCCGCAAGATGGATGGATTGGACCACAAATATCTCCTTGTATTCTTTGCAGAAAAGATGGAGACTCTAAAGATAATTTAGATGGAGAAGGTCTAACAAGTAGTTTTCCTTGAGCACAAGAATTACAAAAATAATCACTAAGTAAAAGAACTTTTTGATCCTTTAATGGATGTCCATGTGTATTTTCAATGATTCTTCACATCATAGTTGAACCAGGATGGCCAAGACTATCATGCCAAAGTATAAAACTTCTAGGCTTGGACCACTTCCAGTGCATAAAATTTAATTCAACCATCCTTATTTTTGTGAAATATAGGCCAGATGAAAAACTTGAAAAATTTTCTAATATTCTGGCTTGAAACTGTAGATGTAATAAAAAGATATTTCATATCTCCTTCATTTTTGGTTTCAACATGATATCCATTGCGACGTATATTTTTAAAATTTAGTAGATTTCTTCGGGATCTACTAGAATACAACGCATCATCAATATACAATTTTGTCACATTTGGAAACATAATGTGAACTCTTCCAGAGCCCTCTATTACATTTGCAGAGTCAGATATTGTATTAACATTAATTTTAGTTAATGTTAATTGCAAGAAATATGTTTTAACAAGAAGAATTGTGTGAGTTGTGCCACTGTCCACCAAACACATGTCATCCTCCATTTTATCAAGTTCATTTTGTATGATCTAGTAAATGAAAAGTAAAATTTAAGAATTAGGAAAGATAACAAAATATTACCAAACATATTATATGTAAAACTTTTAATAAAAAATTACATAAGTTAATTTTTTAAAATAACATAAATATGAAGATAATTTAATAGTAGACATTTCCATCTCCAATCAAATGGTCAATTTTGCCACTACGGTCCTAAAAAAAATCAGAAACATCAAAATCAACATCCAAAGGAGACTCATACTTAGCATCAATGGGTTCAAACAAATTTACTTCAGCATTTTTCCCTTTTCCTTTTAACGATACCTTGTAAAGATCAACTAGGTGTTTAGGAGTGTGACATATTCGAGACAAATGACCTTTTGTTCCACACCTATAGAAAATATTGTCATTATTTTGAACTTTGTTATTTTGTTTAGAGATTTCTTTATTCTTTGCCAGTTTCCTTTGAGTCTTTTCAGCACCTTTGCTTTCAAATTTTGAAGGATGATCATCACAAGTCCAACAATTTTTCCTACCTTGACCCCTTTTACCACCACGACCTCATCCACGACCTTGAGAAAAAAACACATTCACTTCAAGGAATGGTGTTGATCCAGTTGGACGAGATTGATTATTTTTCAAAAAAATCTTATTATTTTGTTCAGCCACAAGTAAACAAGAAATTAGCTCAGAATATTTTGTAAATCTATGCTCTTGTTGGAATTGGTGTATTCCCAAGAGGGAGTGAATTGGGTATTTAAAAATTTTCTCCTAGGTCAATTCAAATTCCACAAACAGTATTAGACAAACCTAGGGCCTTTCTATATATTAATAAACCTAATCAATCTCAATAGTAAAACATAAACATTCAAGTGCTGAAATTTAGAATGCGGAAATTAAAAGCAAACACAAGAAATGTTATCGAGGTTTGGCCAACTGTGCCTACATCCTCGCCTCATGCTCACAAGTAAGAGGATTCCACTAAAGGCTCACTTCAAGGGTGGGGCGATACCGTATACAATCAGGTCAATTAATGGGATTGACCTTAACCTACAATCGCACCTTACCAGGATGGTGCACCTAACTTTCCTAACCGGATCTAAGCCAATCCGAGACTATTCACAAGTCTAGTGTCCCTCTTCCGACCACCTGTCGGGAATACAACAAATAATCAAATAATTTTTTGCATACAAACAAATGTGCTTATAATACAAGCAGATGTGTACAACAATACGCACAACCAATAATCAATGCACTTTCAGATGATAGAAAATATAAGCTCAGTGAAGATATATGAAACTACTCTTAATCTTATGTCAACGTGTAATCAATGTATGAGAGTATGCTAGCAAAGTTTCTTTGAAACAATCTACATAAATATATCAACCACAAATAATGTTTCAAATATTTCTAAGAGTATAAAAAATATGTCAAAATATTTTTCAAAAGATTTAGCACAATAGATATTTGCAAAGCAAACTTGTCAAGAAAATGTTCTTCAAAAACACAAGCAAGCTCAAGAGTCTTGAAATATAGTGCAAAGACTCACAAGCTTAACAAGTTTCCCCGCAAAATGAATTTATAGATTAAATCTATGGGAAGAACTTTTGAGAGTCACACCAAATCAACAATCAATATGAGAGTTTAAGCTAGTCTAAGTAGTGTAGGATCTCTTAAAGTACTCACACCAAATATGATTTTTCAAGAGAATGGAAATATGTGGAGTATATGGGCTTGTATGTGGAAGTGAAGCTCTAGAAATTTCAGAGAAAATTTTTTTAATCAAAAGTCCTAATCTCTACTTAATCTTTGCAAATGAAGGCATATATATAGACATGCCGTAAATTATGACCGTTGGGGACACCAGGGGAATTATTAAAAATGTTTTAAAAGAGTTTAAGAATATTAACCTGTTTTTACCCCAAATAACCTCAGTAAAAATTGTGCAACCCGAGAGGTTCAATCGACCATTTTTAAGATTCGGTCGACCATCTCACTAAGTTTGGTCGATCGGGGGATTTTTGAACTATTGGTTTGGTCGACTGTCTAGAGGCGATTTTCAACCCTAAGAGGTTCGGTCGACCAAACATGAGTTCGGTTGATCGAACTTGGGTGTTCGGTCGACCAGATCAATTTCCTTTTATAAGTTTAGTCGACCAAACAGTTGGGATCTCCCCACGTGTCAGCTCGATCGACTAGGGCGTTGTAGCACATTTTGTGGTCGGTCGACCGAAGTGCTCAGAGTGTTAGGAGTTCAGTTGACTTAACATGCCAACGTTTTGCATTTCAGTCCAGATTTAAATCAAAAGTTTCCCTTGATAGCATATGTGATAATGGGGATTTTTCTAAGTGCTAGTGTAAGGACCTAGTGTAATGACCCGAATAATAATGGTATTTAAATAAATAAAGAGGAAGGGAAATAGAAACAGTAACAAAAGGAGGCAGCCAACTTTAGCATTCGTCAACAACATTGCACTTTGGGATGCAATGACTCAAGAAAATTTAGCAGGTCCTCGTCGACGAACACAGGGGATTCGTCGACGAGGGTACAAGAGGGTCTTATCGATGAAGACAAGTTTCATTGACGAGAAGATATCGAGAGAGGATTCTTTGAAGTTTGAAATTTGTTGACGAGAGTGCAGGTTCATTGACAAACTTTCTATAGGACTCGTCGACAAGGTGACATGTCTCGTCGATGAATCCGACTCTATAAATAACCGAAATTTAGATTTTTACTTAGAAAATTCACAGAAACTATCTCTCTCTCCTCTTTTTATGGTCTCTCCCTCCTTTTTTTCGATTTCAGCCCCGTTAGCTACTGGATCAATGATCTGAGACCACCACGATGCTCTAGGGGAAGTTCTCTCCAAGTCTACTGGAGCGAATCGTCGGTGGGACGAAATTGGATTTCATCCCAGATTCAGGATAAGGTATTTTAAGTAATATTTGGCTTACCAACAGTTGTAGGAAATATAGTAGACGTATAAATAATGATATTTTGTTTTGGGACATATGATTTTCAGGGTATTGAGTGGAGAACCCTACGGGTGCAAAACCTGTCATAGTAGGGGATTTTAGCAAGAATCAGGTAAGGGAAATATGTTATGCTAGGCAGTTCTAGAATGATTTTCAGTATGAAATGTATATTTTTTCTAGGTTATTATTCACAACAGAACTTTATACAATTTATCAATTATGAATAATATGTTTAAATTACTGTGTGGCTTAAGAATATAGATATAGAACAAAAACATACTTTACAATATTTTTTAGACTTATATTTTACAGAATATACAGATAGTGGATATGTTTTATAGAAATTACAAAATACCATGATTATACAGTTTATAGTACCATGACATACAGATTTACAGTTAATTTCAGAAACATAGTTGATATAGATATAGTTTACTACAACGTCATGGTTAATACAGTTATTACAGAATCATGGTAAAATAGATAGTTGAATATAGAGATGTATTATATAGTATCAGATCCTGATGGATCATTATAGCTACAATTTATAGAGTGCGATACCGTTGCTATATACAGAATAGAGTGCAATCACCTATTTAGATAATACGTGGTAGGTAGGTCGATCGTGCCCACGTGTGGACAGGCTCCCCATCAGATATAGGTTGAGGAAGGCTGATCAGACTGACGAAGTATAGTGGTTTAATCTGGTCAGCCAGTCAAGTTAGATCCTGCCTACGGGCCGCACAACTCTATCATAAGGGGTTAAATCATGACATATAGTTATCCAGCCAAGGAAGTTTTCAGTTATTATTATGTATGTACAGATTCATAGAAACAGGGAATATACGTATATATATATATATATATTAAAAGTATTATGTATGGAAACCTAAAATACAGATATGTCAAGCAACATGGAAAAGATGGTGGTTTATATTATTTATACTGTATTTACAGATCTAGTTATGCATGATTATATAGAAATAGATTTTCATAGTATTGTAACTCATTTGCCACACACTAGAAATAGCATATTTCATCTTACTGAGCGTCGTCTCATCTCATTAAATTATTATTTTTAGGTGATCCAGTTAGGCGAGTAGATCAGGCTCGCAGGTAGAGGGGCTTCAGTAACGCCCTGTTAGTAGAGTGAGTATTTTTGGGAGTATTTCTATATAGCCCTAGCCCAGTTGAGGGTATTTTTGGAAACAATTGTATATGTATAGTTTGGGAACAATGTACCTCTCTGGTATTGTACATATTTATATATGGTGGTGGTTATATGATTTTAGCTTCTTGCTGCTTAAGTGGATGGTTAGTTTTATATATGAAGGTATCAAAGCAATGGAATTTCATAATAATTATTATTATAGAGAAAAAAAACTCAGTTAATTTAGCAGGTTGTTACAGTTTGGTATCAGAGCTTAGGTTGTTAGGTTCTGTAGACTTTAGAGTGTAGTGGAAGTAATACCAGAGTATAGGAAAGGATTTGAGGTTTGTTCTAGGGTCTGGGTATAAGATTATTGTGGTGGTTTCTGGGTTTTTCTTGGGGTGATGATTTCAGGAAAATCATAGTAAACTATTGTCGGGTCGTGTGTCTAGGTGACAGAACTGGATAGTGAGTTAAGGACAGGAAAGATAGTTAATTTTGAATTGGTATAGGATAGGTTTGTGTAGGAGATAAGGTTTTTAAGTGTGTTTCTTGTTTTCATGATGGACCCAGGAAGCAGTGGTACGAATGCTGGGAGAGACAGACTAGGACCTTCCAGCATGGGTGGAGATACCGACGTAATACTATGCAGCGTCACCTAGCACGTGATGGCTGAGATGACTAGGAGCTTTGGGGAGTGTGGCTTTTTGATTGAGCAGTTTATGCAGATGAAGCCCCCATCCTTTGCTGGAGGAGATGAC
This sequence comes from Malania oleifera, assembly GCF_029873635.1. Taxonomy (NCBI): domain Eukaryota; kingdom Viridiplantae; phylum Streptophyta; class Magnoliopsida; order Santalales; family Ximeniaceae; genus Malania; species Malania oleifera. The sequence goes on from NC_080428.1 coordinate 58,191,191, forward strand.
CCAATTGTAGCTGAGAATTGAGTCCAAGACATTGAAGAGACATTGGCAGTGCTTCTTTGTTCGAATGAGCAGAAGGTAGTATTTGCAGCATTTAAGTTGACAGGGGGAGGCGAAGCGCTGGTGGAGATCAGCGCGATTGATAGAGGAGCAGAGGCTGGTTCCAGTGCTAGTGACGTGAGACTGATTCAAGGAGCTGTTCTTCGAGCGATATTTTTCCTCGGTCGTTTGAAGCACGAAAGCAGTAGAGGTTTTGCACCTTGTACAGGGGCAGCCGATCGTGTCTCAGTATGTGGCTCGGTTTATCGAGTTGTCACGTTTTGCTCCACATCTAGCCCCTGATGAAGAGAAAAAAAGCAAGGAAGTTTGAAGAGGGATTGAGGTAGAACTTGTTTGAGCAGGTGATTGGCTTTAGAGCTCAAACATTTACGGAGGTTGTAGACAGAGCTGCGATCATTGAGAGTGGTATACAGAGGGGTATAGCGGCTTAGAGTCGGAGAAAGAAGCCTGTGCCTCAAGGCTTTCAGGCTGGCTCCAGTAGGGGTCCATGGAGAGGAGGTCATAATACAAGATATCAGAAGTAGATGGCAGGACCTTGTGAGAATTAGGGTGCGCCGACTTTCCTGGTGTGTCAGCAATGTGGGAGACGACATTTGGGGGAGTGTCAGGGTGGAAGAGATGTTTATTACTGCTGTGGGAGACCCGGCCACATGGCGCGTGCATGCCCAGGACCATCAGATTAGGTTCTAGCCCCCAGGCCTTATCGGGGAGGATATCAGGTGCCTCGTGGAGGATAATAGAGGAATGTGGCCCTAGCGAGGGTATATGCGTTGATGCCGGGTGATGCTAAGGTTGCCGCGGATGTGGTGACAGGTACTTTTACTATTTTATCACATTCTGTTATTATTTTATTTGATTCAAGTGCTACTCATTCATTTGTCCCTACATAATACGTTAAATTATCTAGAAGTGAGACCCAATTATTAGATATGGAATTGTTAGTAGCTACACTGTCAGGGTTCATGATACGGTGTTAGAGAGTGCTCAGAGGTTATCCTATAGAAATTCAGGGGAAAGTGCTACCACCATACCTGATTATATTTGAGATGTGTGGGTCTGATGTAATACTGGGTATGGATTGGTTGGCAATTAATCACGCCATTATTGATTGTCATAAGAAAGAAGTAGTTTTTAGACCCCTTGGTGAGAAAGAATTTAGGTTTACTGGTTCACGTGTATGTGCGCCGTCGCAGTTGGTATCCGCTATGCAAGTGAGCAGATTGCTCCTGGATGGAGGTCAAGGGTTTGTAGCTTTTGTAAAAGAAGTGACAGAAAATGAATCGAAATTTGGAAGTACACCAGTCGTGCGAGATTTTCTCGATGTATTTCTAGAGGAGCTACCAAGGTTGCCTCCCGAATGCAAGGTGGATTTTTCTATAGATTTGCCTCTAGGGACAGCACCAATCTCTAAGGTTCCTTATCGTATGACTCCAACTGAATTAGGAGAATTGAAGAATCAGTTACAATACTTGTTGAATAGGGGATTTATACGACCTAGTGTATCACAATGGGGAGCTTCAATGTTGTTCATAAAGAAGAAAGACGGGTCTTTGACGATTTGTATTGATTACAGAGAAATCAACAAAGTTACTATTAAGAATAAATATCCTCTACCTCGTATAAACGATTTTTTTTATCAGCTCCAGGGTACACGAGTGTATTCCAAGATCGACCTCAGATCAGGTTATCATCAAGTAAGAGTGAAAGCATAAGATGTTGCGAAGACAGCCTTGCGGACCAGATATGGGCACATGAATTCCTCGTTATGCCGTTTGGTCTGACGAATGCCCTAGTTGTGTTCATGGACTTAATGAATAGAGTTTTTTCACCGATATCTAGATCAATTTATAGTAGTTTTCATTGATGATATAAAGTCTATTCGAAGAGTTTTGAGGATCATGAGGTGCATCTGAGACAGGTATTGCTGACTCTCAGGGAAGAAAAGCTCTATGCTAAGTTTAGCACGTGTGAATTCTGATTTGAGAAGGTTGTGTTTTTGGGCCATGTAATCTCAGGTGATGGTATTTCAGTGGATCCCAACAAGATCAATGCGGTAGTGAATTTGGCCAGGCCGAAGAATGTGCAAGAAGTTAGAAGCTTCTTGGGACTGACAGGTTATTACCGTCGATTTGTTGAGGGGTTTTTAGCTTTATCAAGACCTCTCACACGATTGACCAAGAAAAATGCTAGATTTTTGTGGGATGAAGAATGCGAGCAGAGTTTCCAAAAATTAAAGCAGCGGCTTGTCACTGCACCAGTTCTGACAATTCCATCAAGAGGTGATGGGTATGTGACTTACGGTGACAAATCCTTGAAAGGACTTGGTTGTGTGCTAATGCAGCATGGTAGGGTGGTGGCGTACGCTTCCAAGCAGTTGAAAGAATATGAAAAGAACTACCCTACTTATGATCTGGAATTGGCTGCCGTTGTACACGCATTGAAGATCTCGAAACATTACTTATATGGTGAGAGATGTGAAATATTTTCTTATCACAAGAGCCTAAAGTACTTCTTTACACAGAAAGAGTTGAATATGCGCCAGAGGAGATGGTTAGAACTCATCAAGGATTACGACTGTACCATCAGTTACCATCCAGGTAAAGCAAATGTTGAAATTAGGAATAGCTTCCCAAGAGTGGGGGTGAATTGGCTTTTAAAACTTTCTTTTTAGTTCTTTTTTAAAGTACTTGACTTCTTTTAGTATTTAACCAATTCTTTGACTTGTTTATCTATTTTTTTTAGTCAAACAATAACTTGGTTTCTCTTAAACAATAAACAAGACAACTAATAAAACATTCAATCTTCAACCACACAAATAATTAAACTAGTCAAGCCTATCAACCACAATGCTTAAACCAACAACCAATTTGATTGCTAAATATAAATTCACTTCAGCACTATTAGAGTTATGAAATTATTCAAGATTTAGCACTTTCTAAAATATAAACACAATTCACTCAATCTCAAGCTTTATATCATACAATCACAATATATTAATGGTATATGTAACTTTCAGCTTTTGTATTGTGTTCAGGCTTGTAGTGAATGAAAAATTATGCTTGCTGATGTAAAGCCCTGTATAGATTAATAAAATCACTCTTTCCAAATATTTAGAATTCAAATAAACTCTTGGTAAATTTATCTTTGGGATGTTAACCAAGTAACGAACTCCCATATGATTTTCACAAGATATGGTATAACTAATGTACTCCCTTTTAGTTTCCACAACCCAAATCAAAATTAAACCTTAAATTTGTTTGATTTCTAAATATACGTAGTTTATATGATTTTAAAATTTAAACCATCCACACAATTTAAATATGCACTGAAAATAAAGAATAGGGAAAGAAAGAGTGAGATGGAGATTTTTACGAGTTTCGGCTTATACCCAGCCTACGTTCTCGCCTTTGGAAAACAATCAAAGGATTCACTAAACCTCTTCCGTTGACGGGTGAAATAAAACCTAATTACAAGCGATACACCATGCTCAAACATGCCTTCACTAGGCTAGAGCCCACCTCTCCAAACGATGTCCCCTCGTTCGGTCACTTCTTTAGGCTAGAGCCCGCCTCTCTAAGCAATATTCCCTTGCTTAGCCAACGATACAAAGAATCCTTGGAACGTCAAAGAACTACAAGAAAACAAGATATAATTTGCGTACAAGTATACTCTCTCAAAGAGCAAGTTAGTAAAATTTCAGCACTATATACTTGAATGTAAAATACCAATATGAAATAGAATGAAGCTCAAGTGTAGAATTCACCAATATCCTTCTTAGATGAGGATTAATAGTAGAAATTCAGAGGAGGAAGAATTAGCACTTCAGAATATCTCAGCAAAAGAATTTTTCAATGAGTGAGCAAGAGAGCTTTAGAAGAACAAGAGTGCTTTCAGCTTCTCAAAATAGATTTTTCAATTCTTGGATGTATTTTGATTTGCAAAACCATATATTTATAGGCTTTCAAACTTATTTCCATGTTGAAAAAGTTTCCTTTGAGAGTTTACCAAATTTTTAGAAAGTTTGGAGCGCAAACGTCTATATTTTAAAATATTAGAATTTAAAAAATTTGTCCGTTCAACAGTGTTCACATGTCTGACAGTAGTGACCCTGCTTCAATTTTTTGGCCATAACTTTTTATGTATAACTCCAAATTAGGTTTTCTTGGTTTCAAAATAAATCTAAGAGAAAATTCTACAACTTTAATGTTGAACACTTTTTAAAATAATTAGTTTTAGATAGAGAAAAATTCACCTTAATGCGGCTGTATAAAAACTAACAACAATTGGAAAAACTCTTTTTGATGCTTTTCATTCCAAAAATGATTCTAACCTTTTTAAAATATTTTTTGACTTTATAAAAATATTTTTCAGATATTTTAAAAGCTATTTAGGTCTAAGAAGTTAACCTAAGAGTTTCAAAATATTTCAAACGATATTTTAAACATTAAAACACTTACATGAGACTTCTAAGACATAACATTCTAAAGCTCAAGTCTTTATGCTTGTTTTGGCCCTTTCTTGGTCTTCAAGCTTTAATATTCTTTGAGCTCTCTCACTTTACTTTTCTTTGGCTTTTTGATTTTGAACATTTCTTGGTATGCATGACCTCATATTCTTCAAAGTTTAATATATCATCTTTAAATCCATGTTTTCCCCCTTTTAAGCTTCATTTGATCCTTGTAAGCACTTTGACCTTGCTTTCTCGTATGTGAGCCCTGAAATAACATTACTCACACAAATATGTTAAATTCCACTTGTTTGTAAGTATCAAAACACGATAACAAGATTTTAAGCCTTGTAAGGCCAACATTAAGCCTTGTAAGGCCAACAAGTGTGGTGGCTGATGCTTTGAGCCGTAAATAAGAAGATACAGCACAACTAGCAGCAGTAGTTCAATACCCAATTCATATGGACTTGGAAAGGCTCGGCGTGGAATTAGTAGCAGATGATCCTCAGGTGTTTATGGCTAGTCTGGTTGTACAACCTACACTTTATAAAAGGATTAAAGCCGTTCAGGGGAATGGTCTAGAATTGGTAGAAGTGATAGCCAGAATACAGGATGGTCAAGGAGAAGAATTCAATATTTCTGATGATGGGGCTTTAAGATTTTGCACCAGATTGTGTGTGCCTGTGGATGACAGCATTAGAAGGATGATTCTAGAAGAGGCACACAGATCTCTATACACTATTCATCCTGGAAGTACGAAAATGTATAGGGATCTGCGAGAGTATTTCTGGTGGAGTGACATGAATAGGGAAATGGAAGAATTTGTACAACAGTGTTTGACGTGCCAGCAAATTAAGGCTGAGCACTAGAGGTCGGCAGGTTAGTTGCAGCCACTTTTCATTCCTGAATAGAAGTAGGACCATGTATCCATAGATTTTATTATTGGGCTACCATCGGCACCGCATGGTCAGAATGCCATTTGGGCGGTGGTTGATAGGTTGACGAAGACAGCTCACTTTCTTCCCATTAAAGTTAGTTACCCTATGAACAGGTTAGCAGAGATTTACATACAAGAGATTGTTCGACCCCATGAAGTGCTGGTATCCATAGTCTCAGACCGTGATCCACGTTTTACATCATGATTCTTGTGGAGTTTGTAGGAGGCACTAAGAACTCAGCGGTGATCTAGAATATGAGGAAGCTCCAGTACAAATCTTAGATAGAAAAGAACATGAATTTCGTAATAAGAAGATATCGCTGGTAAAAGTATTGTGGAGGAATCACGCGGTAGAAGAAGCCTCGTCGGAGCTTGAAGATGAGATCAGACAAAAATACCCCCACTTGTTTAGTGGGTTATAGCAGTGGTGTGTGAATTAAAGTAGTGATAATTTTGTTTTGTACAATGTAATTGTAATGTAGAGTATAGGATAGGTAGTATTTTGTTTTGGGAGAATTTTCTTCTATACTTGTAATCTCCCATAACTACCCATGTAACCACGGTATTCCTTCGCCATAAGTGAGGGTAGGTAATAAAATAAGTAGACCATTTTTCCTTTAAGGGATGATAAGTTATATGAATAGTAAATTTTGAGGACGAAATTTTATAAGGAGGGGAGAATGTAATAACTCGAATAATAATGGTATTTAAATAAATAAAGAGGGGAAGGGGGGAAATGGAAACAGTAACAGAAGGAGGCATCCGACTTCGTCGACGACATTGCACTTTGGGATGCAATGATTCAAGAAAATTAGTAGGTTCTTGTCGACGAACACAGGGGATTCGTCAACGAGGGAACAAGAGGGCTTTGTCGACAAAGACAAGTTTTGTTGACGAGAAGATACCGAGAGAGGATTCTTGGAAGTCTGAAATTCATTGACGAGGGTGCAGGTTCATCAACGAACTTTCTACAGGACTCGTCGACGAGGTGAGGTGTCTCGTTGACGAATCCGGCTCTATAAATAGCTTAAACTCAGATTTTTACGTAGAAAATTCACAGAAGCTCTCTCTCTCTCCTCTCTCTCTATGGTCTCTCCCTCTTCTCTCTTCGATTTCGGCCCTATTAGCTGCTAGATTGACGATCTGAGACCACCACGACGCTTTTAGGGAAGTTCTCTCCAAGTCTGCCGGAGTGGATCGTTGGTGGGACGGAGTTAGATTTCATCCCAGATTCAGGGTAAGGTCTTTTAAGTAATATTTGGCCTACCAATAGTTATAGAAAATATAGTAGACGTAGAAATAATGATATTTTGTTCTGGGACATATGGTTTTTTGGGTGTTGAGTGGAGAACCCTGCGGGTGTAAGACCTATCACAGTAGGAGATTTTAGCAAGAATCAGGTAAGGGAAATATGGTATGCTAGGCAGTTCTAGAATAATTTTCAGTATGAAATGTATATTTTTACCAAGTTATTATTTACAACAGAATTTTATACAGTTTATCAATTATGAAGAATATGTTTTAAATTATTGTGTGACTTGAGAATATAGATATAGAACAGTAACATGTTTTACTGTATTTTTCAGAGTTATGTTTTATAGAATATACAGACAGTGGATATGTTTTATAGCAATTACAGAATACCATGATTATACAGTTTACAGTACCATGACATACAGATTTACAGTTAATTTCAGAAACACAGTTGATATAGATATAGTTTACTACAACTTCATGGTTAATACAGTTATTACAGAATCATGGTAAAACAGATAGTTGTATATAGAGATGTATTATATAGTATTAGACCCTAATGAACCATTACAGATACAGTTTACAGAGCATAGTATCGTTGCTATATACAAAATAGAGTGCAACCACCTATTTAGGTAATACGTGGTAGGTAGGTCAATCGTGCCCACGTGTGGAAAGGCTCCCCATCAGATATGGGTTGAGGAGGGCTGATCAGACTGACGGAGTATAATGGTTTAACCTGGTCGGCTAGCCAGGTTAGATCCTGCCTATGGGCCGCACAATCCTGTCATGAGGGGTTAAATCATGACATACAATTATCCATCCAGGGAAGTTTTCAGTTATTATTATGTATGTATAGTTTCACAGAAATAGGGAATGTATTTATATATATTAAAAGTATTATGTATAGAAACCTAAAATACAGATATGTTAAGCAACATGGAAAATGTGGTGGTTTATATTATTTGTACTGTATTTACAGATCCAGTTATGCATGATTATATAGAAACATATTTTCATAGTATTGTAACTCATTTGCCACACACTAGCAATAGCATATTTTGTCTTATTGAGAGTAGTCTCATCCCATTAAATTATTATTTTCAGGTGATCCAGCTAGGCGAGCAGATCAGGCTCGCAGGTAGAGGGGCTTCAGTACCGCCCTATCAGTAGAGTGAGTATTTTTGGGAGTATTTCTGTATAGCCCTAGCCCAGTTGAGGGTAGTTTGGGAAACAGTCATATATGTATAGTTTGGGAACACTGTAACTCTCTGGTATTGTACATGTTTATATATGGTGGTGGTTATGTGATTTTAGCTTCTTGCTGCTTAGGTGGATGGTTAGTTTTATATATGAAGGTATCAGAGCAATGGAATTTCATAATAATTATTATTATAGAGAAAAAAACACTTAGTTAAGTTAGCAGGTTGTTACACCTAGGGTCTTTTCTAAGGTCTTTTTACTTAGTTCAAAAAATCTGGCGTCGGTCGACCATCACTATGGTCCATATATGGTCTTAAGCTTATAATCCCTACATGCATGATATGCATATTATTACAGACCAAGGATTATAATTATAGACCCGAATAATAAATATAAAAATATAACTTAAAATAAGCAAAGGCTTCATGCTCTACTCCTCGACAATTCCATGGATTTTGCCAAAAGAATGGCTCGTTTAAGTGCTTCTCGGCATCCATTTCTCATCTGTCATCCGTGCTTCGAAAAGTAAACCTATTCAAATACTCAAAGCTCGTAGATGAGATATTGTGGTTTGTCATAATCAAAATAGGAGACGAACTCAAAAAATCAACAACTCTCAATATTGCTGCTGTAGGAGCACATTCGAGGCATGAAAAGTCGAATATGTTTTTTCTAACATATCATCGATAATTTTTTCTCCACATAGCTTCAATTGAGAGCTAAATTTGAACAAGGCTGAATTATATTCACTTACAGTTTTAAAATCTTGCAGTCGTAAGTGTATCCAATTATATCAAGCTTTTGGAAGAATTACCATTTTTTGGTGTTTATATCTCTCTTTTAAGTTGTTCCAAAGGACTAATGGATCCTAAATAGTAAGGTACTCAATTTTAAATTTTTTATGTAAATGGTGTCGAAGGAAAATCATTGCCTTTGCGGGATCCTGTAGGGATGCTTGATTTCCTTCTTCAATTGTACTTCCAAGATTCATAGCATTAAGGTGAATCACAATATCAAATACCCATGACAGATAATTTTTTTTCAGAAATATCAAGGGCAACGAATTCAAGTTTTGTGAGGTTTGACATCATAAAATCACTTTGCAACAAATAAAAATTCAAAGTTAGGTAAATATTAAATGGAAATGTTATTCTCACAAATATCCCAACATAAAAATATTTAAGGACACGTTCTCAAGATAAGAGATATAGTTAACATATAAATATAGTTTGACAAAAAACTAAAGTTATATAGATAACAAATCTTGAAGGAAACAAGATTTTTACCTTATAATAATACCAATGAAACTTGTCATACCATTGGAGATTTGATCGTGTTGATAACGTATTGTAAATGAAATAAAGAAGAATACAAAAAAGTTTGGAGTTATAGAAATTTAATAGTCTAATTCTTTAAGAACTAGATGTTGCTAATCATCTTATTATCTCATTTTGTTGTAAAACATGTCCTTATATAAGCAAATACATTGGTATCCTAAAGGTTAACCGCATAATGAACCATTATGTGGTCATACCAAAGGTTGTAACCTATTATTTAGATAGCCATCTACAAAAATATACATATTTTACAACAGTTTAATATATTATTAAATCAGGTGATTGCATATTTATAATTATTAAAAATTTAAAATAATAGGAAAAAAAAACTAATAGAGATCTATGTGATACACAAGATATTTGAGCATTTAATTATTATTAAACACTAAGCAAAATGCATATTTTATGACTAAAGTAAGATATTATTATAAAAAAAAAACATATATCTAAAATGCAGAAAAAATAATTTATAAGAGTAATCTTTTTCTATCACTATTATATCTCAAGAGTTAATTATTCAATTCAATTTGAGTAAATAATTTCTAAATAAATTACTATAAATATATTTACCATACTTCGTACATGTAATGCATAAGACCAATGAATGAAGAATCAAAAAATAAAATTATCAATTTAAGATAATTTTTAAACAAAACATGCAATTAATTTACATGTCGATTCACAAGTCTAATTTTATTTAAAATAGCTAAGTTGTGAACTTCTAATAAATATAATTTTATTTCATTGCACTAAAAAGTTTTGATTAGTTTTATAATTTTGTTTTATTTTCTACCCAAAATTATTAAAATTTGTCATTGGGTTTTGGAAGCTAAAAAGAGTCTTTTCTTCTTTATATATACCAAAAGAAATCTCATGCTACGCACGGGAGCATTAGTCTTAATCAAAATATTATCATATTGATTTATTTTTGTATAAACTAAAACTAAAATTTAAAATGAAAGTGAAAATGAATATTAAGTTATATATTGAATTTGTTAATTTCATGTCTTAACTCGAATTTATTATTCATATTCAAAGTAGGTTTTGTAAGTTTATAAACATGATTTAATCATCGGATCTTACATGATTTAATCATCGGATCTTCAAAACTTATAATTTTATACAACAAATAAGAAACTCATACCTTAATCCATGCTTTCAAGTGAATATCCTTGGGCTGTATTTCTATCTTACAACCTTATGTTTCCTTGTGTTTTTCTTAATTTGATGGAAAAATAGCACAAGCTTCTTAGGATGAGATAGGACCAGCCCCAACCACCTTTATACACTAATCACTTCCATCAAGTGATTAATTAACATTCATAACTTATCATAATTATGACTCCTCAAATTCCGAGAAGTCATTATTGTAAATAGACTCTTCATATTTGGGAAGTCAATATTATTAAAACATTATTATATTTAAAAACCTTTCATATCATGTAAATAAATATAATCAAAATTTAAAACCTTTCATATTACTTAAATAAATATAATCATAATTTTATTTGAGGCAATTTATTTATCTCTTACATTCTTCCACTTGACTCAAGTGAAATTACTTAACATAGTTGATCATAATGTGTATACATTAGTTACCATTAACATGTAGAAAACTTGTAGGAGTCATGGCGGTTCTTTCCATATCATCTTTATTAACATAGTTCCTTCTATGCACTACAATACAAGTTCCACTACATATAATGATTTTTAGTTGAGAGGCATACATTAGGTCCAACTTTAATCCTATTATCATTATTCCATAACAATTATGTATACAAAATGAAAAACATAAATAACAGAAACATTTTCATTATCGGGCTCAAATATCAATTGAACAACATACATTAAGATTTAATAATGTCCATCTTTTCAACATGACCAATAAATGTTTTGGGTGGCAATCCTTTCGTCAAAGGATTTGCCATCATACAATCGGTGCTAATATATTCAATTGACACTTTTTTGTTTCTATACGTCTTCTTTAACAACAAAGTATTTCAATTCCATATGTTTAGCCCCCTTGGAATACTTATCATTCTTAGAGAAGAAGAAAGTTGCGGAATTATCACAATAAATTTTCAGCGGCTTGACAATACAGTCGATTATTCCAAATCCTGAAATAAAATTCCACAACCAATTAGCCTGAATTGTAGCCTCAAAGCAAGCTACAAATTCAGCTTCCATAGTGGATGTAGCAATTATTGACTGCTTCGCACCCTTCCATGAAATTGCTCCTCCGGCTAGCAAGTATACATAGCCAAATGTGGACTTTCTTGTATCCACACACCCAGAAAAATCAGAATCCGAATATCCAACCACCTCAAGATGATCAGACCTTCGATACATAAGCTTGTAATCTTTCATTCCTTGCAAGTATCTTAGAACTTTCTTTGCAGCCTTTCAGTGAATCATTCCTGGATTACTTTGATATCTTCTGAGCATTCCAACTACAAAGCTAATGCCAGGCTTTGTGCACATTTGAGCGTACATCAAGCTCCCAACAACAGATGCATAAGGAACATTCTTCATTTGCCTCTGTTCCAGATCATTTTTAAAACATTGCATAAGACTAAACTTGTCTCCTTTTTGAATTGGAATGGGTGATACTGAGCATTTGTCCATGTTAAATCTCTCTAAAACTTTATTTATATAACCTTTCTGAGACAAACCAACTAGTCCTTAGGACCGATCTCGAAATATTTCTATTCCGATCACATACTTTACCTCTCCCATATCTTTCATTTCAAAGTTTTTAGAGAGAAATTCTTTAGTCTCAAGTAACAGACCAAGATCACTAGTTGCAAGCAAAATGTCATCAACATACATAATCAGGAATATAAACTTACTGTAAAGCCCCAAACCCTTAAACCCGGGTCCGGCGCGTTATACTTGATAAAATCCCTAATCTTGAAAAAAATATAATTTAAACAGTTGACATTTTACCCATACCGAAACATATACACGTACATATAACACAATTTATTTTTCCATTAAATTTATAAAAATTCTAGTTTAATATATATTTTTCCCCTTACCTGGTTTCTTGAACAACGCCAACAGGGACTCTGAAAAATACCTGCGGCACTCACTTGGACCCTAAAATTAAAAATTCTAGTTCCATGTAATTACTCCTGAATAAAATATTATTTTAATATTTCTTAAACCCATAAATTCTAAATAAATAAATACACCCTTAAATATAGTCAAATTACCAAATTTCTCAAATCTCACTCTTGCTTTGGAGTGGAGCCTAAAAAATCCCAATTAGAACTTTACTTATGTCAAAATGGCGATGATCACGACTAGGACCCCATGGTGGTGCCTGATCGTCGATTCAATAATAGATTTAACGAGAAATTGAGAAATTAGGAGAAAGTTGCCTTACCCTAGGAATGGTACCTACGCCACTCTCACAACAAATTCGCTCTAGCAGAAATGTCGGTGGCGAAATTAGAAATCCAACGGCACCTTTTGTTTCCCGATCAATCGAATATTCTTTGAGAAATGAGGGGAGAGAAAGAGGCAGAGATGGAGGAGTGGACGAGAGAGCGCAGAAGCTCTCGGCAATTGAGAGAATCGTAGGAAGCTTCAGGTAAGCTTCCTTTATTTTCCTTTATCTTTCCTTTTTTTTTTACTTACTTACTTTAACATAACTTATATATATATATATATATATATATATATATATATATCTTTATTCTAATTTTTTTTACTATTTTTGTTAATTTTTTTATTTAATTTAATAATGTTTAATTAATTCATTAATTAATTAATAATTACTCTTTTTTTTACTATTTCTTTTTACTTGTTTACTTAATACATTAATTTAATAATATTTAACTAATTAATTGATTCATAATTTTAATTATTTAATTTTTTTAATTTTTTTCTGGGTTATTACATTCTTCCCTCCTTAAAAGAATTTAGTTCTCGAAATTTGTTACTCGATCATTATTCACATTTGCTTTTTAAAATTTATTAACTAACTATCTCTCACAATCTAAATACATATCATTGTATAGATTTCTACATTATCCATAATTAAATAAAATTATCATTTATCTTAAACATAAACTTATACCTGTCTCCTTGGCAATTTCTGCCCCAGTCGGGATCAACGAGTACACCCGCGCTGGTCCACCTCTACCTAGAGGTACTTGTTGTTTCCCTCGATACCATAACCTCTGAAACCCACTAACCAACCTCATATCATATATTTCCATATCCTCCAATTTAAATATCAAACACCAACTTGACCACAAATCACTTGATCACATCACTTAATTTATTTTCCTTCAAAGATCTTTCTTCCTAGATCAACCAACATAACTTTCGAGTTCAAATTCCAAGTTCTAATTTCTCTGCTAAAAAACATCACCATCGATGGATTTACCATGATTTTCTGAAGCTAACTACTTCTTCAGAAAAGCACAGAAGACTATCAAGGGATTTTTTCCCCCAAGCTTACGAAACATAACTCAGAATTCCTAACGGTATCTTAATCTACCAATCTTTATCCTTTTCGCAACTCAATCCTATACTCTGGTATAAATAATTCCAAACCTAATACTCTAATATTTCCATATTTAGGCTATGTGAATCTAATCACACTTCCGGCTGGACATTGCTCTGATACCACAATATAATGCCCCGAACCCTTAAACCCAGGTCTGACGTGTTATACTTGATAAAATCCCTAATCTCGAAAAAAATATAATTTAAACAGTTGGCATTTTACCCATACCGAAACATATACACGTACATAATACACAATTTATTTTTCTATTAAATTCATAAAAATTATGGTTTAATATATATTTTTTCCCTTACCTGATTTCTTAAACTACGCTAACAGGGACTCCAAAAAATACCTGCGGCGCTCACCCGAACCCTGAAATTAAAAATTCTAATTTCACGTAATTAATCCTAAATAAATATTATTTTAATATTTCCTAAACCCATAAATTCTAAATAAATAAATACACCCTTAAATATAATCAAATTACCAAATTTTTCAAATTCCACTCTCGCTTTGGTGTGGGGCTTAGAAAATCTCAATTGGAACTTTACTTATGTCAAATGACGATGATCACGACTAGGACCCCATAGTGGTGTCTGATCATCGATTCAATAACAGATTTAATGAGAAATTGAGAAATTAGGGGAAAGTTACCTTACCCTAGGAATGGTGCCTACGCCGCTCCCACGACAAATCCACTCCGGTAGAAATGTCGATGGCGGGATTAGAAATCCAATGACACCTTCTATTTCCCGATTGGTCGAATATTCGTCGAGAAATGAGGGGAGAGAGAGAGGCAAAGACGGAGGAGTGGACGGGAGAGCGCAGAAGCTCTCTGCAATTGAGAGAATCACAGGAAGCTTCAAGTAAGCTTCCTTTATTTTCTTTTATCTTTCCTTTTTTTTTTTTTTACTTACTTACTTTAACATAACTTTTATATATATATATATATATATATATATATATATATCTTTATTCCAATTTTTTTTTACTATTTTTGTTTATTTATTTATTTATTTTAATAATGTTTAATTAATTCATTAATTAATTAATAATTACTTTTTTTTTTTTACTATTTCTTTTTACTTGTTTACTTAATACATTAATTTAATAATGTTGAACTAATTAATTAATTAATTTTTTTAAAATTTTTTTTCAGGTTATTACACTTACTCTCACTAATCTTCAGATATATACACCGATCAACAGTGTTTTCTTTAAATCCAAAGGAACCAATGGTATTATTAAACTTAAGATACCATTGTCTAGAAAATTGTTTAAGTTCGTATATTGACTTCTTAAGTTTACACACCAAATTTTCTTTCCCTTCAACTGTAAAACCCAATGGTTGATCTATATAAACATCTTCATCGAAATTCCCATTTAGAAAGGCAGTTTTCACATCCATTTGATGTAACTCTAAATCGTAATGAGCTACTAAAGCCATAATGATTCTGAAAGAATCTTTCTTAGAGACTGGTGAAAAGGTCTCTTTATAATCAATACCATCTTTCTGAGTAAAGTCTTTAGAAACAAGTCTGGCCTTGTAACGTTCAAGGTTACCACAAGAGTCTCGTTTGGTTTTAAAAACCTAGTTACATCCAACTCTCTTGCAACCTTCTGGTAATTCTACAAGATCCCAGACTTCATTTTGTTCTATATACTTTAAATCCTCTTTCATGGCATCCATCCATTTATCAAAATTATCACAGCTAATGGTCTGTGAAAACAAAACTGGATCATCTTCAATTCCTAAGTCAAAATCTGACTCCTGAAGATAAACCACATAATCATCCGAGATAGTAGATCTCTTTTCTCTTTGAGATCGCCTTAACACAACCTCTTGTGGTTTTTCTATAATAGGTTTACTTTGAATAGCGGGAGTTGTGATTTCTTTAATTTCCATATTTAATGGAACCATATTCCCACTAGTTTCATCATTCTCAATGAACGTAGCATTTCTAGTTTCAACTATTCTTGTGACATGATTAGGGCAATAAAATATATACCCTTTCAATTTTTCTGGATAACCAATGAAATTACCGCTGATTGTTCTTGCATCCAACTTCTTTTCTTGTAGATTATAAACTTTAATTTTTGTTCGACAACTCCAAATATATAGGTGTCGCAAACTTGGTTTCCTACCAGTCCAAAGCTCAAATGGTGTCTTTGGAACTGCCTTACTAGGAATACGATTTAGTACATACATGACAGTTTTTAAAGCATACATCCACAATGAATTGGATAAAGAATTTCTACTTATCATGCTCCTAACCATATCCATCAAAGTCCTATTACGCCTTTCTAATACACCATTCTATTTTGGTGTACCTGTCATTGTGTATTGAGCACAAATACGAAGTTTTTCAAGGAATTTAGCAAATGGACCAGGTAGTTGTCCAATTTCGTTATACCTTCTATAATATTCGCCTCCTTTATCAAATCTAACAATCTTCACCTTTCTGTCTAATTGCCTTTCAACTTCATTTACATAAATCTCCAAAGTGTTTACCACTTGAGATTTATCATAGAGCAAGTAAACATATCCGTAATGTGAAAAATCATCGATAAAGGTGATGAAATATCTATCATTATTGAAGGTATTTATGTCAAAAGGTCCACATATATCAGTGTGTATAATTTTTAGAAGCTGAGTGCTCCTTGTGGCTCCTTTCTTTGTGTGTCTTGTCTGCTTTCCTTTAATAGAATCTACACAAATGTCAAAGTTAGTGAAATCCAAATCTAAAAGTATTTCACTCTTTACTAATCTTTCTAGTCTTTCTTTGGAAATATGACCTAACCGTTTATGCCACAAGTAAGTAGATCGTTCATTCACTAAACTTCGTTTGGTGCCAATACTATGATCCGAGGTTAAAAGTGTTTGAGCATAATGATTAGTTTTAACTTATATAGTCCATCACAAAACATACCACAACCAACCATATAGGTATCCTTAAATAAACTGAAAAAACCTTTATTAAAATTACAAGTGTACCCGGAAACATCTAATTTAGATAATGAAACTAAATTCTTAGAAATACTAGGAACATAAAAAGTCTAATATAAATCCAAACAATAACCAGTGTCTAGGATTAAACGATAAGTCCCGACAGCTTCAACTGACACTTTTATTATGTTCCCATGAAGATAAACTTCTCATTTGGGTTTATGTTCCGGATTGTAAGAAACCCATGCATCATATTAGAAACATGAGTTGTACATCCAGAATCAATCCACCAAGTATTATAAGGAACTTCAGTTAAATTTGATTCGAAACATACATAAGCACTAGGCTTACCCTTCCTTTCAAACCAAGCTTTCTGTTTCAAGCAGTACTTTTGGTAATGTCCAGGTTTTCCACAGAAACGACATTTGTCCTTACTTGATACCTTCTTCTGGATATGAGAAGAGGGTTCATTATCCTTTAAAGATCCTTTCCCCTTTCCATGCTTCTTTGCTTTCTTTTCAGCTCCTTGATTGTTCATATAATGAATAGAGTGAATTTCTTTATTGTTCAGTAGTGTTTCCTCTTGAACTAGCATATTGTGCAACTCATGCACATTCCATTTATCTTTCATGGTACTATAGTTCATTTGAAATGGTCCATACTCAGTTGGTAATGAGTTTAAAATTGAATATGGACCGTTTCAAATGAACTGAATAAGAAAATTTTCATTCATATCCATTCCCAAAGTCTTAAGTTTTGCTACATTATTGGTCATTTCAACAATATGCAAACTTCATGGTGGTTAATGTACCCATTAATATCCTAGCAAGAGACTTATCTGTTGTTTGGGAACATTCTCTCATAAACTTTAAAAACTCTTTAGCACTTTTAGTTTTGGGAATAGCTGTCTTGATGTTATTTGTAACATTCATTCGCATAAACATCAAACTTAACATGTTTGATCTTTCCTAATTATTGAAATAGGTTATTTCTTTGGCACTGCTAGAATCAGTAATAGCACTCAGTTGATCACTTAAGAGTGCCAAATCAAGATCCAATACACCGAGGTGAAATTGAACTTGTTCACTCCAATCAGCAAAATTCAACCCATTAAACATTGGAACAGATGAAGCATACAAGTGTAACGATCCAGACGCAGGTACTGCAAAAATTAACCATACTTAATGCTTTGAATGAAACATTTATAAGATCACAAACATAAATATATTAATGTTTTCCTTTGGGAAAAACACTAATGTAAAGAGCTTTGAAATGATGCTAATTAAAATTTTAATTTTAACATTATTTTGGTAACATTATATGCACTCATTATAAGTATCTATTATCTTTGGATAAATAGATAAAATAATAATAATAATATTACGAAAACATTATCCTTATATTATAAGAACAATTAATCAACCTTTGGGTGATTCTTGATATCTTATAATATTTTAATATCATTCTAGCATCAAACATATGAGTACTTTACTTAATAATTTAATCACTTTAGTGATTAAAATCAAAATACTTTATAACATTAAAATGTTAAAATATTGTAAGTAACGTAAACATGTTATCAAAATACTTATATAGACTCATATTAGCATGCATTAACATTTTATATATATATTTACTATCACATCAAACATTCTGCGCCATCATAAATTAAAAAGTATCATGACAGAATAGAATTAAACACAGTGCACATAAAATAAATTTTGAGATGTGCTGCATCGTGAAATTTTATTAACCAATGCCTTGACTCATAAACCAAAATTTAACGAAACATGAACCTTTAATCATAATAAAAAATCATGAGTTTCTAAAGCCTAAACTCTGATACCACATGTAAGTTTATAAACATGATTTAATCATCGGATCTTCGAAACTCATAATTTTATACTACAAACAAGAAACTCCTACCTTAATCCATGCTTTCAAGTGAATATCCTTGAACTGTGTTTCTATCTCACAACCTTACGTTTCCTTGTGTTTTTCTTAATTTGATGGAAAAGTAGCACAAGCTTCCTAGGATGAGATAGGAGCAGCCCCAACCACCTTTATATACTAATAACTTCCATCAAGTGATTAATTAACGTTCATATCTTATCATAATTATGACTCCTCAAATTTCGAGAAGTCATTAGAAGTCATTTGGGAAACCAATATTATTAAAACATTATTATATTTTAAAACCTTTCATATCATGTAAACAAATATAATCATAATTTAAAACTTTTCATATTACTTAAATAAATATAATCATAGTTTTATTTGAAACAATTTATTTATGTCTTACAGGTATGAGTTAATTCAAGATCATTTTATATTATAAGAGAATGCAATATCTTCTTTAGACAAAAGAAGACACTCCCATTAATATCACAAAAAAGCTTCGCTAACTTCAACCCATAGGTCAGGGTCAATAGTATTTTTGCACAATAATAGAAGAAAAAAGGGGACTACATATAAAAATCTTTCTCAAAAGTGTGTGGTTGTGCTACATAATGAGCAAGGTCATTAAATTCCCTCCCTACAAACTTAAACAAATGTCAATGTGTTTATTTTGGGCCATGTGCATTAAATTGGACAAAGGTCCGAGTATTGAGAAATTTCCACAAACCAACCTTATGGTTGATACAATATCATAATGTGGGTAAATAATTTTATTTTATTAGATTTATAAAGTATGATATTAACATAATTTCTTAGATGATTAGAGAAGCAAGTAATTTCACGACTAAGTGTGATTTTAAGTAATTAATTAAATAATTCATACAAGATATTTTCCTTGTACTTCACTTCCTCAAAAGGAAAACCAAATGGAAATGTTTAGGTTATGATACTAGAGAGTTTATAGACCCAATTGGGTACTCAAGTGAGCTTTGATTGTTGTGGAGGTCATTTAATGTCTTTTTTTTTTTTTACATAGTGTCTAAATCTACCTTAGCTTCTTGCATGTGATTTTAGTGAGATTATGAGTCCTACTACAAATTCTAGTGGACAATTCAATCAGACCTCTTAATTTCATGATAACTTTAATGTTTGTGGACTAATGGATCTATGTTTTAAAGGTCTTGGTTTTACGTGGTGGAGGAAAGTAAATGCAATGGTGTCAATTGCAAGGAGGATATAAAAAGCTTGAAATAATTCAGACTGGATTTTTTTTTTTTTGAAAGTTTCAAATTTGAATCTCACCCGCACTCATTTAGATCATAGTCAAGTTTGCATTAGTTTGTATTTGGACATTAACTTCAAAGATGTGTTGAAAAAATACATAATGTTAACACAATTAATGATGCCCTTAATTTAGTTTGTGCAGCTGCAAAACATTTTATGATAGTAATGGTGTATTCTCAAGAGAGGGGTGAATTAGAAATTAAAAATTTTCTAGGTCAATTTTTCTCTATTTCAAGATCCGCAATCAATATAACTCAACCTAGAGTCTCTCTAAATAATTACCAATCCAATAACGATATACAGTAGTAATTTAAATCATGCACAACATTCACAATACATTAAATATAAACATACATATGCAGGAAAGATAAAAAATAAAGAGAGAGAAAGAGAGACACACAATATTTTTATCAAGGTTCGGCCAAACCAGCTTATGTCCCTGCATCAAGCTAACCAACAAGAGGATTCCACTATTTGCTCACTTAACCGGGCAGAGCGACGCCGTTTACACTCTCCTTATGCAGCAGAGACTCTATAAACTCAAATTACAGGGTTGAGCGACAAAAAAATTCTCCTTACGAGGCAAAGACACCTCAACTCAATTCACTAGGCTGAGCCAAACTGAGCACACTTTACAGAATGGTGCAAATCTTAACTTTTCTAACCAGATCTGAGTCAATTCGGGACTCTTCATAGGGCGAGTCTCCCTCTTTAGGCCATGCCTGGAATACAATGATAATATTTTTTTACAAATAAATGCTTCTTAAAAGCAAAGATGTACACAATGAAACTCTATATGCACTCATGTATGATATGAATTAAAAGCTCAAGGGAGTAAGTGTTTTTCTCAAATATAATTTTGTAATCTTTGAATATATATATATATATATGATGATGATGATGATGATGAATTCTCCAAATATTATACCCTAATAAATATTTTTCCAAAAATATTTTTCAATGAAAGTGTAGGAGAACTTAGGGTTTTGCTTCCAAATAGTTTTTGCCCAAATTATATATATAAGTGTATGTGTGTGTGATTTTGATTTTAAAAAAATATGCAATGAATACCTCAAAGGTCTTCTAATCCTTAAAAGATATCTCCAAAAATATTTTTTCAAAATAAAGTATAGGAGATCTTGGAGTTTAGCTCAAGAACAAATTCTTGTAATTAAGAGCAAGATGAGCTTTATGAATCTTGTAATGAAAATGCAAAAAAGACTCACAAGTTAGAATATGGTTTCTCCAAAAAAAAATTATTTATCGAGAAAAAATATATGGAAGAACCTATAAGGCTAACTCTCAAATATGATTTTCAAAATAAAGATGAAGTGAGAGTATATGCCATGAATGAAGAATGAATGCCCAAAATAAAATGCTCTCTTTTAAAATGATTTTTCATAGAAAAAGGAGAAAGAGAGTAAAAATATAGCACAAAAATTTTAGAGGATTTTCAAGATTAATCAAGTTTTTTAATTAAACTAATGAATGGGCTATTTATAGACTTCCCAAGATTTTTGACCGTTAGGGACATGGAGGGAATTTTAAAACTTATTTAATTAAAAATTTAACCTGGTTTAGCACAGTAAAAATTCGAGAACCCAAGAGGTTTGGTCAATCGGCACAGACATCGGTCGATTGTGTAATAACCCGGGAATTTAAATAATTAGAAAATATGATAAATGAAATGGATTAATGGACAATAAAGGAAAAAGGAAAGAAATTAGAAGGTAAAGTAGGCCTCATTGACGAATGTCCTGTATTCGTCGACTAGTGTCCTTCTAAGCTCGTCGACAAAGTTTGTTTCTCGTCGACGAAGAAATCCCGAGAGAGACTTTTGAAACCCTGAATTTCGTCGACGAAGGTATCTTTTCGTCAACAAAGACTCTACAGTGCCTCGTCGACGAATCGACGTGTCTCGTCGACGAAGCCCTATATATAAATAGGATGTTCTTTCATTTTCAATGTGAAATCTCGCAAACTCTCTTTTCTCTCTCTCTCTCTAAAACGAAGCTCCAACCTTCTCTCTTCGATTGCGGTCTGATTTTGACCCGATTTGATGATTCGAAACCACCACGAGGTTTGTGGGATCATTCTCTTCAAGGCTGTAGGAGCTGATCGTTGGGTTGTGAGGTTTGGGAAACATCCCAAAATTAGGGTAAGTTAGTTATTTTGGGATTGTATTAAGGAATATTGTTATTTGGAGTCTACGAAGTAGTAAATAAGTATTTTCTTTAAGATTTAAGTTAATTGGAATTTATTTTAATTAAGTTAGGATTTTTGGATTCAGGGTCCAGGTGAACGCCGTGTGGGTATCAGTTTGGGGATCCTACAGGCATAGTTGAAAGTCAGGTAAGGGGGAAATTTATATATTAAATCAGGTTTTTCATGAATTAAAATGAATTATGCGTTATTTTTGTATACATGTTTGTATGTGAGTTTAAAATGCCAGCCATGAAATTATGTTTTCTGAGCCTAGGAATGTTTATGTAGTTATGTATATGTGAAAGTAAACGAATGGAAGTGGAAAGAAATTTTTCTAAGAAATTAATTAAGAAATGAAATGTATTTTCATATATCAATGTTAACCATGGGTTGGCTTATTTTGTGAAAAATGTATATGAATTTTACTACTAAAACTGTGTGGTATGAGATTCTGTGCAAATATATGTTAGATATATGAGATGCAGGTTAAGTAAGTAAAACTTATGAATAAAATATGATACGGACAATGTTGCTTGTGTATGTTAAATGCAACCATGTAAATGCAAGACAACTGAAAGACAACCATGTTAGTAGATTCTAGCGCATTTCTATGCGGACTAACTGTAGCAGATTTTATCCATTTCTATGTGGAAACTAACTGATGATGGCTAAAGACCAATTGTAGTACGAAGTAATGAAATGAAATGTTATGCAAGTAAATGATGATGAAATGGCAATGAGATGAAATGACAAATGTGAACGATGTAAATGGGAAAGAGTCACTTAAAGTGAAACGAAATGCAAAGTTAAGTTATGAACATGAATAAATGTGCATGAATATATAATGACAGAAAAGAATGATGTATTATGATATTAGAAGTATGTATGTACGTAGAACATGTTACGATTGGGCAAGGCGAATTCTTCGCCTGAGGGCTTGCTGAGAAATGCGAGTGAACTAGTAGCTTCAGATGTGGCAGTAGCTGCTTAATGTACCAAGGCAGAGGGAACCTATTTGTATGGGCAGGTAGATTTCCCTATCCATAGGGCCTTTGCTGGTAAACTATTGTTGAATGCATGAGTACGAGATTAATCTAACACTTGAGGGCTTACTGAGTAACGTAAGTGCCCTAATATGCTATTGTTGTGACCTTAGGGTTACCTATATATTAAAGCAGAGGGGTGCTACTTGTATGGGTGGGTAATCACCCCTATTCTTGAATAATCTCGTGGGTTAAACCTTTGCATGTGATTTTTCAGGTTCCGAAAATGATTTTTGAGTTATGTTAATGATTTGCAAATGTAATTAAAATAATATTTATATACCTCATGTTAGCCACACGCTGTTTTAATAAGTATATTTCTTCCTTTACGGAGATGTGTCTCACTCGAATATGAATGTTTCTTTTTTAGGACATCCTCGAGGTCGGGCTTGGAGAGCTCGAGGGTTTTTAACATTTTGAGGATTCTAAAAGAGAAAGGGTATATTATGATAAACTTTGGGGATGTAAATATTCTATGTTTTACATTTTTATGTTTAAAGGTTATTGAGTAGAGAATGGAATGATTGTGAATATAGTAGAATGTTTTTGGAAATGAAGGTGATGGTTGGATTTTATGGATTTAAAGGTAGAAAATAGAACACTCTGGTATTACGGTATTATGGTATATATTGTATGTGTAACGTCCCTCAATAAAAATACAACATAATAAATAAATGGTCAACCCGAACCCGTGGGTAACGGGGACACCTGTCATACACAGCGAAAAACCTAGCAGCAGTAAACATAAAAATCCATACATCCATCCATAAAACATAATACCAGAGTTTTCTATTAACATCAAAATATTGTTCATATGTACAATCTCCAAAAAGTCAAAATAACACTAGGACTATGCAACAAAAATCTCCTAGTCCTTGCTCAGGGCTTACCCTTCTAGTAGGGAAGCACCAATCACTTAACCACGGCCCTAACCCACCGATCTCTTTGGGTTTCCTGAAAAATATATTAATGTTGGGGGTGAGACACTTCTCAATAAGGGAAAGTAAACTAAATACAGTTGTGTGGCAACATAAATATTTAAAGTGCTTATACATATACAGTACATTTCATAATTCTGGAAATAACCATAATATCATGCTGGATAATCATGTATTTTCATATTCGTTAATAAATCATAACATACATAAACATCTATTATAACTCGTAATACTGAAAATATACCCAGGATGAATAGCTAGCTAATGTCATGTATTACCCCCCATGACGGGTTGTGCAACCCGAAAGCGGGACCCGACAATGGCTGGCTAACCACTGCCAGATCAAATATGTCTGTAAGTACGATGGACCCGCCACACCCTAGTCCAGACTGCCAGGTGGACGTCCACACTCTACTGAAAGCCACATCAACTATCCATCTCCCATCCCCTCGTGGAATGATTAGCACTAATACGACCTCGTGCCAAATCTGATTTACCCATAGCTACGGTACCAAGCTCCTGGTCTGAACTAAACTAACATCCTAGTTGTGATAACATATAATACATGATCATACATAATATCATTACGGCCTCGTGCCGAAAACATAGATACGGCCTCGCGTCGAAATCATACGTATGACCTCATGCCAAAATCATAGTAAATATGGCCTTGCGCCAATAATATCAATACGGCCTCGTGCCGATAGCATAAATACATGGCCTCGTGCCAAAATCATATAAATACGACCTTGTGCCGATAGCATAAATATGGCCTCGCGCCAAATACATTTCAGATATTTACATTTGAAAATGACTCATTTATCATATATTCGTCAATTCAATATAACATAACCTGTCTTTCCAAAATACCTAAAAATGTGTTTTACTCGTAAAAGCATTCATATTTTATCTCATTTCATGTAAAATAATATTCATGCCACACATGCTTTATTAAAAGTCATACTTCATATTTTAAAATCATGATTTTCTGACATCTCATACATACATATACTTTTTAAGCATCATAGCAGTATTTTCAAAATCGTACATTTCATTCATAATAAACGAATATATCATATGTTCTTCTGAAAATAAAACTATTCATAATCAATAATAGTTTGCATGGAAAAGAACTGCTTTAGTTTACTCCCTTACCTGGCTACTGAGAAAGCCCCCTAAAATCTTAGCTTGACCCCGTAGGATTTCCTACTCAGTATCCTAAAACTCAAAACTCCCAGTATTAATCATCAGTATTTTCATGCGTACGTCAATTTCTATAACTACCATAAAGTCTAATTTGACTTAAAAAGTCTTACCTCAACTTTGGGATGATTTCCAACTTCATTTTCCTGACGATCTGCTCCAGCAAACTTGCAGGGAACTTCACTAGGAGCGTCGTGGTAGCCTCAGATCTTCGATCTGGCCTAACCCAAGATCGAAGAGAGAGAGTGAGAGAGCCGAAGAGGAGAGAGAGGAGAGAGAGAGATTTCTAAAAAAATGAGATTTTTTTCCCGAATTTTCATATTTATAAAGTAGAGGATTTCGTCGACGAGCCCAACCTTCGTCGACGAGTCCTTCACAAATTTTGTCGACGAGACCATGTATTCGTCGACAAAATTCAGGCTGTCTCATAACCCCTCTCGGCATTTTCTCGTAGACGAAGCCCTGTGTTCGTCAACGAATTCTCTTAAGCCTTCGTCAACGAAACCCTGTGTTCGTCAACGAAGCTTGGTAGCTTCCTTCTTTATTTTATTTTGTTTCCATTCCCTTTTCTTTTCCTTCCAAAATGCAATGTCGTCGACGAAGTCTATGGCCTTTTTCTGTTTTTGTTTCTATTTCCCCCCTCTCTTATTACTCAAATTTCCATTTTAAATTCGGGTCATTACAGTATGGAGATTATATTTATGTTTTCCACTGCGTATGTATGGAATTATGGAATGTTAGGATTTTATCAGGTATAATGTGCCGGACCCGGGTTTATGGGTTCAGGGCTTTCCATTTTGGTATCAGAGCAATGGTTTTGGAGATTTTGAGAATTTAGGAAATGATTTATACCAGAGTATAGGAAATAGTTAGGATGAGGATACTAGATGAATAGGTTAGGTATTGAGAAATAGGTTTGGTGTAGGGAAGTATAGGACGGTGTTTTGTGATTTAGAGGCAAAATTACGTCGATGATTTCCTGTGATTTTTTTGAAGCAGTCGACGGCCTCAGAAAAGTCACGATAAACCTTATATGTTTTTGTTTCTGAATTATGAGACTGGTCCTTATATGGAGATTTTGGATTTTATTTAATGACTATGTTATTTGGAGTTTTAATATAGAATTCTTATCTCTTTTCTATCATATTTTTCAGGATGGATTCTAGAGATGAGAATATAGAGGCTGAAGGAAGGGAGGATTTAGTGACCTCTAGCGAGGAGGAAATAGATACCTCTAAGGTATTGCGGGGTATCGTTTCAAGTTAAAGTAGAAATGAAGAAGGAACCCAAAGAATAGAACTGTCCACCTGTAGGACAGGGTTGTAGTATAAAAGAGTTTATGAGGATGAACCCTCCAGCCTTTACAAGAGGACCTGATCACGTGGCAGTAGAGAACTGGGTACAAGAGATTGAAGAGATCATGGTTGTACCCGACTGCACGGACAAGTAGAAGGTCCGTTATGTCGCTTTCAAGATGACAGGAGAAGCGAAGCGCTGGTGACTTTTTGTGAAAATGTTGGAGGATCAGAGGGTCGTAAAGATAGCTCTTACCTGGGAGAGGTTCAAGGAGCTTTTCTTTGATAGGTAGTTTCCCTCATCTGTCAGAGAGGAGAAGATTGAAGAGTTCACCAATCTGACCCAGGGAGACATAACAGTTGCGGAATATGCAGCTAGATTTATAGAATTGTCATGTTTTTCTCCATTCCTGGTCCCAAATGAAGCAAGGAAATCTAGGAAATTTAAGAAAGGTCTGAGGCGCAGAATCTACGAGCTGGTAGTCAGGTTTCAGGTCCAAAGTTTTTCAGAAATAGTTGACAAAGCCTCAGTGTTAGAGAAAAGTATCTAGGGTAGCACTGAGCTTTCAGAGCCGAAGAAGAGACCTACATCATCTTGTTTTCAGTCTGAGACCAATCAAGGGTCAGCTAAGAAAGGGAAGGAAGCAATGGGCTTTGTATGCCCAAAATGTGATAAAAGGCATAGGGGCGAATATTGGTATGACACTCCGAATTGCTACAGGTGCGGTAAGCCAGGACACTATAGAAAAGATTGCCGAGAACCCTTGCCTATGGTAGCTGCTTAGAATCAGGACAAGGGAAAGCAATAGAGACCACTTGGAAGAGGTGGTCCGCCTTGATTGTACACACTCCGAGTTAAGGAGGATGCCATAAGAGAAGCAGGTATGAGATAATTTATTTTAATGAATGATAATTAAATTACTTATGTGATTAAATGCATGTTAAGTTCTTCTAATGGTATGTAGTAAATGACTTTAAGTTATGTAAAAGGATGATTAGATAGTAAAATTTTGAGGACGAAATTTCTCAAGGAGGGGAGAATGTAATAACCCACGAATTTAAATAATTAGAAAATATGATAAATGAAAATGATTAATGGACAATAAAGGAAAAAGGAAAGAAATTAAAAGGAAAAGCAGGTCTTGTCGATGAATGTCCTGTATTCGTTGACAAGTGTCCTTCTAAGCTTGTCGACGAAGTCTATTTCTCATTGACGAAGGAAATCCCGAGAGAGAATTTTGGAAACCCTGAATTTCTTCGACGAAGGTATCTTTTCGTCGACGAAGACCCTACAGTGCCTCGTCGACGAAGCCCTGTGTATAAATAGGCCATTCTTTCATTTTCAGCGTGAAATCTCGCGAACTCTCTCTTTCTAAAACGAAGCTCCAACCTTCTCTCTTTCGATTTCGAGCCGATTGTGACTCAATTTGATGATTCGGAGCCACCACGAGGTTCGTGGGATCATTCTCTTCAAGACTGTAGGAGCTGATCGTTGGACTATGGGGTTTAGGAAACATCCCAAAATCATGGTAAGTTAATTATTTTGGGATTGTCGTAAGGAATATTGTTATTTGGAGCCTGGGAAGTAGTAAATATTGTTATTTGAATTCTCTAAGATTTAAGTTAATTGGAATTTATTTTAATTAAGTTAGGATTTTTGGATTCAGGGTCCAGGTGAACG
This sequence comes from Malania oleifera, assembly GCF_029873635.1. Classification (NCBI taxonomy): domain Eukaryota; kingdom Viridiplantae; phylum Streptophyta; class Magnoliopsida; order Santalales; family Ximeniaceae; genus Malania; species Malania oleifera. The sequence goes on from NC_080428.1 coordinate 58,219,443, forward strand.
CTGTGTGGGTATCATTTCGGGGATCCTACAGGCGTAGTTGAAAGTCATGTAAGGGGAAAATTTATATATTAAATCAGGTTTTTCATGAATTAAAGTGAATTATGCGTTATTTTTGTATATATGTTTATATGTGAGTTTAAAATGCCAGCCATGAAATTATGTTTTCTGAGCTTAGGAATGTTTATATAGTTATGTATATGTGAAAGTAAACGAATGGAAGTGGAAAGGAATTTTTCTAAGAAATTAATTAAGAAATGAAATGTATTTTCAATATATCAATGTTAACTATGGGTTGACTTATTTTGTGAGAAATGTAAATGAATTTTACTGCTAAAATTGTGTGGCATGAGATTTTATGCAAATATATGTTAGATATATGCGATGTAGGTTAAGTAAGTAAAACTTATGAATAAAATATGATACAGACAATGTTGCTTGTGTATATTAAATTCAATCATATAAATGTAAGACAACTGAAAGGTAGACATGTTAGTAGATTCTAGTACATTTCTATGTGGACTAACTGTAGCAGATTTTAGCGCATTTCTATGCGGAAACTAACTGATGATGGCTAAAGACCAGCTGTAGTATAAAGTAATGAAATGAAATGTTATGCAAGGAAATGATGATGAAATGGCAATGAGATGAAATGACAAATATGAAAGATGTAAATGGGAAAGAGTCACTTAAAGTGAAACGAAATGCAAAGTTAAGTTATGAACATGAATAAATGTGCATGAATTTATAATGACAGAAAAGAATGATGTATTACGATATTAGAAGTATGTATATACGTAGAACATGTTACGATTGGGCAAGGCAAACTCTTCGCTTGAGGGCTTACTGAGAAAGGCGACTGCACTAGTAGCTTCCGATGTGGCAGTAGTTGCTTAACGTACTAGGGAAGAAGGAACCTATTGTATGGGCGGGTAGATTTCCCTATCCTTAGGGCCTTTGCTGGTAAACTATTGTTGAATGCGTGAGTACGAGACTAATCTAACACTTGAGGGCTTACTGAGTAAGGTAAGTGCCCTGGTATGCTATAGTTGTGACCTTAGGGTTACCTATGTATCAGAGCAGAGAGGTGCTACTTGTATGGACAGGTAATCACCCTTATTTTTAAGTAATCTCGTGAGTTAAACCTTTGCATGTGATTGTTCAGGTTCGGAAAACGATTTCCGAGTTATGTTAATGATTTGAAAATGTAATTAAAATGATATTTATATACCTCATGTTAGCCACACGCTGTTTTAATATGTATATTTCTTCCCTTACTGAGATATGTCTCACCCAAATATGAATGTGTCTTTTTCAGGACATCCTTGAGGTTAGGCTTAGAGAGCTCAAGGGTTTTTAGCATTTTGAGGATTGTAAAAGAGAAAGTGTATATTATGATAAACTTTGGGGATGTAAATATTCTATGTTTTATGTTTTTATGTTTAAAGGTTATTGAGTAGAGAATGGAATGATTGTGAATATACTAGAATGTTTTTGGAAATGCAGGTGATGGTTGGATTTTATGGATTTATAGGTAAAAAATAGAACACTCTGGTATTATGATATTATGGTATATATTGAATGGATATTATATTTATATTTTTCGCTGCATATGTATGGAATTATGGAATGTCAAGATTTTATCAGGTATAACGCGTCGGATCCGGGTTTATGGGTTCAGGGTATTATAGGTTGAGCTTTATAAAAGTTTGAATTTTATTTTAGGGTTTGGTCGGCTATGGGACGTGTTGGTCGGCTGAGCCAAAGGCTATTTCTAAACCTTTGTAGGTTCGGTCGGCTAGGGCTAAAGTGCAGTCGGCCAGTCTTGGTGATTGGTCGGCTAAGGGCCTTTTGTGCTTTGTTGGCCAGTTGGCTGAGCATTAAGAATTGGCCAAATAGGATAGGTCGGTCGGCTGACCATTTTAGTTCATTTTGGGGTCGGTTGGCCGAGCTTGACCAAAATTACAATATTGCCCTTAGGGCATAGTCGGTCGGTTGAGGTGTTTAAAACGTGAATATGTCAGCCGACCGAGGTTAGTAAAAGTGCCCAAGGGTTGGGACATTGTGGTTAATTGATATGTAATTTGCATTATGGTGGTTTGTAACAATAAGTCCAATAAACTTCTTGACCAACATAATTGATATATATATATATATATATATATATATATATATATATATATATATATATATATATGCCAATGGCGTTTTCCAAATAGAATTTATATAGTTGTCAAGGACTCGATTCCTTCCATAAATTAAATTCGATTCAAAATCTCAAATCAATCTTAAGTATACCTTTTGTAAATATCACTCTAATTTCATTTTTTTTCTCAATTTGGAAATCTTTCCTTTCCATCCGAACCCCAAACAATTTCAAATCTAATTAGTTGACTTATCACCTAGATACTCTCTCTCTTCAAATCATTTCACAAAGATATAGGATTTGGCCAAGATGAGAGTTGACACTTTCGTCTTGAATCTCATCGTTGATTGACACTAATTTTAGCGATCAAAGGATATAAAACTCTTTCAATCTCAAATATTTGTCATTTTAAGCCCTCAGCCTAACTGGAAAGGTATTTGGACCACCCAGGTCCACCCTCTTTCATCTCAAAGCCACACGCAATGTTAGGTTTGGGCATGCAAGGAGAATATTCCATACATATCTCTCCATTTAAAGATTCACATTCTAAATAAAATGTCAATTTTCTTTTATCTCAACAAAACTTCCTTTTTTTCTCTCTCTAAACTATAGTCTTAAAAATATTACAAAATTAAATGTTGTCTTACCTTATAGGGATTTTGAGACCTCCTTTGATCACATTATTTCCTTTCAAAAACTTAATAAATAAGATTTTGTGAAAATAAGAGGTTGACATTTTTCATCCCAAATCACATCATTGATTGATGTTGACTTGGGTGGTTGAGGAAGAAAAACTTGTTTAATTTTAATAATTTCCTTTTTAAGCCTTCGAACTAATAAGGAAAGTTTTTGGACCTTTCTCTCCCTTCCCGAAATTACATCATACTTTTTTTTTGGATTACGCATCGGATTTCTACGTGTCCGTTTTACGGTCCACATGACTAATCCCTTGCTCTTTGAAGCCGACCCCACAACTCCAAAAGGAGGTAAATTTCAGGAATCTAGGGACGGAAACGAACCCGAGAGGATTTGAACACCTGATCTCGTGAGAGACACTCCCGCAGCCCGCACTATCACCTGAATCACACCCTGGGGGTAAAATCACATCATACTTAACGTTAGGTTTGGGTGCCAAGAGAAATACTCTATCAATTCACTCTCCTCCCCTTATTGGCTTAAAAGTATAGGATAAATATTTGACCATCAATAGCAAGCATTCTAAAAATGGATGTTGTTGGATACTTAATACCTTCCCTACACATAACCAGCTTGTGTCTCCATATGTAGATGATAGGAGTCATATTTGAAAAATATTAAGGTTTCCTCGCTTTATCCCTTCCTCAAAAGATGAGGTGGTGACTCCATATTTTTGTCCCTCCAATCCATTCCCATCATGTCGTACATCAAACGAAATCCATTGTTGACAAACATTATATAATATTAATTTGCAATTTAACTTTTTAACTACTATTATTAATTGAATTGATGAAGAACAATTGAAGCAATAATTTGCATAATCTTTGTTAATAAAATAATTAATTCATGAAAAATAATTAAACTAATTAACATTTTCAAAAATCTCATAAATAAAATGATTAATATTTTTGAACCTTCACATAAATTTATAGTTTAATTTTTGTAACTTCCAATAACAATTAAATTAATATTTTTGCAACTGCTAGTAATAATTAATAATTTATTAATTTGCTTTTGACCCTGTGATGATATTAAATGTCAGTAAATAATATTCTTTTATTTTTTGATTTTCTAAGAGTTTCATGCTTAGGAAATTATATCTAGTTCCAAGATTACTCATGAGTTTATTTACTTTATTGTAATATAAATCTAAATTTTGTGAATGATAATTGAGTTAATTTCTAATCATTGTTAAAAATGAATTAATTTATGAAATAATAAATAATTAAAATTTTGAAACACCCATAAATAAAATGATTACTATTTGATTTGAAGCTTTCCAATAAATTTATAATTTTTTATTTCCTAAAAGTTTCATACTTAGAGAGGGATATCTCGTGCCAAGAGTTAACTTATGAGCGTATCTCTATTAAAAACTTATTTTATAATTTTAGTAATAATTAAAAAATATTAGTTTAAAAAATTAATTTTGAAATTTAGTTTTATAATTGATATTAATGATGAATTAATAATTTAGTAGTGATTGAATTAATAATTTTTATAATTATTAATAAATGAATTAATTTATGAGGTAATAAATAAAATGGTTAATAATATGAAAAGTATCTATGAATAAAATAATTACTATTTTAAAACCATCCCATAAGTTTATGATTAATTTTTTTAACCGCTAAAAATTGAATTAATATTTTATTAAATTCTAATTAACATTAATTACATAATTCAAAAACAGTATGAATATTAAAAAGACACAAAATTAAAACAATGAAGTCAAAACAAAAATTAAAAAAAATTGATATAATCCCTTTTATATTTCAAGTATTCAATAATTCAACTATAATAAAGGATATTATAAGGTGATAATTTTCATAAAGTTCATTTAGCAATTTAGCAGTCAAGTGAAAATACCCCAAATATTGCAATCAAATAATTTTTGTGGGTTATGTTTAATTTAACCATCCTTCTCTATGTTTCTCTATTGAAGTTACTACATATTTTTTTTTAAATAATTTTGTAATTTATTTTCTTAAATTGGTAATACAATAATTGAATTAATGCTTTTCATAATCTCTATTAATAACTGAATTAGGAATTTTAGAAATCATTAATAAATAAATTTTTTATTTAGAATTTAATTTTTAAAGTGTTATTAATAATAAATCAATAATTTATTAATGGTTTATTCAATAATTTTTATACATGTTGTTCACAAATGAATTAATTTATGCAACAATAAATAAAATGACTAATATTTTAAAATTTTCCCATTAATAAAGTGATTAGTGTTTTGAAAATTTTCCATAAATTTATAATTTAATTTCCATGACCAAAAATATTAATTGAATTAATATTTTTGGAACCACTAATAATCATTAAATTACTTTATGAAATAACAAATACTATAGTTAATATTTTAAAATTATGTTATAAATTTACTAATTACTATTAAAAACCTCCTTATAATTTTTTTGATTCAATTTTTAATTGATATAATATTTGAGGTAATATTTTTTTCGTAATCAATATTAATAATCAAATTAATAAATTAATTACTAAATTTTGTAACAACTAGTATAATTAATTTATGGCATAGTAAATAGATATATTAATTGTTCAAATAAATAATTTTTACTATTATAATCCATAAAAAAATGCTATTACTAGTGTTTCGTAACTCTTTTTAAGAATTGAATAATAAAATGTATATTCATTTTTTACTTATTATTGCATTATCATATTTTAATCTTTAACATATAAACTTTTTAAATTCACGTGGGATCTCTGCTAATAATCACAATTTTAACAACTAAAAATATATGTATTAATTCAAATTATCAAGTATCTATTTCTCACTTATATTAAATAAAAATGAAACATAAATGCAATATTCATTTAATTTTTTTCTTTACATTTCTTTGCTAACAAACACCTCATCAAACTTTTTGAAGTAGAGAAATGAAAAAAAAAAAAAAAACACATTTAATAATAAATATTAAAAATTGAATTTATTTGGGAAACATCATGAATGCCCTTTAATTTTTGAAATTGACTTGATCCCCAAAACATTCAATTTCTAAAACTAACTCCATTCTCACCTAAATTTAACACTACACAACTTTAAAGCATATAATAACAAATAGATGAACTCTTTTTTTTTTTTGATTATGTAGGAACTCCAGCCATCAACGAGACTTACGAACCCTCTGATGCGACACCAAACCTACGGATTAGCATCCTCCGCCCTCAAGTCTCGTTGATTAGGGTAAAGTTCGGATGCGGACACGATTTCTGTGCATCAGTTGGATTTGAAATTATATTGGATTTAAATAAGATGTAATGTAAAATTAAATTAAAATTTGTTCAAATCCACTCAAATTTAAATTTAAGGTCTGAAATTCATGCTCCATTAAAATAGAAAACAATCACCATGGATGCACCATTCTCGGACCTCCACACCTCCACGGTTATTGAAGATGGAGTACAGACTCCTTGCATTGTAGGTTAGCTTCTATCTTTCTACTTTCTTTTTTTAATATTTATAAAATTTCAAACAAATGAAACTCTAACCGAAAGAAAGAAGGCAATGATACCGAGCTGCCTATTTAGTAGCAAGCGAGAAAGAGAAACTACAAACAGAAAATGGAGAGGCTCCAACCATTTGGCAATGATTGGTATTAGTCTTAAGCTGAGATATGTATGGCAAACACGATATTGTTTTAATAGGATGGCCATTAAAGAGGGTTTTGTCTTTTTGACACAATTTAAAGAATTTAGAGTTATTTTCAGCATAAGAAAATGTTAGAGAGATAAAGGAAAATTTTAATTTATTTGAATACTTGTTGGAGGGTGAAATTGGAATTACAAAACTTGTTTTGGAGAGGAATTTGAAAAGGTGGAATGTTTGGGTTATTTAAGGCATAAAAAAATGATTGAGACATGTTGACCCTATGGGTCAAATCTCGATTTTGATAATAACAAATACTGGTAATTGATGGCTATCAAGTTTGTGTGCAGGTATATATTCGTAGATACCTTGACGACACATGAAGAAGAGCATGAAGACCCTAAATATCATTTTGTGTTGTAATTCATTATTATTCAATTTGGGTTTGTAATAATAATTAGGAAAAATGGTTTGTAATAATCAATGTTTTACCTGCATGATAGGGTAGATAAGCTCAAATGACCATAAGGAAACCAAATGACCGTAGGGCATCCTTTGGTCGACTGACACCGAATTTTTTCGGTGTCCTCAAAAGACCTAGAATGACCCTAGGATTCACATGCATGCATAAACATATATGCTTATATAATAGGGTGATTGCATAATTAAATTGAACTGAAATACACTTAAGTTGCATTTTCGGTCGACCGTACTACTTAAGTACAAATTCTCTCAGTCGACCGAATTGGTGCTGGCTCAACAGTTTGACCACTGCTCGGTTGACCAAACTTACCAGTTCATTCTCACACGGTCGACCGAACTCTCTCCGAATCAAATTTGACCATACGGTTGACCGAGCCTAAATTGTATGCCATCCACTTGGTCGACTGAGTTCACACATGTGAGAACTCATTGGTTCGGTCGACCGAATTACTTAGTTCAAAACCTCTTGGTCGACCGAACCGCGCAGTAAAGAAAAATCACCTTGGAAACCTAGTATCCGGTTGACCGAACTTCTAGTTCAATTTATGCCTGGTCGACTGAACGTGCACAACTCGATCAATCGAACCTTACTTCGGTCGACCAGTGCTCTCAGGTTGCCCTAATATTTTTACCATGGTTAAAATAATAAAACGAGTTAAATTGGCTAAATTGTTTTAAAACAATTATAATAATTCCTTATATGTCCTGGATGGCTATAATCAAGGGGTTGTCTATATATAACCCCTCATTTGGAATAATTAGCATTAGATTAGTAAAAGTGATTAGGAAAATTTCTCTCAAATATTTTATACCCCCTTTGCTATATACTCAACATTCCAAGCAAATTTTTACACACTCTCTTTGATTCTTCTTTGCAAAACCATCTTTGATAAAGAGAGCTTTTATTGTATCCTCTTAATTTGCATTATTGTTGCAACTTGAAGAGTGAATATATTTGTGTGTTTTCAAACATTATTTTAAAGCTAGTATATTCTCTCATTTATTACTGTTGAAATTATTTTTAGAGAGTTAGCTTGAGTTGATCCCAGATTATTTCATTGATAAATATTATTTTGGGATAACTTGTTTGAACTTGTGAATCTTGCATTATTGTTGCAAGTATTCAAAGGCTGGGTCCCGTACTTTGTGAAATATTTTTCAAACAAGCTTGATTTCGAATATCTCTTGTGTTAGAATCTTGAGAAAATCATCTTAGAGATATTTTGATTACATTCTCTGAAAATCTTTGAAACACTATTTGTGATTGATATATATATATAGTTTCAAAAATAGATTGCAAACACACTCTCACACTTGGATTGACTAATGATATTATCTTGAGCGTTGTAGTATTATCCGTACTAAGCTTATAGTTCTTATATTATTGATGTGCATTGATTGATTGATTATACTGTGCTTAGTCATACATAATCTGCTTAATGTAAGAAGCATTTCTGTGTACACAAAAATTGTATTTTAAATTTGTTGTATTCCAGGCACGGGCTTGAAGAGGGAGACTAGCATTGTTGAATAGTCCCGGACTGGCTTAGACTTGGTTAGGAAAGTTAGGTGCGCCATCCTGGTAAGGCATGTTGGTTGAGGTCAGCCCCTTGAATTGACCTGATTGTAACCGGTGCCGCTCCGCCCGTTAAGTGAGCCATTAGTGGAATCATTGGGCTTGCGAGCTAGAGGCAAGGACGTAGGCACAGTTGGCCGAACCCTGATAACATATTGTGTGTTCGTTTATATTTCTGTACTTTACATTTACCGCACGTGTATGTTATGATGTGAATGCTGCGCTTGATTTAAATTTCCACATATTATATTTATCGGCGCATTTGGGATTGCATAGAAAGACCTTAGGTTGTATTATACGACTATCTTGTTTAATCTAGAAGATAAATTTTAAAATTCCAATTTACCCTCCTCTTGGAAATACACCAATTCCAACAGGACATAATAAAATATTTTATTTTACTTGAATATTTTGGAGGGTAAATTTGAAATTACAAAACTTGTCATATCTAAGACTACTAATTTGGGTTTTTCTTTTTCATAAACAGTAAAATATGTATGTGTACTAATACATTAAAACAGGTTGTCATTGATTCAAGATTGTCCAAATCTCGAATCCTAATTTTTTAGAATTTTTGTCATTTTATGTTGTAAAAAAATTATTAATAAGTCAACTCTCATTGCTCCATTTGCATTCCTTCCATGAATCCACCTTTCATGCCCAATCCTTTCCCATCCTTTTTAAAAAAATAAAAATAAAAATAAAAATCATACGTTGGAGGTTTGGACTCCTTTCTCTCATCTGTCAATTTATTTTAAAATATGTTGTAAAAATTAATAAATTAATAAGACAATTATCATTACTTGTTTTGCATTATTTTTTCCCTTCCCTACATCCACTTTTATTCCAAAATTCTCTCTCATCTTCTCTCCAATGATAAATCACATGCTCTCTCTGTAACGCCTCGGCCTTTAATACGGCCCCAGAGTGCTACTATACATGCATAATCTGTACAAATCCTGATAACATACACATCTACTCGCCCTAAACAGGGACATACAAGTATTTCATAATGATCTGTACTCACATAGATTGCGGAAAACATAACATTCATATGGTTAACAACCCAGTACTCATACAGAAACTTACGCTAACTAATAGGACCCTATGCTCCACAGCCTCTCTAGGCAACTAGGACTGATTTCCTATAACTCCTGAAAACAAGGTTGTAAAATTGGGGTGAGACACTTTTTAGTAAGAAGGAAGATATTACATCAGTGTGTGACTGTACAGTTATATTCTTGTTTGAAAATAGTTACATAAATTGCACATTTTCAATACTATATATATATATATATATATATATATATATATATATATAAGTTCCTAATAATGTATAACCCAACATCATTATAGGTGAGAGTTCCTGAGGTTAGGGCAGGGTAGATGCCCATACACTGTACGATCCCTCCACCCGGTACTCAGACCCGTGACTTCGCCCAGTAAAGCTTTTAAATCATGTATATACATATTTAGAACATCGTCCACCTTGAACCTATCATAACTATGCCAGTAACTCCCTGTGGCAAGGGTTGTGCGACAAGAAAACACTGATCAAAACCTGTACGTATAGGCATCATCAGGCATCATAACATACTGCAGTCCAACTTGACCATCACCACCCTGATCCCTTTTGACCAGTGACCCTTTTTACCAAGCCTTCTACTAGGTACCCATACTGAACAATAACTACGTGTGGTTGCATTGTACCTCTGTTTTGGCAACGGTACCGAGCCTACATAATATAAGCTTTTTAAGGCTTCATGTACTATTGAAACAAGCTGCGGTCCTAATATCATATATATAATTTACATTAAAAATAATAACTTGTGCAATTCCAGTATTTTCATAATCTCATTCATACATACTTTCATTCATATTGTGGTAAAAATTGGCTCGTAACCTCTCGATTTTACCCTTTTTCTCATACTTGGCACGGTATCTAACCAGCACATGTTTTCTGCAATTTCTAATAATCACTTGGAACCTTAGTCCCCATAGTTTATATACATACATCTCAAATCAATATAGATTCAATTCATATCATACGTCACACTTATTTGATCACATATATACATTTCATATAAACCGGTTCTTAAAATATCATTTCTACTGCTATCAAGAGTTTCAAGCATCTCCCACTTTAATTTTAGTGCAAATAAAGTAGTTTAAGAAATTTGGAGATCATATGCCAAAAACCCCATTTTTGCCAAAATCGTGAAATTGTGAAAACCGTAAGAATCAGCATTTATACCTGGTAAAACTTTGCAAATAAACAGTCAATAAGTACATATAAACATAAGCTACATATCTTGTGGTTTCTTTTTCTAAAAATACTGATGTAAACAAATCCCTTTACCTTTTAACGCAAAAACTGAAACACAAATGAATCGATCGAAAACAATGACACAGAAACCTCAAAATCTAAAAATCGAAGAACAATACTTCAATATAATCCTATTTACTACAGATCTACCGAATCGAAAACAAATTCAGATCCTTACCTCAATTTTAAGGAAAATCCCAAAAATTCTCAAAACGATGATCTGATCCACTATAACTATAAAGTTTCTCCTTCTGATCCACGCAGGAACCTACGATTGTCGAAATGACCGACGAATGGCGAAGAATCGTAGTGAGAGAGAGTGAGAGAGAACTCGTTGGTTCTAGAGAGAGAGAGAGAGATAGAGCTTTTGGGTTTTCTTAAACCTTAAGCAACCAAAAATGATATTTATAGAGTCTTTGACTGAGTCAAATTCGTAGACAAAGTGGCGCCTTCGTCGATGAGCCAGCCAGGCTTCTCGTGGTTGAAGCTCTTCCCTCGTCAACGAACCCCATTCAGATATTTTCTTTGGTTCACTTGGTATCTCTTCGTTGACAACTCTCTGAATTTTAGCGATGAAGAACTGAAGGGACTTCATTGACGAACATACTGCCCTCGTCAACGAACTTTGCTGGTATTCCCTTTTTACCCATTTTTTATTTATTTTCCTTATTTACGAGTTCGAGACTCTACAATCTCCCCTTCTTATAAAAATTTCATCCTCGAAATTTTCTAATAGATACCACACCTATTCTACACTTACGGATTAGTCCTACTGAAGAGTCGGTAGCCACCCACATAACAGTTCCGGTCCAAGTTTATTACATACCCTCACATATGGCAGAGGAATACCGTGGTTACAACATGACATTTCGGGAGATTACATACACATACAAAAGTCTCCCGAAGATCGTACTATTTAATCTAAACCACCTATACTACTATACATAGTTACGCACCATAAAATAACTGTGGGTACTTTTGGCGTATCTCTGACTCTAGTTCCCATGAAACTCCATTGCATGGTTATGCTATAATACCTTCACTAGAGGTATTTCCTTAGTCCGTAACTACTGAACTTTCCTGTAACGACTTGTTAATAAAATAAAATCTTTTCCCCTATTTTAACACCAAATATTAACCTAAACAGCGGAAAGCCATATACATAAACATAACCATATAAATTACAATACTAGAGCGTCTAAATATCCCATAAATTATACATATATCACTGTTCTATTCTCCTTAAAATTATTCCCTATTGAAGTCAGGGCATACAAAAATACTACCCAAAAATACTACTCACCCTTAATAGGGAAGACTAATAGCCCCTCTACCTGCGAGTCTGATCCGCTCGCCTAGCTAGTTCACCTGAAAAATAATTCAACACTGGGGTGAGACGATGCTCAATAAGACGAAACATGCTATTGCTAGTGTGTGGCTACTGAGTTATATTTCTGTATAAATAATCCGATTTTAAAAAAATAATATCATGGATAACTGAAAATGTAAATGCTGGTATAAATAATATATATTAAAACTATATAAATTTACTTTTCATAATACTACTACTATTTCTGGAAATCTACTTATACTTATAATATTTGAGAAAATTTCCCTAGATGACTGTATGTCATGATTTAACCCCTCATGATAGGGTTGTGAGGCCCGAAGGCGGGACCTATCCTAGCTTGCCGACCAGAGTAAGTCAACTGAACTCCGACAGTCTGATCGGCCCCCTCAATCCATATCTGATGAAGAGCCTGTACCGACGTGGGCACGATCGACCTCATACTACTTACTAAGTAAAGTGGTTGCACTCTGAACTGAATGTCTGTCGCTACTGTATCGTGCTCTGCTGAATCTGATCCATCAGGGTCTGATACTATATAGGTAGCTGATATCTTTAATATACTGTTTTATCATGATTTCTGAAATAACCATAACCCCATAGAATTTATCTGAAATTCTAAATTAACTGACTGAAAATCTGATTTCTGTATAACTAAACTGTTATCTGTATAACTAAATATTGGGGCGTTATGCTACTGAAAAACTGATTATTCTGAAATTATTGAAAATACATTTTTCTGAGTATACTGTATACTGAAAGTCCTTTATTCTATAAGCATGTAAATATCATGGTATTTTTATTCATAAATTGTAAACATGGTATTCATGGTTTGTATAAATACGGTACTGTACTCTAATCAACTCAAGGCACACTAATAAATATTATCATAATCAGGCTCTGAAAACTGTATGTATAATTTGAATAATAATTTGATAACAACCTATATTTTGTATTGAAATCATGATGAAGTTTCCTAACATAACATGTTTCCCTTATTTGACTACTGGAAAGCCCCTACTGAATATTGGTCTTACACCTACAGGGTTTCCCACTCAACTCCTTGAAAATAACATTCACCAGAACAAAACATCATTATTTCTTTGTTTACTTCATTTCCTACAACTGCTGGAAAGCCTAATTTTGAATAAAAGACCTTACCCCGAACTTGGGGAGAAATTCAATTTGATCCCACCGATGATCCGCCCTGGTAAACTTGGAGAGAATTTCACCAGGAGCATCGTGGTGGCCTCAGATCATTGATCCATTGATTGATAGGGTAGAAATCGAAGAGAGAGGGAAGAAAACTGTAGGAGAGAGAGAGGGGAAGATTTTCGCTGAAGGTTCTACGATTAAACCTAATTTAGGGCTATTTATACTGCGACGTTCGTTGACAAGTCACGTCATCTCATCGACGAGGTCTAGAAGGAGGTATGTCGACGAATACCATCTCCTCGTTGACAAAATTCAAAATTCGAAAAACACCTGCTCGGTATTTTCTCATTGACAAAATGCTTCATCGTTGACGAAGTCCTCATATACCCTCGTCAACGAATCCCCTGTGTTCATCGACGAGGCCCTAGTAAAATTCTTGGGTTATTACATTCTCCCTCCCTTATAAAAATTTCTTCCTCAAAATTTACTTATTCATATGATTCAACACTCGTTAAGGTAAAATTGTGAAATAAAGAATGATAAAACTGAGAAACGGAACCGTGTGAGTTAATAATATAAATAATTAGGGTGAAGTGTAACTCTCCACATGAGGGCTTACTAAGTAAGGTGAGTGCCCTGATAGGTATCAGATGTAGCCATACATGACTGCATAACATGTTAGGGCAGAGGGAAGCTACCTGTATAGGCGGGTAATCTTTTCTATTCTCAGGAAATTCGTAGGTAAAATGTGTTAGAATGATTGATTTTGAGAAATGATTTTAAAGCTTATAAAAGCTTGTGTTGTATATCTATATAATTATGAGAATATATTTATTAGTGTATTTTCTCAAATGAAATGTTGTTTTGAAAAGTAAAGCATGTTATAACTGAACTTATATGGCCACACATTGTAAATAATTTATTCCTTCTTACTGAGATGTGTCTCACCCAAATTATTTAAATTTTTTAAGGAACAGGGATAGGTCAGGTGATAGAGTTCCGTGACCATTAGGAGCTGAGACCCTGATACACAAGGTAGGTTTTTAGACTAGGGGAGGTGTAATTCCCCTAGTGTTGAGTAGTTTTTGAGTCTGTTCTAGTGATGTTTATATACATATATGTTGATACTCTGGGGATTGTATTTTGACTGGTATGTATATACAGCCTTCCGTTGTTAGGTTGTATAACTGAAATAACTGTTTACCCGGTACCCAATGTGGGTCGGGTCATATGAATGGTAATAGGGTTGTTGACGGGACTGATTTAGGGATGTGACGATGAAGTGAATATTTATTTATTCATTTTTTTAAAAAAAATTTACAAAAATCGGGGTGTCACATTTTGGTATCAGAGCCTAGGTTGCCAGGTTCTGCAGACTTTAGTGGATAGCGGAATACAATACCAGAGTATAGGAGTGGATTTTGAGGAAAATAGGAGATGGGTAGATGGAAATGTGAGTTAGTGGTTGTTAGAGGATGAGGTGAGAATTTAGGGTTCTATCTTGCAACCTAGAGACAGGAGTACCGGGGTTGTTTATGTGTTTTTCTTGGGGTGATGATTTCAGGAAAATCATGGATACTATCGCTGTGTCTTGTTTCTGAGTGGTAGGACTGAATTTTAAATGCGGATTATGGATGTGGAGATAAATGATCATAGAAGAGTAATTTAATATTTATAATAGTGTATGGGTTGTGTGATAGTAATTGTATGCTAAGATTGATTGCTCTATTTTCAAGATGGATCCGGGGAACAGTAACACGAATGCGGGAGTTAATGGAGTAGGACCTTCTAGTATGGGTGGTGCAGACCCTGATGTAGTGTTGCGTAGTGTCACTTAGCAGGTGATGGCTGAGATGGCCAGGAGCTTGGGGGAGCGGAGTTGCATAATCGAGCAGTTCACACGTATGCGACCCCGTCTTTTGTTGGAAGAGAGGACCCATTGGTGGCAAAGAACTGGGTTCAGGACATAGATGATATACTGGCAGTGTTCTCATGTATAGATGAGCAGAGGGTGTTATTTGCCAAATTTAAATTGACCGGGGAGGCAAAGTGTTGGTGGAGGTCGGTGAGGTTATTATGGGAGCAAAGGCCTGACCCTGTAGTGATGACGTGGAGTCGCTTCAGGGAGATTTTCTTCGAGCGGTATTTTTTCGCTACAGTTAGGTGTGCAAAGACATCAAAGTTTCTATATCTGGCATAGGGGTCTATGACAGTGCAGCAGTATGCAAGGAGATTCGTGGAGTTGTCCCGATTCGCCCCGTATCTAGTGCCAGATGAGGAGAGGAAGACAAGGAAGTTTGAGAAGGGCCTGAGACAGAACTTGTATGAGCAGGTGATAGGTTTTTGAGCTCAGACTTTCTTAGAGATAGTGGATAGGGCTGCGGTGATTGAGAGCGGCCTACAGAAAGGCGCAACAGCACAGACCCAAAGAAAGAGGCCCGCACCTTTTGATTTTTAGGTAGGGTCCAGTCAAGGGCTAGGGAGGAGATATGATAGCAGAGGAGGATGAAGATAGAGGGGAGGAGATTGAGTAGTGCAGGGCAGAAAAATGCCCCCTCCTTGTCCCAAATGTTTGAGGAGGCACCTAGGAGAGTTTTGAGCGAGGGAGGTTGTTTGCTTGCCACTAGCCTGGACATATCGCGAGGAACTGTCAGGCACTGCCAGGAGTAGCGGCTGCTCCTTGACCATACAGAGGAGGCTATCAGACACCTTGAGGTGGACAACATAAGAATATTGCTCTGGCACGAGTGTATGCACTGACGCCAGGAGATGCAGAGGCGGCAGGAGATATGGTGACAGGTACTGTTTCAATACTGTCATTTAAAGCTACTATCTTGTTTGATTCAGGGGTGACTCATTCTTTTATCACCCGAAAATATGTTAAGTTGTGTGGGTTTGAACCTCAACAGTTAGATATTAGTCTGTTTGTTGCTACGCCGACTGGGGCTGTAGGGATATGTAGAAAGGTACTCAGGGACTGTCCAATGGATATTTAAGGGAGGTCTTTGTTAGCTAATCTGGTGGTTTTAAAGATGCATGGGTTTGAGATAATTTTGGGTATGGACTAGCTAACTGCCAACTATGCCAGCATTGATTGCCATTAGAGAGAGGTAATGTTCAGACCTCTAGAGGGATAGGAGTACAGGTTCGTGGGATCACGTGTGCGCACCCCACCTTAGTTACTATTTGCTATTCAGGAACGTAGATTGCTATCATAAGGCTGTCAAGGATATTTAGCCCGTGTGAAGGCAGTATCAGAAGGGGAGCTAACGGTGGAGGATATCCCAATGGTGAGGGATTTTTCTGATGTATTCCTAGAGGATTTATTGGGACTACCTCCTGATTGTGAGGTAGAGTTTGTCATTGATCTAGTTCTGGGGACAGTGCCGATTTTGAAGTGCCGTATAGAATGGCATCGGCAAAATTGAAAGAATTGAAAGAGCAGTTACAGGAACTGTTAGATAAAGGGTTTATTCGGCCTAGTGTGTCGCCTTGGGGAGCATCGGTTTTATTTGTGAGGAAGAAGGATGGGTCAATGAGGTTGTGCATTGACTACAGGGAAATAAATAAAGTAACTATCAAGAATAAATATCCACTCCCGCTTATCAATGATTTGTTTGACCAGTTATAAGGGACGTAGATCTTTTCGAAGATAGACTTACGTTCTATGTACCATCAGGTGAAAGTCAGGGCAGAAGATGTTTCGAAGACAACATTTAGAACACGGTATGGTCACTATGAATTTCTGGTTATGCCGTTCGATTCAGCGAATGCTTCTGCGGTGTTTATGGATTTGATGAACATGATCTTTCACCAGTACTTAGACTAGTTTGTGGTAGTTCTTATTAATGATATACTAGTGTATTCGAAGAGCCCAGAGGAGCATGAGGAGCATCTAGGTATAGTGCTACAGGTGTTGCGAGCTAAGAAGCTATATGTGAAGCTCAAGAAGTGCGAGTTATGGCTAGAACATGTTACCTTCATTGGAAACATTATATCCAGGGGTCGTATTTCTGTTGATTCGAGTAAGATTAAGGCGGTAGTAGACTGGGTACGACCAAAGAATGTGCATGAGATTTGGAGTCTCCTAGGATTGGTTGCACATTACTGCAGATTTACTAAGGGCTTCTCTAAATTGTCAGGCCCATTGACCAAATTGACCAAGAAGGGAGTGAAGTTTGAGTGGTCTGATGAATATGAGCAGAGCTTCTAGGAGTTGAAGCAAAGACTCATCATTGCACTTGTGTTGACGATTCCTTTAGGAGAAGAGGGGTTCATAATTTACAGTGATGCATCCCATAAAGGGCTCGGATGCATGTTGATGCAGCGATGGAGAGTGATAGCCTATGCCTCATGACAGTTGAAAGAATATGAGAAGAGCTACCTTACCCATTATTTGGAATTGGAGGCGGTTGTTTATGTGCTGAAGATTTGGAGGCATTATTTATATGGGGGTGGGTGTGAGATATTTATTGATCATAAGAGTTTAAAGTATTTTTTCATGTAGAAGGAATTAAACATAAGGCAGAGGAGATGCTAATAAAGGATTATGACTGCATTATTAGCTACCACCCGAGAAAGGCTAATGTGATTGTTGATGCTTTGAGCCGAAAATCAGTGGATTCCTTTGTGTATGCAGTGGAGATTCTCTAGATGGATCTAGAGAGGCTCAATGTGGAGCTAGTAGAAGGTGATCACCAGGCGTTCATTGCTGACTTGGTTTTACAACCGACTCTACAGGAGAGGATTAAAGCATCCCAGAGAAATGATGCAGAACTAGTAAAGCTTACGGGGAAGGTACATGATGGTTAGGAAATAGAGTTCAGCATCTCAGATGATGGAGCCTTGAGGTTCTATACTAGGTTATGCGCTCTTGCTGATCCTAAGATCAAGAAAGTTATTCTGGAGGAAGCACATCGGTCTTTGTATACTGCACATCCATGTAGCAATAAAATGTACAGAGATCTTTGAGAGTCCTTCTGGTGGAGCAACATGAAGACCGGCGGGATCATTGCAGCCACTCCACATTCCTGAGTGGAAGTGGGAGTATATAGCGAAGAATTTCATCACAAGATTACCACCGGCGCTGCATGGACAAGACATTATCTGGGTAGTGGTGGATTGACTAACAAAGACTGCCCACTTTTTGCCAATCAGAGTTAGGTACTCCATGGACAGATTGACTGAGTTATATATTCAGAAGATAGTTAGGCTCAATGACGTCCCAGTGTCCATAGTTTCAAACAGAGACCCACGGTTCAAATCTCATTTTTGGAAGAATCTGCAAGGGGCCATGGGTTCTCAGTTCTCATTCAGCACAACTTTTCATCCTCAGACAGATGGGCAGACAGAGAGGATGATACAGATTCTGGAGGATATGCTGCGAGCATGTGTGCTGGACTTTGGAGGTCGTTGGATGCAATATTTGCCACTAGTTGAGTTTGCGTATAACAACAGCTACCAGGTGAGCATTGGAATGGCACCATATGAGGCGCTATATGGCAGGATGTGCTGATCCTCGTTATACTAGGATGAGATTGGGGAGATATAGATATTGGGGCCAGAGCTAATACAGCAGAATCAGGATAAAGTCAGGCTTATTAGAGACAGGATCAGAATAGCACAGAGTCGGCAGAAGAGTTATGCAGATACTCGTCGGCGAGAACTGGAGTTTGACATATGAGATCACGTGTTCCTGAAGGTGGCGCCGATGAAAGGAGTTATGAGGTTTGGGAGGAAGGGTATGCTGAGCCCTAAGTATATTGGACGATTTGAGATTCTTGAAAGAGTGGGTCCAATTGCCTATAGTTTGGCGTTACCACCGTCTAGGATCCATGACATATTCGACATTTCTATGCTAAGGAAATATGTCCTAGACCCCTCCTATGTGATCAGATATGAAGCACTGGAGTTGGGAGATACTTTTGCTTATGAGGAAGTGCCAGTGCAGGTTCTTCATTAGAAGGAGCAGGAGCTACGCACGAAGAAGATTCCACAGGTAAAAGTTTTGTGGTGCAATCATGCCGTTGAGGAGGTTTCCTTGGAACTAGAGGATCAGATGCACCACAGATATCCATACTTATTCAGTGGAGTTTAGAGCTAAGCCAGTTAGAATAAAAGAAATAATATTGTGTACTTTTATTTGTATAGTGTAACGTAGGATAGATAGGGTTTTTAATTTTGAATGTGAATGATTTTGAGAGAATTTTAAATAGTTGTAATCTCCCAGAACCCTCGTTGTAACCACGACATTCCTCCGCCATAAGTTAGGCTAATTAATAAAATTGGAAGTGTTTTCTTTAAGGATGGGAAGCAGACGAATAGCGAATTTTGAGGACAAAATTTTTATAAAGAGGGGAGAATGTAATAACCTCACAAATGATTATACAAGATTAGTGGGGTGATTAAAAAAAATTAATTAATTAATTAATTAGTTAATTAAAATTAAATAAAAGGAAAAAATAATTAAAATTTTTTTATTGTTAAAATATATTATTATTAATATTAATTAAATATATATTATTATTATATTAATATATATTTATTTATTTATATCCTTCAGGAATGATCTTGAAGGAAGGAACAAAAAGGAAAAGAAAGGGAGGCATCCTGCATAGACACCCCCCCTTCTAAAGTACCTCTCTCTCTCTCCTCTCGTTCTCTCTCCCTCTCTCCTCGGTTTCGTGACAGATTTTTGCCCGATCAAAAATTAGAGGATACCGTTGAACTTCATTTTTCGTTGCCGTCAATTCTACCGGAGTAGATTGGTTGTGGGAGTGGCGTAGGCATATCTCTGGGGTAAGCCAATTTCTCCTTTTTCTTCAATTTCTTGCAAATTATAAGTCCGATTAACAAACGAACACCACCACGAGAATCTAGGGGTAATTCTCTACAAGTTTAGTGGATCAGATTTCTCGTGGGGTCGTTGTGGGCATAACTCGAAATTTGGGATATGGGGGTTATTAAGAGGCTTATTTTTAATTAATTATGGTTAATTTAGAAATGCTAGAATATTGAGCATCTAAAGTTGAAGTAGAATTTTTGAAATTTAGGGTCCGGGAGAGCGCCATGGGTGTAATTTTTGGACCTGCAGGCATAATTCAGAAAATTAAGTGGGGGTGTTAAATATTAGTTCAAATGTTAACTTGGGATGTATGGAGTCCAGGGAAGGTTAAATGAGTATTATTTTGGGAAAATGAGTTAATTAATTTGGAAAAAATGCAAATTTCAAGATTTGAGTTTCGGGAGCCAAGGGTGTAGAATTTGGGTGTTAACGAGATTCTTAGTAAGCCAGGTAAGGGAAATAAAATATAACAGTATTTTTAGAATTACTGTGTGAATTAATATATGAAAATGAGCATATGGTATTTTTCTTGAAAATGATTATGATATAAATATTAGATAAATTGTGTGACATTTGAGTAATATTAAATTGTGAATATTAGATTAAAACTGCGTGGTATGACTTATATTGAAAAATGTGAAATATAACGATGAGTAATTTCTGAGAAAATATTGAAATGAGAATTATTGTTGTGATTAGTGGAAAATAATGGAATGTGGTATTTATATGTGAGTAGAAATGATTTGCATAAAAATTGAGATTTTGCGAATTATTGATATGAGTATTTTGAGAAATGTTGAAATATGTGAAACACAATATATATTATTATGAGATGATGAAATGTGCACAGAAAATGATGAGAATATTTATAGTGAACTGAATTAAGATATACTGAATTATGATTGTTGAAATGCCAAAACCGCATAATGATTGCGGGTATGTGGTAGGGAACCCTAATGGATGGTTATAATATTGAGCATGTTACTGTTGCTAGTGGTGTAGTGCAACCACACGGACTCTTGGAGCGTGTGACGTGACAGTCGACTGTGCCATTTTGTAGGGTTGTTGGGCCCCCTGAGTTCAGATCAGGGCTATAGGCCGGCTAGTACAGAAGCGATATGTGATATGATATTTGATCTAACCGGGTCGGCCAATTGCGGTTAGATCCAGCCTTCGGGCCGCACAACCTTGACCATGGGGGGAAACATGGTGTGAAAAGAAAGATCCTCAGGGTAGCCATAAGTTATAGACGCGATGTTGGTACGAGGTACCAAGGATACTCATGAGCTGGATAGTAAAATGGAATGGAAAGTGAAAGAATGATAAAATTGGCTAAAATGAGAAATGAAACAAATAATGGTAATTGAGAAATAAAGAATGATAAAATTGAGAAATGGAACCATGTGAGTTAATAATATAAATAATTAGGACGAAGTGAAACTCTCCGCTTGAGGGCTTAATGAGTAGGGTGAGTGCCTTGATAAGTATTAGATGTGGCCATACCTAGCTGCATAACATGTTAGGACAGAGGGAAGCTACCTGTATGGGAGGGTAATCTTCCCTATTCTTAGGAACTTCGCAGGTAAAATGTGTTAGAATGATTGATTTTGAGAAATGATTTTAAAGCTTATAAAAGCTTGTGTTGTATATCTATATGATTATGAGAATATATTTATCAGTGTATTTTCTCAGATGAAATGTTGTTTTGAAAAGTAAAGCATGTTATAACTGAACCCATATGACCATACACTGTAAATAATTTATTCCTTCTTACTGAGACGTGTCTCACCCCAATTATTTAAATTTTTTAGGGAATAGGGATAGGCCAGGTGATGGAGCTCCGTGACCATTGGGAGCTGAGATCCTGACACACAAGGTGAGTTTTTGGACTAGGGTAGGTGTAATTCCCCTAGGGTTGAGTTGTTCTTGAGTTTGTGCTGGTGATGTTTATATACATGTATGTTGATACTTTGGGGATTGTATTCTGACTGGTATGTATATACTGCCTTCCACTAATAGGTCGTATAATTGAAATACTTGTTTACCCGGTACCCAATGTGGGTCGGGTCATATGAATGGTAATAGGGTTGTTGACATGATCAATTTAGGGCTATGATGATGAAGTGAATATTTATTTGTTTATTTTTTAAAAAAAATTTACGAAAATCGGGGTGTCACATTTCTGATCTAATACCTATACTGGTACCTCCTCATATGATAAGGCGCCACTAATCTCTAGAGGTTCGTTACTCAGTACGTGTGATGGATTTGACACATACTTCCTTAGCACTGATACGTGGAACACATCATGGACTCTGGATAGTGCTGGGGGTAAAGCCACTCGATACACAACCAAACCTATCCTTTCTAGGATCTCGAAAGGCCCAATATACTGATGGCTTAGCTTCCCCTTTTTTCTAAACCTCATCACCCCTTTCATCGGAGCGATCCTTAAGAATACCATACTTCCTACCTCAAACACTAACTCTCGTTGGTGAGTATCAGCATAACTCTTCTACTGACTCTAAGCTGCCTTAATTCTTTCCCTAATCAACTTGACCTTTGTAAAGGCTTGCTGAATCAGTTCCGGACCCAATATCTGCCACTCACCTAATTGATCTTAGTACAATAGAGATCGACACTGACGACCATACAATGCCTCGTAAGGTGCCATCTCTATATGAGCCTGGTAACTGTTGTTTAATGCAAACTCAACAAGTAGTAGATACCGTATCCAACTATCACCAAAGTCTAGTACGCAAGCCCGCAACATATCCTCTAACATCTGAATACTCCTCTCAGGTTGCCCATTTGTCTGCGGGTGAAAAGACGTATTGAATGTCAGTTGTGATCCCAAGGAATCCTGTAGACTCTTCCAAAAACGAGACATAAAACATGGATCTTGTTCCAAAACAACAGAAATAGGAATACCATGGAGTCGTACAATCTCCTACACATACAACTCAGCCAGCCTATTCAATGAGTAGCTGACTCTGATTGGAATAAAATATGTAGTCTTCCTCAGCCAATGAATTACAACCCATATAACATTCTGCCCATATACCGCCGTAAGTAACCTCATCACAAAATCCATCGAGATGTGCTCCCACTTCTACTTGGGGATGTTAAGTGGCTAAAGTGGTCCTATTGAGCTCTGGTGCTCTACATTAACCCCCTGACACGTCAGACACTGCTCTATGAATCGAACGATCTCTCTTTTCATGTTCGACCACCAGAAAGATTCCCTTAGGTTCCGATACATCTTCGTACTACTAAGATGTATGGTGTAGAGCGAACGGTGTGCCTCCTTTAGAATGACTCGTTTAATCTTGGCATCATTCGGTACACAAACCCTACTGTGAAATCTTAATATCCCATAACCAGAGATACTGAAATCCGGCTTTAACCTACTCTAGACTCGTTCCATAACCTCAACCAGCTCTGGATCCTCATTCTGCACTACTCAGATCCTGTTTTGTAAGGTTGGCTGTACCACTAAGCTAGCAAGAACAACCTGGTAATTTCCTTCCACCACTTCTAAGCACAACCTTTCTAGGTCCATACAAATCTAATGCTATAATCTCATTGCAAAGACCGATGCATCAACTGACTTCTGACTCAGAGCATCAGCTACCACATTTGCTTTTCTTGGGTAATAGCTAATGGTACAATCGTAGTCCTTTGTCTACTCAAGCCACCAATGCTGTCTCATGTTCAGCTCCTTTTGGGTGAAAATGTACTTAAGAATTTTGTGATTAGTAAAAATCTTGCACCCTTCACCATACAGGTTGTGCCTCCAAAATTTTAATGCAAACACTACAACTGCCAATTCCATATCATGTGTCGGGTAGTTCTTCTCGTATTCTTTAATTTAACGAGAAGCGTAAGCAACCACCTTGCCCTACTACATTAGAACACAACCGAGACCCTTCATAAAGGTGTCATTGTAGATAATAAATCCGCCATCCCCAGATGGAATGGTCAGAACTAGAGCAGTAAACAGTCGCCGTTTTAGCTCTTGGAAACTCAGTTCACACTCATCAGTCCAATCATACCTCACGTTCTTCCATGTGAGTCGCATCAACTGACCTACTAAACTAGAGAACCCTTCTACGAACCGTCGGTAGTAACCTGCAGAACCCAGAAAACTTCTGACCTCTTAAACATTCTTCAGTCTCGCCCAATCCTCTACTACCTCTATCTTACTCGAATCCACTGATACTCCTTCTTTGGACACTGCGTGCCCTAAAAATGCAATTTTTTCTAGCCAGAACTCGCACTTCTTCAATTTAGAAAATAACTTCTTATCCCTAAGCATTTGTAGTACCAGTCTTAGATGAACTTTATGTTTTATAGCACTCCTAGAATACACTAGGATGTCATCAATAAATACCACGACAACTTGGTCTAAGCATTCATGAAAGATCTGCGTGCCCTTTAGTTGGTCAAACAAATCATCGATCCTGGGTAACGGGTATTTTTTCTTTATCGTTACCTTATTAAGTTCTTTGCAGTTGATGCACATCCTCATCGACCCGTCCTTCTTCTTCACAAATAGTATAGGTGCTCCCCAAGGAGAAACACTCGATCGAATGTACCCCTTATCTAGAAACTCCTGAAGCCATTCTTTCAACTCTCTCAGTTCAGCCGGCGCCATAATATATGGGGATTTTGACATCAGTGCCGTACCTAGAGCTAACTCTATACCAAACTCCACCTTACGATTTGGAGGTAAACCCGACAAGTCCTTTGTGAACACATCTGGGAACTCGCACACAACATAAATCTCCTTCAGTTCACGTTCCCTTGCCGACGTGTCTTTCAAAAATGCCAAATACCTTTGGCATCCCTCCAAAAGTAATCTCTTAACCTACAAAGCTAAGACGATCCATGATGCGTAGCGCACACATGACCTAAAAAATTTGAATTCCTGCTTTCGCGGAGGTCTAAACATCATTTCTCTCATATGGTAATTGATACTGACATAACTGGCAGACAACCAGTCCATACCCAGAATGATATCGAAGCCATGTATATCAAACACAATAAGACTAATTGGTAGTACTCTCTCTTGAATTTCTACTAGAAAGTCACGGATTATCCTACTATATACAACTACCGAACCTGAAGGTGTAGCCACTACCAGTTTATAACCTAACTATTGAGTCTCAATGCCACACAGTTTAACAAATCCTTAGGTGATAAAGGAATGCGTTGCCCCCGAGTCAAAAAATATAATAGCTTTATTGGAAAGCACATAAATGGTACCTGTGACAACATCTCCTGCATTCTCTGCATTACCAGGAGTTTGGGAGTACACCCTAACCTGGGTTATCCCCCCTTACTGACCACCCAGCGGTGCTTGAGCACCTCCTCTATATGGCTATTGTGAAGCTTCGCTATTATACAACATGCGATAGTCTTTCTTCTGATGCCCAAACTGCCCATAGCGAAAGAAAACTCCTAAACCCTTCAAACACTTCTTCGAGTGAGGTTTACCGCACATAGAACAAATAGGCGGAGATGCAGTACGCTGCGATGCACCACTGTTGGTCTTCTTCTAGTTACCCTGCCTTGAACCAGAAGATGAACTAGGAGGCATTGGCCTCTTCTCTGGAACCTGAACCTTAAGGTCCTTCTGTAAACGCTCTTATACTATAGTAGTTTTATCAACCAGAGTAACAAAGTCCTGCATCTGCCAAATCACAATCTACTTCTTGATCTCTTTTTTTTAAGCCCTTCTGAAACTTTCAAGCCTTCTTTGCCTTATTCGGAATCATGAATGGAGCAAATCAAGATAGCTCCTAAAATCTGGCAGCATACTGCTAAATCGATAGTTGCCCTTACTCCAGACTCATGAATTCCTCCATCTTGGCATTTCTGACCATGGCTAGAAAATACCGTTTAAAGAATAAATCTTTGAACTGAGCCTATGTCAAAACCATAGGAGTAGGTCGATGCTCTTCTAGCATCTTAACTGACTTCCCACCACCTCTCTACTTCACCTGTCAACTTAAACGTTGCAAAGGCTACCTTCTACTTCTCAGTGCAGTTTAGGACATCTAAAATCTTCTCAATTTCCCCAATCCAATTCTTAGCCCAAATCGGATCCGCACTCCCTACGAAGACAGGAGGTTTTAGTTGTGTGAACTGGTCAATGGAGAATCACAACTTAGTAAGGGGATGACCCTGACCCTTATTCATCTGGACAACCTCAGCCATAAGCTGCTGAGCGAAGTCTCGTAGTACACTAGTAGAGTCACTGCCAGCCTCAATGACCAGCACCCTCGCTACTACTGCCCCTAATGTTGGCAGTAATATCCCTGGATTCCATCTTGAAAAGTCATTGAGAAACATTGATTAGAAGCTTAACAACCTACTTATCAGCTACTATCACAAAACTACAAAACTCATTTCTCAAGAACCTTCCTAGTGTTGACGTACTCTAATAACTAAATATTCACCTTCTTACTCAAGTTCCGCCCTTCCACTTAGAAACAAAACTCTCAATAGATTGCCATGATTTTTTGAACCCTTCGAATGATCCAGAAAAACACAAAAGTCTATCAATAGATTTTTGTCCCCTGGTATACTAAGCTAAACTCAAAAATCATATTCACATCCTAAACTCTGATATAGTCTAATCTATAGAACCTAACAACCTAAGCTTTGAGCATATCCATAACCAGGTAGTGCAATTCACATCACACTTTTGGTTGGCTATGACTTTGATACCAAACTGTAACTCCTTGGCCTTTAATACGGTCCTAGAGTGCTACTATACATACAAAATCTGTACAAATCCTGATAACATACACATCTACCCGCCCTAAACAGGGACATACATGTATTTCATAATGATCTGTACTCACATAGATTTCGAAAAACATAACATTTATATGGATTCTATTAGACATACCAGAGTATCTAAATGTTCCTTACATATATTCAACTGTACGTAAAACATAAATTGTATTACATTCCCAAAAACCAACCAGGCTAACAACCCAGTACTCATATAGAAACTTACACTAACTAATAGGACCCTACGCTCCATAGCCTCTCTAGATGACTAGGACTGATTTCCTGTAGCTTCTAAAAACAAGGTTGTAAGATTGGGGTGAGACACTTCTCAATAAGGAGGAAGATATTAATTTAGCGTGTGACAGTACAATTATATTCTTGTTTGAAATAGTTACATAAATTGCACATTCTCAATACTGTAATATATATATATATATATATATATATATATGTATAGTACATATATAAGTTCCTAATAATGTATAACCCAGCATCATTATAGGTGAAATTTCTCGAGGTTAGGATAGGGTATAGGCTCATACACTATATCATCCCTCCGCCCAATACTCAGACCTGTGACTTTGCCCAGTAAAGCTTTTAAATCATGTATATGCATATTTAGAACACCGTCCAACTCAAAACTATCATAACTATGCTAGTAACTCCCCGTGACTAGGGTTCTGCGATAAGAAAACACTGATCGAGCCCTATACGTACATGCATCGTCAGACATCATAACATACTGCTGTCCAACTTGGCCATCATCACCCTGATCATTTTTGATTAGTGGCCCTTCTTACAAAGCCTACTACTAGGTACCCACACTGAACAATAACTACGTGTGGTTGTACTGTACCTCTGTTTTGGCAACGGTACTGAGCCTACATAATATAAGCTTTTTAAGGCTTCATGTACTATTGAAACAAGCTGCGGTCCCAATATCATATATATAATTTACATTAAAACATAATAACTTGTGCAATTCCAGTATTTTCACAATCTCATTCATACATACTTTCATTTATACTGTGGTAAAACCCTTCTCGTAACCTCTCGATTTTACTCTTTTTCTCATACTTGGCCCGATATCTAACCGGCACCTATTTTTTGCAATTTTTGATAACCACTTGGAACCTTAGTCCCCATAGTTCATATACACACATCTCAAATCAGTATAGATTCAATTCATATCATACATCATACTTATTTGATCACATATACACATTTCATATAAATTGGTTCGTAAAATATTATTTCTACTGCTATTAAGAGTTTCAAGCATCTCTCTCTTTAGTTTTAGTGCAAATAAAGTAGTTTAAGAAATTTGGAGATCATATGCCAAAATCCCAATTTTTTCCAAAACCCTGAAATCGTGAAAATCGTAAGAATCGACATTTATACTTGGTAAAACTTTACAAATAAGCAGTCAACAAGTACATATAAACATAAGCTACATATCCTATGGCTTCTTTTTCTAAAAATATTTATGTAAACAAATCCCTATGCCTTTTAACGTAAAAATCGAAACACGAACGAATCAATCCAGAACAATGACATGGAAACCTCAAAACCTAAAAATTGAAGAACAATACTTCAATATAATCCTATTTATTACATATCTACCAAATCAAAAACGAATTTAGATCCTTTCCTTGATTTTAGGAAAAATCACAAAATTCCTTGAAACGATGATTTGCTCTGCTATAACTGTAGAATTTCTCTTTCTGATCTACGCAAGAACCTTTGATCGTCAAAATGGATGACAAATGGCAAAGAATCGTAGAGAGAGAGAGATAGAGAGAGAGAGAGAGAGAGAGAGAGAGAGAGAGAGAGAGAGAGAGAGAGAGAGATGTTTTGGGTTTTCTTAACCCTTAAGCAACCAAAAATGATATTTGTAAAGTCTTTGACCGAGTTAAATTCGTCGACGAAGTGGCACCTTCGTCGACGAGCTAGTGAGGCTGTTCGTGGACAAAGCTCTTCCTTCGTCGATGAACCCCATCTAGGTATTTTCTTTGGTTTGCTCGGTATCTCTTCGCCGACGACTCTGAATTTTGGCGACAAAGAACTAAAGGGACTTTGTCGAAGCACATACTACCCTCGTTGATGAACCTTGCTGTTATTCCCTTTTACCCCTTTCTTATTTATTTTCTTTATTTAAGAGTGCGGGTATCTACACTCTCTCTCTCTCTCTCTCTCTCTCTCACACACACACACACACACACAAACACCCACACACACTTACACACACACACACACACATCCAAAATCACTATTATGGGGATTCCTTCTCCACTCTCTCCATCCATTAGAGATGTAATAACCATGATTATTGTTGGAGATGTGGCTTATATTTGGGTAGAACGCATGTACCGGGAAAACATAGTGATGCAAAAAATAAAGGGAGATGCTTGTAGGAGGAAACTGTCGCCAGTTTTCTCGATGGTTTGGCATCGGCAAGGAAACCGTCAATGGTACCCTAAAATCATCAACAATTATAGGAGTAGTCTTTGAGGCAATTACTCTCTCTCTCAAATCGCTGATGGTTTCATTTGACGCAAATATGAAAATTCGAATCGGAGATCAATAGATTGGGGGGATTTAGAGAATTTTCCTCTAGAATTTTATGTAAGGCCTCTTATGTGCATAGGGTTGATATATATATACATTTTTATGTAACCCTAATGTATGCTTGAACAATCTAATAGTGAAAAATCAACTGTTTCTCTCGTGGACGTAGGCACATTGCTGAATCACATAAATCTTGTGTCTTTTGTCTATTGTTTTTTCAATTACACTGTGTGTGATTGTGATATTGTGCTTGCTTGATCCGTATATTCATCAATGATTGTTGTGCATCAATTGTTCTCGATTGGTTTGAGTTGTGCATGATTCCGTTGCGTGTTCAACTCTAACAATTAGTATTAGAGCTATTGGTTCACAATGGTTGGGATCTCTTTGGCAAAGTTTGATGTTGGTAAGTTTGATGGAAAGGGGAATTTTGGACTTTGGCAGAGAAGGATGAAGGATGTGTTGGTGCAAAAAGGAATGGTGAAGGTACTTTATGGAAAGAAGCCAGACGACATGGATGGCGTAAGTTGGAAGGAGTTGAAAGACAAAGTTGTGGCCACTATCAAATTGTATCTAGTTAATGATGTGATGTATCATGTCATGGATGAGGAATCATTGGTGGCATCTTGATTGAAACTGAAGAGTCGGTACATGTCCAAGTCTTTATCGAACAAGTTGTATCTTAAGCAACACCTTTACGTGCTTAAGATAGTAGAGGGTTTGGATCTAAATCAACACATCAACATATTCAATCAGATCATCAGCGATTTGAAATGGGTTGATGTGAAGTTCGAGGATGAAGAAAAAGCATTGATGTTGTTGAATTCTGTACCTATGTATCCAACGCATAGGAACTTGGTTATGACTCTGACTTGAGGAAAAGAAACCCTGGAGTTAGAGGATATCATAAGTGCCCTGTTGAGTTTTCATCAAAGGAAGAAGGTCAATGATGATAATACTTAAGTGAAAGGCTCATGGTGAAGGGAAATTAGGATCATAGGAGAGGCAAGTACTGAGCTGGATCGAACAACCATAGGGCTTGGTCCAAATCCAGAAAGAGGAAGGATGTGTAGTGTTTTAAGTGTAGTAAAAAGGGGCACATAAAACTCGAGTGTTTCGAAGAGGATGAAGGGGAATGCTAAAAACAAATAAAGGTTATCAAACACAGTGACTGTAGTAAAAGAATGAGACTTTGGGAGTAGTGACGGTGATATGCTCTCGGTTTCAACTAGGTCGGATGAGTTGGTAGATGCTTGGATCTTGAACTCAGCGTGTTATTATCATATGACGCTCAACAATGATTGGTTCACTACGTATATATTGGTGAGTTTTGGTTCTGTTCTTATGGGAAATGATACTGCATGTAAAGTAGTCGAGATGCGGAATATTAGAATCAAGATGTATGATGTTGTGGTGAGGACATTGTGTAATGTGAGGCACATACCAAAGTTGAGGAAGAATCTGGTTTCATTAGGCACCTTGGATTGTAATGGGTTTAGTTACAAATCTGAAGGTGGGGGTAATGAAGGTGAGCAAGGGCGTTCTGACCATGATGAAGGGGAAGAGAGTGTCTGGGAATATATACACTATTGGGTACAAAAGTTGTAGGTGGAGCTGCAGCCACAAAGCCTGAGTCCAACAGTACCGTTTTGTGGTATATGCGGATAAGGCATATGGGTGAGTGTGGGATGAAGGAACTTCACAAGAGAATTCTTCTAAAGGATGTAAAATCATGCAAACTGGATTTATGCAAGTACTGTGTACTTAGGAAGAAAAATATAGTTTAGTTTATGGCAGCCATGCAAAAAATAGAGGGATTACTAGACTATGTTCATACGGAAGTTTGGGGGCCGGTAAGAGTGGCATCACGAAGGGGATATGCGTACTTCGTGAGTTTCATTGATGACTACTCACGAAAGGCCTGGGCATACTTCATGCGGTACAAGTCTGAGACGTTTTCCAAGTTTAAATTATGGAAAGTTGAGGTGGAGAACCAGACCGGGAGAAAGATAAAGTGCCTCAGGTCAGACAATAGTACTGAGTACACAAATTTGGGTTTCAAAGAGTTTTGTGAGCAACATGGTTTAAGGAGATACTTTTTAGTATGCCAGACACCACAAAAAAAATGGCGTGGCAGAGAGGATGAACTGAACCCTAGCTGAAAGGGCTCAGTGTCTCAGGTTGAATGCTAAATTTGTAATAAATTTCTGGTCGGAGGTGGTGAGTATGACTTGTTTCTTGGTTATCAAATCACCAACGGCATCATAGGATGGGAAATTTGTTGAGGAGGTGTGGATAGGTACGAGGTAGACTACTCTGGTTGAGAGTATTTGGGTGTCTAGCCTGTGCGCACATTCCTTATCAGGAGAGATCAAAGCTTGAGGTGAAGTCTAGATGTTGCATCTTTTTGGGGTATTAGAGTTATGTGAAAGGGTTCAAGCCATGGGATCCAATGGCAAATAAGGTGGTGATCAGTAGAGATATGGTTTTAGATGAGAAAGCCATGTTATGACGTACTTAGGAAGAAGAAGAGAAATAGGTGCTAGAAAATTGTAGCAGTAATAGGCATGTGGTTTAGGTGGAGTTGAGGACTCAGGGCAGAAATGTAGGGTGTTCTAACTCAAGCGATCAGCAGGTGGTCTAGGTGGAGTTAGAAACTTAGGATAGAGATGATGATGATTTTTTAATCATAAGGAGTTCTCCTTTAGGCGACTAGCAGTTGCTGCGCAGTATAGCTATAAACAAAACAGATGCATCGTCAGGCCACCCCCCATGTATGATTTTTAGGATCTAGCATCTTATGCCCTTGTCACTAGCAGTGGGGATCCTACTACATTTCAGGATGTTGTGCATAACCAGGATAAAGGTAGTTGGATGAGTGTTATGATAGAGGAGATGAAATCACTGCATAAGAATGAGACGTGGGACTTGGTGAAGCTTCTAGTTGGGAAATGAGCGATTGGATGCAAGTGGGTGTATAGACAGAAAGAAAGAAGCAGTTTCAAAAAATGAAAGAGAGAAGTACTAGGCTCACTTGGTAGCAAAGGGATACTCGTAGAGGAAGGAAGTTGTTTATGATGAGATCTTTTCCTTTGTATTCAGGCACACTGCCATTAGGGTAGTGTTGAGACTAGTGGCACAACACAATATGCATCTACAGTAAATGGATGTAAAGATGGTGTTCCTCCATGGTGATCCAAAGGAACTAATTTACATAACATAGCTAGAAGGGTTTTGCCAACCTGGATAGGAGCACTTAGTTCATAAACTGAAAAAGTCACTTTACTGGCTTAAGCAGTCTCCAAGGTAGTGGTACAAACAGTTTGATGCCTATATGATTTGTATCAACTACAGAAGGTCTGAGTATGATTGCTGCGTCTATGTGAAAAGTCTTGATGATGGGTCTCTCATATTTATCTTTCTTTATATAGACGTCATGTTGATTACTACTAAAGACATGACTGAGGTGAATTGGTTTAAGACTTTGTTGGGAAAATAGTTCGACATAAAATACTTGAGTACAACCAAGAGGATACTTGGCATGGTGATTCGCAGGGATAGAGTTGCTGAGACACTATGGTTATCTCAGGGCGGCTATGTGGACAAGGTGTTGAAGCGGTTTAACATGGTAGATGCTAAACCGACGAGCACATCGTTGGCTAGTCATTTCAAGTTGTATACCGCCTAGTGCCTTAAGATGTACAATGAGGTCCGTGACACGTTGAAGGTCCCCTATGCCAGTGCTGTGGGGTGTCTGATGTATATCATAGTATGTACAAGGCCGGATCTGGAATAGGCTGTCAACGTGGTGAGCAAGTTCTTTTTGAATCCGAGTCGACAACATCGGGATGCTGTCAAGTGGATTCTCAGGTACTTAAGGGGTATGATTGGGTATGGCATCATGTTTAGTAGACAATAGAGTGATCCATCAATGGTAGGGTATGTGGATACAAACTACATAGGAGACTTGGATGACAGGAGGTTTACCACAGGGTACGTATTCGCCTTTGTGGGTGGATTCATTTATTGGAGGTCTATGGCATAGTTGCTACTTGGCTTATCTACTACTTAGTCGGAGTACATAGCAGTGGCTGAGGCTGCCAAGGAAGTGTTGTGGGATACATGATTAGTTAGGGAGCTGGGTGTCTAGTAAAGTGGAGTTCAGCTGCAGTGTGATAGTCAAAGTGTCATCTACTTGGCAAAGAATTAGGTGTATTATGCGAGGACAAAGCACATTGATGTGCGGTTTCACAAGATCAGGGAACTGATTGCTTTAGGTAAACTTCTTCTTGAGAAGGTTCACACCTTTGATAATGTAGCTAATATGTTGACATAGTCTATCACAAAGGAAAAATTCATGCATTTCTTGGACTTAATCAACGTCTCCAGGTGCTAGATAAGAGACAGGCCCAATCTACGGTCCCGGGTGGAGCAACGGGTATGCTTTCAGTTGTTTTTCACTTAAGTGGTGAATATTCGCCAAGGTAAAGATTGTTGGTGATGTTGCTCATATTTAGGTGGAACGTATGTACCTTGAAAGCATAGTGATGTAAAGAACAAAGGGAGATGCTTGCAGGAAGAAACTGTCACCGATTTGCTTGACGATTTGGCATCAGCAAGGAAACCATTGACGGTTACCCTGAAATCATCGATGGTTATAGGAGCAGTACGCGAGGGAATTACTCTCTGTCTTAAACCATTGACGATTTCGTTCGGTGCAAATATGAAAATTCAAATCATAGATCAGTAGATTGGGGGGGTTTTCCTCTAAGATTTTATGCAGGGTCTCTTGTGCACATAAGATTGATATATATACATGTTTATGTAACCCTAAAGTAAGCTTGAACAATCTAATAGTGAAAATCAATCGTTGCTCCCGTGGATGTAGGCACATTTCCGAACCACATAAATCTTGTGTCTTTTGTCTATTGTTTTTCAATTACTCTGTGTGTGATTGTGATATTGTGCTTGCTTGATCCATATATTCATCATTAATTGTTTTGCATCAATTGTTCTGGATTGGTTTGAGTTGTGTGTGATTTTGCTGCATGTTCAACTCAAACAATTGGCATCACAACATCGATTGTCCCAACAATTATATTTGGGTCATCAGAGTTATGTGATCAGGTATGGTTAAGGAAGCAAAACTACATGCTGCATGATTGTCCCACAATAATGCTGTTCCATTTATTTCAAGCACCAGTCACATAAGAAGGTGGCCAACACCTAACTTTTTGTTTTTGCATAGTGTGGCTTAGTGGTGCCCTTGCACTATTTTTCCTATACATGTTTATATTTATTGTTGTTGCTTTTTTCCCTCTAATCTCACGTGTTTTTCTAAAATCCCAACTCTTTATTTCATAAAGCCTTTTTTGGCTACTAATTGATGATTAAAGGTGAAGATCCAAGGAAAAGTGTGTGTGATGAGGTTGGGAGGCTTCATGGGGGTTGGTGGTAGCCAAGTTTCCCTATTAAAAGTCTATTTTTCGCATTGCATTGTTAGAGACTGCTACTTAATTTACTCATCAACAAAATCTCCCTTCTTTGAATTTTTCCTCCTTCGATTCTCTCAGAGTTATGAGGATTTTTCTTCACCATTGATCAATGATAAGATCATGCCAATCAAGATTTCACTATAATATGATTACACACACACACACACACATACATGTTTTTTGTTTTTTTTTTTTAAATGTGCAATTTAATTTCTTGTAGTTCTAATTTTATTTTTCAATGATAAATTTTAATTTTTATGCATGTTTTGTTCTAATATAAAAGTCTTTGTAACAAGTAAACGAATTCCAATGATGTTTTTGATTTTTGATTTTTTTGGGAATTATGATTTGTGGTGATACTTACTATGATTGCATACTCTATTTTATTTTATTTTATTTTTGCATTAAGCAATATATAGTATTCAAAGAAAGTATTTTCCATCGATTTTATATATGGTTATATACTTTTTTTTTCCTATTGCAATCTTACATTTCCTTGTCTCGATTTTTTCCCCATCAATTTATATAACCAAAACAATTGGTGAATAAAGATATATTTGTAAGTCGAGGTGTGATCCCAAGAGGGGATGGATTGGGTATTTAAAAAGTACTGTGGAAGCTTAATCAGTTTTTAATCTAATTTTCACAAGTGATCTAATTACTTCAATAACAACAGTGTTCTCAGCAACTAAATATACCAATATAGGTCTCCTTAAATACGAAACAATTTATACAGTGATTTCAACACGTGATCAACTATGCAATACATAGCAAGTCAATATCAATACAAATTTTCTTAACTACAGAAGAGTTGTTGCTATAAATTCAATATGTGATCAAACTATCTAATAGTAACAATATTCATAGCAGTATGATTCCAATGCGTGATCAACCAACACAATGAAAAATAATATTCATAGAAGATAGAAATCAATGTCAATATGCTTAAAAGATAAAAAAGTTAGGGAAGTAAGTGACACCAAATTTTTTACAAGGTTCGTCGACTATGCATATGTCCTTGCCTCAAGCAACCCGTTGAGGACTTCACTATCCCTTCTTCAATAGGCGGACAAGCCTCTCTCTTTTAGTAGGAGGAGAAACCTTTTACAAACCCTCCTTCGATAGGCGGATTCGTCTCTCTCCTTTACTTAGGTGGAGTTACCTCTCTCCTTTACTTAGGTGCAGTCACTTGTCTCCTTCACTAGGCAGAGTCGCCTCTCTCCTTCAATAGGCGGAGTCACCTCTCTCCTTCAATAGGTGGAGAAGCCTCTCAAGCGAAAATCCCCTTTCACTTGTCACAAAGATGTAATCAAAGAACAGTTGTACAAGGATTAACTCTCTGAAAAGAGTATATGAGTACACAATAAAACTCTAATACACTCTCAGAAGAAGTTTGCAATGAAGCTTAAAGAGTTTGCTAAGGTTTTCTAGTTTTAAAAAACAATAGGCTTTGAAAGAATGAACTCAAAAAAACTTTCAGCAACAAGCGGCGCTGATCACAATCAATCTCAATGTTATTTTATATAATTGGTGTAATTAGTGTGTCAAACATGTTAGGGTTAGCTATTTATATTAGCTTTTGAATTATAGCCATTGTGCATGTTTTATGGCAAGTTAATTTAGAATCTGAGTGATTTTATAATCGTTGCAAAACTTACCGCGCAAGCTTCAGTCGACTAAACTTTGTGTTTGGTCGCCCAAACCAATTAAATCTATGTTTCCAAAGTGGCAGTAGTCATTCGGTCGATGGAAGTTCAATCGGTTGAACTGCTGGGAAATTTTAGCCACGATTTTCCTAAACACACTTAAGTATTTTGAGCATAACTTTTGTTAAAGAACTCAAAAAAAAAAAAAAAAAAAAAACAAACTAGGTATAAGAAAAAAAAAAAGCTAAGAAAAAACCCCACAACTTTCGTGTTGAAGATTTTGAAGATGGGAAGATATAGATAGAGAAAATCACACATAAAAGCTGTTGCAGAAAAAAAGAAAGGGATTTGGAGAATCTTTTTGGGGTTTTTCATTCCAAAAATGATTTTAGTCCTTCAAATTAACTTTTGACCTTGTAAAAATATTTTCCAAAATATTTTAAAAATACCTAAGGTCTAACTAAGTCACCTAAGAGTTTCGTAACAAAAATCCATTGAGATGTACTTCTATGAAACCTATTTTACAATAAATATGATAAACTATTTAGGTCTTTATGTCCTTAAGCGCTTGGTCTTCATCCAAGTTTCATGTCAATAGCCATCTTTCATTTTTCTTGTGTGCTTCATGACTTTCTTTTTATTGTACTTTTATACTGTAATACCTTTATACACACTTAATGGTACAATTAGATTCCTTGGTTTGTCATTATCAAAACAAGATTAAGCCTTGTTAGGCCAACAATCTCTCACTTTTTGATGATAACAAACAAGGAGCAAAATGAGGTAGTCTTTACAAGACTTCCCCTCATAATATGCATAAATGTAATAATAAGCAATATAAATCATGATAGGCATATTGAGATTAAGACTTAGAATTTTCAATTTATAGTCATTCAAGCTCAATTTTGATTAGCTTTCAAAATGTATTCTACTTATTATAATCCTCCCCCTTTTGACTTAGAATTCAAAAAAGGCATTTTATAATATTTTTTGCATTTTGCTCAAAAGTTCTCCCCCTTTTGACACTAGTAAAAGGTTTAACAAAAGTCAACATACAAGTTTGAGCCATTTCAATTTTCTAAGTGAAATTTTACAATCTGCTCAATATATTTCCATTGAAAATCCATATATATAATCAGCCATTTTAGTTTTATCAACCAGGATTTTTGCACAGCCAATTAGTAGAAGTTCACAAAGATATAACCATCAGCAGTATGTCACAACCATTCATGAATAAGCATACATGAGTTTGCCAACATCAAGTAGCACGCATAATTATACATTAACTAGCATGCATTACCGATAGACAGGAATAGCAAGCATAAGTTTGCTAACACAAACATCATATTAGTTTCAAACCAAGCCATTTATATTAATATCTTGAAGATTCCATACATAGTCAAGTTGAAAAAATAAGATTTAAATGCATTATCTGCCAAAGATGATAATATTGTTCTAACATAATTTTCAATCATGCTTAGTAATGAAGTCATTTTAAATGCATTTTCATTTAAGAAATTATTCTAGCGTTCATCAAATCATATGCATGATCCAACTAATATAAAAAGCCATATGTATTCATAAATTTATAAAAGTTCAAACTATATATAAGATATTCTATTAAGTTTCTTCCCCCTAAGATTAAGTTCTCATTCTTTTTACATTTTACATTAAGTACTCCCCTTTTTAATCTTAGATAATTCATTTTGCATTTTTGTTCAAAATTCTCCCCCTTTTTATCTTAAAATAAGATCTCCATTTTTCTGAACTTTATATAGCATTTAGTTCTCCCTATCATTAAAAGGAGTCTTATCATTATTTGCATTTAACCATAAGTTTGAAGCCTAAAACACTTTCAATGCAAATAGTCTCCATGTTAGTCCAATAATAACTAACTCTTATAATCCTAGGTTTTGGGTTTCCCATTTATCAATTGGAGCGTTTCATGGGAATTAAACCAATCCCTATATACGGGTCAAACTTTGCAAGGGAGACTTGCTATGTTGTAATATGATGCACAACTTTTAAGACTTTCTAAATTTAAAATTTAGCAACATCATATTAAGATTTGAGTGTTCGGGTGATATGATGGAGTTAAGGAGATAAAGAGAGAAAGACCAAATGATTGTATTTTTTTAGCGCAGGGTAAGGGTTTTTAAAGCCCAATGATTCGGTTGCCTAAGTTGAAGTCAGTAAGATTCGGTCGACTGGACAAGTCGTTCGATCACCCGAGTTGCTTGAAAACTCAAGAACACCTAAGGCAGATGTATCCAGTCGACTTGGTGAGTGTCCTGAAATTGCCAATTTCTTAGATTTAGCTTAGAATACTTAAGGTAATGAACTAATTCTTCTCAAACAACTTTCTTAACGTGTAATTTGCTTCAAATTATCTTTTTTTTTTTTTTTTTATCTAAGATTATTCATTTTGCACACAAATGGCCAAATTCCAAATGACTTTCCAATTTAGCTATTGGTGCATAGATTTCTTTGAAATAAATGCTTTCATCTTAATTGAAACCTTGTGCAACTAAGGCAGATGTATTTAGTCGACTTGGCGAGTGTCTTGAAATTGCCAATTTCTTAGATTTAGCTTAGAATACTTAAGGTGATGAACTAATTCTTCTCAAACAACTTTCTTAATGTGTAATTTGCTTCAAATTATCTCCTTTTTTATCTAAGATTATTCATTTTGCACACGAATGTCCAAATTCCAAATGGCTTTCCAATTTAGCTATTGGTGCATAGATTTCTTTAAAATAAATGCTTTCAACTTAATTGAAACCTTGTGCAACCAACGTCGCTTGTTTGGGGCCAGTAATGCAATTTTCATATACATTTAGGTCCAATACTTATGTGATCAATAGACCTAGGCACTAACATCCAAAATTATCTTAACTCATTTTATCTTTGATTTGCAAAAAACAATTTCTGGGTTCTAAGGGCAAAATAGTTATCTATGTTTTAGATTGAAGAGTTAGTAGTTGCCCTATGTAGAGATTTACCAAGTGTTTGATAAAAAGTCGAGAGCTAAATAGGGAGTATGGAATTTTATAAAAAATAAGCCTAATATTTTCATGCTTGTGGATTAAGCATGATAAGCACATTTTAACCATTTAGGCAATGGGTATTTAGGTATATACAGATCTTTCTTTGAACACTGCTCTTGGTGATAGGAAGCATTTTCTCCTTATTTACCACTAATTGAAAGATATCCTAAAATATGCTCTCAATTTCGAGTAAGGATATGAAACTATGATTAGATAATTCTTTACCAAATTGATCGTGGTTTGGTAAAGCTTCCCTATGGAGGAAATTTGCTCTTGCATTAACAATGACTGGGGAATTTTCGTAGGTCAAGTATAAAAGGAATATTCTATTTTTGAAAACTTGAATTCATTAGAAGGTACCTCTAATCATGGTAGGATGTATTTTTTAATAAGCACTAGAAGATTAAGAATTGATCATGATCATCAGTGCGTAAGACTAGGTTTGAGAAGATTTCACTAGTAGAGTTTGATATGCTGAATTATAACTGATGACAAAATTTTCACCTTTGAATGCCTTTGAATTTAGATTATGAATTAAGTTTCCAAGATGAGTTTAGGGTTGGGTGGTACATAGTACTAACGTTGTTATGGTTGATTCCCCTAAAACTCAAATAAGTGCATTGGACAAAATATGCTATACTTTAGATGTTCACACTTAAGCATATATAAAACATTAAGAATTATATAATTATGGAAGACACCTTTGTCCATCGGAAGTGGATTTTTTAGAGCATGCTTTTGAGATTTTATTTAAAAGTAGGTGAGCTAGGTCATTTATCTCAGAAATACAAGGTTAAAAGAAATTTTCTATTGTAACCCTCAAATAGGCTAGTTATGCCCTTAACCATTACTTTGGACATTTTGGAGGAATGATATCTTTTGGATTTATGTGGAGAAAAATGTCCCATTAAAGTAGATGCTTTTTCATTCCTTTCTAGCCCTAAGCATGTTATCTCATCCCTTGAGCTATAGTCAATACTTTCATATATTAACCAATCAACCATGATATATATATATAGTTGAGAGGTTATATTAGATTTATCATTTGAATTTTTCATATTGGCGTAATTCTCTAAAATTCTTAGTATAGTAGATCCATATACTAGAATTTGACAGCTTAAGCTCTATCCACTATCCAAGTACTTAGTCATCACTATCTCTTTTCATTTCGGTATGGTTGAGTCTTCTTAATTCTTAATAAATAACTAATCCTAAGATCTAAGGAAGAATTATTCTAAAAATCATGTAATATGTTTTGGTTTTCATTCTTCCTTGGGTCCTAAGGGGTTTGTTTTCTTGACTACCTATACCATCTTCCTTTCTTTGCCTCTAGCACCTCTAAAGGGGCAAGAATATTGGAGGTGTCCCATCCTTTCACAATACAAGCAAGTTTTATTTTTATTCATCCTAGTTCAATTTGATAAGGCATTAAAATTATTATAAGATTTATAAGATGAACCTGAATCCTTTTTGAAAAGTTATTTCTTTTAATTCGTTAGGATTTATTGGAGTTATCCTTTTCACTTGTAAATGTGGAGATTATTCTATCATAGTCTTCCACATTTCTCTCTAAGCTGGTGATTTTTGAATCATCTTCCTTTTTGAGAGTGAGATGAGATTCTTTTAAATCTGTTAATTATTTTGTCAAATTTTCATTTTCCTTCTTCAAAATTATGTTATTTTTCAACAATTTTACTAGAATCTTGTGAACCTTCAATAACCCTGTTTGTAGTTCTTTGTAAGAAGACATGGTTTCATCACAAGAATCATCACAGGATTCATTGCAATAATTATCACTTAATTCATCACAAGTATCATTACATGAATCATTAAATGAGGCAAAAGGAGAGATGTGTACCTCTTCATCGTCTAATGCTATAAGGCAACAATTTGCTACTTCTTGATCTCTTAAGTCTGAATCATCCCAAGTGGTAGCCATCTTCTCTTCGATTCCTTCATATGTATTTTCTAGTTTTTTGATTTAGGTATAATCCCAAGAGAGGGAGAGGTGAATTGGGTATTTTAAAATTTTTTTGAAATCTTATTCACCACTTAGTCCCTATGTCTAAATGTAACAAATTACTTATTAAGTTCATGTGAAATTATCCAACAAACATACATGCAATGTAAGTAATGAAATGTAGTGCAGAAAGTAAAGAGATAAGGGAAGAGAGAATGCAAACACAGTTTTTACGAGGTTCAACCAACCTGGCCTATGTCCTCTTCTTGAACAACCCACTCAAGGATTCCACTATAATCCCTACTCCTTAAATTGGGACGGAGCTTCCCTTACAATCTGATGCTTACAAAAGGTACAACTTCCTCCTACTCCGCTGCTTACAAGAGATACAACTCTCTCCTCAAACCCGGTTCACAAACTGATCTGTGAATACAATGAAATCTTCAAAACACTCAAAGTTGCTTCCAATAAAACTAGTGAGTACAATTCAAATTCCTAATACATAATCATATGATGAAACTTGAAGCTTATAATGAATTTAACGATATAATCGTTTATGAATGATATGCTTCAAAATGTAAATTCTTGTTTATCAAATCTCTCAAAATATTTGTATAAATCAATGCTTTGGAGAACTTAGGTTAGATCGTACACAAACAACTTTGATGATTGCAAAGATTCGAAAAAAAACTTTGTTAAAACAATATTTCTCTCAAGATTTCAATCTCAATATGATCTTAATGTATATATATATATATATATGATGAGATTACCAAAGGTCAAAACATAATATAAGATTTTCAAAAAGTATCCTTCAATAATATATATATATATATATATATATATATATATATATATATAGTTATGCACTTCTAAGGATATCTAATCAAATAGTTTTGAAGTATCCAAATAATCAAGTCTTTAACTAAGAACACACTTGAATGATAACTCTTTAATCAATGGCCAAAGTAAAATTTTTCTCAAGTAATGAACTAGTAAAAAACACTCTCTATATGTATATAAAATTTTAGTATCAATCTTCTCTAATGATATTCAATAATAGATGATGATATGAGAAACTCTTGAAAACACTAAATGGATTAACCAAACCTCAATACCAAGTTGAAATCAAGATGTGTAAATGAATCCCCTTTGATTTTTTGAGTTGATTTGCCCAAGCTTGATGAGTATGTGCTAGAGTGCAGGCAATTGTATAGCAATGTGTTCAAAGTTCTCAATTCTATTTCAAAAAATGTTATCTTCTCTTCTCATTTATCATCTCTTTCGCTCTAGGGTTTAGATGTTCAATATATAGGTGCTTTACCCTTAAAATCAATCTTGACCGTAGGATTAAAAAATATCTCGCGAGTCTCTTAATAAAAATAAAAATTTTAAGTTTTCCCACAAGTTCAGGCGACTGAGGTTGAAGGCCTAGGCAACTGAAGTTCCATAGTACTTCAAAAAATCAGCTAGGTGACTGAAGTTGGGTTTAGGCTCTTGAAATGACGCGTTCAGGTGACTGAAATGCCATGTTTAGGAGACCGAAGTGCCTCGGCCAAATTTTGTGTTTCACCATTAATTTTTCAGGCGACTGAACTTAATCTTCGGTCTCCTAAAGAAATTCTTCAGGCGACTAAGGTTAACTTCAGGCTACTGCAGTTCCCATTTTCTGAATTTTTTCTCTCTAGTTTAAAAATATGCTTTGCTCTCTTTCTTGGCTCCTTTATAAAAATACTTTCCAGGGTTTTAAAAATATTTCTAAGTCCATGAATTTCCCTTAATGATGTTCATGAAATGCATGAGTTCTAAAGTCATTATAGGGTATATGTTGAGTCTCAAATTAAATCATATGAAAATGTAAATACATAAGTTCTAAGTACCCATTCCTATGACGTTCTTGAACTTGGTGCTTGCATCTTCATTCTTGTACTCTTTGAGTTTCATGGATCTGCCAAGTTATGTATGCTTTATTTTTTATGGTCTCCATGACTTGTTATCCTTTCGTGCATGCTAAGTATAGTTCCTGTTCACAATCTTAATGTACAGATCAAATACTAAGTGATTTGTCATTATCAAAACCGGATTAGACTCGTAGAGTCAACAATCTCCCCATTTTTTATGATGACAAATACAGAAGAAAAAATATATAATGGGTTACACCTAACATGGCTCCCCCTCAAATAATGCATTAAATATTCAATAAATTAAATATGCTCATGCCAAATGAAATATGCTAATGTTCATATGTACGTTGTTTAGCCTGATTCCAAGTGAAATGCTCATGAACATACATATGTTGTTTAGCTTGATTCTCCTCCTATGACTTGATATTTCTCCCCCATTACACAACTAGTGTTGCCAATAATTTTTGTATTTCTTCTCCTTTACACAATTAGTTTTGCCAACAAATTTTTGCTCCTCACAATTTTAAATTTTTGCTCCTTAATTTTTTCCCCTTTTTGACATCAACAAAAAGGTGTATATAAAAAAGTAGTGCATGAATGTATATAACCTTATGTTCTTCTTCCATTTGAAATCTTAAAGTTTTAAACTTGTTCAACTATCAAATTGGACTAAAAAAAATTACTTCACCCCTTTTTACATCAACCATCCCCCTTGCTAAAGCATAAATTTGTGTTGTGGAATATAAATTGCA
Source organism: Malania oleifera (assembly GCF_029873635.1). NCBI lineage: Eukaryota > Viridiplantae > Streptophyta > Magnoliopsida > Santalales > Ximeniaceae > Malania > Malania oleifera. Next base: position 58,263,815 of record NC_080428.1, read on the forward strand.
TTGTGAACATACACAGTGTGCCAAATTTCAAAGGTTATGTGAGAATACCAAATGTTGATTAATGTGATACCAATTGTTTACATCTTTAAAATGCGATACCAAATGAGAATAAATGAGTTAAATATGAAAATTTGAATATTAAGCGATGTAGCTCCCCTTGAATTATGTCATCTACTATAATTATAGGCAACCTCTCGACTATGCATCAAACCTAATTCTAGCCTAATTTGGATAAACCTATCCTCCGCAAGTGGTTTGGTGAATAGATCTGCCCATTGTTCATCCGTGCATACAAACTCAAGTGTCACATCTCCTTTTTGTACATGATCACGAAGAAAATGATGTCGTATTTCTATAGGCTTAGTTCGTGAATGTAATACGAGATTCTTTGAGATGTTTATTGCACTCGTACTATTGCATCTTATAGGAATTGTTTCATAACTTAATCCAAAATCCTTTGATTGTTGCTTCATGTATAACGTTTGAGCACAACAACTACCTGCCGCTATGTATTCAACCTCAGTTGTGGAAAGAGCTACTGAATTTTGTTTCTTGGAAAACCAAGAGACTAAGGAATGTTCTAAAAACTGACAAGTACCATTAGTGCTCTTCCTATCCACATTGCTATCTGCAAAATCAGCATCTAAATAGCTAATAATAAAAAAAAGAGTTGTACTTAAGATACCATAAGCTAATTTTCACGGTTCCTATTAGGTATCTAAGTATTCATTTAATAGCTAGAAAATGTGATTCTTTTGGTGCAGACTGAAATCTTGCGCACAAACATACGCTAAACATTATGTCAGGTCTGCTGGCAGTTAGATAAAGTAAGCTACCTATCATTCCACAATAAAACTTAACATCTACTGGTATACCTTGTTCATCCTTGTCTAATTTCAATGAAACGCTCATAGGTGTCCCTAGTATTTTTCTATCTTCCATATTAAACTTTTTTAGTGGATCTCTAATATATTTCAATTGATTTACCTATTTGCTTGTTTGATCTGAAGTCTTAGGAAGAAATTTAGTTCACCCATCATGCTCATCTCAAATTCATTTTGCATAGTATTAGAAAATTCATTACACAATTCTTTATTTGTAGCTCCAAATATGATGTCATCTACATATACTTGCACTAGGAGCAAGTCATCTTTCTTAGACTTTATGAACAGTATTGTATCTATCTTTCCTCTTATAAATTCATTTTCTTGTAGAAAACTGCTTAGCCTTTCATACCAAGCTCTAGGAGCTTGCTTTAAACCGTACATGGCTTTTGTCAGCCTATACACATGATCTGGCTTCTTATGGTTTTCACAACCTAGGGGTTGTTCTACATACACTTCTTCACTTATGTAGTCATTTAAAAATAAGCTCTTGACGTCCATTTGATATAGCTTGAAATCCTTAAAAGTTGCATATGCTAAAAGCATTCGAATGGCTTCCATTCTAGCTATAGGTGCAAAGGTTTCGTCAAAATCCATACCTTCTTCCTGGTTATATCCCTGAGCTACTAGTTTTGCCTTATTTCTCACAACTATCCCATGTTCATCCTTTTTATTCTTATATATCCATTTTTGTTCCAATGATTGACTTATCCTCAGGTCTAGGAACTAATGTCCATATTTTGTTTATCTCAAACCGGTTTAGCTCTTCTTGCATGGACAACACCCATGATTCATCCTCTATAGCTTCACTGACATTCCTAGGTTCTTCTTGGGATAGAAATGTGAAATGACTAATCAAATTCCTAAAAGAGGATCGAGTGGCTACTCCACATAATGGTTCACCTATTATTTGATCAATGGGGTGATTCTTAATGTACTTCCATTTTCTAGGTGGTTCATTAACCTCATTTTCAATTTGATTAGTTTCAGTGGATGGTTCTTTAAGTTCATTTTTATTTTTTGAATCATTTTCAATGGATAGTTTCTCAAATTCCTTGTTTATCTCAATTTCATCTTCATCAGTTCTTTTGGAGAAGGGATTTAACTCATCGAACACTACATGAATAAATTCTATAACCGTCAATGTTCATTTGTTATATACTCTATAGGCTTTACTATCTAAGGCATACCCTAGGAAGATACCTTCATATGATTTCACATCAAACTTTCCTAGATGCTCATTGTCTCTAAGCACAAAACATTTACAACCAAAGACATGAAAATATGATATGTTTGGTCTATGTCCATTCCATAACTAGTAAGGGGTCTTATTTAGAGATGGTCTAATCAAAACTCTATTTAGAACATAGCAAGCGGTATTCACTGCCTCAGCCCAGAAATACTTAGGTAATTTATGTTCATTAAGCATAGTTCTGGCCATTTCTTGTATAGACCTATTCTTCCTTTCAACTACACCATTCTGTTGTCGTGTTCTAGGGGTCGAAAAATTATGAGCTATTCCTAATGAATTGCAATAGTCTTCCATGACTTGATTTTAAAATTCTCTATCCCTATCACTTTGAATTTTAGTGATAATATATCCCTTTTCATTTTGGATTTTCTTAAACAGGTTTATGAATTGTTCACATGCTTCATCTTTGTGACCTAAGAATGGGACCCATGTATATCTTGAAAAATCATCAATTATGAAAAATGCATATGATTTTCCTTCTAAACTCTGAATTAGGTTTGGACCAAATAAGTCTAAGTGTAGCATTTGGAGTGGCCTAGTAGTGGAGATTTCTTTCTTCTTCTTAAAGCTTGTTCTTTCTTGTTTTCCTAGTTGGCAAGCATCACAGATTTTATCTTTCACGAATTTAGTATTAGGCAGTCCCTTAACTAATTCTTTCTTAACAAGATTTGAGATTAAATCCATGTTTGCGTGTCCTAGTCTCTTACGCCAAATCCAACTAATTTCATTCATAGTTGAGAAGCATGTCACACTATGTGAGGTTAAGTTATCAAAACTGGTGGTATATACATTTTCGTGACGCTTAGCAGTGAACAATATCTTATTATCAATTTTGTGTTCAAAAGTGCACTTGTCATGTTCAAAAGACACTTTATAAGCTTTGTCATACAGTTGGCTTATACTCAAGAAGTTATGCTTTAAACCATCTACCAGTAAAACATCATCTATAATTAGAGATGAATCATTATGAACTTTACCTACACCTGTGATCCTTCCCTTAGCATTATCTCCAAAAGTGACAAATCCTTCATCCTCGGGTGTGACGAATGTGAACTTTGCTTTATCCCCGGTTATGTGATGTGAACATCTGCTATCCATATACCATCTGCATTTTTAGGATGATGATCTTAAGCATATCTGCAAGACACAATTTGACAACTAGTTTTGGTACCCAGATTTTCTTGGGTCTAGGGGGGTTAGTACTATGTTCCTTTGACTCTCCATACTTTCTTAATTTTGACATATTTATTTTTGAAAGGACAGTCAAATTTTATGTAACCCACCCTCTTACATTTAAAGCATGTAATATGTTTATAATAGCCTTTAGTTGGAACATATGATTTTGACTCTCTTACAAAATATCTTATGTAAAGATGTCTTTATTTTAAATTTTCTTTCCCATTAAAACCAACACCTTCCTTTGCTAGGGAATCTCTTTGACTTCCTAGGAGCTTTTCCAAAATTATTTTGTCCTTCAGTGAATTTACAAATAATCTCAAATTTATCTTTCAAATTCTTTTCTAACTCCTCAATTTTCAAATTTTTGTCTTTTATGAAAGATGCATGAGATTCATTTTATCGTTCAACTAAACTTGAAAGTTCTTTGACTTCACTTTTCAACTCAGAAATTTTATTTGTTTTCTTCTCAAGCATTTTAAGAGAGTACAAATATTCTTGTTTCAGTTCATCATAGGAAATCAAGTCATTTTCATTTTCAGAATCACTAGAATAATACGAAGATGATGAGAATGATGATTGTACCTCAAGGTCATCCTATACCATTAGACACAGATTGGCAATTTCGTCATCACTGGATCCTGATTTTGAACAACTAGTGTCGTGTGTATCCTAATCGACTTTTAGTGCCTTCTTATTTTTCTTTGAGGCTTTCACTAGTTTGGGACACTCAGGCTTGATGTGTCCAACCTCTCTGCAGCTGTAGCATGTAGGTGGGTCTCCCTTCTTTTTCTTCATGCTATACTCTCCTCTTTCTGATTTTGAGTTCCGAAATTTTCTATTGAACTTCTTATTCTTTTTCAAGAACTTTCCGAACTTCTTTGTTAGCAAGGCCATGTTGTCATCTGATTCTGAATCACTTCCCTCACTGGAGCTGTGAGATGTTGCCTTAAGTGCTATGACTTTCTTTGCTTTGCTTTGTTCATTCTTCCTCTCATTTATTGCTAGCTCATAGGTGATGAGCGATCCAATGAGTTTGTCAATAGACATCTCCTTGAGAATGCTCCCTTCTGCTATTGCTGTAGTTTTCACTTCCCAAACTTGAGGTAATCCCCTGAGTATTTTCCTGATCAACTCATAAGTAGGGTAAGTCTTTCCAAGTGCATTTAAAGAATTTGTGATGTGTGTGAATCTAGTGTAAATGGATTGAATAGATTCATCTGCAGTCATTCTAAATGCTTCATATTCACCGGTGAGCATGTCTATCCTACTATCTTTTACTTCCTTAGTGCCTTCATATGTAACTTCTAGGTTTTACCAAATTTCTTTAGCAGAGTTACATGACATTATTCTATTAAATTCATTTACATCTAATGCACAAAAAAAGCAAGTTCATTATAGTAGCATTTATTTGTACTGATTTTTAGCCTTCCTTAGTATATTCATCTTCAGTTTTAGGTATATTAACCTTATCAATTGTTTTCATGGGAACATGATTTCCCTTAATGATTATTTTCCATACCTTCCAATCTACATTTAATAGGTATATGCTCATCCTACATTTCCAATAGGTATAATTTACACCATAGAAAATTGGTGGTCTAGTAGATGAGTGTCCCTTACTGAATCGAGTTACACCGATATGTACCATGTGATATTTTTAAAATAAACTGTTAAGTCTATGTAAATCCTCTCTGATACCAAATGTTGATTTAGGTGTAATCCCAATAGAGCGGGGTGAATTGGGTATTTTAAAAATTCTTTGAAATCTTATTCACCACTTAGTCCCTATGTCTAAATGTAACCAATTACTTATCAAGTTTGTGTGAAATTATCCAACAAACATACATGCAATGTAAGTAATGAAATGTAGTGCGGAAAGTAAAGAGATAAGGAAAGAGAGAATGCAAACACAATTTTTATGAGGTTCAGCCAACCCGGCCTACGTCCTCGCCTTGAGCAACCCACTCAAGGATTCCACTATAATCCTTGCTCCTTAAATTGGGATGGAGCTTCCCTTACAATTCGCTACTTACAAGAGGTACAACTTCCTTCTACTCCGCTGCTTGCAAGATATACAACTCTCTCCTCAAACCCGGTTTACAAACCGAATGGTGAATACAATGAAATCTGTAAAACAATCAAAGTTGCTTCCAACAAAGCTAGTGAGTGTAATTCAAATTCCTAATACATAATCATATGATGAAACTTGAAGCTGAGAATGAATGTAACGATATAAGCATTTATGAATGATATGCTTCAACATGAAAATTATTGTTTATCAATCTTCCAAAATATTTGTATAAATCAATGCTTTGGAGAACTTAGGTTAGATCTTTGAGTACACAAACAACTTTGAAGATTGCAAAGATTTGAAAACACACTTTGTTAAAACAATATTTCTCTCAAGATTTCAATCTCAATATGATCTTAATGTATATATATATATATATATATATATATGATGAGATTACCAAAGATCAAAACATAATATAAAATTTTCAGAAAATATCCTTTAATAATATATATATATATATATATATATATATATATATATATATATATATATATAGTTATGCCCTTCTAAGGATATCTAATCAAATAGTTTTGAAGTATCCAAATAATCAATTCTTTAACTAAGAACACACTTGAATGATAACTCTTTAATCAATGGCCAAAAGCAAAACTTTTCTCAAGTAATGAGCTAGTAAAAAACACTCTCTATATGTATATAAAATTTCAATATCAATCTTCTCTAATGATATTCAATAACAGATGATGATATAAGAAACTCTTGAAAACATTAAATGGATTAGCCAAACCTCAATACCAAGTTGAAATCAAGATGTGTAAATGAATCCCCTTTGATTTTCTGAGTTGACTTGCCCAAGTTTGATGAGTATGTGCTAGAGTGTAGGCAATCGTATAGCAATGTGTTCGAAGTTCTCAATTCTCTTTCAAAAAGATGTTCTCTTCTCTTCTTATTTATCATCTCTTCCGCTCTAGGGTTTAGATATTCAATATATAGGTGCTTTACCTTTAAAATCAATCTTGACAATTGGATTAAAAAATATATTGCGAGTTCTCTTAATAAAAATTAAAAATTTAAGTTTCCCTGCAAGTTTAGGCGACTGAGGTTAAAGGCCCAGGTGACTAAAGTTCCTTAGTGCTTCAAAAAATCAACCTGGATACAAGGTCAGGCGATTGAAGTTGGGTTCAGGCACCTAAAGTGACGCGTTCAGGCAACTGAAGTGCCATGTTTAGAAGACCGAAGTGCCTCGGCCAGATTTTGTGTTTCACCATTAATTCTTCAAGTGACTGAACTTAATCTTTGGTCTCCTGAAGAAATTCTTCAGGCGACTAAGGTTAACTTCAGGCTACAGAAGTTCCCATTTTCTGAATTTTTCTTTCTAGTTTAAAAATCTACTTTGCTCTCTTTCTTGGTTCCTTTATAAAAATACTTTCCAGGGTATTAAAAATATTTCTAAGTCCATGAATATCCCTTAATGATGTTCGTGAAATACATAAGTCCTAAAGTCATTTTAGTGTATATGTTGTGTAACAACCTGCTTAATTAATTGGTTTTTTTTTATTTTTTTATACTATGATAATCTACATGCTCTGATACCATATTGGGGTAAACCCAATCGTTAACCTAAGCAGCGAGAAGCAGAAATCATATAATGATAACCATAAATCATTACATACAATACTAGAGTTTTGAAATGTTTTCCAAAATATACAAATATAACTGTATCCCCAAAATACCCTTAACTAGCTAGGGCTATACAAAAATCCTCCACAGTACTTACCTCACTGACAAGGCACTACTAAAGCCCCTCTATCTGCGAACCTGGTATGCTCGCCTACCTGGATCACCTGAAAAATGATTCAACATTGGGATGAGCCAACGCTCACTAAGACGAAATATGCTATTACTAGTGTGTGGCAAATGAGCTACAATATCATGAAAATATGTTTCATATAATCATGTATAACTGAATACGTAAATAAAGTACAAGTGATAAAATACACCACCCTTTCCATGTTGCTTAACAAATCAATATTGTAGGTTACTATTCAAAATACTTCTAGAGTACATAAGTATGTTCCTTGTTCTGTAAATCTGTATCTACGTAATAGTAACCAAAAACTTTCCCTGTGGATAACTGTGTGTCATGATTTAACCCCTCATGACAGGGTTGTGCGGCCCGTAGGCAGGATTTACGCTGGCTGGCCAAACAGGAATAAATCACTATACTCCATCGGTCTGATCTGCCCACCTCAACCCATATCTGATGGGGGAGCCTGTCCACGTCAAGGGCCTATGTGATCGACCTACTACAGTGTATTATCTAAATAGGTGGTCGCACTTATAACATAACATAATATTTGTAGCAACGGTACCATACTCTGTAATTGCATAGTCCAACAGGGTCTAATACTATATAATATATTTCTATATACAACTATCTAATTTACCATGATTATGAAATAATTGTAATAACCATGATATTGTATAAATTGTATTGTAATTCATGTATCATAATACTGAGAACTGCATAATCATAATATTGAAGACTACATAATCGTAATACTGAAGTTCGTATAATCATGGTACTAGAATTCGTATAGTCATGGTACTGAAATACGTAAAATCATGGTACTAAAATACGTTAAACATATCTCCGTATTAGATTCATATTCTCAAGCCACACCATACTTTAATACATAATTTTCATAATTAAGTAAACTGTATAATATTTTAAAATGACCTAGCATAGCATATTTCCCTTACCTGACTATTGGAAAGCCCCTATGGTACACTAGCCTAACACCTGCAGGGCCTTCTACATAACACCCTGTAAACAACATTTTCTAGAACAAAATATCAGTATTTCTTCGTCTACATCATTTCTTATAACTGTCATAAGGCCAAAAATAGACTAAAAGGCCTTACCTTAAATTTGGGATGAAATCCAACTTCACTTCACCAATGATCCCCTCTGGTAGACTTGCAGAGAACTTTTCCAGGAGCGTCGTGGTAGCTTCAGATCTTTGATCCGGCGAGGAATAGGCCCGAAAATGAAGATAGAAGTGAGAAAGAGACGTAGAGAGAGAGAGAGAGAGAGAGAGAGAGAGCAGCGTTGAAAATAGATAAAAATCTGGTTTTTAGCTATTTATAGGGGCAGATTCATCAATGAGACACGTCACCTCGTTGACGAGTCTTTCATTAAATTCGTCGACGAAACCCTGTATACGTCGACGAAATTCAGAGCAGCCCATCCTTCGCTCGGTAGTTTCTCATTGATGAAATCTTGCCTTCGTCAACAAGGTCCTGAAGACCTTCGTCGACGAACCCCTGTATTCGTCGACAAGTCCTAGCAATTCCTTCTGTTCCTATTTCCATTTTCCTCCCTCTTTATTATTAAAATAATATTATTCTCCGGATCACTACATGTTGAGCCTCAAATGAAATCATATGAAAATGTAAATACATAAGTTTTAAGTACCCATTCCCACGACGCTTTTGAACTTGGTGCTTGCATCTTCATTCTAATACTCTTTGAGTTTCATGGATCTGCCAAGTTGTATATGCATTATTCTTTATGGTCTCCATGAATTTTTATCCTTCCGTGCATGCTAAGCATAGTTCCTGTTCACAATCTCAATGCACATATCAAATGCCAAGTGATTTGTCATTATCAAAATCGAATTGGACTTGTAGAGTCAACATAGTTATTCCCATATTTCTTTAGCACTTTGACAAGTCATTATCCTATTAAATTTATTAGTATCTAAAGCAAAATACAATGCGTTCATAACACTAAAATTGATTTCCATTAAATCAATGTCATTATCATTCATCTCATCATCTAGTTTGGGAATTTCATTATTATTAACAATTTTCATTGGAACATAGTTCCCTTGAACAATTACTCTCCAAGCTCTCCAATCCATTGCTTGGATAAAAACACTCATTCTTTGTTTCCAAGAGGTGTAATTTACACCATAAAACATTGGAGGCCTTGTGGAGGATTAACCCTCACAAAACAGGGATACACCTAGGTTTTCCATTAGATCTTTATGCAACTGCTGTTTAGATTTTATTGCAGCCTTACTCTAATACCAATTGTAAGTCGAGGTGTGATCCCAATAGAGTGTGTGAATTATGTATTTAAAAGTTAGTGCAGAAGCTTAATTAGTTTTTAATCTGATTTTCACAAGTGATCTAATTACTTCAATAACAACAATGTTCTCAGCAACTAAATATACCAATATAGGTATCCTTAAATACGAAAGAGTTTATCCACTAATTTCAACACATGATCAACTACACAATATTAACAATATTCACAACAAGTCAATATCAATATAAATATTCTTAACTATACAAGAGTTGTTGCTATAAATTCAATATGTGATCAAACTATCCAATATTAACAATGTTCACAACAGTATGATTCCAATGCGTGATCAACCAAGACAATGAAAAATAATATTCACAGCAAATAGAAATCAATGTCAGTATGCTTAAAAGATAAAAGAGTTAGGGAAGAGAGTGATACCAGATATTTTACAAGGTTTGGTGATCGTGCCTACGTCTTTGCCTCAAGCAATCCGTTGAGGATTTCACTATCCCTCCTTCAATACATAGAGAAGCCTCTGTCTTTCAATAGGAGTAGTCGCCTATCTCCTTTACTTAGGTGGAGTTACCTCTCTCCTTTACTAGGCAGAGTCACCTCTATTCTTCAATAGGCAGAGAAACCTCTCAAGCAAAAATCCCCTTTCGCTTCTTACAAAAATGTAATCAAAGAACATTTGTACAAGGATTAACTCTCTGAAAAGAATAGATGAGTACACAATAAAACTCTAATACACTCTCATAAGAAGTTTGCAATGAAGCTCAAAGAGTTTGCTAAGGTTTTTTGGTTTTGAAAAAAAGTAGGCTTTGAAATAATGAACTCAGAAAAACTTTCAGTAGCAAGCGGCGCTAATCACAATCAATCTCAATGTTCTTTTGTATAATTGGTGTAATCAGTGTGTAAAACACATTTAGGGTTAGCTATTTATATTAGCTTTTGAATTACAACCGTTGTGCGTGTTTTATGGCAAGTAAATTTAGAATCTAAGTGATTTTATAACTTAACGTGCATGCTTTGGTTGACTAAACTTTGTGTTTGTTCGCACGAACTAATTAAATCTGAATTTCCAAAGCGATAGTAGCCATTCAGTTGATTGAACCCTGAGGTTCATCACCCAAACTGCAGGGAAATTTCAGTCGTGGTTTTCTTGAACACCCTTCTTTATTTGGAGCATAAATTTTGCTAGAGAATTCCAAAAAGGGCAATCTAGGTATCAACAGAAAGCTAAGAAAATATCCCATAAATTTTGTGTTGAAGACATTAAATTGGTTGCAGAAAAAAGAAGGGGATTCAGAGAATCTTTTTGGGGTTTTTCATTCCAAAAATGATTTTAGTCCTTTGAATTAACTTTTGACTTTATAAAAATATTTTAAAAATACCTAAGGTCCAACTAAGTCACCTAAGAGTTTCGTAAAAAAATAATAATTGATATGTACTTACATGAAACCTATTTTACAATACATTTGACAAATTATTTAGGTCTTCATATCCTTAAGCTTGGTCTTCATCCAAGCTTCATGTCAATAGTTATCTTTCATTTTTCTTGTGTGATTCATGGCTTTCCATTTTGCATCTTTCATTGTGCTTTTATACTAAATTACATATATACATACTTAATGGCACAATTAGATGCCTTGGTCTATCATTATCAAAACGAGATTAAGCCTATATAGGCCAACAATTTTAATGAAGTTTAACGTTAAATGTTAATATAATGAAATTACGAATTTTTTGGAGGATTTCAAAGGCCTCTATGTATGTGGGTGCATGTGTTCTAATAGTAAGTATACTAGGAAACTACCTGCTATGGGGCAATTTAACACTAACAGTATACACAACAACAACAACAACAAGTCTTAAATTCCATCAAATGGAGTTGGCTACATGAATCCTTTTCTTGAAAAGTAATATTTGGAATAATACCAAGTATATTCTAGAATAATAACCAATTTCCCAAATCAATCACATACATATGAAAATGAAACAAGAAGTAATTTTAGGATGTATACCTTGCACCAAATCATTTTGTTGAGATTCGAAGAGTTTTGCAATGTTAGAAGAGAGTTTACTACCCTCATCCCTTCTTGAATGCATGACTTTATGGGCAATCACACTAAATTAGGATGAGTGCAAGACCTCTCCTTGTTACTTGAATACTAGCATAAGAAATCCTACCCATCACGGGCTCCCTGTGCAAGTAAGGCTCAGATATACTAAAATTTCATTGATTGGTGTTTTGGGCCCATAACATTAATATGACAACCATTTACCATAAGGTCCATTAATTTCATGATCCCGAAATGTTTGAATTCATTTAGTCTAGGTTTTATAAAATAGAGTATTTAAGTTTACAAAATTCTAACAATCTTCCACTTAGATTGCATAACTTTTCTGAATAAAACAAAAATAAAATTCTCCATATTAAAATATAGATGTGCCCACAACAAAGAATATTCAACTTGAAGAAGCACCATCCAACATAATAGTTGAGAATGAGATTATGCATATATAATTGTGCAAAAGTCATATCCGATGGGGATACTAACATCATATATGTGACGCCCCGATTTTCGTACTAATTTTTTTTCCATGTAAATATCACATGTAACCATAAACCAGCCACATCAACCACTGATACCATATTACATAACCCAACCCGAATGTGGGGACCGGGTATACAATCGTACTCATATACATAATCCTATCAGCGGAGGTCATTTCATAAATATATACATACATACTACAACAAATACACATACCAGAGTACTACCATCCATATTTACAAGTCTAATACAAAACCTTTAGGGGAATCAAACCTTCCTAGCTTAAAATACTCACCCTGTCTACCCAAGGTATCCGTTCCCCTCTATTGTGAAGCTCTATCATCGGGTCTATCTCGGTTTCTTGAAATATTTAAATGTTTGGGTGAGACACATCTCAGTAAGATGGAATAAATTATTTATAGTCTTTGGCAATATGAGATTCATTATATCATAACATATAATCATTTTAGTAATAATATCTTCTGAGAAAATATACCAATTCAATAATCATGATTATATAGATATACAACACAAGTTTTAATAAGCTTTTACTTCCATTTCCAAAATCATTCATTCGTAACCTAAGTTTACTGGCGAAGTTCCTGAGAGTAGGGAAACTTACCCGCCCATACAAGCAACTTTCCTCTACTCTGATATCGTTTGTAGCCTAGCCCATTTAATTCGGGTTCAACTACAATTGATACTTATAAGAGCACTCACCTTACTTAGTAAGCCCTCAGGCAGTGTATTTTACTTCACTTTAATTATTTATTAACTCACACAATTTCATTCCCTCATTTTCTTTCTTGCTTCCATTCTCATTTCATTTCCATTTTCATTTTTTTTCCATTCTCATTTCATTTCCTTTCCCATATCTAGCTCATCAATGTCACCATAACTGAGGCATTTGTGTCTGTACTCATGGCTCCCATGAGGATATTTCTCCACGTCATGCTTCCCCCCACAAATAGGGTTGTGCGGCCCAAAGGCTAGACCTAACCGCGGTTGGCCGATCCGGTTAGGTCAAATATCATCATATATCTTGTATCTGTAGTACAACTGGCCGACCAAAAGCCCTGATCCGGACTCAGGGGGCACAAAAGCTCTACTGTACAGCTCAGTTGACTGTCACGCCACATGCTCCATGAGTCTGTGTGGTTGCACTAACTCCACTAGCAACAGTATCGTGCTCCTTATCACAACCCATCATTAGGGTTTCCATATCTATCCATTAGGTTTATCACTGTCACATACCAATAATTATTATATGGTATTGGCATTTCATCAATCACATGTCTGTATTCCCCTTTCGGAATTTCACATTTCATTTCTCACAATTAATATTCATATTGCAGAATTAACGGTGCAATATTCACATTTCACATATTCACATTTCCCATAGTCATGTTTCTTATTTTCATATTACAGAATTAACATTGCAATATTTTCATTTCACATATTCACATTTCCCATAATCATAGTTCTCATTTTCATATTGTAGAATTAACATTGCAATATTTTCATTTCACATATTCACATTTCGATATCATTATTCTCAACACATTTCATCATTTCAATGATATTTTCTCAGTTTATGATTCATCTCATCCCATACAATCATATACATATCTTATTTCACAATTACTCAGCATTTCTTAATACACATTATCATATCTCAGAAGATATAGATATATATATATATATATATATATATATATATATATATTCCAGTACATTTTACTTCCATCATTTTTCCACATTTCAATCTCATATATTAATACACATTTCATAAACTCATATTTCTCAGGGTAATTCATTTAACCTAGTTTAAACATTTCTTAATATAAATCATATGCCACACAAATTTCATCTGATATTTATATCATAAATAAATTTCAGGTAAAATATCATACACCATTTTCACATATTTCTCAACCCATAATTTCCATAAAAAGACTGCTATAATTTATTCCGCTTACCTAGCTTACTGAGATTCCACTAAACACCTAATTTTCTACGCCCTTTGGCATTCGTAGCCCAAAAACCCACAATACATATTTTTACCAAATTATTCAACACAACCCCTAGAATAACTTCCATTTGACACCTCCCACATTTCATATACTCCAGTTTAACTTAAAACTCTAAAATATACCACTTACCCTAGTTTTGGGATGGTGCCCGTAACCTCAACTTGAAAATTTGCTCCGCGTACATTGTAGATAATCTTTCTAGGAACCCTGTGGTAGTTCTTGATCATCAATCCGAGCTAAAATGAAGTCGAAATCGAAGAGAGAAGGAAGAAGGGTCATGGTTTGCATGAGAGAGAGAGAGAGAGAGAGAGAGAGAGAGAGAGAGAGAGAGAGAGAGAGAGAGAGAGAGAGAGTGTTTGATTTGTTAAAATAAAAGTGACTCGCGGGATCTCCTTAATATGCCTATTGCAGAGAAAATCGTCGTTGGTTTTCTCTAACATTCAGAAAACCATCACAAATTTTCTATTTAACCGGCCTAGTAATTACCATTTACCCTTTACTGACTCGTGGTAAAACTTCGAAATCATCGCCGATTTTCTTCCTCCTTTAGAAAACCGTCACTGGTTTTTGTTCCTTTTCAGCCAGAAATCATATTTTCCATTTTTATTTTATTATTTTATTTTCCTGGGTCTCCACATTCTCCCCTCCTTATAAAATTTTTTCCTTGAAAATTTTCATTTGTCACATTTCCATTCTAAAAGAAGAACACTATCATTTTATTAATTACCGTCACTTATGGCGGAGGAATACTGTGGTTACATAGGGGATTCTGGGAGATTACAACCATTAACCTTTCATAAACCAACCTTGTTCATGTTTTTCATATCCCATTTGCTTGAGTTTTGTAGATGGAGAAGTGATGCTTAGATGAGCAAATACAAGATTCAGAATACCACCATATGGAAGAATTACACGAAGAGCTTCTTCCCTAGTGATCATCCATTTCAGAATTAAACTCGGAAAATCCAACTTCTTTCCTTTGAGTAGACACCACATTACAAAATAATCTAAACATGATACGTAGTCACGTGATCCTACTCGAGGCGGAATGTTGTATGTAATAAGCTTTTGTAGGATTTGAGCTTGCAGGTTCAATTGCTTGTAAAAAAGAGGATGGCTAAACAGAACAGGTGGTTCAGTCATAATTAGTAGGAGAAACTTGAAGTCTTGAGCTAGAATCCAAGATTGTCCAAAAGATGGACACTCAAAATCTCCAAGCGTGATGTTAAAAATTTGTGCCAATGTTGGTTGAGTGAGAGCAATTGATTTCCCCATGATTTTAGTAGAGATTACTGTATCTCCTTTAACCAAGTTTGCATAAAATAATTTTACCAAATTCAGATATACTCCCTTGGATTGGTAGGTAATAAACCTTTTCCATCCTAATGTGCGAAACATTGGTAAAATGGCTGGAAACTCATTGCCAAAGAAAGTTGTATCTAAGACCTTACCGAGAATCGACTCAGTAGAGCGACGATGATTTTGGTATAGTTGCCTTGCATTTGGAGTGACTAGCCATTTTTCTATGTTGTTGTTGCCATCTATTCCAAAAGTAAAGCCTTTGTTTCCTTTTGTTTTTGTTCTTGGCATTATGAAGCTGAGCGAAAATGAACGGTGAAAACCAGTTAAAGCGAGTGGGAATGAAGTAGGATAATGGTTTTTAGAGTTTAAATGGAGGATTTTTGAGTGGAGGAGCACTTGGGATCAAAGGAGAATAGGTGTAGGAGACGTGAAAAATAGAGTTAGAAGACTGGGGTTTTGAAAAGAAAGACTGGGGTTTCGAAAAGATAGGGTTTTGCATTCGTTTAGTATTTAAACCACCGTCAGTCAGTCGATTGATGTTGAAGGGTTTGTCACCTGACACTTTAGCGCATTTAAATTTTCCTAAGCTGTAGCGAGTCAGTCGACTGAGGCTTTGAGAGTCAGTCCCTTGACCTTACTAATTTCAAAAAATCAAGTTAGTAAGAAAGGATCTAGTCGACTGCGACTTAGTTGTCAGTCACCTGACCTCACTTGTCCTTCAATATTTTCTTGGTTACTCATCCAATTTGTTCTCTAAAATTCTCTACTATGAAATAACCCCAATTCACATCTTATAGATATAAATCTGTCTTCTGGAAGAGGTTTGGTAAATATATTTGCCCATTGATCACTTGTATTAACAAACTCAAGAGTTATATCTTCTTTCTGTACATGATTTCGTAAGAAGTGATATCTAATGTCAATATGCTTGGTTCTTGAATGAGATATAGGATTTTTGGAGATAGCGATGGCGTTGGTATTATCACATTTTATGGGTACAACTGAATATTCCAAATTGAAATCTTTTAATTTTTGCTTCATGTAGAGAGTTTGTGCACAACATGTGATGCCCCGATTTTGATACCAATTTTTTATTCCATATAAACCACACATCGGCCATGTCAAACACTAATATCCAAGTACATAACCCAATCCACAAGTGGGTACTGGGTATACATCATACACACATACATAATCCTAACAGCGGAAGCCATTTCATATTCATATATATATATATATATATATATATATATCCCAAAGCGAATACACATATTAGAGTACAAAACCATCTATAAATACAAGTCTAATACAAAATCTCTATGGAAACCAAACCTCCCTAGCTCAAAATACTCACCCTGCCTACTTAGGGCATTTGCTCCCCTTTATCTTGGAGCTCTATCACCAGGTCTATCTCGGTTTCCTGAAATATTTAATTGATTAGGTGAAATACATCTCAGTATGACAAAATAAATTATCTACGGTGTGTGACAATATGAGATTCATTATATCATAACATATACACAAACCAATGTTAGTATTTTCTAAGAAAATATACCATTCCACATTTACTATCATATAAATATGCAAAATAAGCTTTCAAAAAGCTTTTATTTCCATTTCCAAAATCATTAAGTATAACCCAAATTTACCTGCGAAGTTCCTGAGAATAGGGAAGCTTACCCGCCCATACAAGCAGCTTCCCTCTGCCGTGATATTGTTTGGAGCATAGCCTGATTAACTAGGGTTCAGCTACAACTGATACTTATCAGAGCACTCACCTTACTCAGTAATCCCTTAGGCAGTGTTTTTTACTTCGCTTAAATTATTTATTAACTCATGCTATTCATTTCGCATTTCATTATTGTTCCCATTTTCATGTTCATTTCCATTCTCATTTCATTTCCATTTTCCATTTTCATTTTCATTTTCCATTCCCTTTTCCATTCTATTTCCATATCTAGCTCATGAATGTCACCATATTGAGGTATTCGTGTCTATACTCATGGCTGTCCTGAGGATCTCACTCCACATCATGCTTCCCCCCATGAATAAGGTTGTGTGGCCTGAAGGCTAGACCTAACCGTGGCTTGCCGACCCGGTTAGGTCAAATATCATCACATATCCCATGTCTATAGTACGACTGGCCAGCCAAAGCCCTAATCCAGACTCAGTGGGGCACTACAACTCTACTATACGTCTCAGCTTGCTATCATGCCACGCGCTCCATGAGCCCGTGTGGTTGCACTGCTCCACTAGCAACGGTACCGTGCTCTCAATATCATAACCCATCATTGGGGTTTTCATATTCATCCATTAGGGTTTTTATTGCCACATACCAACAATCATTATGTGGTATTGACATTTCATCCATCACATGTCTGTATTCCCCATGCGGAATTCCATATTTCATTTTTCACAATCTAGTATTCATATTGCAAAATTAACGGTGCAATATTCACATTTCATATATTTACATTTCCCATAATCATATTTCACATTTTCATATTGCAAAATTAACATTGCAATATTTTCCATTTCCCATATTCACATTTCTTATCAACAAGTTTCACATGTTCACATTCCTCATATTCATAATGCAGAATTTTGCATTGTAATATACACATTTCAAAATCATTATTCTCAACACATTTATCACTTTAATAATATTTCCTCAGTTCATGATTCATTTCACCACATTTTATCATATAAATATCTCTTTTCACAAATATTCAGTATTTCTCAAAACAAATTCACATATTTCACGTTTCCTGTATATTTTACTTTCATCATTTTCCCACAATTCAATTCTCATATCATAACATATTTCAATATCACATAATTTCATAGGATAATTCATTTATCCCAATTTAAATATTTCCCAACATAATTCATATGCCACAAAAATTTCATCTGATATTTATATTATAAATAAATTTTAGGTAAACTATCATATACCCTTTTCACATATTTTCCAACCCATAATTTCCATAAAAATATTGCTATAATTTATTCTCCTTACCTGGCTTATTGAGATGTTCACAATAACACCCAATTTTGACGATCCTCGGTGTTCCCAACTCAAAAGCCTAAAAATCATATTTTTACCAAATCAATCAACGCATTTTCCACAATAATTTCAGTATAATACTACCTACATTTCAAATACTCCAAAAAACTCATAATACCCTTAAATCTCTTACTTATCCTGATTTTGGGATAGTGCCCAAGTTGGCCTAACCATCAATCTACTCCCAAAGACTTATAGAGAATCTTCCCAGGAGTAGCGTGGCGACTTCTGATAGTCAAACTGGCGAGAATTGAAGCCAAAAAGAGGAGACGATTTTAGAGAGAGAGAGAGAGAGAGAGAGAGAGAGAGAGAGAGAGAGAGAAATTGCTGCATGAAAATTTCGCTGAAAACCCAAGCTAAGCATATTTATACACTGCTGCCTCACCGACAAGCTATGTCACCTCATTGACGAGTCCAAGAAGAGATTCGTCGATGAACACTTAACCCTCATCGACGAATTGTAGGCCCTAGAACTAGCCCTCCTGGTAAATTCTCGTTGATGAGGCACGTGCCCACGTCGACGAGCACAAGAAGCCTGTTCATCGATGAACGCTCTACGCTCATCGACGAGACCTACTGCCACGAACTCTGCTTTCGTAGTAGATAATGCTACAAAATTTTGTTTCTTAGAGAACCGAGATGCAAGAGATCTTCCTAAGAAGTGACAAGTACCACTTGTGCTTTTTCGATCAATTTTACATCTAGCATAGTTCGCATATGAATAGCTAATCATATAAAAGTTTGTGTCTTTAGGATACCATAGTCCTAAGTCAATAGTACCGATCAAATATCTTAAGATTCTTTTGATGGCTATCTGGTGTGATTCCTTAGGGGCTGCTAGAAATCGAGTGCACATACATACACTAAACATAATGTCCGGTCTACTGGCTGTCAAATAAAGCAAACTTCCTCTCATACCTTGGTAGAATTTCACATCTACTAACTTTCCTTGTTTATCTTTATGAAGATTTATTGACATACTCATAGGAGTCCCTAAAGGTTTTCCTCCTTCCATATTGAATTTTTTAATCATGTCTCTTATGTATTTTGACTACTTTAAGAAAGTTCCATTTTTAGCTTTCTTAATTCTGAAGTCCTCGGAAGTAGGTCAACTCTCCCATCATACTCATTTCAAATTCATCTTGCATACACTTTGCAAAATCTTTACATAGATCTTCGTGTGTAGAACCGAAAATGATATCATCCACATAGATTTGAATAATAAGCATATCTTCGTTTTTAGATTTAAAAACAATGTGCTTTCCACTTTTCCTCTAGAAAAGCCATTATCCAATAGAAATCCACTCAACCACTCATACCAAGCTCTAGGGGCATGTTTTAATCCACATAATGCTTTTGTTAATCTAAACACATGATCAGGACAATGATCATCTTCAAATCCTGGAGGTTGTGCTACATAGACTTCTTCATTTATAAATCCATTTAAGAATGCACTCTTCACATCCATTTGATGGAGTTTAAAATTTTTGTGAGATGCATAAGTTAATAACATTCTTATGGTTTCCATTCTTGTTATAGGAGCAAATGTCTCATCGTAGTCTATTCCTTCTTCTTGATTGTATCCTTGAGCTACGAGTCTAGTCTTGTTACACACTACAATACCATTTCATCCTTTTAATTCCTAAATACCCATTTGGTTCCAATTATTGAATGATGACCGGGTCTAGGAACTAGTTTCCAAACTTTATTTCTTTCAAATTGATTTAATTTTTCTTGCATGGCTACTATCCATGAGTCATTATTTAAAGCTTCATTTATATTTTTGGGTTCTTCTTAAGATAGAAACGCATAATGAATACACAAATTTTTCAATGAGGATCTGGTAGATACTCTTCGTGAAGGTTCACCAATAATTTGGTCCTTTGGGTGATACTCTTTGTGAACGTTCACCAATAATTTGGTCTTTTGGGTGATTTCTTACAAACTTCCATTCTTTAGGTAGTTCTGTTTGCTCTAGAGATCTATCATCTGAGGTTGAACTCGATTCTTTGTTCTCTTCCTTTACTTCTTGAATTTCTAAGTCATCTTGATTTTCCTTAATTTCAATTTCTTCAATCTCCGGTGGTTTCAAAAATAGATTCGCTTCATCAAAGGCTATATGTATTGATTCTATAATTGTGAGAGTTCTTTTATTGTAGATTCTGAATGCTTTACTATTTAATGCATACCCTAAGAAGATTCCTTGGTCTGATTTCGCATCAAATTTTCCTAAGTCTTCTTTATCATTTAATACAAAACACTTACATCCAAATACATGAAAATAAGACATGCTAGGCTTTCTTCCTTTCCATAGTTCATAGGGGGTCTTGTCTAGGCTTGATCTTATGGAAACTTTATTCATCACATAACACGCGGTATTTGCCGTCTCAGCCCATAAGTACTTTGGTAAATTATGCTCATTTAGCATGGTCCTTGCCATTTCTTGAAGAGAGTTATTCTTTCTTTCAGCAACTCTATTTTTTTGAGGAGTTCGAGGTGCTGAAAAATTGTGATTTATTCCATGTTCATTACAAAATTTATCAACTTCTTTATTTTTAAATTCTCTTCCTTGATCACTCCTAATATTTAGAATTCCATATCCTTTTTTCATTTTAAAGCTTCTTGCATAGATTAATTAACATATTACAAACTTCGTCTTTGGAGGTCAAGAAAAGTACCCAGGTAAACCTGGAGTAGTCATTAACTACGATGAAAGCATTTGCTTTCCTCCTATACTTTGTGTTCTAGTAGGGCCAAATAAATCTAAGTGGATAAGTTCCAAGGACTTACTTGTGGAAATATGTTTCTTCTTTTTAAAACTTGTTTTAGTTTGCTTCCTAAGTTGGCAAGCATCACAAATTTTGTCTTTTACGAGCTTTGTGCTGGGTAGACCTTTTACTAAGTTCTTTTTAACTAATTTAGATAATAAATCCATACTAGTGTGTCCTAGTCTTCTATGCCACTGCTAGCTAGCTTCATTCATGGCTGTTAAGCATGTGACTTCTTGAGATATTATATTTTCAAAGTTTATACAATACACATTATCAACTCTGTTTGCAATGAACAAGATTTTATTCTTTTATGAGTTTTCAACTATGCATTTGTCTTGTTTAAATATTATGTCAAACCCTTTATCACTTAATTGATTGATGCTAAGTAGATTAGGTTTTAACCCATCTACCATTGAGACGTCATTAATAGTTAAAAAGGGTTCTTTACCTACTTTTTCAATACCGATTATTCTACCTTTGGCATTGTCTCCGAAGGTGACATATCCACCATCCTTTTACATTAATGTGGTGAATTTAGACTTGTCTCCAGTCATGTTTCTTGAACATCCACTATCCAAGTACCATTTGCCTTTTGATGGAGTGGTTCTAAAACACACCTACAAGAAGGGTTCAAGGTGTTACTTTTTGTACCCAAGCCTTTTTAGGTCTTTTAGATTTAGTTTTCACTTCAATTTTGATTCTCCATACTTTCTTGATTTTAACATTCTTTCTTTTAAATGGACAATCAAACTTTATGTGTCCCTTTTTCTTACATAAGAAGCAAGTAGTGTGTTCATATGCATTGGTAAAAGATGTACTAGCATAGTTTTTTGACGCATTTACCAAATATCCCATGCAGAGATTCTTTTTCTTCTTGTTCTCTACTCCATTGAATCCTATTCCTTATTTATCCAAAGACATTCTTTGTGATCCAATCAGTTTATCAAAATTTTCTTTTCCTCTAGTAAAATTGTAGATGACTCTATCTTTGCCTTCAATTTTGCTTTTAAGATCACTTATCTCCGAGTCCTTTTTACTTTCACCATTTACTTGAAACTTTACTTAGTCTTGAGATATTTTATTTATTTCACTCATAAGATCATCAATGTGTGAGTCCTTTTCTTTTCCAGCTGATATTGAAGTTTCTAGCTGTTTCTTTAACATTTCATTTTTTTTCTTTCAATGCTATATTTCTTTTGGTTACTTTAACAAATCTACTATGCAAAGAGAATAATTCAACTTGAATTTCTCTATATGAAGGCATGCTTTCACATGAGTCACTGCATGATTCATCACTAGATTCATCTTCTTGTGCTTCTTCTTGGCATCTTTCTTAAGCTATAGACAATCAGGTTTAATATGTCCAACTTTCTTACTGTTATAACATGTAGGGGGGTCATTCTTTGCTTCCTTTTTGCTTGTCTCTCCTTTATTAGATTTTGAACCTTTAAATTTTTGAGTGAACTTATTCTTTTTGAAAAGTTTTCCAAGTCTTCTAGTAATGAAGGCTATATCATTGTCACCCAATTCATTGTCTTCTTCTTCACTAGAGCTTTCTTTAGCAGCCTTAAGAGCTATTGATTTCTTGTGTTTGTTGTTTTCAGAACTTCTTTCATTTATCGTCATCCCATATGTGAGAAGTGATTCTATAAATTCATCAAGGGAGGTGTTTTTCAAGTTTCTTCCTTCTATAATTGCAGTGGCTTTAGGTTCTCAAATTGGTGGAAGTCCTATAAGGATTTTCCGGATCATCTCATATGTAGAGTAGTTTTTCTATAAGACATTGAGGGAGTTTATTATATGGGTGAACCTAGTATACATACTAGTGATGGTTTCATCAGAGTTCATCCTAAATGCCTTATACTCGCTAGTGAGCATGTCAATTCTACTATCTTTTACAGCAACCGTTCCTTCATAGGTTACTTCACATTTATCTCATATTTCTTTTTTTGCTTTGCATCCCATAATCCTACTGAACTCATTCACATCTAGAGCACAGTATAGTGCGTTCATAACACTAGAATTTACTTGCAGCATCTTTAGATCATTATCAGTCATCTCTTTTTCTTCCTTAGGTATTTCTTTATTATCCACAGTTTTAGTGGGGATGAATTCACCATGTGTGACTACTTTCCAAGCGTATTTATTTATTATCCACGGTTTTAGTGGTGATGAAATCACCATGTGTGACTACTTTCCAAGTTTTCCAATCTATAGTTTGCAAGTATATTCTCATTCGTTGTTTCCAAAAGGTTTAGTTAAAACTGCAGAAGATTGGTGGTCTAAATGAGGATTGACCCTCCGTAAAGGGAGATACACCTAGGTGAGCCATAGGGATCTTTATGTAACTTCTAGTTGAGATTTACTACAACCTAACGTTCTGATACCAATTGAGAATCTAGGTATACTCCCAAAAGAGAGAGGGGGGGGGTGAATTGGGATTTTAAAATTTCTTTTCTTGCTTTGTATTTCAAGTTCCTTAGTTGAGTTTTATCTTTAGCAAAACTTTAGATATTTAATCAACCTTCAATTAATTACTTAAATAATATACTATTGATTAATCAACCAAGTTTAGTCATTATTCAAATCAAATTAAATTCTTTGATATTAAAACCCAAATGGTAAATTCAATGTATCAATTTAAGATTGTTATAAACAAATTTTGGAACTTTTTGAATTAAAAATCAGATTTAATGAAATATAATTTTTCAGAGATTTGATTTTGTAAAACGTGCAATTCAAAACACCTCTCAACTGTTGATATTCAAATAAGGGTTTTATATGTCAACCAATATGATAGTAAGTTGATTTCAAATATGGATCAAAAACCAAGATTCCAGCAATCCCCAAAAGTTAGCAAGATGTAAGGATCATACAAGCGTATAATATTCTTGCAGAAAATTAAAGAGAATAGGGAGAAGAGTTGAGAATCGAATTTTTTACAAGGTTCGGCCAGCAGCCTACGTCCTTACCCCAAGCAACTGCAGTGAGGATTTTCCTTTCCAACTTTTTAATAGGCTAAGTTACAACCTCTCTCATTCTCTGGTGGAGATCCCTCTCTAACAAGAATACCCCTTCTTGCTAGGCAACAATCCAATTCCCCTGAATCATCAAAAAAACAATTCAAAGAAACAAACTTTGTGTTGTACAATAAACACCCTTAGTTAGAGCAAATTTGTACAAGTTAAAGAATGATATACTTAAGAAAAATAACAATATAAATATTGAAGCTCAAGCAGATATCACCGTGGTTCTATCTTAGATTTAAAATCTCAGTGAAGGAATAAGAACCATGAGCTTTTATTCAGCAAGAACTTTTAGTAAAAGTATTCAGTAAGATAGCTTTGAATGTATGAGAATTTGATTGATTGCTGACTGTTGGTATATTTAATTCTTGGGTATAACGTGTATTTATAGATATAAAAAGTAAATTTTCTTATTCCTCAAGTTACTTGCAGTGTTTCCTAAGTTTTCTTAAAGATTGGGGACCAAGCAATCAAATTTGGAAACTTTCCCTCGCTATTTTAAATTTGAAAATACGTTCATTAGTAGACTGAAACATCGGGGTCAATCGCATGTGCCTTTTAATTCATCGTATTATTCAAACACAGAATGGGGTGTGTCGCTTGAGCCTACGAGGTCAATCGCCTATCTCTACTATGCTTTATTTTTTTAATTTTTTTATTTTTTATTTTTTCATATTTTAACAGCATAAAAATGTTAGTCGCCTGATCGTGTTTCATCAGTCGTGTGATCTTATTTTGTGTGTTCAATTTATTTAGCATAAATATGTCAGTCGTTAGATGGTAACACATCAGCCACATATCCTTGGAAAACATATGCTTTCAAAAACTTTGTTTCTAAAAACTCTTTAGCCTTTATACTTGGCATATTGAATTGAGACTTTTGAAAATATTTTATAGGGTTTTTTAAAAACAGGTCTCTATGTCAATATTAATTCCTAAGAGCTTCAAACATTTATATTGAAATTTGTGAAGTACTTACATGTGACTTCTTAATGACTATGACTTTTATAATCACTAAGTCTTCATGCATTGCTTCCATTCTTCATGTTTATCTTGACTTCAAACTTCAATAGTCTTTAACTTTATAAGATCTTCTATCTTTGAGTTTAAGCTTTTAAAAGACTTGTCAAACACTTGGTCTTGATCTAAAACTCTTGAGTCCTGAATCTTCACTTAACCAAATACGTTAAGTTTCTTTGATTTGTTATCATCAAAACAAGATTCTAAACCTTGTGAGGCCAACAAGTACTTAGGGTGTTTCTTTCCTAACTCTCATGAAGTAAAAGCAACACCCAATTTTAAATAAGAATGACTTTTCAAAACATCAAATTGAAGCTCCAAAGTACTTTAGACTCACAATTTGCACACTGAAACATTTGGAAGAGAGAGCAAGGCTCTAATTAACTAATTTAGACCCAAATTTTACTCCTTGATTGCATAATTTATTCCAAACTAACCCAAATAATAGTTAAATTGACCCTAAACAAAATTTGGTATCAACAGCTGCCCCTCTTTATGTTTTCTACCATGAGTACTTACCCTATGTTTGGAGAGGCCTTGGATTTGGATTTGTACTAGATTTCAATAAAAATGTAGTATAAATTGCATTAAAATTTGTCCAAATCCACTTAAATCCAAATCCAAGGTCCAAAATTCATGCTCCTAAATGCAGCGTTAGTGTATTTCCTTCCTAACACTTATGAAGTAGGAGACAAATAAAGACAAACACCACTATTTTGGTTGCAAGTACAGTTTAGCCAATCACATGAGTAAGCATTAAGAGAAAACTTAACTTGAGAAGGATCAACTAATAAGCTTCAAATGACCATGGAAAGATTTAAGGACTGAATCAACTTAGCTGGATGAAGGGAAAATGGGTGAGAGATGTTGTGGTACAGTGGCAAATGATTGTTATCAAATCAATTAATGGAGGGATGTAGTGTTTAGATGACTACTAATCATCTTTGCATTTGAAAAGACACAGTAGTTATATGACTACTAACCATATCTTCAAAAAGATATGGGACTACCTGATAAGTTCATAGCCAATAGCATAAGGGTTTTGGAAATGAGAAGTTGAAGGGCATTACCTGGTAAGAATCTAGCAAATTACATAAGGATTACATATTGTTAGCTTTGGTGTATTCCCAAGAAGGGGGGGGGGGGGTGAATTGGAACTTTAAAATTTATTCCTAGGTGTAGACACCCTATTTTTACCCTAACCAAATAGAACACGGGGTCCCCTCTTATTATTTTCATTATTATTATTATTACCTTATTTTTATTATTATTATTATTATTATTATTATTATTATTATTATTATTATTATTATTATTAGCATTAGTATCTTATTTTGGGTATTATTATTTTTATTATCTGTATCTTTATTAGTAATGCTATTATTATTATTATTATTATTATTATTATTATTATTATTAATTGTTACTTATAATATTTGTATTATTACTTTATTTTTATTAGTATTATTATTATTATTATTATTTTACTGATAATATCTTTATTATTTTTATTTTTACTATAATTATTTATTATTATTTACTATTTAGTAGTAGTATTATTATTATTATTATTATTATTATTATTATTATTATTACCTTATTGATACTTATGTTATTATGATAATTATTATTATTATTATTTCTATTTTCATTATTACCATAAGAATAAAAGCATAAAAAAAAAAGAAAAAGAAAATTTCTTACTAAAAAAAGAAGTTTTTTTTTTTTAGGGTTTTTCCAAATTTTTTTTACAATAGGGGGGGGGGGGAGCACACAGCCAAAGAAACCAAAAAAAAAAAATTTCTTATTTCTTCTTATTCTTCTTCTTCTTCCCGGAGACACACATAGCAGGCATATCTCCTGCCATCTCCCTCATTCTCTCCAGGCCACAGCCTTCTCTGGTTCCTCCATAGCCCCATCGCACCACAGTTCCATTCCAGCACCACTCCTCTGCTCCGACCAGATACCCAGCCGAACTCCGGCCACTCCTTCTGCTGAGTCTGCTGCAACACCATCATCCGCCATCTTCTCTGCTCCGCGGATCTCCGGCGACCACGACATACACCGCCTCGCAGCCATCTTTACAACAGCCCAGCTTCTCCGGCCAGCCCCCCCTTGGCCACATCCAACAGCCGTTGCAACCACAGCCGAGCACAGCCACAGCCACCCTTCAATTCCAGCAGACCCGAGACACCATCAACCAGAACCAACGGCCGAGCACAGCCCCAACTCCAGCCTTTGCCTCTCGGCCACATCCAACAGCCGCTGTAACCACAATAAGTCCCTGTGTAAGTCCTTCTGCTCGTGCACACTGCAACACAGTCCGGCCACACACACACACACGCACTCACGCACACACAGCACACACATGTTTTTTATTTTACTTTATTGTACATGCTTGTGTATTATAATCTGAGATACTGAAGGATTCTTTACTTTTGCAGGCATATATATATATATATATATATATGTATGTATGTATATACCATATTAGTATTATTAGTTGTACATTATTGATTAATAATATTATTTATACATTATTGGTTATAGTATCATTGTCATGTGAATATCATTATTAATTGTGTTATTTGTATATTGCCATCAATAATATTATTATATGGTTTGTATATTATTTCTAATATTGTCATCATATTATAGGTGTATTATTATTATTAGTATTATATGATTTATATATTATTATTAGTCATATTATTATGTAGTTGGTTCATTATCATTAGCATTATTATTATATTAATTATATTAGTATTATTACTATATTGTTTATATAGCATTATTGGTAAGATTATTATATAATTAGTATGTTACTATTATTGGTTATATCATTGTTAATTTATTAAGTATTACTATTAGATGAATTGTGTTAGTATAAATGTTTTATTATTTGTACATTATTGGTAGTATTAAGTACATTGTTTATGTATAAATACAAGCATATTGTTTATTATTGTTAAAATATTATTACTATTATCATCATTATTATAATTAGCATGTTATTGATGTTTTTAGGGTTTGATTGCCTCTATATAAATTGTTTATTAATTTTAGGGTTATGAGTATTTCCATATTATTATCACATTTTAACTTTAGGAGTTGTTACGTTTCCAAATTATTAGTACATATATTTTAGGATTTTTGATTTGTTTCCATTTTATTACACGTTTAATTTTTTTTAGGGTTTGATTATTTCCATATCATTGTATATTTATTTTTAGGTTTGTCTAAATGCTATAATTTCGTCTTCTTTGTTTCCATGTTTGTTTATATTTAACTTTTAGGGTTTGACCTATTGTCATATTTCCTTAATTGTTAATATTAGGGTTTTGTTAGTATTATGTCAAAGTTTTGATTATTTATAATTAGGGCTTTTGCCTGTATTGGTTAGGATATGTTCTTATCATATTGTATAGTTATTAAAATTATGATATATATGTATTATTAGTCTAGTAGTAGTATTATGGTATAATATTAATATTTACGTGTTATGATATATATAAATATTAAAGTGGTATTATAATATTGTAATGGTATTTATGTGTTATTAATATTGTGAGATATATGTGTTATTATTATAGTAGTATTATTATTACCGGTAATGTATTGTCATTATAATATATTAGGGCTATTATCATCACATATTTCTGGAATTTCCAACTATATCTTATGTTTATATTTCGTATTGCGGTATCCTAATATTCTAGTTTATTACTATTTTTTATCTTTATTATTATGTTTAAATTATTATATCTATTATCCAAAACCTCCCAAACTAGTATTTTCATACTTAGGAAAACCCATAAAATTTCTAAAACTTGGGAGTGTATTTGATAAAGTATTTTTTATTTTTAATCCCTATGATTTTAATGCTAGGGTATTAGCCTTCGGACTTCACGTACCTTTAAGTTCTGAGGGAATATATATGTATACATTATGTTTATTTATTTATTTTTCATGTGTATTTATAAATTCATCAAAAGGAGTAGTTTAAAGACTTATTAGATTATAAACTTAGGGATAATTTCAAATTAATTAGGTACCGTTCGTAAGAATGGGTGCATAGGGGGTGTTTGTACCTTCCCCTCGCGTAACCGAACTCCCGAGCCTAACTTTGGTAATGTAGACCCATTCTACCCCTAACGGGTTAGTAACCATATGTTCTAACCACACTGAAAGGTTAGTGGCGACTCCGACATTTCCTATTTTTCCTTGAAAATTAAAATTGATTTTTATTTCGCCGCCTGGGGCACACGCGCTCCTGGGACGTCGTGACACTAGGTTTAGTTAATCTAATAGCTGATATTCGCAACCTAGGGTCTATCTATACAATTCCAAATGCACAGATAAATATAATGTGTAAAAATTAAAATTATGCACAACATTCACCAGTTATAACATACATGTGCAGAAATGTAAGTTTCAAAAAGATAAACAGTGCACACAAGATATGTTATAGAGGTTCGGCCAACTGTACCTATATCCCTGCCTCTAGCTCGCAGGCCCAAGGATTCCACTAATGCTCACTTAACGAGTGGAGCGACACCGATTACAACCAGGTTAATTAGCACAGGGCTGACATCAACCTTTACAACTAGGTCAATTAGCGGGGTTGACCTCAACCTACACCTTACTAGGATTGTGCACCTAGCTTTCTTAACTAGGTCTAAGCCAATCTGGAACTATTTCACAGGGCTAGTCTCCCTCTTTAGGCCTGTGTCTGGAAATACAACAGATTTGCTCACAATGAAATGGTACAGTCATTATGATTTCATGTAAAGCAGATTTGTACCTAATTACGTGCAATCACATACACCACCAAATGATATAATGAAGTACACTCAATGTGGTCTTAGATGTCTACTCTCAAATAGATTTATAATCATTGTAATCAGTGCGTGGGACTGCAACCAATAGGATCTTTGTATTGCAAAATATATATTCAATCTAAATGCTCAAACAAAGATATCAGACAAATTTCATATATCTCAAACAGCAGATTTTCTTAATGTATAAAGCTCAAGACATATATATATGGTTTGCAAAAGGTTTTAATCTTTGTATTCAATAAATGATATTATTCAATGAATATTCCAACAAAGATTTTCACCACATAAACGAATATCTCTTCAAAGATTTTTCAAGATAAAACACACTAGATATTTGAAAATGATTTGAAAGGATTTTTGCAACCTAAATCAAATAAGAACTTCACAAGATATTGCAATGACGATGCAATACTCAGAAGCTCCAACAAAGTCTTCTTAGGAAAGACTTATTAATAAAGCTCCCTAAGAACACTTGAGGATGTGCTCTCAAGTAAAATAATTTCACACAAACACAATCTTGAGATAGCAATCCTTATGCATTTCAGTCCTTTTTAAACTTGCAATTGTCCTACTCAAATGAGCAACATATATATGTGTAATAGTGAGTGTCCTAGGATCATTTCTAGGTCCTTTGAAGACACCAAAAAAATACCGAAGGGTGATCCCTAAGGTCTTTCTAAGGTCATTTTCATTTTGAGCTTACCTTTTAAATCATGTAGGTGATGCATGCAATTATTACAAGTCATAGAACCTAATAAGTATTACAGACCCTTTGCATAAGAATGAAATATAATACAATAGAAATTGGGTCTTCAACTTCAATCTTCTCTTTGTGCATTATGATCTGTCAATTTGAGTTCCTGCACATAACCTCAAACACCCATTAGATATAATGAGTATTTGTCATTATCAAAATTGGGTGTGACCTATAAGGTCAACATTCTCCCCCTTTTTGATGATGACAAATACACTCAGCAAAAATATGGGTATAAGCCTCCCCCTTTCAATATGCATTAAGGTAAATCACATTTTAACCCAAATATTTTTTTCCCCTCTCCATCTCCCCCTTTTGGCAACAACAAAAAGGGCCATAAAAATTATGAACTCTAAGCAATGGGTAATAACATATTTATACATTATAAGTTTTGGAAAGTTTTTAAAAAATTTCGGCAAAGTGCCGTTTGAAAATGAGACTTTCCAAAACAAATTCTGTATAAACAATGATCTGTTTGAGTTTAGAAACCCTAGCAATTTATCCATGACTACTCAACTCAAACAGTTCCAGTATGATCAAGATATATTAATTTCAACATCCAAAGAGATAATAATATAATCATACAATGCACAATGAATGACAAAGTATGAGACATAGCAATTATGCACACAAACAATATAACTGGTCATTTAAAGATTTAAATGACACGAAAACTAAATTAAACCATAAATATGCACAAGCTATGGCAATTGAAACATATCATAAGACCCGTGAGAGATTTGAGTTTAAAACACACGACATATGATACCAAATAGTAGGTTTGAGCATAAAAACGATCTAACTAGTTCGCATGCATTTCCATATAAGATCCATGAACCAATTATGCAATCCAAAAACGTATAGTATATAATGATAATAAGGCAAGAGGAAAAGTTTTAGTTTTGAAGTTAATTCTTGCTAAGAAGTATTAAAATAAATACATATGATATAGATATAAGTATAAATACAAATATATATACCCCCTTTTGATATTTGCAAAAAGTACGGGGGTTGCTTGCTGAAAAAGAAGCTTTAATTTAAAAACAAGCAAGCACAAATTTTATGGTTTGTCAATTAATACAAACCAGAATATAACCAGAAAATCACAGCCACAATGATCCTAAAGATGTTAAACAATTTAAAGTAAGGATCATCTGGAAAACATAAACAACATGTGGCAAAGAGATATATATCAACTTAAGATTTTCGCAAAGATCATTTTGGTTAAGCACATGCCACATGAGTTCACAATAGACCTAAGCTAAAAATATTTGTGAGCAAAACAAGATAGGAATTTATGCTTAGATGCTCCCCCTTTCAATTTGAGTACATGCTTAGATTTTTTAACTACTTATACTAACCAAAGATCAATTTCATTATGCTTAGTAGTATAAGTCATCCATCCAAATCTTTAAAATCAACTATACTAAGTATTTGTCAATTGCATTTGTCACTTGATTAGTATAGTTGTCCCTATAGATCATAGATGCATTAGAGAGTATATATTGAGGCGTGAAATAATGTTCATGATCCAAGAACGTTCCATATCAAACCATAAACCTTTAAACACTGGGTATAATGTTTAGGGTATTCTTAATAGCCTCAATATTCAGTAGACGAAAGTGATGCATATGAATCATTTATGTGCTTAGTATAGGGATGGATCTGAGCTCCCTAATCATTAGATGACTATGTAAGGATGAAGTTTAATTATCTATTTAGTTTCACTCATCCTTTCAAAAATGTTTTAATCATTAATTCTATCATAATCATCTTTAGCACAAGGTTTTTTTTTTGGGAAAATTCCTGTCAAAATTTTGGCAGCATGCCATCTGTAAATTGGACATTTTACTATAAAACCTGTACCTAATAGGTTCAATTAAGTAATTTATAATTAAGTTCAAGGCACACGAGAACATATATCTACTACCAGCATGCAATTCTCATCAACTGCATCCGCCATGCAGGAGACATTCTAAACTAAGCATGCATTCAGGTAGCAATCAACAAAAGATAAACTATCCGTTAGAAGATATACTTGTTTAACGCATAATGAATAGTAGAAATTCAGTGCTTTTCATATGAAGGCATATGGGCATAAAAGATAAAAATCATGAGAGCATTTAATGTATAAATTTACTTAGGCTTGGAGGACCAAAGATTCACATGCAATACTTCTTCAGGGTCATAACCTAATGTATGCCACTTTACTTATGAATTTCAATATATGATAGAGGCCCACGTTCAAATGGCTTTTCTTTCTTACATTTATGCATAGGTTTCTTAGCTATCGCATTTCCATATATGTTGAAACCTACGCCCATCATATTAGTCATTTAACTTATTTCTAAGGATATGAAGCTCTAAAGGATATGACTTAACATTTTAAGAGCTATGCATGTTAAATAGATTAAGTACTCTTAAAGATTATAATTTCTGTTAAGTTTGAAGAGTATTCAATATAAGTGGAGATGATTCAAGATATTTTCATAGAAGGGGATATGTCCAACCGCTTAGGCAAAAAGCAATTATGAGTATTTGAATTTTCTTGAACAATGCTCTTTGGAGAATGGAAAGTATCCTATAAATATTATCACAATTTAGAACAAGGATAAAAACCAAGGAAAGGATGAATCTATACATGATATGATCGTAATTTGGTAAAGATTTCCTATGGAGAGATTAAACCAAAATTAAAGGTTTTACAATTTAAATTCAAAGGGACCAATCCCCTAGTGGATACCTCTAATTTGGTTATAGCTATGAGAAGCACTCAATATATATTAGTCATTTATGATCAATAGTGTTTTAAGCCTAGAGTGATGACTTAGTTTTGATTTAGGATTTTCATATTCAAAAGTGAGTTTAGAGTATAGTGATATATGATATAGGATAGAACCCTAACACTCAATTTTGTGCAAAGGACAACAGTTACTTAACTTTGTGATTTTCATATTAGCATGGGTTAAGCATTTAGAATTAAGTACAAGGCATAGATGCCATGTCCATTTGAAAGTGGTTAAAGAGTCTTAGTATAACAAGATAGTTTAATGAGTGTGTATACTAAGATTTTCATTTTAAGCAACAATCACTTCCCAAACCTACAGTCATCACAACCCCCTAAACCTAAACCTAGGATCTAAGAAAGCATTAAATGATTAAGTACTATTAATTTAAATCCATTTTTCCTTAGGTCCAACGGGGCTTGCTTTGCTGATTATCTATTTCATGTCCTTTTCTAAGCCTCTGAAACTTCTAATTAAGCAATTAAACCATATGTGCCACAAAGTTTTGCAAAAAAAGCAGGTATTGAATATATGTAAAAGATTGTGCTTATTTATTCTATTTTTCTTTAGTGAGGCTAGACTATTGGATTTAAAGGATGAACCCTTCTTGAAAATGTTTTTCTTTTTAACTCTTAAAGGTTTATTATAATTATTCTTTTCATTTTTAATTTCGAGTGAAGTTCTAGAATAATTTTCATTATCTTCTTAATCTTTCTCTTTTCTAAGATGGCATAATAATCTTTTATTTTTCTTAATTTCTTTGCGATGCTTTTGTTTTAATTTTTCAAAATGGATTTATGCTTAGATAACTTTGCTAGAAATTTATTCATTTTCAGTCCTTTTTAAACAAGCAATTGCCCTACTCAAATGACCAACTTATATATGTGCAATAGTAAGTGTCCTAGGATCATTTTTAGGTCCTTTGAAGACATCAAAAAAATCCAGAGTCAGTCGACCGATCCCTAAGGTCTTTCTAAGGTCATTTTCATTTTAAACTTACCTATTAAATCATGCAGGTGATGCATGCAATTATCATAAGCCATAGAACCTAATTACCATTACAGACCTTTTGCATAAGAATGAAATATAAAATAATAGAAATTGGGTCTTCAACTTCAATCTTCTCTTTGTGTATTATGATTTGTCAATTTGAGTTTCTGCACATAACCTCAAACGCCCATTAGATATAATGAGTATTTATCATTATCAAAACCGAGCGTGACCTATAAGGTCAACACATATGCTAGAAAATAAAATGGTGTCATTTGATAAGTTCCTAGTTAATTATATAGAGGTATCCCAAGATGGAAAGCTGAAGGAGTCACTTGGTAAACCTAGTTGGTTACATCCACCTAGGTCGCGAGTAAGCCCCATGCACCAACATGCACCTAGGTCACGCATATGAATGTCACTATAAGTTGAACTAGTCTTTTTTCTCGCGTGATTTTCTACATTCAAGTTATGTAGACTTAGATCTTTATGGTTCAAGTTACAAAGCATTCCTCCATTATTTTTTCAATCTTCATGCTTTCATGTTTCTTTTTAACTTAAATTTAAAAGATCCTTACTAATTTTGTAAACTAAAATATGAAAATTGGATTTTATTCACATAGATTTCATGAAAATGAGGCTTCTACCTTCCATAGCCAAACCTATATGTGTATGTACATTAGTCTAGGGTTGTTCAAACCAACAACTTATTAATATTCTTCCAACAAACAAAATTCTATTTAATCAAGTGAACATGAACAGAAGGATTTTCATGTCTAACTGTTCAACCCATGATATGTTCCCAATCTTTGCCAAAGAACTAAAATTAACCGCAATTTTCTTACATAATATCATGAATTAATACATGCACGTACACGAAAGAGAATAAAGAATTAAACTCAAAATCAAGAAGATATTTGAACAAGTCCGAATACAAATTTCATGTACGCAACCATAAAGGATTTGGATATGTTATGATACCAATTGAAAAGTAATTTTTGGAACAATACCAATTATATTTTAGAATAATAAACAATTTTAAAAACCAATCACAGACACATAAACATGAAATAGAAAGTAATTTCAAGATGTATACCTTACGCCATGGATTCCATTATTGAGGTTCAAAGAGTTCTGTGATGTGCAAGGAGATCTTAATAACCTAACTTGGTAGAATTTTATGGACTTACATATCCTACTTTATAAAATTTGAAGTAAATGATTAATAGACAATTTTGGGAGCATACAATTAATGGGTCTTATAGTAATTGATCACCATATCAAGGTTATCATCCTAAAGTACTAGTTCGTGAGATTTTAGTATGTGTGGGTGTTATTTGCACAAGAAGTTCATAATAGGTATGATTTCCTTATGCTAGTATTTAAGCAATAAGGAGAGATCTAACCATGTTAGAAGGTACACATCTTGAGATTACTTTCTATCTCACCACAAATCATATCCCATTCAAATATAGTTGCGTATGTAAAGTGATTTAGCTATGTGTGCAGACATACACATGTAGAATATCTCGTTTAACTTAAATTTGTGCATGTAAAATAATTATATCCATGAATGAACACGCATACACATATTGAATTTAAAGTGCAATAACTAAATGAGAGAGAGAGAGAGAGAGAGAGAGAGAGAGAGAGAGAGAGAGAGAGAGAGAGAGAGAGAGAGAGAGAGAGAGAGACATGATTTTTTATCGCAGTTCAGCCAAATCAGCCTACGTCCCCACCTTGGGCATAACCCCCAAGGATTTCACTAACCCTGCTCACTTGACAGGTGGAGCAGAAATCATTTACAACCTCCTCTCCAACTAGGCGAGGAATACCCCAAGTCACATTACAGGGCTAACCCCAACCTATGCATTTATCCTTACGAAGCAAGAAATACCCCAACTCAATTATCAGGTTGAGCTGAAATGGTCTCCCTTATGGGGCGGAGACTCCCCAATTCAATTATGGGCTGAACCCAACCAGTCTCCCTTATGAGGCAGAGACTCACCGGTTTAATTAACGGACTGAACCCAACCAGTACGTAAAACATTTTATATATAAAAACATGCTTATAAATATAAGCAGAGATGTACAACATTAAAGCTCTAATGCACTCTCTAATGATATGAAATATGTGCTCAGTAGAGTAAGGGTGTTTTTCAAAATAATATTTCAATCTTTGAAAAATATGTATATGATAAATACTCAAATATTTAACCCTAATAAACATTTTCTCCCAAAAACATTTTTCAAGAATAATAAGAGAACCTAGGGTTTTTAGCTCAAAAAGATTTTTGTCAATAATCATAAGTGAACTTGTGAATCTTACAATGAATATGCAAAGATTCACAACTTGTAAAAAACTCTCCACAAAAATATTTATTGAAGAAAAGCAATGTGGAGAACCACTAAGCTAACTCACACAAAATGATTTTCAAAACAAAAGAGAGAGTGAGAGTATGTGCTTATGAATGCCCAAATAAAATACTCTCTTGTAAAATAATTTTCAATGAATGAAAGAGAGTTTGAGAGAGTGAAAAATTTTCCTCAAAAAAAATTTTTGCAATAAAAAAAATTTAGGGGAACTTAAATTAGAAAAATAATTTAGAGAGTTTTGAAAGCTAATAAAAGTTGCTAATTGGAGTTATGAGAGGGGTATATGTTGAATTTTTGAGTCAGATACCTGTTTTGATGCTGACAAAGTACATGTTTCTTATGTGTGCATTTAGCATGTGAACAGGTCCATTAATTTAATACACACATAAGGAAATGACGATGGAAGCTTATAGGACTTAAAGACTATACGATCAAGCGCATTGCATAAACTAAGAAGAGCAAAAAGACGAAGAAGACGTTTATTTTAGGTAATTGCGTTTAATTTTGAAATTAGGATAGCTTCCCAAGAGGGGGGTGAATTGGGAATTTAAAAACATTCCTTTTAATTCCTTTCAAGAATACTTAACTTCTTTTATTGTTTATCTAATTCTTTTACTTGTTTGTTTAATTTGTCAAACACACAATAACTTGGTTTCTTTTATATAATAAACAACACAAGCACTTAAACAACTAAATCTCTAATCAACCTTTCAATTAACCACACTATCCAAACTAACCAAACACAATTTGAAGGCAAACAACCAAACCAAAATTAAGATATACAGTAGTAAGAAATTAGGATGGTTGTTTGTTTATGTATGCCTTATAAATATAAATCAAGCCTTGTAATTGAATGATATGCTTGTTAAAATAAATTTGCTTCTTTTATATGATTTACAACCACACATCCACACTCTTCACAAAATTCAGAATTCAAATCAACTCTTAGTTAATTTTCTTTAGGTATTTTAACCAAGTAACGTACTCCCGTATGGTTTCCGCAAAGTATGGTTTAACCAACGTACTCCCTTTCGGTTTCCGCAACCCAAATTAAAATTAAACTTTAAGTTTGTTTGATTTCCAAATAAATGTAGTGTATATGATTTCAAATTTAAACCATCCATGAAATAAAAATATGATGAAAATAAAAAGTAAGGGAAAGAGAGAGTGAGACACAGGATTTTACGAGGTTCGGCTTCAACACAACCTACGTCCTCGCCTTTGGAAAAACCACCAAAGGATTCACTAAACCTGTTCCTTTATCGGGTGGAATAATACCTTTATACACTCCTTCAGAAGACCAGAGCAGCACCTCTCTAAGCGATAATCCCTCGCCTAGCCAACGATCCAGCAAACCTGGAATCGTCACAATCTACAAGAATATAATATAAATTTTGCGTACAAAAAAATACTCCCAAAATTTAGAGCAGGTTGTACAAATTGAAATGTAAATTGTACTTCAAAAAACCAAAGCAAAATAGAATATATGAAGCTCTAAAGTTTTTAGAAGTCACCAATGGTTCGTTTAAAAGAGAAATGGAATTGCAACCCGGAACCGAACTTTGATATTTTCAATCTACCAGAATTGTAGAATTCCTCTCCAGCAAAAGATGTGAGCAAAGAAGAATTTCAGAAGAATTTCAGCACAAGATGAATTTCAAATTATGTCTAATTTCTCTCTTTTCTTATGTTTTCAAGTATTGTGTTCTTTCATTACCCAAAGAGGTATTTATAGGCAATTTAAAAGATCAACTTCCACATCAAATTAGTTAAACTTTGAAAAAACATTTAATTTGTTGACTAAATTTTGAATTTCAAAATTTTGAAAGATCAACATTCACATCAAATTAGGTAAACTTTGAAAAAACATTAAAATTGTTGACTAAATTTTGAAATTTAAAATTTTGAAAGATGTTGTCCATATCAAATTAGGTAAACTTTGAAAAACTTTAAATTGTTGATTAAATTTTGAAATTCAAAATTTTGAAAGATGTTATCCATATCAAATTAGGTAAACTTTGAAAAAACATTAAATTGTTGATTAAATTTTGAAATTCAAAATTTTAAAAGAAGCTTCCCTTTAAGATCTAAAATTTGCTCCACGTGGCAGTCGTCTGCCATGACATGGCAGTCATTTGTCATAGTTAAAATTTAAACTCAGAATACTTTTATTAAACCCTTTAACTTGCCAGTCGTCTGTCTATAGACAGACAGTCATCTGTCAGGTGCACTGCTTATCAGAAACTAACTTTTTATTTTGAACACTTTCCTTCCTTTAAGACCTTTGTTACTTTAATTTCAAAAACATGTTCTAAGCTCTTTAAAACAAAGTGTTTCTTAGTTTCTTTTGATTTTATAAGAGCTTCACATATCTAAATGACATTTGGTTTTGAAGTACTTACAACAGTTCTTCTAATTATGGTCTTCTTAAATCCTTCAACCTCCTTCAGCCTTTTGAGGTTCACTTTTGACTTTGGGTTTTGCTTACCCTTAAGCTTCATTATTTGTTATTCATTGCCTTCAATATTTTGAGGCGCTTTCACTAGATTAACATTGAGCTTCAACTTATCAACCTTGAGAGTTCTTTTACCTAAAACGCATCACTTAACATCATATGTTAAAGCATCCTTCATTTTGTTATCATCAAAATAGGATTGAAAAGTCCAGTTAAGTCAACAATCTCCCCCTTTTTGATGATGATAAATGAGGAGCAAAAATATGAATAAGCATAAAAAAAATCTCCCCCTTACAACTTGCTTTATTCTACTCCCCCTTACGATAAGCATTTCTTTAACAATTTGCAGATTCAAGTCCAATCATGCTCATTGCTCAATTTTCTTATTGCTTATATTTTTCATTCTAATCATACTCAACATGCTCAAGTTTCAATATTAGACTACCAATATCATGCTTTATCATGCTTTTAATCAATTTAATCTTTATCATGCCCATCAAGCTCACAATCATGCCAAGATTTTGCTCAAATACTATTCCCCCTTTTGACATTAATCAAAAAGGGTAAACATTAAAATGTACATATGACCACACACTCCTTAATCATGCCAAGATTCAACATCATATTTCAAATTAGGCATTCTTATTTCATGTGTTGTGACATTTTTGAATTTTCAATCATGCATATGGTGCTTAATTTAAAGATACCAATTTTTTTTTTTTTTTTAAAACATCAACATGTAGCATGCTGCATATCACATATCATGAGCCTAAGAGACAAGGAAAGCAATTCAAACTCAGTGTTGAATTATACAACACATCAAAGTACATGTCAAAACAAATTTTGATCAATTAAAAGAGACAAACCCTAAGTGATCTTAGAGATTGTGGATATTTCTTTAAGTCTAGTTCCTTTTAGTTTACTTCTCTACTATGTAGTAGACCAAGTTCTCTTCTTATGGTTATAAATCTATCTTCTGAGAGTGGTTTAGTAAAGATATCAGCCCATTGGTCATTTGTATTGATGAATTCCAGATTTATGTCTTCTTTTGAACATAATCTCTTAGGAAGTGGTGTCTTATGTCAATGTGCTTTGTTCTTGAGTGTGAAATAGGATTTTTAGATATTTTAATCACACTCGTGTTATCACACTTAATTGGTA
The DNA here is from genome assembly GCF_029873635.1 of Malania oleifera. NCBI lineage: Eukaryota > Viridiplantae > Streptophyta > Magnoliopsida > Santalales > Ximeniaceae > Malania > Malania oleifera. The sequence goes on from NC_080428.1 coordinate 58,304,398, forward strand.
CAGTTGTGTAGTTTAAATTGAAATCTCTTAATTGTTGTTTCATGTAAAGAGTTTGTGCACAACAACTACCAGCTGCTACATATTCGGCCTCAACAGTTGACAAAGCCACGGAATTTTGTTTCTTAGAAAACCAAGAAACTAAAGATCTTCCTAAGAAGTGGCATGTGCCACTACTACTTTTTCTATCTATCTTACAACCGGCATAGGCTGCATCTGAATAACTGATCATTTCAAAGCTAGTGTCTTTAGGATACCATAGTCCTAAGTCCATTGTGCCTATTAAGTATCTTAAGATTCTTTTAACGGCAATTTGGTGTGATTCCTTAGGTGCTGGTTGAAAACGTGCACACATACACACACTAACATTATATCGGGTCTACTAGCTGTTAGATATCATAGACTTCCAATCATGCCTCTATAGTGCTTTGTGTCTATGGATTTTCCCTTTTCATCTTTGTCTAGGCTGATGGAGGTACTCATAGGCGTGCCTATGGGTTTACTATTTTCCATACCAAATTTTTGTATCATATCTTTTATATATTTTGTTTGACTTATAAAAGTCCCATTTTTTGTTTGTTTAATTTGCAGTCCAAGAAAATAGTTTAATTCCCCCATCAAGCTCATTTCAAATTCTTCTTGCATACATTTTGCAAATTCTTTACATAGATGTTCATTTGTAGCACCAAATATTATATCATCTACGTAGATTTGAACTAAAAGTATATTATTTTCCTTATTTTTAATGAACAAGGTGCAATCAATTTTTCCCCTTAAAAATCTCTTCTCAATTAGAAATCCACTAAGTCTTTCATACCAAGCCCTAGGGACCTGTTTAAGTCCATACAGAGCCTTAGTTAGTTTAAATACATGGTTAGGATTTTCAATATTCTCAAAACCAGGGGGTTGTTCAACATATACCTCTTCATTGATATATCCATTCAAGAATGCACTTTTGACATCCATTTGGTATAACTTAAACTCTTTGTAGGAAGCATAGGCTAACAACATTCTAATAGCTTCCATTCTAGCTACAGGGGCAAAGGTTTCATCATAGTCTATTCCTTCTTCTTGATTGTACCCCTTTGCTACAAGTCTAGCTTTGTTTCTAGTGATTATACCATTTTCATCCTTTTTATTTCTAAATACCTATTTAGTTCCTATGATCGAATGATTTTCCGGTTTGAGTACTAATTTCCATACTTGACTTCTTTCAAATTGGTTTAATTTTTCTTGCATTGCAACTATCCAAGATTCATCCTTAAGGGCTTCTTCAATATTTTTAGGTTCATTTTGGGATAGGAATGCATAATGATTGCAAAGGTTCTTTAGTGAAGATCTAATAGTCACACCTTTAGATGGTTCACCTATAATTTGTTCTTGAGGGTGATCTTTCTTATATTTCCATTCTTTTGGAAATTCCATATTTTCTATGAGTTCATCTTTTGACTTTTCTTTGATTATTTCATTTTCCTCCTTGATTTCTATCTCATCCTCCTTTTTGAATACATCATCTTTTTCTTCATTTTTAACCTCTCTTGAAAGAGGGCTAGATTCATCAAAGTCTACGTGAATTGATTCAACTATGGTTAGAGTTCTTTTGTTGTAGACTCTATAGGTTTTACTATTTATGGAGTATCCTAGGAAAATGCCTTCATCCGATTTTGCATCAAATTTTCCTAAGTTGTCTTTGTTATTTAGGACGAAACACTTACATCCAAAAGCATGAAAGTACTTTATGTTAGGCCTTCTTCCTTTCCACAATTCATAGGGTGTTTTGTTTAGGTTTGATCTAATGGAAACCCTATTAATTATATAGCTAGCTGTATTTACAGCTTCGGCCCAAAAATATTTTGGTAGGTCATTTTCATTAAGCATGGTCCTTGCCATTTCTTGGAGGGTTCTATTTTTTCTTTCCACAACTCCATTTTGTTGTGGGGTTCTAGGTGCCAAAAAGTTGTGATTTATGCCATATTCATTACAAAAATTTTCAACATTTTGATTCTTAAATTCTCTTCCTTGGTCACTTCTAATATTTGAGACATAATACCCTTTCTCATTTTGAAGCTTCTTACATAAAGTGATTAATGAGTTGCAAGCTTCTTCTTTGTTAGCTAGGAACAACACCCATGTGTATCTTGAGTAATCATCAACAATTACAAAGGTGTATTGTTTTCCTCCTAAACTTTGGGTTCTAGTAGGACCAAACAAGTCTAAGTGTATGAGTTCTAGGGGTCTACTAGTTGATATATGTTCTTCTTTTTGAAACTTTTCTTGGTTTGTTTTACTAATTGACAAGCATCACACACTTTATCTTTGACAAATTTTGTTTTAGGTAAGCCTTTAACTAAATTCTTTTTGGAGAGTTTGGATATAAAACCCATGCTAGCATGCCCTAACCTCCTATGCCAAAGCCAACTATTTTCACTCATGGCTGCTAGGCAAGTTATGTCTTAAGAGATTAAACTATCAAAATTTATGCAATAAACATTGTTCATTCTAAGTGCAGTGAATAACGTTTTTTGATTCTTAGAATCTCGTATTATGCATTTTTCTCTCTTAAACATTATTTCACATCCTTTGTCGCTAAGTTGACTAATACTTAGTAAATTATGCTTTAGACCATCTACTAACAAGACATCATCTATAGAAAATGAAGAGTCTTTACCTATTTTACCTATTCCGATGATCTTGCCTTTTGCATTGTCACCGAAGGTTACAAATCCTCCATCCTTTGGAGTGAAAGAGGTAAACTTAGATTTATCGCCCATCATATGCCTTGAACATCCGCTGTCCAAGTACCATTTATCCTTAAACGGAGTGGTCCTAAAGCAAACCTACAAGAAATGATTCAAGTTGTTACTTTTGGAACCCAAACCTTCTTAATTTTCTTTAAATTTTGTCTATTTTTAGCATTTATCTTCCACTCATCTTTTACTTTTGTATACTTTTTCTTAAGTGGACAATTAAACATTATGTGTCCTTCCTTTTTGCACATGTAGCATGTGGTGTGCTCATGAATATTTGTTGATGAAGTACTTGCATTATATTTAGATTGATTTACAAAATATCCCATATGCAAGTTTTTCTTTCTTTTGTTTGAGGCTCCATTATAACCAATTCCTTCTTTGTTGTTTGTCATCCTTTGTTGTCCTACCATCTTTTCAAAGTTATCCTTACCTTTGGTAAAGTTATAGATGACCTTTTCTTTCTCTTGAATTTGATTTTTGAGATTATTTATTTCTTGTATAATCTTACTATCTTCATTCACTTGAGACTCAGCTAATTTTTTAGATAAGTTATCTACTTTCTTCTCAAGTTCTTCAATCTTTAAGTCTTTTTCTTCTTCAACAAGTTTTGAAGATTCAATTTGATTTTTAAGTGCCTCGTTTTTTTGTTTCAAGCTAATGTTCCTTTTTGAGACTTTAATAAACTTGTTATGTAAAAAGAGTAATTCATTTTGAAGTTCTTTGTAAGAGAACATACTTTTACATGAATTACTACAAGATTCATTACACGAATTTTCAGAGAGAGAGTAATAAGAGTTTACCTCTTCGTTATGCGCCATGAAGCACGTGTTTGCTATTTCTCGATCACTTGGTTCACTTTCCGATTCAATCGAACTAGTGTCATCCCAAGTTGCCTTCATTGCAGGCTTCTTTTTCTTCTTGTCCTTCTTGAGTTGTGGGCATTCCGGTTTGATGTGCCCTACAATAATAGCAAGTGGGAGGATCATTTTTGTTTTTGTATTTTTTTTTATTACTTTCTCCTTTTTCAGCTTTTGATCCGTTAAATTTTCTAGTGATTTTTTGTTTCTCCTTAAGAATTTTCCAAGTCTTTTAGTTATGAGAGCTAAGTCCTCATCTTCTAATTCACTAGATTCATTATCTTCCTCACTTGAATATTCTTTCAAAGCTTTTAGAGCTATAGACTTTTTATTTTTGTTTTCAGTGCTTCTTTCTTTCAACATCATTTCATAGGTTAGAAGAGATCCTATGAGTTCATCTAAGGAAGTTATTTTAAGATTTCTTCCTTCCGTAATGGCTGTGGCTTTTGGTTCCCAAATAGGTGGAAGTGCTCTTAGAATTTTACGAATCATATCATGGGTGGAATAAGTTTTTCCTAAGGCACTTAATGAGTTATGATATGGGTGAACCTAGTGTACATGCTGGTTATACTTTCCTCGGAGTTCATCCTAAAGGCTTCATATTCACTGGTTAACATATCGATTCTAGTTTCCCTAACATCTACTGTGCCTTCACAGGTTACTTCTAATTTATCCCAAATCTCTTTGGCTGTTTTACATGTCATTACTCTATTGAACTCATTTGCATCAAGTGCACAGTATAAAGTATTTATTGCACTTGAGTTAATTTGCAACATTTTATAATCTAAATTATTTAGTTCTTTATCTTCTTTAGGTACCTTTTTCCATCAAGTAGTTTAGTGGGGATTAGATTTCCATTTGTTACAACGTTCCATGCCTTCCAGTCCATTGTTTGAAGATAGATTCTCATTCGTTGCTTCCAGAAGGTGTAATTTATTCCACAAAAAAGTGGTGGCCTAGTTGAGGATTGACCCTCACCAAAGGGAGCTACTTCTATTTGTACCATTTAGATATTTATATAGCTACTTGTTAGGTTTTGCTATAATTAGGCTCTGATACCAATTGAAATTAGGATAGCTTCCCAAGAGGGGGGTGAATTGGGAATTTAAAAACTTTCTTTTTAATTCCTTTTAAGAATACTTAACTTCTTTTATTGTTTATCTAATTCTTTTACTTGTTTGTTTAATTTGTCAAACACACAATAACTTGGTTTCTTTTATACAATCAATAACACAAGCACTTAAACAACTAAATCACTAATCAACCTTTCAATTAACCACACTATCCAAACTAACCAAACACAATTTGAAGGCAAACAACCAAACCAAAATTAAGATATACAGTAGTAAGAAATTAGGATGGTTGTTTGTTTATGTATGCCTTATAAATATGAATCAAGCCTTGTAGTTGAATGATATGCTTGTTAAAATAAATTTGCTTCTTTTATATGATTTACAACCACACATCCACACTCTTCCCAAAATTCAGAATTCAAATAAACTCTTAGTTAATTTTCTTTAGGTATTTTAACCAAGTAACGTACTCCCGTATGGTTTCCTCAAAGTATGGTTTAACCAACGTACTCCCTTTCGGTTTCCGCAACCCAAATCAAAATTAACTTTAAGTTTGTTTGATTTCCAAATAAACGTAGTGTATATGATTTCAAATTTAAACCATCCACGCAATATAAATATGCTGAAAATAAAGAGTAAGGGAAAGAGAGAGTGAGACAAAGGATTTTATGAGGTTCGGCTTCAACACAGCCTACGTGGGCCTTTGGCAAAACCACCAAAGGATTCACTAAACCTGATCCTTTATCGGGTGGAACAATACCTTTATACACTCCTTCTGAAGGCTAGAGCAGCACCTCTCTAAGCGATAATCCCTCGCCAAGCCAACAATCCAGCAAACCTAGAATCGTCACAATTTACAAGAATATAATTTAAATTCTGCGTACAAAAAAATACTCCCAAAATTTAAAGTAGGTTGTACAAATTGAAATGTAAATTGTACTTCAAAAAACCAAAGCAAAATAGAATATATGAAACTCTAAAGCTTTTAGAAGTCATCAATGGTTTGTTTAAAAGAGAAATGGAATTGATACCCAGAACGGAACTTTGATATTTTCAATCTACCAGAATTGTAGAATTCCTCTCCAGCAAAAGATGTGAGCAAAGAAGAACTTCAGAAGAATTTCAGCACAAGATGAATTTCAAATTTTGTCTGATTTCTCTCTTTTCTTGTGTTTTCAAGTATTGTGTTTTTTCATTACCCAAAGAGGTATTTATAGGCAATTTAAAAGATCAACTTCCACATCAAATTAGGTAAATTTTGAAAAAACATTTAATTTGTTGACTAAATTTTGAAAGATCAACATTCACATCAAATTAGGTAAACTTTGAAAAAACATTAAAATTGTTGACTAAATTTTGAAATTTAAAATTTTGAAAGATGTTGTCCATATCAAATTAGGTAAACTTTGAAAAAAACATTAAATTGTTGATTAAATTTTGAAATTCAAAATTTTGAAAGATGTTGTCCATATCAAATTAGGCAAATTTTGAAAAAACATTAAATTGTTGATTAAATTTTGAAATTCAAAATTTTAAAAGAAGCTTCCCTTTGAGATCTAAAATTTGCTCCACGTGGCAGTCGTCTGCCATGACATGGTAGTCATCTGTCATAGTTAAAATTTAAACCCAGAATACTTTTATTAAACCCTTTAACTTGCCAGTCGTCTGTCTATAGACAGACAGTCATCTGTCAGGTCCACTGTTTATCAGAAACTAACTTTTTATTTTGAACACTTTCCTTCCTTTAAGACCTTTGTTACTTTAATTTCAAAAACATGTTTTAAACTCTTTAAAACAAAGTATTTCTTAGTTTCTTTTGATTTTATAAGAGCTTCACATATCTAAATGACATTTGGTTTTGAAGTACTTACAACAGTTCTTCTAATTCTGGTCTTCTTAAATCCTTCAGCCTCCTTCAGCCTTTTGAGGTTCACTTTTGACTTTGGGTTTGCTTGCCCTTAAACTTATTTATTTGTTATTCATTGCCTTTAATATTCTGAGGGGCTTTCACTAGATTAACATTGAGCTTCAACTTATCAACCTTGAGAGTTCTTTTACCTAAAATGCATCACTTAACATCATATATTAAAGCATCCTTCATTTTGTTATCATCAAAACAGGATTGAAGAGTCCAGTTAATTGAACAAATTTTTTATATCTCTCGTCTGTAATAATGCATGCATCTGCATGATGTGTTTGAATGCTCATAACGATCGTAGATAGACCCTAGGGACCAGCACATCTCACCAAAAATATTTTTCTAAAAAGACTAAAATCATACAAAGTTTTTGGAATAGCTCTAGGGTCAAAATCGAGGCTAAATGAAGTTTACAAAAACGGTTGACCGACGCCAAATTTTTTCAATGTCCTCAAGAAGACCTAGACTGACCTTAGGACTCCCTATGCTTCATTAAAATATGTTCTATCTTCTTAAATTAAATCATCATATGAATAGGGTTCATATACAATGGGATTAGAACCGAAATGCATTAAAAATGCATGTTCGGTCGACCGAACTGGAATGTATAAAAGCATTCGGTCGACCGAACTAGTCAGAGGTCAACATTTTGACCATAGCTTGGTTGACCGTACCTTGCCAAGTTCATACAACTTAGTCCACCGAACTCCCACCGGGTCAGCGATTTGACCCCTCAGTCAACTGATTAGAAATATATGGGCAACGCCCTAGTCGACCGAACCCCCATGTGGGAGATTCCAACTGCCTGATCGACCGAATCTTGTAGTTCAAACTGACCCGGTCGACCGAACCTATAGTTCAAAAATTCCTTGATTGTCCGAACTTGGCTCCACTGTAAACCGAACCTCAAGTTTGGTCGACCGAGCCTCTCGGGTTGGCGATTTTTTTTACCATGGTAAAAGGAGGTTATTTTTAATTAAACATCATTAATCTTTTTCTAAAATGACCTTCATGTCCCCAACTGTCATAATTTTCACAAACTCTATAAATAATTCCTCATTACTCCTGATTAGCAACTTTGATTAACTTTAAAACCTCTCAAATCATTTTCTTAATCAAAGTTCCCCCACTCATATTTCATTGTAAAATCTTTTTGGGGTTATAGCTTATGCTCTCCAATCTCTTCCAATCATTATTTTGAAAATCATTTTGAAGAGAACATTTTACTTTGGGCATTTATTTTACACTCTTTTATATTTACTCTCATTTGCAACTTTACTTATTAAAATCATTTTTGAGAGTAGCTTTAATATTTCTTCTAGTTATTTTTTTAATAAACATTTTCTTTAGGAGAAATTATTTATTGCACAAATCCTTTTGAACTTAAACTCCAAATTCTCCTAATACTTTTATTTGCAAATATCTTTGTTGAAGAACATAACAATCATTTTATATATTTTATATGTTTTATTTGTGCATTAATTATTTAGATAAGCACCCTTTACTCTATTGAGCTGAAATCATATCATACGAGAGTGCATACATTTTAGAGTTTTATTGTGTACATTTCTGCTTGCATTTCAGAAGCATTATTATATGTACAAATATGTTTTATTATATGGTTGGGTTCATCCCATTACTTGAACTGGGGAGTCTCAGCCTCATAATGAGACCAATTTGGTTCAACCCGAAATTGAATTAGGGAGTCTTAGCCCCGTAAGTGAGACCAGATCGGTTTAGCCCGAAAATTGAACTAGGGTTTCCTTGCCCCATAAGGAGAGGATGTAAAAGGCTTCTGCTCCACCTGATTAAGTGAGCAGGTATAGTGGAATTCTTGGGGGATATGCCCAAGGCGAGGACGTAGGTTGGTTTGACCGAACCTCGATAACAAATCTGGTGTCGATCTCTTTATCTTATTTAAATTCCTACACTTTAATTTCAGCATTTGTATGAATGTTTATTTAATGTCAAAATTATTTGCATGCACACTTTTGATTTAAATAAGATACTACACACATGTATGACTGTTTTCTTAGTTAAACTCATTTTACATACACGTGTATATGTTGAATGGGATATGAACCGTGGTGAATCAACGTAATGTTTAAATCAGCAAAAAATGTTTTAAAACCCAATTCATCCCCACTTTTGGGATCACACCAATTCCAACAGTATATATAGTTTTTCAGAAAAAATAGTCGCGTGGGACATGCTTGGTATTTTTAGAATTATTTAATTAAAAAAATAAACACATTTAAGCGGTGGAAATTAGCCAAATAGAAAAGCTTCAGTCAACTGGTGCTAGCATCGGTTGGCTAAACACAACCAGAAGATTTGAACTTTAAAACAAGTTCGTTCGGATTGCGGAGGTGATGATCGGTCAGCCAAAGGCAATTTTCCAGCCCTTCATAGGTTTGGTCGACTGGGCATTAAATTGGTCTGCTGGTTCTTGAGAACCGATCGACCGAAGCATTTGTGAATTAAAAGGTTAGTTGGCCGGGGCAAGTAGAAAGGCCAAGTTTTAAAGTTGGCTGACCGTGGAAACAATGTTAAAAAATGGTCGGTCGACCGAGCCTTATCAAACATTTGACTTCTAGCTGGTCGATCGACAAAGGCACTTTGAACGTGCATGGGTCGGTCGACTAAGGTAAAAAAAGATCCTAGATTTGGCCTTGGTTTTTACCCTAAAGTTATTTTTAAACCTTTTTAAGTTATAGACAAATTTTGAAAAGGATTTTTGTGAAAGGTTTAGGTCCCCTAAGGTCACTCTATGGTCATCTGAGCTTCAATCATATCAGCAGATGCATGCATTATTACAAACCAAGTATAAAAACAAAATGCATTACAAATAAAAATATTTGTCTTCTTTCTTCTTCTTCTTCTTCTTTTGCTCTTATGCTCTCCATGGAATGTGCCAGATGATGTATTCTTTAAGTCTTTTCTAGCTTCCATTTTCAGTCCCCTAATGTGTGTGTTGAATTATAACCTGTTGACATGCTAAATACACACATAAGATCCTTCTGCTTTGTTAACATCAAAACAGGGATCAGACTCAAAAAGTCAACAATGTGCCTAAATTGATTTGGGAAATCGTTTATCATTCCATAATGTAGTATGTATTATTCCAAGAATTACTTTTCATTTATATAACCAAAGAAATTGGTGTATTAAGATATCTTAATGTAGTTTAGCTTATTGAGGATCGGATTCAATCAATGTATTATATAAACTTCTAATATTAAATGTTAGTACCACAAAATTACAAAATTTTTAGAAGATTTCAAAGGCCTTTATGTGTGTACACACACTTGTTATAGTATTAACTATACTAAGAAAATGTTCGTTAGAGGGCAATTAACACTGACATTGTATACAACACCAAAAACAAGCCTTATATCCCAGTAGGTGGGATTGGTTACATGAATCATTTTCCTCCAATTTGCACGAAAGACGCATTCTCTTCAACTAACATAAAAGTTATTAAATCCTTTCTCACTATCTTATTCCATGTTATTTTAGGTCTAGCCCTACCCTTCTACTTCCACTAACAATAACTAGTTCACTCCTCCTTATATGTGCACTACTTGGCTTGTGTTTCAAATGCCAAAACCATCTAAGCCTCCCCTCTCCTATCTTATCTTCTATTGATTGTATACCTATGTCACTAAAAATAAGTCTGTTCATTAATTTATCTTTTGATGTTATACCACTTTCACCTTAGCATTCACATTTCAGAAACTTTTACTTTTTGGATATGTTATGTCTTAGTTTTGATCCATTAGTGATTGGCTAGTCTTATAGCCATCCTATAGAACTTTCCTTTCAATTTTAAGGGTATTATACGATCACAAAGCATGCCTAAAGCACTCTTCTATTTTACCCCATTTACTTTAACTCTATTTATTACATCAACTTCAAATTCTCTTTCTACTGACATAATAGATCCAAGGTATTGAAATATACTAGTGCTATTAATTTCTTGATTATCAAATTTAATCTCATCTCCAATATTACTCCTTACATGATTGAAATTGCATTTCATATCTTCTATCATATTCCTACGTATTCTAAAATCTCTAGCCTCTCAAGTTGTTCTCCAAAGTTCTAACTTAGATTCTACTCTACTCTTTGTAACTCCCCGAACTCGAGAGTGGGCTCGGAGTGTTATTCTAAATGAATATCTTATACCAACTAATTACATAGCGAAAAATCACCATAACAAATTACCAGAGTTCTAAGAACCATCATTTATTACAATAAAAATCCCAATATCACAATCATAGATCTGAACTCCTCAAAACATAAATAAAATATCAAAAATATCTTCAACATCATTTTAATACATCATTAGGAATTTCAAGATAACCAGAAAAACAAATCAACATTTAATCTAATTCTCACTATCTAGTCTCACCCATGCTTCCATTGTGCACTCTGATTACTAATATACTTTTCATAGCATATGAAAAATACTGAATGATGATGGGGGTGAGACATTTCTCAGTAAGGTGGAATAAATTATCATCAGTGTGTGGCCAATGAGTTTTAGTGTATCGTGTGTACATATATATATATATATATATATATATATATATATATATATATATATAAATGCTTCATGTAAATAACATTCTATACCGTAAAATGAACCATAAAACAACCACATAAATTAATATATATATATATATATATATCTCCTCACTCCCTGAATCATGTTCACGTATCAAGCAATCTGTCTATCCTTCAAAGACCAAATTTGGTGCATATCCAGGCACTCGCTGATTGAACTTTCTTCTAGCGCCCTACCTCGTAACCTACTCAACAAGTCTTCCCAATCTAGCAAGCCCTCAAGCTAAGCCTTGAGGATCAGGGTCCCATAATCAAGATCGCGTCCCCCTCTGCCTTAATATCACCAAACATATCCCTCAGATATGCAATTACACAGTACATCGGTACCATATTCATAACACTCTTTCTACATTACTTTCAATCATCCATGTGCTCTCAACAAGTTTAATTTATACAATAATTGAAATAATCTCATGCCACACATTTGAATATTAAACCATACTTTGATAAATATTCATAAACTCATATATCTCATAATATACTCAGATTAAAAATCATCACAATATTCATGTACTCATATATTTCAATTTAATCAGTTAATCTTTAAAAGCAACTGACATAATTTATTTCCCTTATCTTATCTTGGGAGTGGTGCCTATGATGCTCATACGACAAATTCACTATAGTTAAAATGTTGGTGGTCGAATTTGGAACCCAAGGGTATTTTCTGTTCTACAATCAGCACCTGTTTGGTCAAGGAAATCAAGGAGAGAGGGAGAGGGGTTAAGGAGAGAGAAAGTAGAGAGAGAGAGAGAGAGAGAGAGAGAGAGAGAGAGAGAGAGAGAGAGAGAGAGTTGCGCCTCAGGGGGGTTGAAATTGGATTTTTTTGAAATCTTGAAGCATCTAGAGGCTTCAAGATATATATATATATATATATATATATACATATATAATATTATATTATATTAATATATTATATTATATTATTATTGATTATTATTAATTAATTACTCTATTATTATTATTATTATTTAGGATCATAACCCTTATCAAGTATAATTATTTTTGGGGTCGTTATACTCTTACTTTCATCAATAAGAATAATATCGTTTGTGACAACATGCACCATAGGATCTCATTTTAAATATTCTTAGTGAGTTTATCAATCATTAAAGAGAAAATGAAAGGACTCAAAATAGATCCTTGATGTATACCAATTGCGATTGGATATTCTCTAGACTCTATTCCTATGACATAATGTTAATCGTTACTTTATTGCATACCCTTAATAACATCATTATATCTATTGCCTACTCATTTCTTTCCTAAAATCCACTGAAGAACTTCTCTTGGTACTGTACCATAGACTTTCACTAGGCAAAAAAAAAAAAAAAAAGACATATGCAAGTCCATTTTCTTTTTTCTAAACTTTTCCATTAACCTTTTTAAAAGATAAATATTTTTTATTGTCAATATCTTAGGCATATAATCAAATTGATTTTCTAAAACTCTTATGGCTAGTCTTATTTTTTGTTGACTTACCCTTTCCATAGTTTCATCATGTGATTGATAAGTTTGATTGTGCAATAGTTAATTATTATAATTTTGAATATCAACTTTCTTTTATGTCTTCTTCTTGAACCAAGACATTATCATTCTCATCTTTTATATATTTTACATTAAATAAATCCTTGCATCTTCTTTCTCTAGTTCTACTAAGTTTATATATGTTCCTTTCCTTTTTTTTTTTTTTTGTATTTGTCTAGCATAAAAATTATCATATATTCTATGTTTCGCTTCACTAATGGCTTTTTTTTTTTTTGCCACATTTCTTGTCTCTTTGTACTTTTCAAATTTTTCTATATTTCTATAATTTTTCCATATTTTATAGAAAATTTATTATGTTTTTATGACTTTTGAAAATTTAAATATAAAGCACTGAAACCAAAAAAAAAATGTAGATAATGTCCAATTCATTTTTCACCTTCATTCCTCCATTATGATAAACTCATAGATAAATCAAGTATAAATAAAATCTTCTTGCTTGTTACAATTATTTTAAGCAAGGCATGCCTAAGGGCTCTAGGATGAATATTATCATGTTTCATTTATTCTTATAACACACTCATATCAGATAAAGAAAAAGTAAAGAATACTATAAATACCCAATTTTTTCATCAACCATTCACAAGTTCAAATCTAATAAATCTTGGTAGTTTTACTTCAAATTGAGGATTGTTCGAAGTCATATGCTAAATGAACATATTTGCATAACATTTCCAACATATGCATTTAGCAAATTAAAACTTATAAGCCAAAATTGACAGATGAACTAATGCATATATTGTTAAGCAAATATGAAAATAGAGAAAATGGAAACGAAATTTAATGGCTTTGAAGAGGATGAGCTGCAGTGGATGAGCCAACTTTCATATGCTAGAATGATAATCCTCGCATGCTAAAATAACCTAATATCTTAATTACTCCCTTCCTTTCTTATCCATTCAATATAGATATATAATGAAACAATTGTATGTAAATGTGAATATAGTGAAGTGAGTGAGCAAAGAGTGTGAGAGTGCAGAAGGCGAGAGAAAGAAAAGTGTGCAAAAAGTTGAATTGAGTGTGTGTCTCCTCCTCTTGTTTTTCTTCCAAATTATAGTATATTAGGTGTGCTCCGTAGACGTAAGTCAGATTAGACCGAACCACGTAAATCTGGTGTTCTTATTTTGTGTGCTTGTTTTGCTTGTGTGTGTAATTATTGTTCTTAGATTCCTAACATATATTTGCCTCATTGTTAAACGTCCCAGCTGAAATCAAATAGCCCTAAATCCACCAATGGTGATTTGCATCCTTAACCATTAATCATAACCAATAAGAGTGAAAAAATAACCTACACCAAACACAAACAAGACAGAATTAACAAAGTAACTGGATTTTAGATCCTTTTTAATAGCATAACTCACATAAAACAAAGCAAGAAAGGCATTGACAAAACTAAGAATTATGCCACAAATGCATGCATCTATCTAATTTAATTAAAATATGCACTCTACCTCCTACACAAATTGGAAGAGTCTTTGCTAATAGAATCTCTTTTCCTTTTCTTTGTGGTTTTAACGCATAACATATAAAATAAAAAAAGAGAAGCTGAAAGATTGCTAACGACTTGATAGAAAAATGTCACTAATAAACGATATCAACATAGTCATTGTTGACACATGTAACCTATCACTAATATCCATTATTAGTGATGGTTTTGAAATGGTCACTCAAAAACTAATCATTATTAATAGGATATTCTTTACAAAAATTTATTAATTTAATTATCAATAGCTAGTGATTTAAAAAAAAAAAAACTACTTCAAATATTATTAGTAATTGAAAATTAAATTTCAAATTTGAATGGAAGTTTCATTTAAGTACTAGTTAGTTTGTTTATTATATGGTTTTGAAATATTAATTATCATATTTATTATTTCATAAAGTAATTCATTTACAATTAGCAGTTGTAAAAATTGTTAGTTCAATTGTTATTAGTGGTTACAAAAAATGTTAATTCAAATATTATTAATGGTAACAAAAATTAAATTATAAATTTGTAGGGGGTTTCAAAACACTTATCATTTTGTCTTTGTGAAGTTTTCAAAATATTAAATGTTTTATTATCATCTCAAAAATTAATTTGCTTATTAGTAGCGTTATAGAAAACACTAATTCAATTATTATTATTAAATTATTAATTTCTAATTAATAGAAATTAAAAATTAAATTACAAATTTTAATAAAAAAATTTAATTAATTATTGATAATTACTAAAATTATTAAATCAATTATTTATATAGATTACAAAAATATTAATTCAATTAGCATGTTAATAATTTAAGAAATAATTTACAAAAATATAAGGAGGCTGTTGTGATATGGATCGTATAATGAAGATACATAGCAGAATAAATAACAACAAGTGAATGTAAATAACACACACAACTAGAACAAGATCAACACAAAGATTTACATGATTTGGCAAATCCTACATTCATAGAAGCAATGACATACAAGTTTCACTAAGGAAATCAAAATGTGCACAATACACTTCAATAATGATCACTCTCTCTATCAAAATAGGCCCAAATGACATATATAAAGTTTCCTCAAAGGTTTCCCCCCATTTGCCAAACCACCCAATGTTCAAAAATTCAAAATATCATAAAATTGTCGTAGCCTAGGCGCCCCTTGTAGACGAACACAGAAGCTTCATCGACAAGACCAAGAAGAACCTTCGTCGATGAATATAAGGCTCTTGTCGACGAAACTGGAAGTTTGAAAATTCCCCTCTTGGTAATTATTCGTCGACGAGCTTCAGAGCCTTCATCAACGAACCTCTGTTGTTCCTTCGTTGATGAGCATAGCTCTTTGTTGATGAGTCCTGATACGCTTCCCCCTTTATGTTTTTTCTCCTTCCTTCTTTGCTTATCAAAATAGAAGTATAAGAGTCATAAATAACAATCTCCACCTTGGTGATTATACGTCCCTTAAGAGAATCTCGAAAACATGAACTGCTTCACTTTGAACTTAAAAACGTTTGGTTGAGTATGTCTCCCTTCTAACACTTGGAGACATGGAGTAAGTCCAAGCAATGCTTGAACTTCTCTAAAGTAACTGGTTTTGTTAGAATATCTGCTGCATTTTTAGACTTGTTAACTTTCTCCAACACAAGTTCACCCGAAGCAATCAATTCCTGAACCCTATGGAACCTCACATCAATATGTTTGGTCCCAACATGGTATACCTGATTCTTTGCCAAGTAAATAGCACTCTGACTATCAAAATGTAGCACCAGACCATCTTGCTGTAACCCCAGCTCTCTAACTAAACCAATAAGCCATAAGACCTCCTTAGCAGCTTTGGCAACTGTCATATACTTTGCTTTAATTGTGGAAAATGCAACCAGAGACTGTACCATGAATCTCCAACATACTGGTCCTCCTACCAAGGTAAACACTTATCCCGTTGTAAACCTTTTGTCATCCATATCTCCAGCATAATCTGCATCAACAAACCCCATAACTGAAGGACAACCCTGTTGCTTGCTGAACATGATACCATATCCTGATGTACCCCGCAAGTATCTGAGTGTCCATTTTATAGCTTCCCAATGTTGCATTCTTGGATTAGAGAGGAAGTTTCTCACCACGCTTACTGCATGAGCCAAATTTGGCCTCGTACATACCATGGCATACATTAAACTCCCCACAACGCTAGTATAGGGGACCTTTGACATATCCCGGATTTCCTCATCCGAACTTAGGCAATCTGCAGTAGACAATTTGAAATGATTCGCTAGAGGTGTACACACTGGTCTTGTATCAGCCATGATAAACCTCTCCAACACCTTTTGAACATAACCTCCCTGAGATAACCATAATCTCCCTGTAGTCCTGTCACGGCGAATCTCCATCCCAAGTATTTTCTTGGTTGAACCAAGATCCTTCATGTCAAATTCCTTATGCAACAGGTCCTTTAACTGATTCATCTTAGTTAAATCCTTTGCAGCTATCAACATGTCATCGACGTACAATAACAAGAAAATAAGAGAACCATCATCAAGTTTATTCACATAAATGCAGCAATCATACTCACACCGTTTGTAGCCAATCTTTCATATACGAATCAAACTATTTATACCATTGCCTTGGAGACTATTTTAGCCCATAAAGAGATTTCTTCAACCTACAAACAAAATTTTCTTTTCATGGTTCAATGAATCCCTCTGACTGTACCATGTAGATTTGTTCCTCCAAGTCACCATGAAGAAACACCATCTTCATATTCATTTGTTCCAAATGAAGATCGTAATAAGCTACCAACCCCAACACAATTCTGATAGAAGTATGTCGGGTCACTAGAGAAAAGATCTCATCATAATCTATCCCCTTCTTTTATAAGTATCCTTTTACCACCAACCATGTCTTGAATTTCTCTCCTTCCTTTTCTGAATTTGCCTCTTTCTTCCTATACACCTATTTGCAACCTATTGGTCTCTTCCCACCTAGAAGCTCCTCTAACTCCAAAGTTTTTTCCTTATGTAGTGATTCCATGTCCTCAATCATTGCTCCCATCCACCTATCTTTCTCCTGCCCGTGCACTACCTATTGAAAAGAAGTTGGATCGTTTCAATGAATAAGGAAATCATAAGATACTAACTCATCAAAACCATACCTTAATGGAGGCCTGATAGTGCGTCCGAATCTCCGTATAGGAATATTGTCGATTTGCTGGTTTCCCAAGCTAGAGCTCCCTGCAATCACATGACCATGATCATTTTCATTCCCCTAAGCTTCCAACTCCACCTGCACAACATGTTCTTCATTGCCCCAACTTTCTGGCTTCTATTTCTATTCATCAAACTCTTGAGTATGCCTCACCATAGCCTTCTCATCAAAGACTACATCTCTATTGATCACCACCTTATTTGCCACTGGATCCCACATCTTATACCCCTTCACACCCTTTAGATATCCCAAGAAGATGCAACAACGAGACTTCGGATCAAGCGTAGACCTCTTCTCACTAGACAAGTGGACATAGGCTAGACACTCGAATGCCTTCAATTCGAAGTAGTCTACTGCATTTCCCGTCCAAACCTATTCCATCACTTTACCCGCTAGTGATGCCCTTGGTGATTGGTTAACCAGAAAACAATTCATACTAATTGTCTCGGGTACCCCTGCATTCAATTTGAGACACCGAACCCTATCAACAAGAGTCTGGTTTATCCGTTCTACCACACCATTTTGCTGAGGTGTCTAGTGAATTGTAAAATGTCTCTTGATGCCCTGCTCTGTACAAAACTCCATAAACTGAGAATCAGTATACTCGGTCTCATTATCCGACCTTAAGTATTTGATTCTCTTCCCTGTCAGGTTTTCCACTTCAGCCTTCCAAATATTAAACTTGGCAAACGTACTAGATTTGTGACTCATGAAGTAAACTCAAACCTTCCGTGAGTAATCATCAATGAAAATAACATAGTACACATGTCCACCCTTTGATGCAACTCTTACTAGGCCCCAAACATCTGAATGTACATAGTCAAGAATTTCTTTCATCTTGTGAGTAACTGAACTAAAATTTGCCTTGTTTTGTTTTCCAAGAACACAAAATTACAGAATTCCAGCTGACATGATTTTAAACCTTTCAAGAATTTTCTCTTGTGTAGTTCTTCATGCCATGTTCTCCCATATGCCTAAGACGCATATACCACAAGATGGTCTCATCTAATTCAGCATCCATGGCTGCAACTCCAACTACAACGGTAGTTCCCTGCAATGTGTAAATATTCCCATCCTGCTTTTGCCCTTTCATCACAATCATATTACCTTTCCATACCGTCAAGACTCCACCTTTGGACTTGTAATTAAAACCATTACAATCCAAAGTACCAAGATATATCAAACTCTTTCTAAACTTAGGTATATGTCTTACATTACATAACATTCTTACAGCACCATCAAACATTTTTATCTTTACATTTTCTATGTCAACGATCTTGCAAGAAGCATCATTACCCATAAGAATTGATCTAGAATTTACTAACATGTAAGTGCTGAACCACTCCTTGTTTGGAGTCATGTGATAAGAACATGCCAAGTCAAGTATCCAAGAGTCTGATAGATCATCTGACTCCTCTAAAACTGATAGAACATCACCATCTGTTGAATCCTCTTCTTGGACAACATTCACAGATTTAGAAATCCCCTCATGCATATTAGCATTTACCTTCTTCGAATCCGGACACTCCAGTTTCACATGCCCCTTTTTACCGCATTTATAACACCAAATTTTCTTCTTCTTCTTTGATTGATTCCGGGATTTTGATTAGACCTATTTTTAAATTTTCCTTTGCCTCGCTCATTACAACCCTTTACCACAAGTCCTTCCCCTTAATCACATATTTTCAACCTTTGATGAAAATTTAATAAAGCACTTGTTACCTCTTCCAAATCAAGTGTTTATTTTCCCCATATAAGAGTGGTCACAAGATTTTCATAGGTATGAGAGGAGGGCAAAGAATTTAACAGCATCAAAGCCTTATCATCCTTATCAAAGTTCACATCAACTCTCATAAGATCACTTATGAGTTGATTAAACACATTGATGTGTTGATCTAAACTAGATCCTTCTACCATCTTAAGCCAATATAAACACTGCTGAAGAAAAAGTTTGTTATTAAGGGATTCAGACATGTACCGACTTTCTAACTTTCGCTAGATAGCCGCTGGAGAATCCTCCTCCATCACTCGATAGAGAACTTTGTCGGCCAAACACAAATGTATTGTCGATGCTACCTTTGCTTACAAATCTAACCATGTTTTCTCATCTATTCCTTCCAATTGAGTATCAAGCAAAGCTTTAGTCATTCCTTGTTACACAAGAATATCTTTCACTCTCCTCTACCATAAACCAAATTTTTCGGTTCCATCGAATTTGACAATGTCAAATCTTGCAGAAGACGATCCTGATGCCATAACAACAATTGCTCTGATACCAATTTGTTGTGATATGGATCGTATAATGAAGATGCACAGTGGAATAAATAACAACAAGTGAATGTAAATAACACACACAACTAGAACAAGATCAACACAAAGATTTACGTGGTTCGGCAAAGCCTATATCCACGGAAGCAATGGCACACAAATTTTACAAAGGAAATGAAAATGTACACAATACACTTCAATAATGATCTCTCTCTCTCTCTCTCTCTCTCTCTCTCAAAATATGGCCAAATGACATTTATAGAGTTTTCTCAGAGGGTTTCCCTCCATTTGCCTAACCACCCAACATTCAAAAATTCAAAATATCAGAAACTACCGCAGCTTAGGCGCCCCTCATTGACGAACACAGGAGCTTTGTCGACGAGACCAAGAAGAACCTTCGTCGACAAATACAGGGCTCTCGTCGACGAAGCCAGAAGTCTAAAAATTCCTCCTCTTAGTAATTATTCGTCGACGAGCTTCAAAGCCTTTGTTGACAAACCTCTACTGTTCCCTCGTCAATGAGCATAGCTCCTCGTCGATGAGTCCTATTGTGCTGCCCCCTTCATGTTTTTCCTCCTTTCTTTGCTTATCAAAACAAAAGTATAAGAACCATAAATAACAGAGGCTTTATGGATGGTTTTACTAAAAAGGCAAAAGCGGAACATCCTAGAAAAATTAAACATGTATTTGAATCATGTTTTAATTTCTCATGACAATTAGTTACTTAGTTTGTCATATTTTTATTCTATTTAGCTATTGAGAAAATGAATCAAAAAGAAAAAAAAAAAAAAAAAAAACTATATTTATTGATTGGTATAATACAATAATATAATATTGTCTAAATAACCCAAAGTCACAAAGTTAGGCATTGGTCTTCAAGTCAATAAGCAATGTCTAGAATCAAATGATATGTTTTTTTTTCAATTCTTGTACTATTTTTATCTCTCTCAATCAAACTTTTTAAACTTTTTTTAAGATGTGGTGGAGTGCAAACTAGTGGGAGATTGCTTGAATAAGTCAAATTCATCACTTCGTTGGATGGGGGGTGGGGGAAAGCAAAGCTTAGAGAGTGAGTATAGATGGGATAAATCCACATCTCAATAATTTACATTAGTTGGTCTTACTTTCTTTTACATCTTTAAAAGTAAAAATAAATTTAAAATTTCAACTTGCCCTTCAAATATCCAATTGAGAAAAGCTACCAAGTACTTTTCATAGATAACTCTTTGGCATGTATAATGAAAGTTACTTTTCTCCTAAAAAAGGCCCAAAAGAATTTCTCTCCATAAACAAAAGAAACTCGTTATATGTTGTCTGTTTTGAAAACTTATCAGGCACAAACTTTTAAGATGAATTTCCTAAGTTTGTACCATCCTTTAATTTTCAAAAATAACTCTTAAAACTATTTTAAAATATAGAAAAAATGTAATTATGGACTTTATAATACTATTTACAATTAAAAAAAGTTGTTTACCTCTAAGTACTCTTTAAAACACATAGTATAAGAGCCTCCTAAAGTATTATATGCTCTTTTTTTAAGATAATTGAGGTGGCGAGCATTGTTTCCTCTAGTTTTCTTCAATCCAATTCACCACAGAAGAACATTTTAGTTAAATTAAAGATCCATTTTCTACATTGGGAAGGATAATGTGTAATCTAAGTAAGTGTTATATAATTGGAATCAGTTAAAAAGTGCAATCTAGTGTCAACACGTGCGGACTGGGATTCGACACCTTAACCGATATGGAGAACCTAAAAATGACTATGGATGTGGGGGGGGGGGGGGTTCTACGGACTTGCCATTAACATTTTTTTTTTCTTGTTACTATGTGTTGTTAAGTTCATCTACTTACTACTAATTCGTTGGTCTCTAACTAAACGTAGGTTCAAGAAACCGGTAGTAATGGTTTGTGATACCAAAGTTAGGTTTGGGAGTAATATTTCATAAGAGAAAGGTACTAGTACCCCCTATACACCTATCTTTCTAAACGGTACAATGATAACTTCGAAACATTCAAACATTAATCAAATAAGGATTTTAATTATTCATTATATATATATATATATATATATATATATATATATATTGGTTTTCCTTTAAATAATACTCCACCCTATGACCATCAGGTATCTCGCATCGTAATCATTAGGCTTCCCTCAACTCAAGCATCCCAAAAGAATTTTATCACACCACTTATGAATTCCATCGTTGAATTAGTTAATTAGGGTGCTTTTTATTCCTTCATTCAATTTCAACTCATGCATGTAGTCTCAAAAGAAATTCAAATTCTTATCATGGAACAACACATCAAAAGGGTGCGTCAATCATATCATTTATCAAAATATCTTCAAACTCAAGCATGTTATACAACACTTGTGGTAATACAGAAAATAAACATAAAGTAAATTAAATGGACCATACATATAAACAAAAAGGTCGAATCAAGCATCAACTATCATCCTATGTAGACCAAATGAAACTGTTAAGGATCCTAATTTTATAAAATGAAAAGTAAAATAAAATTCAAAACATTATGTATAAAGAAATTAAACCACAACCCTTACACCGGTATAGTATATCATGTAAAACCAAAGCCTTTATGCTGGCATATTTTAACATACATAATTTTAAAATCCCTATACTATTTCAACACCATACTTTAAACATAGTTCCTGTACCATTTTTAATATCTTCTCGAAAATAGTGATAATATGTTTATTCTGAAAACATAATATTCTAATATTACATAAAATTATAGAATTTCATACTCATGCCACACAGAAATAAATATTGTTCTAATCGTAAGATCTGCACAAAAATCATATCCCCAGCTAAAATGTATAAAAATCATTTTCCTGTTAACATCAGTATTACCAAACTCAATTCTATAACATACGTAATTTTCCTACACTATAGAAACACAACGTGACAATAGTTTACTATGACTTTCCTCAAATCGTCACCCCAGGAAAGACATAGAAACCATCACGGAAATCCTGTTTCTAGACTGAAGAACAAAGCCTTAAATCTTTTTCCTAAACTCTGGTACTGTTTCCGCTGCACTCTAAATTCTACAAAACTTAACAACCTAGGCTCTGATACCAAACTGTAACGACCTACTAATTTTACCATAATAAATTTTTTTTTTCTTCCACAATAATATCTGTCGCGACGTCCTGGGAGCGCGTGTGCCCCGGGCGGCGAGGTTAAAATCAATTTAATATTTTCATGGAAAAACATGGATATCGGAGTCGCCACTAACCTTTAGTGCGATTAGAACACATGATTACTACCCCGTTAGGGGTAGAATCGATCTACATTACCAGAGTTGGGGTCGGGAGTTCGGTTACGCGAGGGGAAGGTACGAGCACCCCCTACGCGCCTGTTCTTACGAACGGTACCTAATTAATTTGAAATTATCCCTAAGTTAATCTAATAATTCTTTAAACTACTCCTTTTATGAATTAATAAACACACATGAAAAATGAATAAACAATTAAATAAATAAAATATATACATATATTCCCTCAGAACTTAGGGTACGTGAAGCCCGAAGGCTTATACCCCCGCAATAAAATCATAGGGATAAACACACGAAAATACTTAACAAAAATACTATGAATACTAAATACTGTAATAAAATATAAATATAGAAAATAGTGAAAAAAAGTATATGATAATAATAATAATGCTAATAAATGGTAAGGACAATAATAATAATAATAATAATAATAATAATAATAATAATAATAATGATGAATGAATGAATGAATGATGATAATAGGAGTACTGCTAATAATATTAACAGTAATAATGATAAATACAATAGTGATAATAATAATAATAAATAATATCAATAGTAATGATAATATAATGACCATATTATAAATAGTGGTGTTACATATAATGCACATATTTTATAACACTTTCCTTAAAACAAACACACGCATGTATGAACAATTAACTAAGGAAACAAATCAAATTTAGAATTAAAATATGTAAGCTAATGAGAATGGCAAGAAAATAATTGAATTTATGGAAACAAGTTATCGCCAAAATTAATGTGTACCTATTCAATATGGCAACAAAAAATAATACACAACCATGAATTTACAATTATTCAACATAAAATGAATACAATAATAACCAAGACACCTTCAAACACACACAACAATGAATATGGCCTAAAACCCTAAATACCAATACAATAATAATATGGACTCCCTAAAATTAGAAAGAAGAAAAATTCTGCAATAAAAGACAAATTGATATCAAATCAATATAATTTATATATAACTTAAATAAATATTGCTACAAAAAGGAAGAAAAATCCGTGGGCAGACGGACAGGAGGCTAGTGGCCGGAGGATGGGCGATGAGGCGGTGATGGCGGAAACGGCGAGTGGTGGGACTGACAGTGACGACGGCGGCTGCTGGGTTGCCGTGCGTGGCCGGAGGCTGGTGTGACGGGCGGTGGTGAGGAGGACTGGCCGGTGGTCTGCGGGTGTTGCTGTGCGTGGGAGGTCCACGGCAGTGTTGATGGAGAACAGGGCAAGAGATGTGCTCGGGTGCTTGGCTGGTGTTGTCCGAGAGGTTGAGATGCTGCAGTGGTGGGGCGTCGGCGATGATGTCTAAGGGGTTAGTGGCTGGTGGTCGGTGACGAACAGAGATGGCAAAACAAGGTTGGGCTGTGGCGGTTCTGCTGTGCTGGCGAGGGACAGCAGGCTACGGCTGTGGTGCCTGGCCGGAGCTGCTGTTGGCGCTGTGAGAATGAGAGACGTGGCTGGGAGGTTGGGTACCTCGGCAGTGGTTGCGGCTGCAGATCTGAGGAGATCCACAGTTGCTGGTGGCTGTGGCCGCAGGGGGTGTGGCTGGGAGATGGAGAGGAAGGATGAGGATCGTCCGGAGCCAAAAGAACCAAGGTAGGGTTTTTTTTTTTTTTTTTTTCTGTTTTGGCCTCCTGCCATTGCTGTGGCTGTGCCCCCGGCTATCCCTCCTCTACTGCACTGTGCGCCCCTCCTTTTATAAAATCTCAACCCTAAAAATTCCTTCTTCTCCTTTCCTTTTTCATTTTTATTCCCTTCATATTTTATGGTAATAATATATATAATAGTAATGACAAAAATAACTAATAATAATAATAATAATACAGAAAATAATAATAATAATAATAATAATAATAATAATAAATAATAGTAATAATAATAATGATAATAAAGATACTAAAAATAATAGTGACAACAAAATAATAACAATAATAATAATAATAATAATAATAACCGAAATAAATAATAATAATAATAATAATAGTAATAACAAAGATAAATAAATAAAATAATAATAATAATAATAATAGTAATAATAAAGGTAAACATACTAATAATAATAATAATTAAAAATAATGTCAATAATAATGAAAATAATAATAAATAATAATAGTAATAAACAATATAAATAGAAATAAAAACAAAAGTAATAATAATAATACTAATGAAAAATAATAATAATAAATAAGATAATAGTAATAATAGTAATAAAAATACTAATGATAATAAAAATAATAAAAATAATAATGAAAATAATAATAATAATAATAATAAAGTACTATTAATAATACTAATAATAATAATAATACAGAAAATAATAATAATAATAATAAAAATAAAAATAACAAGATTAGTGAAGATTAATAATAATAATAATAATAAGAATAAATAATAATAATACTAATAATAATAAAATAATAATAATAATAATAGTAATACATATATTGGGTCTGGGTAAAAATGGGGTATCTACAGCTGCCCCTCTTTGTAGGATTCGTTGCTTCAAAGTAAAAGTAAGATCTATCCTACGTTATTTGTGGCAACAAACCTGCAAAGATAAAAGACGCTGATTTTGGACCAGGCCCATTGTAACGGAAGAGACCAAAATGATTTGTGAAAACCGATTTGCATGTAAGCTTGAGAGCACATGAGAATGACTTGCGTCGAGTGTAGGAACCCGAGCTATAGTTCATGAGAGGTGACTTGCACCGGGTGTAGGAACCCGAGCTATAGTTTATGAAAGGTGACTTGCACCGGGTGTAGGAACCCGAGCTATAGTTCACGGAAAGGTGACTTGCACCGGGTGTAGGTACCCGAGCTATAGTGCAACGGAAGGGTGACTTGCACCAGGTGTAGGAACCCGAGCTATAGTGCACGAAAGGTGACTTGCACCGGGTGTAGGAACCCGAGCTATAGTTCATAAGAGGTGACTTGCACCGGGTGTAGGAACCCGAGCTAAAGTTCACGGAAAGGTGACTTGCACCGGGTGTAGGAACCCGAGCTATAGTTCATGAGAGGTGACTTGCACCGGGTGTAGGAACCTGAGCTATAGTTCACGGAAAGGTGACTTGCACCGGGTGTAGGAACCCGAGCTATAGTTCATGGAAGGGTGACTTGCACCGGGTGTAGGAACCCGAGCTATAGTTCATGGAAGGGTGACTTGTACCGAGTGTAGGAACCCGAGCTATAGTTCACAGAGGGGTGACATGCACCGGGTGTAGGAACCCGAGCTATAGTTCATGAAAGGTGACTTGCACCGGGTGTAGGAACCCGAGCTATAGTTCATGGAAGGGTGACTTGCACCGGGTGTAGGAACCCGAGCTATAGTTCACGAAAGGGTGACTTGCACCAGGTGTAGGAACCCGAGCTATAGTTCACGGAAGGGCGACTTGCACCGGGTGTAGGAACCCGAGCTATAGTTCACGAAGGGGTGACATGCACCAGGTGTAGGAACCCGAGCTATAGTACACGGAAGGTGACTTGCACCGGGTGTAGGAACCCGAGCTATAGTTCACGGAAAGGTGACTCGCACCGGGTGTAGGAAC
Source organism: Malania oleifera (assembly GCF_029873635.1). NCBI lineage: Eukaryota > Viridiplantae > Streptophyta > Magnoliopsida > Santalales > Ximeniaceae > Malania > Malania oleifera. The sequence continues at coordinate 58,330,976 of NC_080428.1, forward strand.
CCGAGCTATAGTTCACGAAGGGTGACTCGCACCGGGTGTAGGAACCCGAGCTATAGTTCATGAAGGGTCAATAAGGTGGGACTGTGAATGGTCAATAAGATGGGACCTCGATGGGTCAATAAGGTGGGACCGCAAAGGGTCAATAAAGTGGGACCGTGATAGGTCAATAAGAGTTGGACCGCGAATGGTCAATAAGATGGGACAGCGATGGGTCAATAAGGTGGGACTGCAATGGGTCAATAAGATGGGACCGCGATGGGTCAATAAGAATGGGACCGTGATAGGTCAGTAAGGTGGGACCGCAATGGGTCAATAAGATGGGACCGTGATAGGTCAATAAGGTGGGACTGCAATGGGTCAATAAGAATGGGACCGTCATAGGTCAATAAGGTGGGACCGCAATGGGTCAATAAGATAGGACCGTGATAGGTCAATAAGGTGAGACCGCAATGGGTCAATAAGAATAGGACCGCGAATGGTCAATAAGGTGGGACCGCAATGGGTCAATAAGAATAGGACCGTGATAGGTCAATAAGGTGGGACCGCGAAGGGTCAATAAGATGGGACCGCGATGGGTCAATAAGAATAGGACCGTGATAGGCCAATAAGGTGGGACCGCGAAGAGTCAATAAGATGGGACCGCGATGGGTCAATAAGAATAGGACCGCGAATGGTCAAAAGGTGGGACCGCAATGGGTCAATAAGAATAGGATCGTGATAGGTCAATAAGGTGGGACCGCAAAGGGTCAATAAGATGGGACTGCGATGGGTCAATAAGGTGGGACCGCAATGGGTCAATAAGATGGGACCGCGATGGGTCAATAAGATGGGACCGCGATGGGTCAATAAAAATGGGACCGTGATAGGTCAATAAGGTGGGACCGCAATGGGTCAATAAGATGGGACCATGATAGGTCAATAAGGTGGGACCGCAATGGGTCAATAAGAATAGGACTGCGAATGGTCAATAAGGTGGGACCGCAATGGGTCAATAAGAATGGACCACGATGGGTCAAATAAAAGTGAATAAGATAATCAGAATAATTTGGATGAAACTGCTCTCATGAATGAGGTAATCAAGAAAGCTTTTAGGTGATCCAACACCTCGATTTCGTTATGAACAACACCAATTTTGGATGTGAGGGTCGATGCCCTAATTTTAAGGTAGATGACTCAATTTGGACCAGGAAAATGGCTACTTTGTATGGGGGATGATGAATCGGGTACGAAGTCTTGAGATTTTTTTGGAAAGTGTCCTCAAGCATAGGGCTCAGAATTATTCCATAAGGGATTATCAATCGGGAATGAAAACATGAGTTTCTTTGGCTGTCTTTAGATTACCCTCTTTGAGACTCAACAACCAAGGGGTCAACTGCCATAGTTTCAAAGTATGTTAATCTGTGCATTGGGGCCAGCTGCCCCAATTTCAAAATACGTCTAGACCAGAATGGCTCAGTCAATGAGGCAAAAGAATTATTCAAAAGTTTATTCAACCAGGCAAGTGTGATTGAATAGTGCTCTATTGCTATATGTATGCATGTTGCTACCTAAGATGCTAGAATGCAGTGAAATGTTGTTCTGTGTGCATAGTGATGCGTGAATGCAAAAATGTATGCATATTGAATGAGATGCCCTTTATATTTTCTTTCTTATGCAATGCATAAAATGTATGGTAATGAATGAAATGCATGGTAATGCATGAAATGCATGGTAATGCATGAATCTTTTCTCCTTCCAACATGCTTGTAATCAACAACCCAATCTCTGATCTTGGGTGTGCCTACTGATTCTGGCCATGTTTCAAATTCCAAAAGGCACTCAAAATCTGCCCTAGTGTTTACATGCCACTGGTCATGACCCTGTTTTTGACTTTGATTCTGTCCTGAAAGCTCTTGAATTTGCTCCAATGAACTTAAAAATTGCCTAGTTTTGATCCTCGTCCACTGATATTGGCTATGTTTTCATCATACACTCTGATATGACGGCATCAGAATTAGTCCAAACAAAACTCAACCCAAAATCTGCCCCATTTACCATTGTTTGTTACTGATATTGGCTTCAAATTTGACTTTGACACGAAGGCACCCCAAATCAGCGTCACTAGAACTCAACACGGAGTTTGGATCATTTGAGTGCATCTGTAACTATTCTTGACAATTTTACCTGTCTTTCACAAGGATCCTTTTCTGGCGAATGTGTCAGTGATTAAGCCCTTTTGACCATCCGTCCTCCTTTTAGAGCTTTTGAAGAATGGATTTTTTTTTTTGGATGGGGGAATGAATGATGAATGATCATGCATTTAGGACATCAACTTGCTAAATCAAAAGGTCATATGCACAAAATAGATGTTTTACTGAGTTCGCTTGCTATTTCAATGGAAAAAATTCATACCAGTATTCGAGAGCCCTAATGATGATGGTGCTAACTTTTCGAACTGAATAACTGATTTTCTTTTTTAACCGATTGCCCCAGTTTTGTTGGGGGACTATTCTTCCACCTTGTTCTGCCGTGAAACCATTGAGAACCTTTTGTTTAATGGTTGCCCCTAGTTCAGTCAAGTCCGACTAATGTTTTGATCTCAAGATGGTCTTTAAGACTCGGGACGAAACGTTGGATGAGGGATACAGGTTTTCAGAATAAAAGGAAAACTAAGGCTCAAAAATCCCATCCCATAATGGTGTTTTATGCTCCCATTTTGAATTGAGGCACTTGCAAGATATTGACCGAACTTGTCATTTGGACAAGTTGCCTACGTACCCTTTCAGGATCAGGTCATTACGTAGTTCAGACACAATATTGCGTCTGACAAATCATTTGACACAACAATGTATACCAATCTGGTCAGGACTTCATTTGGACTGTAATGCAGGCTAGGGTTTGGGTTAAAGAAGGAAAGAGTTAAATAAGGCTCAAAATCGTTGATTTTATCAAGGGTAATTTGGTCAAAGATCACATATGTAGTACGTCCCTTATTTTTCTTTCTTCTTCCTTTTCTTCTTCCTTTTATCGCAACTTTTGCTTTTCCTTTTATGAAGGAATCTTAACTTCATTTTCATTTGAATTCTATTTGGGACTGATCATTTTCTTAAAACTGCTCCAGTATGGGGTGTGATCCTTTGACGGGTTAAGAATGAAATTTTTCAGGCTCAAAAAGGGCTTTGCAAGGGGTTTCTCTTTTGCCTTTCTTTGGGGTAGAAGAAAAAATAGCCTGCCATCCTTTTGATAATGATTATTGTCTCAAATGACTTGTCAAATGCTAAGGCACCCAAACCCGAGTTAAATTTCTGGTGAACTGACTTTTAAGAAAAATTAGTTTAACAATCAAGCTCAAGTGGGTTAACAAATGGTAAATCAATATTGGGTTCTTTTTAGGGATAACTGATCGGCCAAAGATGGCCATCTATCATTCGATCAAAACTTGATTAGCGGACTAACCTGAGATTCATGGAACCAACACATATTTTACTGCGGCTTTCAGAACTTCTTCGCAATATTTGAACTCATGGAGTGACGAACATTGTTTCATCTTGCTTTATTTTCGTCTCATAGCTTGAATTTTTCATAACTAACACTTGCTTTTGGTTCATGAATACTGGTATTTTATTTTCCTTATCTTAGCAAAGAAACACGAGTAAACAAGATTTTGGACATTGAACTCCCGATGCAAATGATATACGAAAATGCATAATTTCATTTCTTTGATAGAAAAGGAAACTTCGGAGACAAAACCTTTAATAAATTGCAACAAAAGGAGGAAGAAAACAAAAGAAAATAAAAGCATCCCTGTAGGGGGCGAATAATCAAAAGCTTGCCACTTGTATTTCTCTGTTTCCATGGTCAAAAGTAAACCCATTTATTCAGACTATATGCGGAATATCTCTGGTTCAAAACTTGTTGTACTTCTTTGACAGATCTTATCTTCAAAATATTCCTTCAATGTTGCATAATAGGCTCCTCCACGTCAATTGCCAATAGACCCAAATCTCTTAAGGTTTGTACTTTATGCTTGAAATGCCAACATTTTTCGATTGAATGACCTATTGCCCCAGAATGATACTCGCATCGAGCATTTGGGTCATACCACCTTGGGAAAGGGGATTGTAGCAACAATCCTGGTATTCGTGCAACCATTTGAATTTCCACCAATTGCGGGAACAATTCTGCGTAAGTCATCGGAATAGGTTGAACTTCTTTTCTCTTTCTTTCCATTAGGGGGCTCCCTCCCGTGTCCTGAACACTCAGCTGCCTTGAAATAGGCTTAGGTCCGAAGGGAACTGCTTGGGGTTGCGCACCTGAATGCACTATCTGATGGACTATGGGCTTGTAGGCAAAATTCTTATTTGTCCCCCGGATTTTACCCTCTTGGTAATGATGCCCCTGAATCATCTGTGCTTCCTCGTCTTTCTTCCTCTTACTTGGGTCAGTTTCTGCATCACCACTTTTGGTTCTTCCGACTTTGATGGCCGTTTCAATTCTCTCTCCAGTAGCAACAATATCCATAAAGTCATGTGGGGTTGCCCCTAGGAGATGTCCGAAGTAGGGATCTTTCAATGTATTCACGAATAGGGAGATAGCCTCCCTATCTTCCACTAGAGGGCTCACTTGGATGGACATGTCCCTCCATCTATATGCATATTCTCTGAATGTTTCATTAGGTTTCATTTGCATGCTTTGTAAGGTCATGCGATCAGGTGCCATTTCTATCACGTGGCGGTACTGAGCTATGAAGGAATTTGCCAGATCTTTCCAAATACGAATTCGAGCTCGATCCTGCTGAATGTACCATCTGATAGCTGCTCCAGTCAAACTATCTTGAAAGCAATGCATCATCAACCTTTCATCATCAGTATGTGCAGCCATTTTTTGGCAATACAAGCAGGTGGGTCCGAGGACAGTGGGTCCCATCGAATTTTTCAAAATCCGGCAACTTGAATTTTGGCGGCAGAGTGACCTTTGGTACTAGGCAAAGGTCATTAGGGTCAACGGAATCAAATGTATTATACCCTTCAATTGCTTTCAAGCGCTCCTCCAATACGTCACAACGACGCTCAGACTCAGGTCTATTTGTCCCCATATCAAGAGTTGCTAAGGGGGAAGTCCCTGCCACTGGAAACCCCTGTGCAGGCACAGTTGGGATAAATGGAGGCATATTTGGCATTGGATCCCCCATGACACCCGGCGGTGGAGCTGATGTTTGTCCATGATTTAGGGTGAACCCTGGAGGATGAGTAGGATCTATATCTGTTTCAGAATCATTTTGTACCGCTTTTCCTTTGTTCATCAATAATTCCATAATTTTACTCATTTTTTCAATCAATTCTTCCTGTCCTTGTTCTATGCCCAGGACTCTACCTTCCAATTGTTCACTCATTTCTTTTGCCCTTCTCTTGGTATTGTATTGATGCGTGACAGTCTCAATGTTGCTTGCTCAGACGAATTCTGTGGCTAGGCACTGCAAACCAAAACCTTCCCTTTTTAGAATCGTGAATGCATAGGTATGAATGCATGGATGCAATGTATGTTTGTGCATGGATGTAACTAGTGCAATTACACATACAAATAGAGATATGAACATGCATGTGACCTAGCGTGCATGATTACGAGTGAAATTACGCATGAATACATGGATGCAATGTAACCTAACTAACTACTTTGTCAGCATTCTAGGAAAAGTCCCACTAATGAGAGATTTCAAGACAATCATTGATGGGCCACAATTTAAATTCAATTCTTCCCTCAATCGGTTCATGTATCTCAGATTCTATGAAGGGTCAAATTATGATCTGAGGTTGGGGTTGACCCAGGTTGGTCAACCCGTTGGATTTGTTCAGTGCGGACTTGTGGACTTTAGTGTGCACTTGGGCCTCAAGTATTTTAAAATATGGGCTTCAATATACTTCATGATGGGATCAGGCCCTAATTTTAAAAGGATTTGGGCTTAGATTGTTTAGAAAATATGGGCCTGGATTTTTAGGGTAATAAGGCCGAAGCCCATTTATGGAAATATGGATTTGACCCATTTTGAAAATCAGGCCTGGACCGAGTTTTTACTTAGGAAAAGGTTGGGCCTATACTTGTTATTTCTTAAAAAATTGGGCCCGAGTTACTTGAAAAGGGTTGGGCCAACCCATATTTTAAAATGCTTGGGCCAAGTGCTTCATTTTTTGAAAGGATGGGCCATGGTCTCATTATTGGGCTTTTCCAGAATACTGGCTAAGTAGTATGTATGGATGTCAAATGTATGATATAATACAAAGTATCTCATAGCTTATATACAACACACTATACATGGAGAAGGATGTGGCTCCTGTCCCAACCCAGGGTAGGTACACCTATTTTATAGGGTTTCTTCATGGCTCTATCCTAATTAAGGGAAAACTATGGACAATTACATGTGGGTAGGCTTTAATCCCTATTGACAAAAAGGTCCCCAATTTGAAATTTCATCCTCTCCCATAGGGGTCCGGAAAAAATTCGCATTGAGCGGGGTGGTTCGTGGGTCCCATCAAGCTTAAGCTACGAAGGGACAAACGCTATTACACCCCTATCTAATCTTAGCAGGTAAAGCTCGGGTATAGAGCGTGAGAGTGTGTGAATTCAAACTTTAACCTAATCCCGCTATCCCCACATTTATTCACATGCTATAAAGAATATGGAAGCAAGATATCTATCATTAATGTATTTATTCACAAGATATGGAAACATATTATCTGCCATTAATATGTTGATTCTAAAAAATTTGGAAACAAAAAATAAGGAAACAAAATATTTATGATTAGTATACAAAATATCTATAATTAATATGTTTATTCACAATATCTACAATTAATATGCTTATTCAGAATATTTAGAAACAAAATATCTACAATTAATGCTCAACAAATTAGGAAACAAAATATTTTTAATTAATTGAGGTTTTTTACAAATTATGGAAGTAAAATATTTACAATTAAGTAAAGTTATTTACAAATTACAATATTTACAAAATAAGGAGTAATTAATAGATTTATTAAATTTAAACTTGGGATAATTTTCAATTAATTAATGGCTCGACTCTCTAGGTCCCCAGCGGAGTCGCCAAGCTGTCGCGACGTCCCGGGAGTGCGTGTGCCCCGGGCGGCGAGGTTAAAATCAATTTAATATTTTCATGGAAAAACATGGATATCGGAGTCGCCACTAACCTTTAGTGCGGTTAGAACACATGATTACTACCCCGTTAGGGGTAGAATCGATCTACATTACCAAAGTTGGGGTCGGGAGTTCGGTTACGCGAGGGGAAGGTACGAGCACCCCCTACGCGCCCGTTCTTTCGAACGGTACCTAATTAATTTGAAATTATCCCTAAGTTAATCTAATAATTCTTTAAACTACTCCTTTTATGAATTAATAAACACACATGAAAAATGAATAAACAATTAAATAAATAAAATATATACATATATTCCCTCAGAACTTAGGGTACGTGAAGCCCGAAGGCTTATACCCCCGCAATAAAATCATAGGGATAAACACACGGAAATACTTAACAAAAATACTATGAATACTAAATACTCTAATAAAATATAAATATAGAAAATAGTGAAAAAAAGTATATGATAATAATAATAATAATGCTAATAAATGGTAAGGACAATAATAATAATAATAATAATAATAATAATAATAATAATAATAATAATAATAATAATGATGATGATGAATGAATGAATGAATGATGATAATAGGAGTAATCCTAATAATATTAACAGTAATAATGATAAATACAATAGTGATAATAATAATAATAAATAATATCAATAGTAATGATAATATAATGACCATATTATAAATAGTGGTGTTACATATAATGCACATATTTTATAACACTTTCCTTAAAACAAACACACGCATGTATGAACAATTAACTAAGGAAACAAATCAAATTTAGAATTAAAATATGTAAGCTAATGAGAATGGCAAGAAAATAATTGAATTTATGGAAACAAGTTATCGCCAAAATTAATGTGTACCTATTCAATATGGCAACAAAAAATAATACACAACCATGAATTTACAATTATTCAACATAAAATGAATACAATAATAACCAAGACACCTTCAAACACACACAACAATGAATATGGCCTAAAACCCTAAATACCAATACAATAATAATATGGACTCCCTAAAATTAGAAAGAAGAAAAATTCTGCAATAAAAGACAAATTGATATCAAATCAATATAATTTATATATAACTTAAATAAATATTGCTACAAAAAGGAAGAAAAATCCGTGGGCGGACGGACAGGAGGCTAGTGGCCGGAGGATGGGCGATGAGGCGGTGATGGCGGAAACGGCGAGTGGTGGGACTGACAGTGACGACGGCGGCTGCTGGGTTGCCGTGCGTGGCCGGAGGCTGGTGTGACGGGCGGTGGTGAGGAGGACTGGCCGGTGGTCTGCGGGTGTTGCTGTGCGTGGGAGGTCCACGGCAGTGTTGATGGAGAACAGGGCAAGAGATGTGCTCGGGTGCTTGGCTGGTGTTGTCCGAGAGGTTGAGATGCTGCAGTGGTGGGGCGTCGGCGATGATGTTTAAGGGGTTAGTGGCTGGAGGTCGGTGACGAACAGAGATGGCAAAACAAGGTTGGGCTGTGGCGGTTCTGCTGTGCTGGCGAGGGACAGCAGGCTGCGGCTGTGGTGCCTGGCCGGAGCTGCTGTTGGCGCTGTGAGAATGAGAGACGTGACTGGGAGGTTGGGTACCTCGGCAGTGGTTGCGGCTGCAGATCTGAGGAGATCCACAGTTGCCGGTGGCTGTGGCCGCAGGGGGTGTGGCTGGGAGATGGAGCGGGAGGATGAGGATCGTCCGGAGCCAAAAGAACCAAGGTAGGGTTTTTTTTTTTTTTATTTTCTGTTTTGGCCTCCTGCCATTGCTGTGGCTGTGCCCCCGGCTATCCCTCCTCTACTGCACTGTGCGCCCCTCCTTTTATAAAATCTCAACCCTAAAAATTCCTTCTTCTCCTTTCCTTTTTCATTTTTATTCCCTTCATATTTTATGGTAATAATATATATAATAGTAATGACAAAAATAACTAATAATAATAATAATAATAATAATACAGAAAATAATAATAATAATAATAATAATAATAATAATAATAATAATAAATAATAGTAATAATAATAATGATAATAAAGATACTAAAAATAATAGTGACAACAAAATAATAACAATAATAATAATAATAATAATAATAATAACCGAAATAAATAATAATAATAATAATAGTAATAACAAAGATAAATAAATAAAATAATAATAATAATAATAGTAATAATAAAGGTAAACATACTAATAATAATAATAATTAAAAATAATGTCAATAATAATGAAAATAATAATAAATAATAATAATAATAAACAATATAAATAGAAATAAAAACAAAAGTAATAATAATAATACTAATGAAAAATAATAATAATAAATAAGATAATAGTAATAATAGTAATAAAAATACTAATGATAATAAAAATAATAAAAATAATAATGAAAATAATAATAATAATAATAATAATAAAGTACTATTAATAATACTAATAATAATAATAATAATACAGAAAATAATAATAATAATAATAATAATAATAATAATAAAAATAACAAGATTAGTGAAGATTAATAATAATAATAATAATAATAAGAATAAATAATAATAATACTAATAATAATAAAATAATAATAATAATAGTAATACATATATTGGGCCTAGGTAAAAATGGGGTGTCTACAATATCTAATATAATAATTCTAACAAATCATAGCCAACCTGAACCATTGGGTACTAGGGATATACCTGAAATACAACACTGATGCCTAAGCAGCGGAAAACATAAAATCATATACATATCAAATCATCCAACCAACACAATACTAGAGTTTTAGTAAAACTGTTATATACATACACACATCCCAAAATAACCCAAAAGTGCCCTGGGGTCACAACCCAAAAATCCATCTGACCCTAGCTAAATGATTCACCCTTCTGACAAGGTAGAATAGTCAACCTCAAATGTTGCGGAGCTCTATCCGCTTCTTTATCTGGGGCTCTTGAAATGTTTATATAACTAGGGTGAGACACCTCTCAGTAAGGGAAATAAACAAACATCAGTGTGTGGCAACATGAGCATTTTCGTGTTATACATATAACACTTCACAAATCATTTTTTATAAAATTGTATGTATCATAATTGGGTAAAACATAATTTATCAAAACATGGTATAACACGCTAACTTTCCGTGCAAGAAAATCATCTTATATAAATGTCCCATACATGAAATAATACCTAGGATGGATAGTTGGCTGGTGTTATGTCTTACCCCCACATGACTAGGTTGTGCAGCCTGAAAGTGGGACCTAGCAATGGCTAGCAGAACACGCTAGATCAACATAAGTCCATAAGTATGATGGGTATGGCCCTCCTAGTCCGGACTGCTAGAGGGACGCATGCACTACCATAAAACCACATCGACTGCTGTTCTCCCACAGTTCCATACAACATGTGGTAGTACTAATATATACATGATAGTGAACATATAGCTACAGTATTGTGTTTCGTGAAAGCCTAAACCAAGTCATTCGGGTTCTAATAACATATAGTAAGTTTCATATAATGATACATGACTGTTTATAATAGTATCTGTCATGATAATATTTTTATAAATTTTTACATATCATATCATGTAAACCACGGTCTTTGCGCCAACATATTATATCATGTAAATCACGGCCCTTGCACCAGCATAATATAACATGTAAAACGACACCCCTTACACCAGTATAGCATATCATGTAAAACCAAAACCTTTATGCTAGCATATTTTAACATACATAATTTTGAAATCCCTGTACTGTTTCAACACCATACTTTAAACATAGTTCCTGTACCATTTTTAATATCTTCCCGAAAACAGTGATAATATGCTTATTCTGAAAACATAATATTCTGATATTACATAAAATCATAGAATTCATACTCATGCCACACAAAAGTAAATATTGTTCTATTCGTAAAATCTGCACAAAAATCATATCCCCTGCTAAAATATATTAAAATCATTTTCCTATTAACAGCAGTATTTCCAAACTCAATTCTATAACATACATAATTTTCCTACACTATAGAAACACAACCCGACAATAGTTTACTATGACTTTCCTGAAATTGTCACCCCAGGAAAGACATAGAAACTACCACGGAAATCCTGCTTCTAAACTGTAGTGCAAAGTCTTTCCTAAACTCTGGTACTTTTTCTGCTGCACTCTAAATTCTACCGAACTTAGCAACCTAGGCTCAGATACCAAACTGTAACAACCTACCAATTTTACCATAATTATATTTTTTTTTCCTTCCATAATAATATCTAATATAATAATCCTGACAAATCATAGTCAACCTGAACCATTGGGTACCAGGGATATACCTGAAATACAACATTGATACCTAAGCAGTGGAAAACATAAAATCATATACATATCAAATCATCCAACCAGAACAATACTAGCGTTTTACTAAAACTATTATATACATACACACATCCCAAAATAACCCAAAAGTGCCCTAGGGTCACAACCCAAAAATCCATCAGACCCTAGCTAAATGACTTACCCTTCTAACAGGGGAGAATAGTTGACCTCTAACGCTGCAGAGCTCTATCCGCTCTTTTATTTGGGGCTCCCGAAATGTTTATATAGCTGGGGTGAGACACCTCTCAGTAAAAGATATAAACTAACATCAGTATGTGGCGAAATGAGTATTTTCGTGTTATACATATAACATTTCATAAATCATTTTTTATAAAACTGTATGTATCATAATTCGGTAAAACATAATTTATCATAACATGGTATAACATACTAATTTTCCGTACAAGAAAATCATCTTATATAAATGTCCCATACATGAAATAATACCTAGGATGGATAGTTGGCTGGTGTCATGTCTTACCCCCACATGACTTGTTTGTGCAGCCCGAAGGTGGGACCTAGCAATGGTTGGCTGACCACACTAGATCAACATAAGTCTGTAAGTATGATGTGTCTGCCCCTAGTCCGGACTGCTAGAGGGATGCTTGCACTACCATAAAACTACATCAACTGCTGTTCTCCCACAGTTCCGTACGACATGTGGTAGTACTAACATATCCATGATTGTGAACATATAGCTACGATACCGTGTTTCATGAAAGACTAAACAAAGTCATCTAGGTTCTAATAACGTATAGTAAGTTTCATATACATGGTTGTTTATAATAGTATCTGTCATGATAATATTTTCATAAATTTTTGCATATCATATCATGTAAACAACGGCCCTTGCGCATGCATATTAGAACATCTCAAACTACGGTCCTTACACCGGTATAGTATATCATGTAAAACCACACCCTTTATGCTAGCATATTTTAACATACATAATTTTGAAATCCCTATACTGTTTCAACACCATACTTTAAACATAGTTCTTGTACCATTTTTAATATCTTCCTGAAAACAGTGATAATATGCTTATTCGGAAAACATAATATTTTGATATTACATAAAATCATAGAATTTCATACTCATGCCACACAAAAGTAAATATTGTTCTAATCATAAGATCTGCACAAAAATCATATCCCCTGCTAAAATATATTAAAATCATTTTCCTGTTAACAGCAGTATTTCAAAACTCAGTTCTATAACATACATAATTTTCCTACACTATAGAAACACAACCCGACAATAGTTACTATGGCTTTCCTGAAATCTTCACCCTAGGAAATACATAGAAACCACCACGGAAATCTTGCTTCTAGATTATGGAACAAAGCCTTAAATCTTTTTCCTAAACTCTGGTACTGTTTTCGCTGTACTCTAAATTCTACAGAACTTAGCAACTTAGGCTCTGATACCAAACTGTAACAACCTGCCAATTTTACCATAAATATATTTTTTTTCCTTACATAATAATATCTAATATAATAATCCTGACAAATCATAGTCAACCTGAACCATTGGGTACAAGGGATATACCTGAAATACAACAATGATACCTAAGCAGTGGAAAACATAAAATTATATACATATCAAATCATCCAACCAACACAATACTAGAATTTTACTTAACTGTTATATACATACACACATCTCAAAATATCCCAAAAGTGCCCTAGGGTCACAACCCAAAAATCCATCAGACACTAGCTAAATGACTTACCCTTCTAACAGGGTAGAACAGTCAACCTCTAACGCTGCGGAGCTCTATCTGCTCTTTTATTTGGGGCTCCTGAAATGTTTATATAGTTGGGGTGAGACACCTCTCAGTAAGGGAAATAAACTAACATCGGTGTGTGGCAACATGTGTATTTTCGTGTTAGACATATAAGATTTCATAAATCATTTTTTACAAAACTGTATATATCATAATTGGGTAAAACATAATTTATCATAACAGGGTATAACATACTAACTTTCCGTACAAGAAAATTATCTTTTATAAATGTCCCATACATGAAATAATACCTAGGATGGATAGTTGGCTGGTGTCATGTCTTACCCCCACATGACTAGGTTGTTTAGCCCGAAGGTAGGACCTAGTAATGGCTGGCCGACCACTCTAGATCAACATAAGTACGTAAGTACGATGGGTCTGGCCCTCCTAGTCCGGACTGCTAGAGGGACGCCTACACTACCATAAAACCACATCGACTGTTGTTCTCCCACAGTGCATACGACATGTGGTAGTACTAATATATATATGATCGTGAACATATAGCTACTGTACCATGCTTCGTGAAAGCCTAAACCAAGTCATCATAACATATAGTAAGTTTCATATAATGATATATGGCTGTTTATAATAGTATCTGTCATGATAATATTTTCATAAATTTTTGCATATCATATCATGTAAACCACGACCCTTGCGCCGGCATAGTATATATCATGTAAATCATGGCCCTTACGCCAACATATTATAACATGTAAAACCACGACCCTTACACCAGTATAGTATATCATGTAAAACCACAGCCTTTATGCCGACATATTTTGACATACATAATTTTGAAATCCCTGTACTATTTCAACACCATACTTTAAACATAGTTCCTGTACAATTTTTAATATCTTCCTGAAAAGAGTGACAATATGCTTATTTTGAATTCATAACATTCTTATATTACATAAAATCATAGAATTTCATACTCATGCCACACAAAAGTAAATATTGTTCTAATCGTAAGATCTGCACAAAAATCATATCCCCTGTTAAAATGTATTAAAATCATTTTCCTATTAACAGCAGTATTTCAAAACTCAGTTTTATAACATATATAATTTTCCTACACTATAGAAACACAATCCGACAATAGTTTACTATGACTTTTTAGAAATAGTCACACCAGGAAAGATATAGAAACCACCACGTAAATCCTACTTCTAGACTGTAGAACAAAGCCTTAAATCTTGTTCCTAAACTCTGGTACTCTTTCCTCTACACTTTAAATTCTACAGAACTTAACAACCTATGCTCTGATACCAAACTGTAAAGACCTGCCAATTTTACCATAATTATATATATTTTTTTTTCCTTCCATAATCATATCCAATTTAATAATCCGAACAAATCATAGTAAACCTGAACCATTGGTTACCAGGGATATACCTGAAATACAACACTGATACCTAAGCAGCGAAAAATATAAAATCATATGCATATCAAATCATCCAACTAACACAATACTAGAGTTTTACTAAAACTGTTATACACATACACACATCCCAAAATAACCCAAAAGTGCCCTAGGGTCATAACCCAAAAATCCATCAAACCCTAGCTAAATGATTTACCCTTCTAACAGGGTAGAACAATCGAACTCTAACGCTGCGGAACTCTATCCACTCTTTTATCTGGGGCTGCTGAAATGTTTATATAGCTGGGGTGAGACACCTCTTAGTAAGAGAAATAAACTAACATCAGTGTGTGGCGAAATAAGTATTTTCATGTTATACATATAACATTTCATAAATCATTTTTTATAAAATTGTATGTATCATAATTGGGTAAAACATAATTTATCATAACATGGTGTAACATACTAAATTTCCGTACAAGAAAATCATCTTATATAAATGTCCCAAACATGAAATAATACCTAGGATGGATAGTTGGCTAGTGTCATGTCTTACCCCCACATGATTATGTTGTGCAGCTCGAAGGTGGGACCTAGTAATGGCTGGTTGACCACCGTAAATCAACATAAGTCCGTAAGCACGATGGGTCTGGCCCACCTAGTCCGAACTGCTAGAGGGACGCCTGCACTACCATAAAACCACATCAACTGCTATTCTCCCACAGTTCCATATGACATGTGGTAGTACTAATATATACATGATCGTGAATATATAGCTACCGTACCGTGCATCGTGAAAGCCTAAACTAAGACATCCGGGTTTTGATAATATATAGTAAGTTTCATATAATGATACATGGCTGTTGATAATAGTATCTGTCATGATAATATTTTTATAAATTTTTGCATATCATATCATGTAAACCACGGCCCTTGCACTAGAATATTATATCATGTAAATCACGGCCCTTGCGCCAGCATATTATAACGTGTAAAACCACAGCCCTTACACCGGTATAGTATATCATGTAAAACCACAACCTTTATGTCAGCATATTTTAACATACATTATTTTAAAATCCATGTACTATTTCAACACCATACTTTAAACATAGTTCCTGTACCATTTTTAATATCTTCCCGAAAACAGTGACAATATGCTTATTCTGAAAACATAATATTCTGATATTACATAAAATCATAGAATTTCATACCCATGCCACACAAAAGTAAATATTGTTCTAATCGTAAGATCTGCCCAAAAATCATATCCCCTGCTAAAATGTATTAAAATCATTTTCCTGTTAACAGTAGTATTTCCAAACTCAGTTCTATAACATACATAATTTTCCTACACTATAGAAACACAACCCGACAATAGTTTACTATGGCTTTCCTGAAATCGTCACCCCAGGAAAGACATAGAAACCACCACGGAAATCTTGCTACTAGACTGTAGAACAAAGCCTTAAATATTTTTCCTAAACTCTGGTACTGTTTCTGCTACACTCTAAATTTTATAGAACTTAGCAACCTAGGCTTTGATACCAAACTGCAATGACCTGCCAATTTTACCATAATTATATTGTTTTTCCTTCCATAATAATATCTAATATAATAATCCTAACAAATCATAGTCAACCTAAACCATTGGGTACCAGGGATATACCTGAAATAGAACACTGATACCTAAGCAGCAGAAAACATAAAATCATATACATATCAAATCATCAAACCAACACAATACTAGAGTTTTACTAAAATTGTTATATACATACACACATCCCAAAATAAACCAAAAGTGCCCTAGGGTCACAACCCAAAAATCCATCAGACCCTAGCAAAATGACCTACCCTTCTAACAGGGTAGAATTGTCGACCTCTAATGTTGCAGAGCTTTATCCGCTCTTTTATCTAGGGCTCCTGAAATGTTTATATAGTTAGGGTGTGACACCTCTCAGTAAGGAAAATAAACTAACATTAGTGTGTGGCAACATGAGTATTTTCATGTTATACATATAACATTTCATAAATCATTTTTTATAAAATTGTATGTTTCTTAATTGGGTAAAACATAATTTATCATAACATGGTGTAACATACTAACTTTCCGTATAAGAAAATCATCTTATATAAATGTCACATACATGAAATAATACTTAGGATGGACAGTTGGCCAGTGTCATGTCTTACCCCCCACAAGATTAGGTTGTGCAGCCTGAAGGTGGGACCAAGCAATGGCTGGTTGACCACACTAGATCAATATAAGTCCGTAAGTACGATGGGTCTAGCCCTCTTAGTCCGAACTACTAGAGGGACGCCTGCACTACCATAAAATCACATTGACAGCTGTTCTCCCACAGTTCCATACGACATGTGCTAGTACTAATGATTTCGGATCAAAACTGCGTAATTTGGCACTTTAATTTGGTCTTTACGGCTTATATTTTTAATTAAGTGTCCAAATTTGTCCAATATTTTAATAAAGTGTTGAAATTATCATTCTTGAGTTTTATTTTGCAATTTACGAGTTTTTGATAATTTTTTATCGCAGGAAAAGTCTCGGGAACCAAAACCGAAACCTGTTCATATTTTGTGCATAACTTTTCGTCCAAGCTCTGATCGAAACGAATCAAATTTTTGGAGAAAGAGGAAAGGATTATCTATAACTTTCATGTTTCGAGTTTTGCATGAAACTCTAGAAGGGTCAAATTTGGTGATGAACAGAGAATGAAAAAAATGAATATATATATATATATATATATAAGGACTTGTGATGTGACCCGACCATGCAAGCTAGGTTAGACCCAATTGGGTTGGATCTCACCTATCCGCGTCTAGGGCAACCCAGCTCCCCCTTAAATCCCCTTCTCTTCCTCTCCCTGCGCAGGCAGCCCGCGGGGCTCCCCTATTGTCTCTTCTCTTCTTCTTCTCTTCTCCTATCCCTTCTCTTTCCCTTAGCTCTTCTTCTTTCTCACTTTCTCCTTCTCTGGTTTTTGTTTTTCTCTTATCACTCTCTCTTCCTCTCTATCCCAGTTACCTTCCCCTCTCTCCCTTGAACTCTCCTCTGTTTTCTTGTAGTACCACCCATCCATAAGCCACAGCACAACAAAGCAACAGAGCCTCTTCCCCATGGCCACTCTCCAGCAACAATACCAGCAGCCCCCTGTCCCGAGCTCTTCAACCACCAACAGACCAGCACCATATGACCAAGCCTCCTCTGTAGCAATACTAAAAAATCGAGCATACCAGCAGGACCTGAGAGCCCTTCCATCTTCTCCAGCCCAACACCATATCTCCCCGAAGCAACTTCCAAGAGCACCAGCCAAGGATTTCTCTCTCTCTCTCTCTCTCTCTCTCTCTCTCTCTCTCTCTCTCTCTCTCTCTCTCTTTTCCTTTCTTTCTTTCTTTTATTTACTTTTCTTTGACTCTTTGAATAGTGAAGAAAGTTTAGTTTTTTTTTAAATGTTATTTGAGTTTTTTTTAGTTGAATATTGTTAGGTACTTCATTCTTGTTGAATTAATTTCTTTGTTTATCCAATTGATGATTATTTTAATTTAGCCTTCGAGTAGATTAGAATTTAACTTGGTTTTTTTTTTTCCAAAGAAAGTAATCTTTTTGTCACAATTTGATTTAGTTAGGGTCTATTTTATGAAAGTTTGTGTTTTTATCATGTTCTGTTATCATTTGCATATTTTAAATTCTTGTTGAGTTCGTGTTTGCGTTTAAATTATGGTATTTGCTTCAATTTCATAGTTTTATTAAAGGTTTGGTTTTTATTGCGCGCGTGAGTGTTTGATTGAGTTTCTATTGCGCATTTTTTATTCCATGTTCTAGGTTACCATATTTGATTAACGCGTGTTTCAGTATTTCCTTGAGTAGATTAGGGTTTCCATTCTTACTTTTTAATTTAGTGAATGTTAGTTTTAAAGTTTAAATTGTGTGTCATTTTATTTGTCAAAAGTGAAATTGAACAATCTTGAAAATCCTGAATCTGAACCGAGTTCAATACACTTTTATTTTCGATTGGAAAAATGTAAAATCTGAGATTAATTGCATTCCCTGAGGAGACGATCTAACCCTTGGGCTAAATATTATACGACATAACTCCTATACTTAGGATAGCTTCCGAGCTGCTCATTTTTCGAGCGAGTCAAGTTTTTGGCGCCGTTGCTGGGGAATGTCGGTCTTAGTCTCAAATTTGCGTTTTTTCCATCATTTTTATTAGGTTTATGAAAAATAAAAAAAAATAAAGCAGAAAACAAAAACAGAAAAAAAAAAATTGAGTTTTGAAAAATGGCTAGACCTGCACCGCGCACGATAATGGATTTTTTGCAGCTTGAATTAGCCACTGCATCCTCTTCCACTGTTTTGCCTTATGACGAGCTTAATTTCATAATGCAGCGCGGGAGGACGCCATTGCTACCCGAGTTCTACGGGACGAAATCTGAGTGCCCCTATCACCACCTGGCAGAGTTTGAGTAAACCTGCAACATGTTTTTCTCTCATGCTAGAACTGATGAATCTATTAGACTGAATTTATTTCTTGCTACTTTGCAGGATATGGCACTGATCTGGTTTTATTCCTTTAGACCTCACTCTATCACTAATTGGGTTGATATGGAGCGTGAATTCCTGCATGCATTTTGTCCGTCACAGAAAACTCAATTTTTGTAGGAATAGATTCTTAATTTTGTGTAGCAGGATGAAGAGACATTTCGGGCTTGCTGGGAACGATTCAAGGATCTGCTAAGTACTTGCCCACATCACGGGTTTGAGTCATGGAAGTTAGTTGATTATTTTTATACTGCTCTTACCCCTGATTGTAAGTATTTTGTCCAGAACATGTGCAATGGAGAACCCATCAGCGAGGATCCAAATTAAGTATTATCATTCTTTGATTACTTAGCTGACAATGTCCCACAATGCAACACACGATACACTCAAGCACCCATGACTGCACACCCAATCAGCACAATTAGTGGTGGTAATGCATATGAACCACCAAACTACCCAGATATTCCTCCGCCTCAATACCAACCACAACAAATCCCTTAGAGATGTACGCCGTCAGACCTTTTTGAAGAAAGCATAACACAAATGGCAAGCATGCTCTAGCAGTTCATGCAAACTCAAGTCGATCATAATAATGAATTACGGGACACCATTAATGCGATGCGCACGCAGTTGGATATCTTAAAACAAGAGGAATCGCTCGCGAAACATCAGCCTAGTCCTCAAGAGTACCAGCAACCACAACAACAAATGCACAATGTTTCTCTTAAGACAGCAGAGACCGCCATCACTTTGAGAAGCGAGAAAGAAGTTCCCCAACCTGAGATGCTCATCGCCGGGCAACTAGTTGTCCCAACACCGGAAGTTAAGGCTAAAATGGATGACTTCAAAGAAACATTAGAAGAAATGGACCTAAAATCGAAGTAATTAGTTAATGAGGAGACTGCTACTCATACGGAGTACCAACCCGCCGTACCTCACTCTTAAAGCCTAAAAAACGTGGAATTGTCACTTTCGCCTAAATCCGATGTAAAGGAGCCCAATGTGGAGGCAGACTCTTGCAGTGGTGAGATGATATGTACACCTAATAAAGAGGGTGACCAGATTGGTGAATGTCTCATTTTCCAGGAACCAAGTAAAGCTTCAAATGTTAATGCTTCTGACGAACTACAAGTAATTGCTCCAATAACTCCCCATCACATGTTAGTTCGCAAAGAAGTAAATTTCCTGGACATGATGTTGAATTAAGACCCTTTCTTGTCAACACACAAGGGTCAATCTACACATATATTGTTTGGTATTTTGACGCGTATTGATTTATTCGAGGCTGATTTTCGTGCATTATAGACCTGCAACCACCAAACGAAATTCCTTCTGAACTTCCGCCAGACAATTGTGATGTTTTTCCTTTCCTTCTTTTTCTTTTATTTTATCTTATTTTATTTTTAGTTAATTTTCAAGTCCATTTTCTCGTAGTTTAGTTTTTTTTTTTCATTACCCTCCTATTCAAGTATGCCTTACCTTTCCCGTGCACAATCTTTTCTATTTCCCCTATGCTTTCACATTGAGGACAATGTTCCGCTTTAGTCATTCGCATGTGACACTGTGCACGTACACGTACCGAGTTTTATATTAAAAAAATTAAAAAAAATTAAAAAAATAAAAAAAAATCAAAAAGAATGAGAGAAAAGAAAGAAGAACACTGAGGAATTACACTGCACTATGTCATGCTTAACACTGACTCATACCCTTCACATACTTGCATATAACTTAAGAATGACGCACTTGAGTCAATTATGCATAGTTTCTCTTTATATGATTTTATGACTCCATGAAGAATTGATTGGTAGTACATTCATGTTAATTTGGCTATATAATTTCTTATATTTACACGGCATCTCACGAGGCTGAATAAAAACATTTATGTGATTCATTGCACTTAAGGTTCCTGTGAGCACTGAGAGGCACCCATGATGACTATGACACCTTGTGAGGTATTGTTGAGCCAATTATCATTCTTTTGAGTTTTTGACGCCACCTCAGAGTCCATGAAACTCAACTTTCCTTTTTTTTTTTTTTCTGGATATCCGTTGTACACTAGTCTATGTTTTGATTTGCTAGCCTAGAGGTGACACCTAGTGGGGAGATAGAAACCTAAGTTTTGTAGCCTACTTAAGATGTGAAGACTGAGCCACCCCTAGAGATAGACTTAGTTCATGGACCAGTATTCGAGCTCAATTCCCATTGATTGCATGAAGACTACAAAAGAAGTGTTATGATTGTCCTAATTGATTAAGAAAAGATAGAAAATGAAGAATGAGCAGAAGAAAGAACAAGAAATACACATGCGCATGAGATGAAACGCTAATACTTGATCCACACAAATATCACAAAAGTCAAGGACACGGCATATTTTTTCCACGTATAAAGATTCTTCAACCGATTAATGCCTCAGATGCATTCACGACAAGTTTGTGAGTAAGTTTATCTAGGGTGGTCTCAGTTGGATGTGGCGAGTAGGTGAGAAGATGCTAGGGTAAAGGACTCGACACCTTATAGATAGGTTAGATCCTTTCTAGACTAGTCCACTTCATTCACTTATTGTTGTTCCTTTTAGTATGTGGGATGTTTGATCGCGACACTCCTCCTCACATATGATAAGTGAACCAATTTTCTTTGAGTGTTTTTGAGGGTATACTAGTTAAACCGAGTCTAAGTGACCGTTCTGTAGGTGTCCACTGGTATCCTGGGTGTACTGAGTCACACACATCATACACACCTCGAGAATTTACTTGTTTATACTCAAACTTATATAACTGCATTAACTCTGAATGTGCCACTAATTAACTTCATGTGAGTATACTGCACTTAAATGACATATAAACGATGAAACTTCAATGAGTGACGTGCTTTGGAGTTGTGTGTACTGAATATGAACAAGCCTGTGTGACATTCAGTTATGTTCTTGTATGTGAAATGGTATGCTTGTGTCGCAACTGCATTGTATTCATGAACATTGGAGTTTGTAGTTGCAGACACCACCCTGAGATGCATTCATGTCATTTGCTAGAGACAAGCAAAACGTTAGTTGGAAGGTGTGATTACGCGTCAAAACTGCGTAATTGGGCACTTTAATCCGGTATTTACGGCTTATATTTTTAATTAAGTGTCCAAATTTGTCCAATATTTTAATAAAGTGCTGAAATTATCATTCTTGAGTTTTATTATGCAATTGACGAGTTTTTGATAATTTTTTATCGCGTGAAAAGTCCCAGGAACCAAAACCAAAACTTGTTCATATTTTGTGCATAACTTTTCCGTCCGAGTTCTAATTGAGACGATTCAAATTTTTGAAGAAAGAGGAAAGGATTATCTACAACTTTCGTGTTTCAAGTTTTGCGAGAAACGGGCTCCAGAAGGGTCAAATTTGGCAATGAACAGAGAATTAAAAAAATGAAATATATATATATAAGGACTTGTGATGTGACCCGGCCATGCAAGCCAGGTTAGACCCAATTGGGTCTGATCTCACCTATCCAGGTCTAGGGCAACCCAGCTCCCCCTTAAATCCCTTTCTCTTCCTCTCCCTGCGCAGGCAGCCCACGAGGCTCCCCTGTTGTCTCTTCTCTTCTTCTTCTCTTCTCCTATACCTTCTCTTTCCCTTAGCTCTTCTTCTTTCTCACTTTTTCCTTCTCTGGTTTTTGTTTTCCTTTTATCACTCTCTCTTCCTCTCTATCTCAGTTACCTTCCCCTCTCTCCCTTGAACTCTCCTATGTTTTCTTGCAGTACCACCCATCCGTGAGCCACAGCACAACAAAGTAGCAGAGCCTTTTCCCCGCGGCCACTCTCCAACAGCAATACCAGCAACCCCCTATCCCAAGCTCTTCAGCCACCAATAGACCAGCACCGCACGGCCAAGCCTCCTCTACAGTAACACCAGAAAACTGAGCATACCAACAGGAGCCGAGAGCCCTTCCATCTTCCACAGCACCAGCTCTGGCCTCCATCACAGCACCGCTTTACTCCAGCCCAGCACCACATCTCCCCAAAGCAGCTTCCAAGAGCACCAGCCAAGGATTTCTCTCTCTCTCTCTCTCTCTCTCTCTCTCTCTCTCTCTCTCTCTCTCTCTCTCTCTCTCTCTCTCTCTCTCTTCCTTTCTTTCTTTCTTTTATTTACTTTTCTTTGAGTCTTTGAATAGTGAAGAAAGTTTAGTTTTTTTTAAATGTTATTTGAGTTTTTTTTAGTTGAATATTGTTAGGTACTTCATTCTTATTGAATTAATTTCTTTGTTTATCCAATTGATGGTTATTTTAATTTAGCATTCGAGTATATTAGAATTTAACTTAGTTGGTTTTTTTTTTCCAAAGAAAGTAATCTTTTCATCAAAATTTGATTTAGTTAGGGTCTATTTTATTAAAGTTTGTGTTTTTATTGTGTTTCGTATTATTTGTATATTTTAAATTCTTGTTGAGTTCGTGTTTGCGTTTAAATTATGGTACTTGCTTCAATTTCGTAGTTTTGTTAAAGGTTCGGTTTTTATTGCACGCGTGAGTGTTTGATTGAGTTTCCATTGCGCATTTTTTATTCCATGTTCTAGGTTACCATCTTTGATTAACGCGTGTTTCAATATTTCCTTGAGTAGATTAGGGTTTCTATTCTTGCTTTTTAATTTAGTGAATGTTAGTTTTAGGGTTTAAATTGTGTGTCATTTAATTTGTCAAAAGTGAAATTGAACAATCTTGAAAATCCTGAATCTGAACTGAGTTCAGTACACTTTTATTTTCGATTGGACAAACGTAAAATCTGAGATTAAACGCATTCCCTGATGAGACGATCTAGCCCTTGGGCTAAATATTACATGATAGAACTCCTATACTTGGGATAACTTCCGAACTTCTCATTTTTTGAGCGAGTCAACTAATATATACATGATCGTGAACATATTGCTACCATACCGTGCTTCGTGAAAACCTAAACCAAGTCATCCGAGTTCTAATAACATATAGTAAGTTTCATATAATGATACATGACTGTTTATAATAGTATCTGTCATGATAATATTTTCATAAATTTTTGCATATCATGTCATGCAAACCACGGCCCTTGCACCGACATATTATATCATATAAATCATGGCCCTTGCGCCAGCATATAATAACGTGTAAAACCATGGCCCTTACACCGGTATAGTATATCATGTAAAACCACAGCCTTTATGCTGGCATATTTTAACATACATAACTTTGAAATCCCTGTACTTTTTCAACACCATACTTTAAACATAGTTCCTGTACCATTTTTAATATCTTCCTAAAAACAGTGACAATATGCTTTTTCTGAAAACATAATATTCTAATATTACATAAAATCGTAGAATTTCATATTCATGCCACACAAAAGTAAATATTGTTCTAATCATAAGATCTGCACAAAAATCATATCCCTTGCTAAAATGTATTAAAATAATTTTCATGTTAACAATAGTATTTCAAAACTTAGTTCTATAACATACATAATTTTCCTACACTATAGAAACACAACCCGACAATAGTTTACTATAGTTTTCCTGAAATCGTCACCCTAGAAAAGACATAGAAATCACCACAGAAATCCTGCTTCTAGATTATAGAACAAAGGCTTAAATCTTTTTCCTAAACTCTGGTACTATTTCGGCTGCACTCTAAATTCTACAAAACTTAGCAACCTAGGCTCTAATACCAAACTGTAATGGCCTGCCAATTTCACCATAATTATATTTTTTTTCCTTCCATAATAATATCTAATATAATAATCCTGACAAATCATAGTCAACCTGAACCATTGTGTACCAGGGATATACTTGAAATACAACACTGATACCTAAGCAGCGGAAAACATAAAATCATATATATATCAAATCATCCAACCAACACAATACTAGACTTTTACTTAAACTATTATATACATACACACATTCCAAAATAACCCAAAAGTGCCCTAGGGTCACAACCCAAAAATCCATCAGACCCTAGTTAAATGACATACCCTTTTAATAGGGTAGAACAGTCGACCTCTAACACTGCGGAGCTTTATCCGCTCTTTTATCTAGGGCTCCTGAAATGTTTATATACTTGGGGTGAGACACCTCTCAATAAGGGAAATAAATTAACATCGACGTGTGGTAGCATAAATATTTTCGTGTTATACGTATAACTTTTCATAAATCATTTTTTATAAAACTATATGTATCATAATTGGGTAAAACATAATTTATCATAACATGGTGAAACATACTAACTTTCGGTATAAGAAAATCATCTTATATAAATGTCCCATACATGAAATAATACCTAGGATGGATAGTTGGCTGGTGTCATGTCTTACCCCCACAAGACTAGGTTGTGCAGCCCGAAGGTGGGACCAAGCAATGGCTGGTTGACCACGCTAGATCAACATAAGTCCGTAAGTACCATGGGTCTGGCCCTCCTAGTCCGGACTGCTAGAGGGACGCCTACACTACCATAAAACCACAACGACTATTGTTCTCCCACAGTTCCATACGACATGTGGTAGTACTAATATATACATGATCGTGAACATATAGCTACTATACCGTGCTTTGTGATAGCCTAAACCAAGTCATCCGGATTCTGATAACATATAGTAAGTTTCATATAATGATACATGGCTGATCATAATAGTATTTGTCATGATAATATTTTCATAAATTTTTGCATATCATATCATGTAAACCACGGCCCTTGCGCCGACATTTTATATCATGTAAATCATGACCCTTGCGCTAGCATATTATAACGTGTAAAACCATGACCCTTACACCGGTATAGTATATAAAACCATAGCCTTTATGCCAACATATTTTAACATACATAATTTTGAAATCCCTGTACTGTTTCAACACCATACTTTAAACGTAGTTCCTGTACCATTTTTAATATCTTCTCGAAAACAGTGATAATATGCTTATTCTAAAAACATAATATTCTAATGTTACATAAAATCATAGAATTTCATACTCATGCCACACAAAAGTAATATTGTTCTAATCGTAAGATCTGCACAAAAATCATATCCGCTGCTAAAATGTATTAAAATCATTTTCCTGTTAACAGTAGTATTTCAAAACTCAGTTGTATAACATACATAATTTTCCTACACTAGAGAAACACAACCCGACAATAGCTTACTATGGCTTTCCTGAAATTGTCACCCCAGGAAAGACATAGAAACCACCACGGAAATCCTACTTCTAGAATGTAGAACAAATCCTTAAATCTTTTTCCTGAACTCTGATACTGTTTCCGCTGCACTCTAAATTCTACAAAACTTAGCAACCTAGGCTCTAATACCAAACTGTAACGGCCTGCCAATTTTACCATAATTATATTTGTTTTCCTTCCATAATAATATCTAATATAATAATCCTGACAAATCATAGTCAACCTGAACCATTGAGTACCAATGATATACTTGAAATACAACACTGATACCTAAGCGGTGGAAATCATAAAATCATATACAAATCAAATCATCCAACCAACACAATACTAGAGTCTTACTTAAACTGTTATATACATACACACATCCCAAAATAACCCAAAAGTGCCCTTGGGTCACAACCCAAAAATCCATCCAACCCTAGCTAAATGATTTACCCTTCTGATAGGGTAGAATAGTCGACCTCAAATGCTGCGGAGGTCTATCGGCTCTTTTATCTAGGGCTCTTGAAATGTTTATATAGCTTGGGTGAGACACCTCTCGGTAAGGGAAATAAACTAATATCAGTGTATGGCAACATGAGTATTTTCGTGTTATACATAGAACAGTACATAAGTCATATCCAGTAAAAAATCTCTATATCATATCCATTTAAAACATAATTTAACATATCTTGGTATAACATATTGAGTTTCTATACATAAAATCATCATAAAAATTGTATATGAAATAACATCCTAGATGGATAGCTGGCTAGTATCATGTCTTACCCCCACATGACTAGGTTGTGTGGCCCGAAGGTGAGACCTAACAATGGTTGGCAGATCCTGCTAGATCAATATAAGTCTGTAAGTACGATGGGTTTGCCCCTCCTGGTCCAGATGCCAAAGGGACGGCTGCACTACCATAAAATTACATCGACAACCGATATCTGACTACCCCCTAGGACAAGTGGTAGCGCTAACATATACATGATCGTGATCATATAGCTACAGTATCGTGCTTCCTGAAGGCCTAAACCAAGTCATCCGAGTTCTGATAACATATAGTAAATCTCAAATAATAATACATAACTGTTTCACAATAACATTTGTCAAAATAATATTTTCATGTATTTTTGCATATCATAATGTATAAATCACGGCCTTTACACCGGCATAATAAAACATGGAAACCACGGCCCTTACACCGGCATATCATATCATGTAAAATTGCAGCCCTTACGCTGGCGTATATATTTAACATACATAGTTTGAAATCTTTGTACTATTTTGATGCCATGCTTTAAACATAGTTCCCATATCGTTTTTAATATTTTCTTGAAAACAATAATAACATGTTGATTCTAAAAACATGATATTCTAATAATTCATAAAATCATATAATTTTCCTACTCATGCCACACAAAAGTGAATATTATTCTAATTATAAAATCTCCACAAAATCATATTTCCTACTGAACAGTATTAAAATCATTTCCCTGAAAACAGCAATTTTTCCAAATTTAGTTCTATAACGTACATAATTTTCTTGAAAATAAAAGCTAAATAAAATGTAAGTTTATCCCCTTACCTGGCTTTCTAGAAAGCCCACAAAACACCCAAAATCACACCCGTGTGGTCCCCAACTCAACACCCTGAAAATGATATTTTTCCAACAAAATTTCAGCATTATCTTCCCTAACATATTCTCCTCAGTCCAGAAATACCAAAAACTTAATAAAACTAAATTTAACTAACTTACCCAAATTTTGGGGTGATTCCCAAGTTGGCCTGACCTACAAATCACTCTAGCAGATGTGAAGAGAATCTTCCCAGGAGTAACGTGGCAGCTTCAAATCATCCAATAAGCAAAGAACCAGCCCAGAATCCTAGAGAGAAGGGGTGGAGACCAAAGTGAGAGAGAGAGAGAGAGAGAGAGAGAGAGAGGGAAGAGAGAGAGAGAGAGAGAGAGAGAGAGGAGGGATTTGCATGCTGTTTTCTCGGTGAGAATCCAAATTAAAGCTATTTATACACTTGCCTTCGTCGACAAGACACGTCACTTCATCAATGACGCCAAGTAGAGAGTTCATCGACGAACACTTATTCATGGTTGACGAATTTCAGGCCCTGCAAAACAACCTCTTGGTAATTTCTCATCGACGAGACGCATGTCCCAATCGATGATCCTAACAAGCCTTTTCGTCGACGAACTCTTTGCGTTCATCGACGAGATCCTGCTGTGACTCCCTTTAAAATTTCCTTTTCTCCCTCTTTTATTATTTAAACACTATAATTGTTCGGGTCTCTACAGGAACCCCTAATTTAAGAAAAGAAGGACCTAGATATCTAAAACAACCCTATAAATTTTAAACAATTTTCCTTCAACTTTATGATTTTTTTTTTTTTGGATTTTTAAATTAATTGATACAAATTAAAAATAACCCACAATGTAAAACAAATCAAAGTAAAAAAAAATTAAAAAAAAATACTAAGACTTGTATTAGAAAAAAAAAACACTTAAAAAATTTTTTTTTTTGAAAGAAAAAGGAATTTTTATTTAATAAAAATGCATTTTTATCTAAGGAATTAAATAAAAGATAAAAAATAAATAAGGATGGAAAATAAAAAGAAAACCTATATAATGATTCTAAAATAATTTTTTTATATTTATTTGGGATTTTTTTACAAGGGAAAAAATTTTAATAATTTTTTCATATTTAAAAATAGAATTAAGAATAAATAAGAAAAATAAAATAAAAAAGGGAATCAAATTACCGATATAAGTACATGCATGCCATGCACGTGCACCCATCCCCCCTTTTCACACTATTCACCTATATCCTAAGTTAGGGACCATAACTTGTAGGGCCCTATTTGCTACTGCCACCATCACCATCGGTGCTGGCTATCTGTTGTCGGAAAGTAGCAAAGCTACCACTACAGTTATGTCTTATCCTTTTGTGAGTGGCTTCCGGTTTCCCCCATAACTCGCATGAAACTCTGACCATACCTTTCCAACCATCCAAATTCAACAGCCACCTTGCGACGCTACTAGACATCTTCGACAATTAAAAAATATCCATTTTAACCACTTCATCTCTTTCTTACTTATTTTCTATTCCAGGAATGTGCAAGCTAATACAAAGTAAAGCATGGCTATGGTAATCAAAGAAAAGAGAAGACAAAGAATTTAGGATATTATTGTAAAGTAAACAAACATGACTTATTCAAAGCATGTAAAAATGTGATTTAAAGTGAAAATACTCAATCTTTACCCAGAGCATGCAAAGTATATGCTTTGAGAAGACATTTATGGTATGAGTATTCAAGAAAACAATGGAAACAAAATGAAAAGCCATACCTTGATAAGAAGTCGAGATTAAATGAACAATAAGACCAATAAGATCATGTCTCCCTCTGCAATCAATGATCTAAGTTCTCTCTTATGGTTGAATGGAAGCTCCTTTTTTCTTCTACTTCATTGAATGTACAGACTTCAAGCTTGCATGTAACCTAAAGGTGGCTCAATCTAAGCTCCCTCTAAGATTGAATTTAAGTCCCTTATTGTGATTAAACGTGAGAGTCCCATCCCCCTTCCTTCCTTGCTTAAATCTCTTTTTATAAGCACAAGGGTAGGGTTTTGAACTAAAATCTAGGCTTTCCAAAAATGGATTTGCAAGGACCCTTTTTTCACCAAATTGCTACTAAAATCAAAATAAACTCAAGATTAACCCAATTTGGATTTTAGAAATTCACAAATATATACATATATATATATATATATATATATATTTATATTTATAAAACCCATTACAATTTAAAAATTGGACTTTAGAATTAGCCCAGCCCCCCTTGGTTCATCTATTCTATCTAAAAGAGTGCAACAAAGCAAAATTTATCATTTTTATTTAAGGATAATTCTGAATAGTCAAATAAGCAAAATGATCAAGTTGAAAATCTTGCATCACGATAGAAAGAAGATGCAGTGACAATGTCTCCAATTGCCCTCTCAACATATAAAAAGAAAAAGAAGTACACAGTGGTAACATGTTAATTACCATCTCAACATAGGAAAAGGAAAAGTGGTACGTAGAGATAAAGTGTCAATTTCCATCTCAATGTATGAAAAATAAAAAGTACACAGTGGTAATTTTTCAATTACGATCTCGGCATATGAAAAGAAATGAAGTACAAAGTGATAATGTGTCAATTACCATCTCGTATATGAAAAATAAAAAATAAGTACACAATGGTAACATATCAATTACCATCTCAACATATGAAAATAAAAAGAAGTATGTAGTGGTAATGGGTCAATTACTATTTCAGCATGTAAAAAAAAAGTGTTAGAGCGATAGAAGATCACAACCAATGGGACCAAACGAAAGACGGTAATTATGCTAGTTGTCAGTGTGCCAAATAACCAATGGGACCACAGATAGTGTGGTAATCATGTAAGAAAAAAAAAAAAAAAGGTGTAGGTGAGATGGATGATCACGACCAACAGAACCACACTAAGTATGGTAATCATGTAAAAAGGACCCAAAAAAAAAAGTGTTGGTGCGATAGAAGATCACATCCAAAAGACCCACACATAAGGTGGTAATTATGCAGGGTTTTGGTGTGATAGATTATCAATGCCAACAAGACCAAAGATCATGTGGTGATCATGTAAAAAAAAGTGTTGGTGTGACAGATGATCATAACCAATGAAACTATACATAGTGCAATAATCGTGTAAAAAAGGAAACAAGTGTTGGTGTAATAGAAGATCACAACCAATAGGACAACTTATAAGATAGTAATCATGTAAGGTGTTAATGTGATAGATAATCATAACCAACGAGACCACACATAGTGTGGTAATCATGTAAAAATTTAAATAAAAAAAAAATGTCTTGGTGTTATAGAAGATCACAACTAACAAGACTGCATATAAGATGGTAATCTTAAGGGGTGTTTGTAACGTCCTGAACCCCTAAACCCGGGTCCGGTGCATTATACCTGATATTATCCTGTTAAATCATAAATCATTAACATACATACCCAGTGGAAAAACATAAACATAATCTCCATATAACATAGACCATAATACCAACATTCCATAATACCGTAATATACCAGAGTTTACTATATCCTAACTAGAAATCCATAAAATTTAACCATCACCTGCATTTCCATATATATAAACATCTTCAAAACATTTCAATATGTTCGCAACCATTTCTCTCACAACATCCTTAAAACATAACGACAT
Organism: Malania oleifera; assembly: GCF_029873635.1. NCBI lineage: Eukaryota > Viridiplantae > Streptophyta > Magnoliopsida > Santalales > Ximeniaceae > Malania > Malania oleifera. The sequence goes on from NC_080428.1 coordinate 58,362,599, forward strand.
AAAACATAAAATATAAATATTTACATCTCCAAAATAGTATCAATATATACCCTGTTTCTTATATAGTCCTCAAAAATCCTATAAATACCCTTGAGCTCCTAAGCCCGACCTCGAGAATGTCCTGAAAAAGAAGCATTCATATTCGGATAAGACACATCTCAGTAAGGGAAGAAACATACATATTATAACAGCGTGTGACCAACATGAGGTAATAGATATCATTTTTATTTCATTTTCAAATCATCATATAACATTGAAATCGTTTTCTAAACCTAAACATTCACATGCAAAGTTTTACCCATGAGATTACTCAAGAATAAGGGTGATTATCCACCAATACAAGTAGCACCCCTCTACTATGATACATAGGTAACCCTAAGGTCACAGCTAAAGCATACCAGGGCACTTACCTTACTCAGTAAGCCCTCAAGTGTTAGATTAATCTTGTACTCATGCATTCAACAATAGTTTATCGGCAAAGACCCTAAGGATAGGGAAATCTACCCGCTCATACAAATAGGTTCCCTCTGCCTTAGTACGTTATGCAGCTACTGTCACATCTAAAGCTACTAGTACACTCGCCTTTCTCAGCAAGCCCTCAAGCGAAGAGTTTGTCTTACCCAATCGTAAGATGTTCTACGTACATACATACTTCTAATATCGTAATACATCATTCTTTTCTGTAATTATACATTCATACACATTCATTCATGTTCATAACTTAACTTTGCATTTCGTTTCACTTTAAGTGACTCTTTCCCATTTGTATCATTCACGTTTCACATTTCATTTCATTGCATTGTCATTTCATTGCATAACATTTTCATTTCATCCCTTCGTAGTACATCTGATCTTTAGCCATCATCAGTTAGTTTCCACATAGATATGCTTTAGAATCTGCTACAGTTAGTTTCCACATAGAAATGCGCTAGAATCTGCTAACATGGCTGTCTTTCAACTGTCTTACATTTACATGGTTGCATTTAACATACACAAGCATCATTGTCCATATCACATTTTGTTCATAAGCTTTACTTTCTTAACCTGCATCTCATATATCTAACATATATTTGCGCAAAATCTCATGCCACACAATTTTAGCAATAAAGTTCATATACATTTCTCACAAAATAAGAAAACCCATAGTTAACATTGATATATTGAAAATACTTTTCATTTCTTAATTAATTTCTTAGAAAAATTCCTTTCCACTTCCATTCATTCATTTTCACATATACATGACTATATTAACATTCTTAGGCTCAGAAAACATAAATTTCATTGCTAGCATTTTAAACCCACATATAAACATATATACATAAATAACGCATAATCCATTTTTAATTCATGAAAAACCTGATTTAATATATAAATTTCCCCCTTACCTAACTTTCAAACTGTACTGGCAGGATCCTCGAACCAATACCCGCAGTGTTCACTTGGACCCTGAATCCAAAAATCCTAATTTAAATACAATAAATTCCAATTAACTTAAATCTCGAGGAAAATACTTATTTACTATTTCTTAGGCTCCAAATAACAATATTCCTTAAGAAAATCCCAAAATAAATCACTTACCCTGATTTTGGGATGTTTCCCAAACCTCACAACCCAATGATCAACTCCTACATCCTTGAAGAGAATGATCCCACAAACCTCCTGGTGGTTCCAGATCATCAAATCGGGTCAAAATCGGCCCAAAATCGAAGAGAGAAGGCTAGAGCTGCGTTTTAGAGAGAGAGAGGAGAGAGAGTTCGTGAGATTACATGCTGAAAATGAAGAAAAACCCTTTTTATATGCAGGGCTTTGTCGACAAGACATGTCGATTCATCGACAAGGCGCTATAGAGGCTACGTCGATGAGAAGATACCTTCGTCCACAAAATTCAAGGTTTCCAAAATTCTCCCTCCGGATTTCTTCGTCGACGAGAAGCAAACTTTGTCGACGAGCTTAGAAGGACACTCGTCGACGAATACAGGACATTCATCAACGAGGCCTACTTTTCCTTCTAATTTCTGTCATTTTTCCTTCATTATCCATTAATCCATTTTATTTATCATATTTTCTAATTATTTTTAATTTTGGGTCATTACAGTGTTGGTGTGATAGATACACTACCAACGGACCACATATAGTGTAAAAAGGTGTTGGTGTGACAGAAGGTCAAAGCCAACGAGATCACAGTGTGGTAAATATGTAAGGTGTTGGTGTTATAGATAATCATAACCAACAGGATCACACATAATTTTGTAATTATGTAAAAAAAAAAAAAAAGGATTAGTGTAAGAAAAGATAATAACTAAGGGGATCACACATGAGGTGGTAATCATGTAAGGTGTTGTGTGATAGATAATCACAACCAACGAGACCACAAATAGTATGGTAATCATGTAAAAGGGGGAAAAAAGCTTTTGGTGATGGATGACCACATGCAACTAGACCACACATAATGTGGTAATCATGTAGAAAGAGAAGAAAAATGTGTTGGTGTGATAGAAGATCATAACCAATGGGACCACACATAAGATGGATGTAAGATACTAGTGTGATAGATAATCACAACCAATAGGACCACATATAATTAGGGGTGAGCATAATTCGGGGAAACCCGAATTAACCGAATTAACCGACCAATTTCGGTCGGTTCGGTTCGGTTCGGTTATGATTTTACCAATTTTTGGTTAATCGGTTATCGGTTCAGTTAATATGAATTATCAATTCGGTTAACCGAATTAACCGAATTGATAATTAATGATTCTAGTGATTCTACTCTTATAGTTTAATACCAAAATATCTTTTTTATTAATAAAATTAATAGATGAGATGCTTAATTAAGCTTGAATTAGTAAAAAAGTTATAATTATATTATGTTTTTAATAATTAATTTCAAATTATTTCTGTTAAATTCGATTAACCGAATTACCCGAAAAGGTAATTCGGTCGGGTTCGGTTCGGTGAGCTTCCTTTGTTCAGTCGGTTCGGTTATCAGAAATCATTAACCGAAAATTTCGATTAATTTGGTTAATTAACCGAATTTGGCCGAACCGACCGTTTGCTCACCCCTACATATAATGACTAATGTGGTAATCATGTAAAAAAGAAAAAAATATTTATGTGACAGAAAATCACAACAAATGAGACTACATGTGCAATAATCATGTAAATTGTTGGTGTGGCAAATAATCATGACCAACGGGACTACTCATAGTGTGGCAATCATATAATGTGTTGTGACAAATAATCAGAACCAATGGGACCACGCATAGTGTGGTAATCATGTAAAAAGGGAAAAGAAAAAGGTGTTGACATCACAACTGACCGCAACCAACGAGACCACGTACAATATGGTAATCATGTAAAAAAGATATTGGTGCGACAAAAGATCACAACCAATGGTGGTAATCATATAAAGGAATGCAAGACCATAACCTATTGTACTTAGAAATGACAACTAAAGGAAGCAACAAGCCCTTAAGTTTGTGATCAAAAGGACAATGATTATGCTTAGAATGATGTTGGTTGCAAGGATTGATAAAACTTTGGGAAATAATGATGCTTTTGTTTGATTAAAACACATTTTAAAAAGGAAACTAAGCCCCTAGGTTTAAAACTCTCTCAAAATTGTCTTGTGCCAAAATGTTGCATACTAAAAAAAGTCTCAATGGTATCTAATTCATTTTTTTAGAAAAGAACTTCAAGCCCACCAAGGCTTTTAGATCCAAATCTCATTTTGTGCATCAAAATCCTATTATAATCCAATCAAAATGATTGAACCCGTATATGGTACAGGATTCTAGCCCTTATGTCTTGTGATTACAAGGTTTCACTGATTCAATGTTCCACATTGAATTTTAGCCATCATTATAACCAACTAAAATACGCATAATCCATGATGAAAATTTAGAGAATGGGATAGAGGGATGATCAAAAAGTGAATGTTGGGATGTAATGATAATGGAAAAGATGACAATGATTACTCTAAGTAAGGTATGTAATTTTGCAATTGGCAACATCAACGTCTTAGGGCTCACAAATTAATAAACAAGATACACTTAGGTCACAATGGTGTAAAGAAGATGATGTTTACTTGAACAGTTTGAGATTGAGACTTTGTATCATGAGTAGTCAATCCTTGGTCAAAATGGACTTTTTAAGAACATTATATAGGCTAAGCTCGAGGTTATGAAAGAATGGATATATTTGGCTTAAAATATGTTGTGTATGAGGGTTAATAAAGGACCAATGGTCACTACCATTGGTTGCACTTGTGAAAATTCTAACTATTTCTACAAAAGTGTCAACATCTGTCATATTGCTTCATTGGATAGGGCCATGCAATAATGCTCCTTTTTTCATGCTCTAACTTTTACCAAGGCTACCCGTACAGGTTTTCAGCCTAGCTAGCCCTATCTTTCCCAATTTTCCTTTTTCTAGTCATTTTTTAACAAACTTCTTCAAATATCACATTAAAAGTTATAACCTCAAGGTGGATTTCAAAGAGAGGATAAAATATAGGCTTGGGTTAGATAAAATGAAACGACGGAAATTGAGACTCAATAACCCAATGATTCAACCATTTGCTCACAGCATTGTTATTAGTAATCTTAACGTCTAAAAGCAACAAAGTTTGGACCGAACTTGTTTGACACAAGCTACTCACATACCCAATATAGAATAAGGTCTTGACATAGTTTGGCTTGGCATTTTGTTGAAACATTGCCTTTGAATTGCTTTTTTCAAAGTTGACATTCATTTCATGGCTTTTCACTCTTTTTCCATTATCATGGACATATTTGCCTTTTTCTTGCCAGCACATATATTTTCATTCTTCATTTCTGTCTTTTGCTTTCTTGAATGCTTGTATATTTAACCATGCTAGGAGCCCCACATCCAAGTGATGTAGGAATGTTGGGCTATAGAAAGAAATAGGCCAATAAAATAGCTTAAAAGGTTGACAATGGGTCACTAAATGTATAGAGTTTTATAGGTAAATTTGGTCAGACAAATGATGACCACCTTTCTTTAGTTACAATTCCTTAACATGATATAATCAAGGTCCATTCATGATCCTTCCAATGTGTTAAAAACATGAACAACACCTTTGCTGATGAATTCTTCCAATGAGAATGATATTTGGTGAAATTTTGATCAACTAATGTGTTCACCTCAATGTGAGGGTGATCCTTGTCTTAGGTTTGAAAATAAACATATAGGCTCCAATTTAGACATCAAGGAATTTTATAAGTGGTATAAGGATAGTAGAACGAAAGTCGTTCTTCATTCCAAATTTTGATTGCTCATTTTGCAGGTTCCTTTTCCATTTGTGCCATTGAAATGTGTGATGAAGTGAAAACTGTGGTTGAAAATGTGACTTTTATGCTTGATTCTCATAACTTGTAACCTATAATTAGTACATCAGAAGAAACAACTTTATTAATGATAATAAGAAATTCAAAATATTGCCATAAATGGCCAGAGGTTAAGGACACTGATAGAAAACAACAGAAAAATAGAAAAATGTTCTACTAATACTATGTTGATGGTCATTTTTTAACCAAATATTTCATAACCTCGTTGAAAAATTCAAAAATTGAGTTGAAATAAGGAGAAAAAGAAAATTTTATATGGCGATTGGCCGATCACTTAATGGCGATCGATTAGTCCCTATCCTTTTCATTTTTTTGCACGTGCGCGAATTGTTATTAGCTCCACCCCCATAGTGGTCGACCAACCACATGGTGCGGTCAACCATTTTAGTTAATTTTAAAATGTTAAATTCTTTTGATTTGATTGGATAATTATTCCAAAGGTACAAAGTGTCCTGGTCGTTACCATGTGTTAAGTGTTGGTGGTTATAGAGGTTGAAATTCTAAACCCCCATTTCTTTCCACTATGTATGGTCTATAAATAGACCATGCATGGCCTGTTTTTTGCACTTCCTTGTGGAGGATGTTGACATCAAGCTTAGGTGACCCATTTGGATGCCAACTAATTTGGTGATTGCTCTGAATAGGGAAGATAGTCTCTTAAATTCCTTTTTAAGGGAATTTAAAGGGCTAGCACCCTACAACACCATTCCATGGATAGTTACCGCACTTACCTTGTGTGTGTATGTGTGTCCCTCAAGGAAAAAAAAAATTTTTTTTGTGAACAAAGAGCCTTTTAAAATTGTGGAGAATGAAATACAACAAGAGTCGGTCAACCATGCTTGAAGAGCCAATTGACTAATTACAGCAGATTTTCCTTTCTTTAGTATTTTTTCATACTAATTTTTATTACCAAAACCCTATTTTGAAAAGGCTTTCACAAGGTTCATCTAGAGGACTTTACCTCATGAATGCCCTACCACTTTGTGCCTTTCCAAAAATGAACAAACACTCACACAAAGCTTAAAAAGAAAGTGAAGAAGAAGGAAGGTGTTGACTTTTTTAGTCTGATCCCAATTTTGATGCTGACAAAGCACATGTATCTTATGTGTGCATTTAAGTGCGTGAATAGGTACATATTTCAGATCACACATAAGATCAAGGGAAAATAGATGCCTGAAGAACTTAAAAAGCGATATTGTCTGCCATATTCCATAAATATAGGAGAGCAAAGAAGAAGAAGAAGAAGACATATGTTTCAATTTGTAAATGCATTTATTTTTCATATCTAGTCTGTAATAATGCATACATCCTGTATGATATGATTTGAATGCTCAGATGATCGTAGTTTGACCATAGGGAACCAAATGACCTTAGAGCACTTAACATTTTTAAGAAAAACCTTTTTTTAAAAGACTAAAATCATACAAAAGGTTTATAAATAATTTAGGGTCATATTTGGGGCAAAAACAAACTTCGGTCCATCGGACTTTGGGTTTTTAGACTTAATTCAAAAGTATCGATCAATTGAACCCTTTTAGTTCAAATCAACTTGGTCAACCGAACTAGCCCTGAGTCAAAAGTTTGACTTGCTCAGTTGACCGACCCACTTTTGAACTAACCTTCCTTGGTCGACAATCCCCTCATAATTTCATGTTTCCACCAACTTGGTCGACCAAACTAATAGTTCAAAATAGTCTTGGTCAACCAAACCTAAAAAATGGTCAACCGGCCTTTTACCCTGGTCAACCGAACCTATGAAGTTTTCGGAATTGCCCTAATTGGTCGACCAAATTGATAGTTCAAAAGTGCCATGGTCGACCGAACTTATTAAAACGGTCGATCAAACCTCTTGGGTTTCGAATTTTTGAAAGGCTAATTAACTTTTAGTTAAACAATTTGAAAAATACCCAGCGTGTAAGGACCTGCCTATTTTACCATTTTATTTTATTTTTTTCACATAAAAACATAACACCATTCTTAATTACCCTATTTCCCTATTATACTGATATAAACATGGTCCACCCAGACCCATGGGTACTGGGGACATACCTGCCAAACAATTTTAATACCTAAGCAACAAGAAACGTAATTTACATACAACCATCCAATAAATCACAATACCAGAGTTCTATTAAATCCGCTAATTATATATATACAATCATCCACCAAAAGACTGAAAGTATCCTAGGGCCAATACCTAAAATAAATTTGACCCTAGCACAACAACTCGCCCTTCTGACAAGGCAGAACAGTCCAACTCTACTGTCACGAAGCTCTATCTACTCCTCTACCCGGATTTCCTGAAATGTTTTAATGTTGGGGTGAAACACCTCTTAGTAAGGGAAATAAACTAGTATCAGTGTGTGGCAACATGAATATTTTCGTGTTGTGCATATAAATAATACATAAAATATAACTGGAAAAGTCTGACTATGCTAAACTGAGTAAAACATGATTTGTTAATTTATAATATAACATACTACATTCTATAAGTGGAAAACATCTTATATAATTGTACTATACTAAAATAACACCCAAGATGGATAGCTAGCTGATGTCATGTCTTACCCCCACATGATTGGGTTGTGCGGCCCAAAGGCGGGACCTAGCAATGGCTGGCCAACCAGGCTAGATCAAATCATGAGTCTATAAGTACGATGGGCCTACCCCACCTAGTCCTGGACTGCCAAGGGGACATCACAACTCTACTCTAAAGCCACATCAACTACCACTTCCCACACTCTGGTTGTGTGGTTGCTGGTCGTGTGGTTGCACTATCATAATGCTAAACATATAGCTACGGTACCGTGCTCCAAAAAACTGAACTATACTATACCATTCGGGTTCTGATAACATATAATATGTTTCAAATACTAAATATAATTGTTTCGTGTTTCACAATAATATCTGACATGACAATATTTCATGAATTCTGTAACATCATACATGAATATGGCTTATGTGCCAATATGAATCATGGCATCTGCGTCGGCATAATATAATATACTAAACATGATTTCTCTGTACTGATTAACATAATATTCATAAAATCATGTTCCTGTATTATTTTATAATTTCCATGAAAATTATCATATCGTGCTTGTCTTGGGAAAAAAATATTAATCTGATATATGTAATTACATGGAATTTAAACTCATGCCACACAGAAATTAGTAACGTTCTATACGTAAAATCTGCTCTAAAAATCATATTTTATCATAAACATACTTAAATCATATCCCTGTTCATAACAATAATTCCCAAACATAATTATACAATATACATATTTTCCTGAAATTAAAGGCTGCAAAATAATGAATAATTTCATGAAAAATTATGACTTAATTTATCCCCTCACCTGGCTTGCTAAGATGCCCACACAGTTCAATCTTGAGCCCGTGGCATTTCGAGCACAAATCTACAATTTTCATTTCTCCAAAACATTCAACAAAATTCCAACATAATTTCTATAAAACATTTCCTAGGCTCCCAATAACCTAAATAAATTGTTAAACTCCAAAATAATCAAATTACCTTGGTTTTCCTGAACTATGCCTATAAGGTCCTGAAATTACACCCGCAACACTTACCCTAGCCCTGAATTCAAGGACCCTAATTCAACCTCAGAATGCCCAATATTTAACATTTCTAAATCTACAATAATTAAACAATAATTAGCCCCTTAATAACCCCCTTAGCCTAATTTTGGGGTTATGCCTACGATGACCCCACGAGAAAACTGCTCCACTAGACTTGTAGAGAATCATCTCTAGATTCTCATAATGGTGTCCGATCATCCATTGGGCTTAAGATTTACTAGAAATTGAGCTAAAAGTGATAATTTAGTTTACTCCAGAAGATATGCCTACGCCGCTCCTATGACAAATCTGCTCTAATAGAAATGTTAGTGGCGGAGAATGAAGTCTAGCGGTATTTTCTGATTTTCGATCGGGAAAAAATTAGTCGAGAAATTGAAGGAAGTGGGAGAGAGATGGAGACGAGCGAGAGAGACTCGGAAAGGGGGGGTGCGGCTTCTCTCCCTGAATTTCAAATTCTAACTTTTGACGGCGAGTATCGGTGTAGCTCTTCTACCAACTCTGAGCTGCACTGATTCTTTCTTTAATGAGCCGAACTTTACCGTATGCTTGCTGCACTATTTCCAATCCCAAAACTCACCTCTTGCCTATCTCATCCCAGTACAGAGGAGAACAACACCTCCGATTGTAGAGCACCTCATACGGTGTCATGCCAATGCTAGCCTGATAGTTATTATTGTATGCAAACTCTATCAGCGGCATATACTGGGTCTAAATACCCCCAAAATCCAGCATGCACATCTGCAACATATCTTCTAATAGCTAAATCACCCTCTCAGTATAGCTGTCCATCTGAGGATGAAACGTCGTGGTGAAAGACAACTGAGCCCCCAAAGCCTCCTGCAAGCTCCTCCAAAAATGTGACATGAAACGTGGGTCTCGGTCTGATACAATAGATATTGGCACTCCATGTGATCGCACAATCTCCTGAATATATAACTTTGCCAGTCTGTCCATGGAGTAGTTGACTTTAATGGGAATGAAATGAGCAGTCTTCGTCAATCTATAAACGACCTCCCAAATAGCATTTTGCCACTGTCACGTCGGCGGTAAACCCGTCATCAAGTCCATAGAAACATGGTCTCACTTCCACTCTGGGATGAAAAGTTGCTGCAACTGGCTCGTCGGCCTCTAGTGCTCAACCTTAATATGCTAGCACATTAGGCACTGCTACACAAACTCGGCAATTTCTCTCTTCATATCGCTCTACCATAAGGACTCACGTAGATCCCAATACATTTTAGTGCTACCAAGATAAACTGTATCCAGGGACCTATGAGCCTCCTCAAGGATCGTTCTCCTGATATCATCATCTACAAGCACGCATAATCTAGAACAGAACTGAAAAGCTCCGCCATCTGAAATACTGAACTCCTCCCCCTATCTATCCTACACTTTCTCGATCAATTCCACCAACTCTGTGTCATTCTTTTAGGCTGCCTTAGTCCTTCCATATCATGTAGGTTGCACCACCAGGTTGGCAATAGAAGTCTAGTGATCACACTCAACCAACTCCACTTCAAATCTCTCCAAATCCATCAGGATCGGATGCTGAATTACTGCTACTAACTGTGCTACACCCCCTGATTTACGGCTCAGTGCATTAACTACAACATTTTCTTTACCTGAATGGTAGCTAATGGTGCAATCATAGTCCTTGATAAGTTCCAACCATCTTTTTGTCGCATATTCAATTCCTTATGCATAAAGAAGTACTTTAGACTTTTGTGGTCAAAGAATATCTCGCATCTTTCACCATACAAGTAATGCCCCCAAATATTTAGTGCATGTACTACTGTAGCCAATTCAAGATCGTAGGTAGGGTAATTCTTTTCATACTTTTTCAACTACCTGGAAGCATATGCTACTATCTTACCTCGCTACATCAATACACAACCAAGTCCTTTCAAGGATGCATCACTGTAGATAAAATAACCATTACCCCCTAATGGGATGATCAACACTGGTGCAGTGACAAGCCTCTATTTCAGTTTCTAGAAACTCTACTCATGACTATCATCCCATTCAAACTTGACATTCTTTCTAGTTAGTCCCGTTAAAGGCCCTAATAATGTTGAGAACCCCTCAACAAATCGATGGTAATAACCTGAAACTCCTGATTTCTTAAACGTTCTTCGGCCTGGCCCAATTCACAACTGCATCAATCTTGCTGGGATCCACTTAAACTCCATCACCTAAGATAACATGCCCCCAAAACGCCACCTTCTCTAACCAGAATTCGCATTTACCGAACTTAGCATACAAACTATTTTCCCTGAGCATCTAGAGTACTAGTCATAAGTGTGCTTCATGCTCCTTAAAACTCCTTGAGTATACCAGTATATCATCAATAAAAATCACAACAAATTGGTCTAAATATTGATGAAAGATTCTATTCATCAAATCCATGAATGCTGCAAGAGCATTCTTCAGACCAAAAGGCATAACAAGAAATTCATAATGCCCATACCTGGTCTTAAAAGCTATTTTCGAGACGTATTTAGCTTTTACCTTCACTTGATGATAACCTAATCTGAGGTCAATCTTAGAACAAACCCGGGTACCTTAGAGCTAATCAAATAAATCATCTATATGGGATAGAGGATATATGTTCTTAATAGTTACCTTGTTTATCTCCCTATAGTCTATACACATTCTCAGAGACCCATCTTTCTTCTTTACAAATAATATTGGAGTTCCCCAGGGTGAAACACTAGGTCTAATAAATCCTTTATTCAGTAGATCTTATAGTTGATCCTTTAATTCCCCCAACTCTACTGGAGCCATATGGTAAGGAGCTTTAAAGATCAGTGTTGTCCCAGGAAGTAGATCGATAGCAAAATCTACCTCGCGATCGGAAGGCAACCCTAGCAACTCCTCTGGAAAAACGTCCAAAAACTCCTTAACCACTGGTGTGCTTCCAAGCTTCAATTCATTTTTTGACACCTCCTTTACAAACACCATAAACCCTTGACATCCATCCCGAAGTAATTTTCTCGCCTGCATGGCTGACACTAACTGAGGTGGAGAACACACCTAGGACCCAAAAAAATCTAAATTCTTACATACCTGGTGGTTTGAAAATCACCTCTTTCAGATGACAATCAATATTAGCATAGTTAGCTACCATTCAATTCATACCCAGTATTACATCGAACCCATGCATACCTAACACATTCGGGTTAGCTGGTAACACTCTCCTCTGAATTTCTACCGAACAACCCCTGAGCACTCTACAACACCTCACCACTGATGCTAACGGTGTAGCTACAAACAATTATGCCTTCAATGACTGGGTCTCGCCACCATACAATTTAATATAATTTTCATACACAAACGAATGAGTAGCACCTGAATCAAATAAAACAATAGCATGATAATACAGTAAGGGTACCTATCACTATGTCTGCTATAGTCTCAACGTCTCCTGGCGTCAGAGCATAAACCCTTGTTGGGGCTATGTTCCTTTGCTGGCCTCCATGGGGCGCCTAGTAACCTCTCCTGAATTTCCTGGGAGCAGGAGCTGTACCAACTGGTGTAGGACAATCTCATGACATATGCCCCGATCCACCACAGCGATAGCATATGCCTCTCCTTACTCGGCACTCTCCCAGATGTCTCTTTCCACATGTCTGACATACAGGGTAGGTCTGCACACCCTGAACCTCACGACCCCTAGACTTCTGCCTCTGACCCCTACCATAATTTCCTCTCCTCCACTGGCCCTGACCAGAACCCTGCTAAAATCTTGAAGGTGTGGACCTCTTCTTCTGTCCCTACTCCTCAACACCCATCCGCTCACTGGCCTCAGCCAAAGCAGCTCTATCTACAAACTCAGCAAAATCCTGTATTTTCAATACCATAAATTGTCAGTAAATCTCATACCTCAACCTTCTTTCAAACTGTCTTGCCTTCCTTGCTTCATCAAGTATAATTAACTGGGCGAAGCGAGACAATTCTATAAACCTTGCCGCATATTGTTGGACTGATTGTTGTCCCTAGTTCAGATTCAAGAACTCCTCCACTTTGGATTCTCTAACAGTGGCTGGAAAGTATCTATCAAAGAACAATTCTCTAAATCGGTCCCACGTCATAGCTATCGGTGTCATCCTTTGTAGTTCTAAGAGTTTCACAGCAGTCCACCAGCGCTCTACCTCTCCTGTCAATTTATAAGTAGCGAATAGAACCCGCTACTCCTCAGTACACTACAGCACCGCCAAAACCTTCTCTATTTCCTGCATCAAGTTCTCGACGACTGCAGGATAAACTCCTCTTGAGAATGTCGGAGGATTCATTTTAGTGAATTTCTCAATCATACACCCAGGGCCTGCATACAGGCCTTCCAGCTCCCTGGAGCTCCTAGAGATCTTAGTCATAACCTGCTAAGCCACACTACATAGTACGACATCTGGATCACCCTCGCCTACACCCGAGGGTCTTGCTCCACCACCCCCAACATTCGTACCACTACTTCCTGGGTCCATCCTGGAAAGAAAATAGCATGATTCAGAGACCTCGTTCTTACAATTTACATATCTAACCAAAAACCCCTTATCTTGACATTCTTATCCTTATTCAAGGTTAAGTCCTACACTTTAGAAACACAACCCGGTAATAGTTTACTATGCCTCTTCTGAAATCGTCACCTCAAGAAAGACACAGAAACCACCATGGAAGTCCTGCCTCCAGACTGCAAAACAAGACCTCAAATTCTTTTCCTAACTCTGGTATTTCTTTCGTTGCACTCCAAAGTCTACAGAACCTAGCAACCTAAGCTCTGATACCAAACTATAAGGATTTGCCTATTTTACCTTATTATTTTTTTTCACATAAAAGCACAACACCATTCTTAATTACCCTGTTTCTCTATTATACTGATATATAAACATGGTCCACCCAGACCCGTGGGTACTAAGGACATACCTTCCAAACAACTTTCACATATAAGCAGTAGGAAACGTAATTTACATACAACCATCTAATAAAGCACAATACTAGAGTTTTATTAAATCCTCTAATTATATATATACAATCATCCACCAAAAGACTGAAAGTATCCTGGGGCCTATACCCAAAATAAATCTGACCCTAGCATAACAACTCACCCTTCTTGTAACGTCCTCAAAATTCACATCATTTATATATATATATATATATATATATATGTAGTCATACCTATGCAGTGGAAATATAAGACATACATCCATATATACTATACAATACCAGAATTCAGTACATACAAACTATAGCCATAAAACATTTCCCTCCAGTATCATCTACCCCAAAAATACAAAACTCTGTCACAAACTCACCCTACAACCAGAGTAATCAAGAAATCTCTATATGCGAGCCTGATATGCTCACCTAATTGGCTCACCTGAAAAATGTTAGAATAATAGGGTGAATCGACGCTCAGTAAGTGGAAATATGCTATTACTAGTGTGAGGTGACCGAGTAGTATAACTATAATAATAGTATTTAAAACTGCATGATCTGACAAATCTGTAAAGCACACATATCACATGTATAGTAGTTTAAAATATTTGTATCATCTGAACTTTCTATCATTCATACTACTAATATCATACTATATACAACAAAAGCTGTAAAATTATATACATATACATAACTGTGCTTTTATCCCTGGAACTCTATATGTCATGATTTGACCCCTCATGATAGGGTTCTGCAGCCCGTAGGCGGGACTTAACCTGGTCGGCCCTTCAGAAAAGTCACTATACTCTACTCTACCTCAGCCTGACCAAACTGCATACTCTCCTAGGTGTGGGACTGGCTGCCACCTCGTCAAACTGGCCCCCTCAACCCAGCGAACTGGGGAGCTACATACTCTCCGAGCACAATTGACGGTACCTACACACTATCTGAAATATGTGGTTGCACTCTATCTGTATTAGCAATAGTATTGTGCTCTGTATTCTATATCTATATCTGTATCTATCTGTAATCTTTTCACAGGGATCTGATACTATATATATATATATATATATATATATATATATATACATATATATACTCTTTTACTGTTTTCATCATGTTTCCAAAATAACCATATCACTATAATTCTATACTGTAAATACTATAATATCTGTAGCATTTTGATGGTATAACTATATAATCTGTCTGTATAATCTGAGTGTTATGACATTTAGGAAAAACATAACATTCTATAAATACTATATATATACTAATCCAAATAAACATTTGTATACTATCATATATATATATATATATATATATATCTGTTTGTGTAATCATTTGAATAAAAACTGTATATATATATATATATATATATATATATACATATTCTGTCTGTATAAAATCTATAAATATCTAATTATATCAGTACAACTTGATATACTGAAAAACTATATAAAACTTCGTATCAAATAATATCTACTCAGGCCGCACATACTTTAAAATCACATATTCTGTGAAAACTCTATAAATATTGGTATACATGCATGTTTATAAAATTTCTATTAATATATTCAAATTTCCAAGCATAGCATATTTCCCTTACCTATTTTCTAAAAAGCCTTCACTGAATTCTGGCCCTACACCCCCAGGGTTCTCCACTCAACACCCTAAAAATGACATCCCCCTATAACAAAACATCAATATTTTCCTGCATACAACATTTCCTATAACTGTATGGAGAGCATATTCTGAATAAAACACCTTACCCTGAGTTTGGGTTGAATTCCAAACTAACTCCACCAACGATCAGCTCCAAGAGACTTGCAGAAAACTTCGTCAGGAGCGTCGTGGTGGCTTCAGATCTTCAATTCAGGGAGCAACGGACACAGAATCGAAGAGAGAAGGAGTGGGAGACGTTTTAGAGAGAGAGAGAGAGAGAGAGAGGAAGTTTTTGCGCTAGTTTTCTACTGAAAAATTTGGGTTTTCACTATTTATAGGCCCGGATTCATCGACGAGACAGGTCATCTCGTCGACGAGTCCTTAAGGAATTTCATTGACGAACTTCCTCCCTCGTCGACGAATTTCAGACTGCCCCAAAAACCTCTCTCGATATTTTCTCATCAACAAAACTTGTCCTTGTCAACAAGCTCCCCTTATATCCTCATCGACGAATCCCTTGTGTTCGTTAACGAGATGCTAAAAAATTCCTCAAGTTATTACACTTCTAACAGGGTAGCGTAGTCTAACTCTACTTTCGCAAAGCTATATCTACTCCTCTACTAGGATTTCCTAAAATGCTTTAATGTTGGGGTGAGACACCTCTTAGTAAGGGAAATGAACTAGTATCAGTGTGTGGCAACATGAGTATTTTCGTGTTGTACATATAAATAATACATAAAATATAATTGGAAAAGTTTGACTGTACTAAATTGAGTAAAACATGATTTGTCAATTCATCATATAACATATTACATACTATACGTGGAAAACATCGTATATAATTGTACTATATTAAAATAACACCCAAGATGGATAGCTAGCTGATGTCATGTCTTACCCCCACATGATTAGATTGTGCGGACCGAAGCCAAGACCTAGCAATGGATGGCCAACCACGCTAGATCAAAACATGAGTCTGTAAGTACGATGGGTCTGCCCCACCTAGTCCCGGACTACCAGGGGGACATCACAACTCTACACTGAAGTCATATTGACTACCACTTCCCACACTTTGGTCGTGTGGTTGCACTATCATAATGCTAAACATATAGTTACGGTACTATGCTCCTGAAAACTGAACTATATCATATCATCCGGGTTCAGATAAAATATAATATGTTTCATATACTAAATATAACTGTTTCGTGTTTCACAATAATATCTGACATGATAATATTTCATGAATTCTGTAATATCATACATGAATATGGCTTTTATACCAACATGAATCACGGCATCTGTGTCGGCATAATATAATATAATAAACATGATTTCTCTGTACTGACTAACATAATATTCATAAAATCATGGTTCCTGTATTATTTTACAATTTCGTTGAAAATTATCATATCGTGCGTGTTCTGGGAAAAACATATTATTTTATATACGTAATTACATGGAATTTAAACTCATGCCACACAAAAATGAGTAACGTTTTGTACGTAAAATCTGCTCTAAAAATCATATTTCCTCATAAACATACTTAAATCATATCCCTGTTCGTAACAGTAATTCCCAAACATAATTATACAATATACATATTTTCTTGAAATTAAAGGCTGCAAAATAATGAATAATTTCATGAAAAATTCTGACTTGCTTTATCCCCTTACCTGGCTTATAGAGATGCCCACACAGTTCAATCCTGAGCCTATGGCATTTCCAGCATAAAATCTACAATTTCCATTTCCCAAAACATTCAACAAAATTCCAACATAATTTCCATAAAACATTTCCTAGGCTCCCAATAACCTAAATAATTTATTAAACTCCAAAATAATCAAATTACCTTGGTTTTTCTGAACTATGCTTGTAAGGTCTCAAAATTACACCCGTGGCGCTTACCCAAGCCCTGAATTCAATGACCCTAATCCAACCTCAGAATGCCCAATATTTAACATTTCTAAATCTACAATAATTAAACAATAATTAGCCCTTTAATAACCTCCTTAGCCTAATTTTGGGGTTATCCCTATGACGACCCCATAAGAAAACCGCTCTGCTAAACTTGTAGAGAATCATTTCTAGATTCTCGTGGTGGTGTCTGATTGTCAATTGGGTTTAAGATTTATGACAAATTGAGGTAAAAGTGAGAATTGAACTTACCCTAGGAGATATGCTTATTCCGCTTCTATGACAAATTCGCTCCAATAGAAATGTCGGTGGCAGAGAATGAAGTTCAGCTGTATTTTGTGATTTTTAGATCGGGCGAAAATTAGTCGAGAAATTGAAGGAAGTGGGAAAAAGACGGAGACAAGCAAGAGAGATTTAGAAAAGGTGGGGGGGAGGTTGTGGCTTCTCTCCCTGAATTTCAAGTTCCTTCAGATGCTTCCTGAAGCTTTACTACAGGAAGCTTTGGATATATACATATTATAATAATAATAATGATAATAATATTAATATCAATGTCATTATTATTATTATTATTTTATTATTATTATTATTATTATATTTAATTATTTATTATTATTTATTTATTTATTTTAATTAATATAATTAATTATTTAATTTAAATTTTTTTTTAGGATCTACTACATCCTCCTGTAATAATTATTTTTGAGACGTTACACAGCGTGTCTCCAACGGTCATAATTTTCAAAAAATCTATAAATACCCATCATAAGTCAAGATTAACAACTTTGATTAGTTTGAAAAACCTCTCAAATTATTTTTCTAATCTAAGTTCCCCCACTCATATTTTTATTGTAAAATCTTTTTGGGGTTATATTTTATACTCTCCATTTTCTTCCATTCATTCTTTTGAAAATCATTTTTGAAGAGAACATTTTATTTGGGCATTTATTTTATTATCTTGGATCATTTACTCTCATTTATACATTCATCTTGAAAATCATTTTTGGAGAGTAAAGATTATGTTTCTTCACATAATTTATATTGATAAATATTTTTTGAAAAAATAACCAATCTTATTTGAATCTTTGAGTACCTATCATATGTATATCTTTTAACTCAAAGATTGTCATTTTTATTATTTGCAAAAAGTTCTTTGAAAGCAAAACGTTAGGTTCTCCAACCTTGTACTGAAAATATTTTTGGAGAAGTATTTTATTAGGGTTCAAATCTTTGAAGCATTTTATCAGATATATCTTTCTTCAAAGATTGGATTATTTATTTTGAAAAACACACTCTCTCTACTGAGCATAACTCATATTCTAATAGAGTGGATATTGAGCTTAAATGTGTACATCTTTGCTTGTATTTTTAGAAGCATTATTTTGTACGAAAAATAGTTTTAATAGATCGGTTGGGTTCAACTAGGAATTGAACTGAGGAGTCTCAGCCCCGTAAGTAAGACCGGTTGGGTTCATCCCGGTAAATTGAATTGGGGAGTCTCTACCCCATAAGGGAGACAAGTTAGGCTCAGTCTTATAATTAAGTTGGGGTTTACCTCGCCCCTTAAGGAGAGGTTATAACAACTTCTGCTCCACCTGTTTAAGTGAGCAGGTTTAGTGTAATCCTTGGAGGGTATGCCCAGAATAGGGACGTAGGCGGTTTCGCCGAACCTTGATAACAAATATCGTGTGTGTCTCTCTCCCTATCTCATTTAAATTACTGCACTTTAAATTCAATATGTATATGCCTATTTATTCACTATTATATTTAATTACATGTACACATTTACTTTGAATGTAATACACATGTATGCATGGACCACTAACTTTATCATTTTACATACATGCTTTTAATATTGAATGGGATATGAACTATGGTGAATCGGTAAATATTTAAATTAGTCAAAAAGTTTTAAAACCCAATTCACCCCCCTCTTAGGATCACACAATTTCCAATAAAATTGTTAGCACCAGAGGAGCCCGTGGGTGGACTTGATACACATGGGTGAACACCAACTTGATCCAAAAGCTTAAGCCTATTGGGTCTTGGGTCACTCCATGTATATAAGCACCCATCATTTACTCAAATTTTTCAATGTGAGACAAAATCACAAATGGAATTCTCAACAATCTCCTTCTCACTTGTGAGTTCCAACCCCCTTGAACGGAAACCGTCTCTCTTATGGGAGTAAACCTAATTCCCCAACAGTTGCTCAAGTGAGCCTTATCACTAGCGCCTTACGTGTGTCAGATTGCATTCCACATGCCTCCGAACCAATCCTACATATCACGTCTTGACCCTATTCGGATTCATCCCCATCCTAGATGATCCTTATTGGCCTCGGCCACACACTTGGTCCTCCAACTGTTAGCACATCAGGAGAATTAGTTTCACGTCTCAACTTTTTGCGATGTCCCTCACCCAAAGTTATGAACCGAACCGTTGGCTCTGACACCACTTATTAGCACCGGAGGAGCCCATGGGTGGGCTTCATACACATACATGAACACCAAGTTGGCCCAAAAGCTTAAGCCTATTGGGTCCTGAGCCCAATCATGTATATGAGCACCCATCATCCACTCAAATTTTTCAATGTGGGACAAACTTAAAAGTGAAATTTTCAATAGAAATTTCAAGTGATTAAAAAAAATACCTGTAACTACTTATATCTAACTCAAAATGCCCATATAATTAATTATATGTACTTTTTTTCTAATCAAATTAAAAAACCCTTCAACTCCTATTATTTTTTTTACAATTATTTCCTCCAACTCTTGCCTATTTTCTTTATATATTTAAAAATAAAATAAAAATATAGAGTCGGGAGCACATAGTTAGTATGTTTCCATAAGTAGTCTCAATTAGTTGGATACAAATTAGGTAAAAATATGTTTATGCTCTTCCTAAAATTAATTTTTTTCCAAACAAAAATAAGGAAGGAAAATAATTTCAATAATTTGTTGATAATTTTTTTTTTTAGGGCAATTGAAATCTAACCGTTAACTCTTTGATGAGACTTTTCCCTCCTTTTCATTCTTCCTTCCCTCCATTTTCCCTCGCTCTCTCACTTCAATTTCTTGAATTAGCGTAGTCACAACTTTCCCAAACCTGATAGTTGCCATATAGGATTTCTTTATTTAGTCCAATGAAGTACTTCATATTCGCATCACTAACAGGGATGATGAAGCCATTAAACGATTCCTTTAATCGAATTCGATGTGATGATCATTTCAGGAAGGTAACAATCAGATTATTCTCTAATCTACTTGAAATTTGCTTTCTGTAATTAGTTTTCTACATTTACAATTCTTTTGTTAGGGCTGCATTTTGGATGTTTGATTGAAATCATTGGTATGTCTCCAACTGCTAGGGTTTGCATTGGTTCTTTTGTTAGGGTTACATTTTGGATGGTTCGTTGAATACAATTGTTATGTCTCCAACTACTATCTCTTTTAATTTCTCTGACCCATTCTGAGAATCTGCTATGGTTGTTGTGATTTTTGTGTGTGTGTTTTGTTTCAATACTTCATTATAATATTTTTGGATTATAGGGGAAGGGCAAGGATCAAGAATGCAAATTTAATTTTAACAGAGAGTTACTTCTCAATACATGGGATAAATGCATTCTTGTTTTGTGTTTATCGTCATTTCTCTAATATTGTAAAGGGGATTTCCCCTTTGGTGTCTTTTTTAAAACACCAAATTAATTACTCAAAAATACCCTTACTACTCATAACTATCTAAAATGCCCTTATAATTAGATCAAATATATTCTTATATCGATTCATAATTATCCTAAAGCATCCCTATAATTACCCATAACTATCCAAAAATGTCCTTAAATTCTTTAACTCTTGACTATTTTTTAAAATTTTTTTTAATTTAAAAATAGGGAGTTGTGGAGCAAGCACATAGTTCGAGCTCACGACTAGTTGTTGATGACCATGATGATGATGAGGGGAGGAGGAGGAGGAGGCTGAGAAGATATTTCTCCAAAGAAAATTTCAGGAAAAGAGAGAATGAATCAATAGGCTGTAGGTGGAGGTACTTTGATGGTTTGAGCATAGTTTTTGGCAGTAGTTAAAGGTTTTGATGGTGATGGAGAGGCAACTGGGATAATTGGCTTGGATAGTGAATGGGTAAGAGAACTTATCACATATAATTGTTTAATCCATTATTTTATTGTTTTCAAATCTCATCTCCCTTTACTACCTCCTTTTTGTTTTCTTTTTTTTTTCAATAATGGGCTTAATCTTTCCAAATCCCTTATTTGATTCTTATCTTTTCCCCATAATATTCACTATCTTCCTATTGTTATTATTGTCCTTTTTCCCATAAAACTCTCTCTCTCTCTCTCTCTCTCTCTCTCTCTCTCTATATATATATATATATATATATATATGATATATATCTCTTCTCCCATTTTACTGGGGAGGAGGTTGCAGTTCCCCAACGAAGATGATGTTCTACCAATAGGCCGCCAAAATCATTGACACATGTCTTTGGGGTTTGCCTTGTTTAAATTGTAGTTATCCATTGCAGGTTTTTTTTTTTTTTTTTTTAATAAAATCAAAAAGTAAGTGCAGTGGCTAGTTTAAAATTTTGCTTCTTCTATCAAATAGAGTAAAAGGGAAAGACGGGAGGAAGGGGGGAGGGGATTGGATGGGTGGGTACAGTAGTTACTGGAGAATGTGAGGACATGGTTTAATTGAGAGGTTTGTTGGATTGTGTATTTTAAAGTTCCATAGAAAATTTTCATCTTTACCCTAATTCCTGGCAACAAGGTAGACATTCATTTGTGTATTTCAAAACCATGGCTTTGCTTTAATTCAAGAATATATTTTCCATAGCTTGTCAATCGGGGTATATTTTTCCATAAGTCCCTTCTAAAGGCACATCATCTTCATAACATAAATCATATGTTGTGTACTTAGACCAGCCTCAAGTGCTTGTATTTTTGGACTTTTTTGGCCATCTTAGGATATGAGCCTTTAGGTAGGGAGGCTAATGGTCTTTTATAAGTAATTAGTGACCATAATTTTATGTCAAAACTCCTCGTTTAATACTACTAAGCCATGAGAGTGTATTTTGCATCATTACAGCAATGTCGGCGGGACCCAAAACAAAGAAACTAGGCCTTTGGGATGAGGAAACATGTTGAAGAAGGCTACATCAGAGGTTAAAATATGTCTGCAGGGGTTGTTAAATGTTAGAAGCAGGATGTCTCAAAATTATTTATCAGATTATTTGTGCACCCTTTGTTATGATTATTAATGTGTCTTCTGCATTCTTACTGAAATGCTTTTCTTAAGCAGGATGGAATAAACAAATCGTGAATTAGTAAGAAAGCATTGAAAGTTATGAAGATGGAAATAAATGCAACTTCTAAAATTATAAATTTGGACACAAATCAGAAACATGCCCACCAACCCCAACATGTGTGTTTCCTAGCATAATTTATTTCAATGATTTTTAGAGAAGAGAAAAAGGATTCTAATCCCTAAAATTTTATCTTAATTGAATGCTTTATGAGCCATACATAATGCTTTTCAGTTTTTAGCCCTTTAAAGATGTGTGAAGGAGTTAATCCAAAATAGAATTTTGGATTCTCTTTGAGTTTTTGAGCATATTACATGGGTTGAGGTACATTTGTCGTCTGTAGATATGTGGTTTAATTATTAGAATCTCTTCAAAGATTAGAGTATGGAGATTTAATAACATTTTGATCCTCACTTATTTGGAATACTCATGTGACTTAAAATTATACAAGCTAAGTTCCTGTTGGAACCTTAAAATTAGCATAAAAGGGACATGTGCTTCTGATGCTGTACTGCTTCACCTGTAAAAGGATAGTTAAAGTTGTTATATATTATCTTTATTGCTGTTATTTAAGTGTTCTTAATGCTAAAAATCAAATCCCGACATCTGCATCCATAGATTGTGATGATCACTTATAACCAATGAAAAAATAAAGGACTTGGAAGACCCCTAGTGGCCCATGGGTCTTTGTGCAATGCTCAAGTCAGTGTCAAGATAGAATATATAGATAGTGCAATTATAATTTCTTATAAAATATATAGAACTCTCCCATTGTATGGCCCCTAGGTCCACTTTATAAGTAAGATATCCCTATGCATTTAATACCAAATGCCTTCATGTTGGAGGGAGTTATGCGTCTTAATTCTTAAGGGTTCCTAGTCTTTACTCGCCCTCCATAATTTAGTTTTTCTTCTGTATTTAATTAAGATTTTAGGTTACACCTTGGAAACCCTTCACCTTCCTTGGCCAAGCTCTTTTACATAGATATTGTTATATAATGGTCCAATCATGTGTATCATTTTCTAAGTCCAAGTTTTATTATTTACAAAGTTCATTTATGAGTCTAGTTCCAAAATTATTTGAAGTCTTTTAAGTCTAGAGAAGTTCGTAGTCATTTCCCTAGGCAGGTGTAATGTGCAAGGCTGTCATGGATTTGTATATCTATATTAGTCCAGATAATGAAGGAACACATGAAAATTTTCCTTTTCCATTTTGTGTATCAAATCTGATGTGCTCAGAATTTTCTTGAGATCTGGAAATATGGGTTTACGATTCACCCAGCTGCATTTCTGTGTGAGAGGCTCGCAGCTGCGTTTCCGCGTGACTCCCTGTAGTTATCCCAATCTTTCATATGACATATTCTGCAGACGCATGCTGCATCAAATTGGTATCAGAGCCATTCCTTGGTTTATTCTGTTGCTTCTTGCTTGCCTTTTTTTTTTTCTTGGATTATTTTGTGTTCTTCACATATTCAACTTAATTATATTTATGGTATTTTTAAACCAAGCCATTTGGTTTTGTTTCTGGGATCTTCTTTCTAGTATTTTATTTATTCAAGCTTCAACCATCAAATATGACTGCCCATATGTCAAAAATAATTTTTTCTAGCTGTCAAGAAAACCTTTAGTTAGTGCTACTAGAAAGAAGACATTGGTTGATAATATTGGTAATGTGGTGGTAGCAATATCTAAAGAAAAGGAAACTACAAATTGTTGTATGGTTAAGATGAAGAATGACTTTTGCTAAAGACTTTTAGAACATGATGCACAGCAAGAGTAAAGCTTTGTAGGTTAGTGATAGTGATTGACAGAAACAGTAGCAAAAATCTTCTTGTTGAAGTAGTGGTGGAAATTTTGAAGCTTGGAGAGGTGGAACACCTACATCCATATCAGATTCATTGACCCAATAAAGAGAGGGAAGTATTCTTGACAACAAGGTGCATGATCAATTTTTGGTTGGAAGCTCCTATAATCAATCTGTTTGGTGTGTGTAGTATCGATGGACAAATACCATATTCTTCCTAATTGTCGTTAGCAAAGTGACCAAAGCGCTGCCCATGATGAGCATGCCGATACCTAGTCTTTCTATGCAAAATGGTGACAAGAAGAAGAAGCCAGTTTTAAAGTCCATGAAGGATGTGGAATATGACACAATAATAAGGATGAAATAGCTAGTAGTTTTGATAATACAAGCCAACATGTCACTCAAATAACAAGGGCTTGATGGAATTACCAAGTGCTTCCTTAACTGAAAATAAAGTTATAGCACGTGAAGCTTTCAGTACATTTACTCATCCTCAAGATATGGGTGGTGTTACAACAAAGGCAAGCTGCACAAGATCTCATTTACAACATATCATTAATATTAATTATTTGAAGAATCAAACTCCTAGTGAAGGCTTTAACTTTAGAGGAAATTTTTTCTTGCTAACTGATTCTGTCTAGATCAAAACAAGGAGAAGAACATGCTGTCTAGAGGTGCATTAAGTAAGATTTACTTGAAAAGAAGCCATAATTATTTCCTATCCAAATTCTCATATCTGCCCTCAAATGAGGGGTGAAGGAAGCAACAACCTTTACTGGAAGACCGAGCTCTTTTGCTTCCCTCTCATTGGGATTTCTAAACAAATGAAAATTCCAAGAAATAGAGCTCCCTTTTGAAGAATAAAAGAAAAAAAAAAAATGCCATGAAGGTATTGTTAGATAGAATAGCATAAAGATAAGGAATTGGAGAGCTTTCAAATGAGTAGGTTTCCCACTTTTTTAAAATAAATAAATAAATTTTTAGTATACCTTGTCGCGACGTCCCAGAGCGCAGGTGCCCCGGGGTGGCGAAATAAAAATTGTTGTTTAAATTTCCGGAAAAAATAGGAATGGAGTCGCCACTAACATTTTAGTGTGATTAGAACACTTAATTATTACCCAGTTAATGGTAGAATTGGTCTGCGTTACCAAAGCCGAGATCAGGAGTTCGGTTACGTAAGGGGAAGGTACGAGCACCCCCTACGCGCCCGTTCTTACGGACGGTACCTAATTAATCAAGAATTATCCCAAATTTAATTTAATAGATCTTTAAAATTACTCACTTTTAGTGAATTTTTGAAATACACATTTAGAAAATTAAAACACACAAAAATATATACAATATATATATATTCCCTTTTTGAAATCATAGGGATATACATACAAAAATACTTAATAAAATAATACAAAAATACTAGAAATAGTAAATATTGTAATGAAATAGAAACATAGAAAATAGTAAAAAATACAAAAAAAAAAATATGTGATAATAATAAGGCTAATACATCATAATGATAATACACTACATGTAATAACTATTCTACTATGATAGTAATACATATATATATCTCATAATATTAATAACATATAAATGTTAAGACAATATTTTAATATTATATATCATAACACGTAAGTACTAGTATTGTGCAATAATAGTATTATTAGAATAATAATATACCTATATCACACTATTAGCAATAGTAATACACATATATTATAACAGTACTACTAGAATACTAATACACATGTACCACAATAATATACATATATCATAATAACCCAAAGCCTCAATAACCCAAATATTAACAACAGAGGAGATTTTTAATAACAAGGCAGTGAATCACATCCTAAAAGCTAAATTAATATAATATGGACCAACATGGAAATAAATAAGACAAGATGATGGAATCAAAATGCGATAAGTATACAATGTCAATCCAACCCTAAAAAAATGTACATCAATATGGAAAGTAATTCGAAGCCTAAAATAAGTCAATTAGTATGGAAACATGTGATAGTAATATGGAAACGTATCTATCCTAAAATTAATACACAAGTTATATGGAAGCAATTAATCCCTAAAATTGATATGCAATAACAATATAGAGACAAATTAAATAAAACACTACTCAAAACCCTAATAACGTGAAATAGTCAAAACCCTAAAATAAAATAATAACCAAAACTTTAAATGATAATATCATGAAAATAATGTAAATAATCAAGAATCATGAACATACATAAATATTACAATCCTAAATAATAAACAATAATACACAAAATCCCTAAATATCATATAAACAATAAACATGATAAATATCCTAAATACATCAAAAAGCCTAAATAATATCTACACAATAACACAAACACCCTAAATAATATGTAATAATAAAAATAAGTATATTACAATGATTACAAAATACAACGATAATATAAGCACTTTAAACAAATATACAACAATAAATATGGATATATAATAAAGATAAAATATTAAATAATAATCCAAAACCTACAACAATATTAGTATCAACATTTAAACTTTAAACATTAAAACAAATTCCTACAATAAAAATTCTACAATAAAAAAAAAAAGTATGCATATGAATATTAATGGAACAATCATCACAACCTAAAAAAAAACTTACTATAATAATCATAAAAAAATTTACGTGCGTTGTGTAGGCACAGTGTGAGTGTGTGTGTGTGTTCACTGTGCGTGTATTGTGTGTGAGTGAGTGAGTGTGTGTGTAGGGGCGTGTTCCAGGGTGTGAGTGGTGCGAGGGTGTGTGTTGTGTTGTGTTAAATGAAAGATGAAGTAGGAAGCGATGGCGGCAGCTGCTGTGGCGGTTGGGAGCTAAGCAAA
Source organism: Malania oleifera (assembly GCF_029873635.1). Classification (NCBI taxonomy): domain Eukaryota; kingdom Viridiplantae; phylum Streptophyta; class Magnoliopsida; order Santalales; family Ximeniaceae; genus Malania; species Malania oleifera. Next base: position 58,390,059 of record NC_080428.1, read on the forward strand.
GAAGCCGTTACAGGGAGCGGCAGCGGTTATGGGGCACGGAGCGGCGGCGGCAACTACTACTGCTATGTGTGACTGAAGGAGCAGTGACCATGGGAGGCTGGGTGCTGGCTGGAGGCGGGTCACTGGAGTTGATGAACGGATCTGGGTATGGCGATGGAGATGAGCAACGCAGGCAATGGCGACGGTGAAGATGAGGGGTAATGGTGGCGGCGTGGATGATGATGGAACTGCTGGGTTGTTGCTCCTACGGCGGCTACTGAGTCTTCTGCGTGCAGTGGTGCTCATAACGGCGTCTGAGAAGCTGGTGTTGGAGGTTGGTGAGCGTATGTTGGTGCTCGGTTGCTGGCTTGGCCGTGGGAGGCTGCCAAAGTTGATGGGGTGCTGTGGTGTGTTGACAGAAGTATGATGACGGAGCTGCTGCGTGGAGAAGTGAGTAAGTGAGAGGGAGGGTGGCGGTTGCAGGTGAGGTCGTGAGGCTGGGAGAGAGGCATTGTCGCTGGAGAGATGCATGAGGGAGACATAAGGTTGAAGCCTCCTACCTTCTCAGGGAGTACATACCTAATCCGTGCAGAGAACTAGATTCGAGAGATCGAAAAGATCTTGGTTGTTCTGTGTTACGTGGATGAGCAGAAAGTGCTCTACGCGACATTTAAGTTGACAAGCGAGGTTGAGAGGTGGTGGGAATCGGTAAGGATGCTAGAGGAGCAGAGACCGGTACAGATGGAGATGATATGGGGCTGTTTCAGAGAGGTTTTTTTTTAGCAGTACTTTCTAGCTACTATCAGGAATGTGAAGATGAAGGAGTTCATGATCCTGACTAAGGGACAGCTAACGGTGCAGCAATATGCCGCCAGATTCATGGAGTTATCGCATTTTGCTCTGTTTATGGTATTGGATGAGGCGAGAAAATCTTGGAAGTTTGAGAGGGGTCTTAAGAAGGAGATCTGGAAGCAGACGACGATACTGCAGACTCATGATTTTGCTACATAGGTGGATAAGTCCACCATGGTAGAGGAAAGCTTGCAAGGGGATTTAGAGGTTTAGATTCCAAGAAGAGGCCAACACCTTCCAGTTCTTATTCAGGTGCGAGGCAATGCACTTAGAAGAAATATGGTGGTGGTGGAGGCCAGCAGCGAGAGACTGGTGGTGGTACATCTCAGGGTACCACATCTTCCTTTGCTTGTCCTACTTATGGAAAGCAGCATGTAGGGAAGTGCATGATGGGTTCAAATGTGTGCTATCGGTATGGCAGACTAGGGCATATGACACATGAGTGTAGCACGCCGGGGAGCAATGCATCCCCACAGCAGCCATATCGGGGAGGTGCTCAGGCAGCACATGGCAGATATCAGAGGGGTACGACCCAGGCGAGAGTGTATTCCCTAACTCCTAGCGACACAAAGAACACAGGAGAAGTGGTGACATGTAATATTTATATGCTTTCAAATAAAGTTATGGTACTATTTGATTTAGGAGCGACGCATTCCTTTATCTCCTGGGGATTTGTTAAATTATGTGGGTTAGAGGCATAGTTATTAGATGCAGAATTAGCAGTGACAACACCGTCAGGGTCAGTAGTCGTATGTAGTAGGGTGATTCGGGATTTTCCAGTAGAGATTCAGGGGAGAGTATTACCGGTCAATTTGATTGTGTTTGAGATGCACGGCTTCGATATCATTCTAGGGATGGACTGGCTAGCAACCAGTTATGCCAGCATTGATTGCTACAGGAGAGAGTTAGTATTCAAGCCTCCCGAGGAGTAAGAATTCAAGTTTATGGGGTCATTTGTGTGTTCTGCACCACATATCCTTTCAGCTATTCAAGTTAGGAGGTTACTTCTGGAGGGATGCCAAGGGTGTCTGGCATTTGTGAAAGAAACATTGAGAGAAGAACTTAAGTTGGAGGAGATTCCCATAGTAAGTGAGTTCCTATATGTGTTTGAAACGCCCAAGACCAACCACGTGGGGCCCGGAGTGTTAATAAACCGACACGTGTCTCTGATAACATTCACGCGGCAGAAAAAATGATAAAAATAACCTCAAACATAAAATACCAGAGTTCTATATTTACACATTAAAAAAACTTATATCATATAGCCATGTTTACCACATTACAAAACCTAAAGAAATATAAAGAACTATAAAAACTAATACATATCCGTTCTAGTTTCACTCACAAAACTACCCGGCCTGGAGCTATCTAAGCTCGATCTCCTGGATAACCTGAAAAGATTTAACATAAGACGGGGTGAGACACCTCTCAGTAAGGAAGAAATAGTTTATAATAGTGTGTGGCTGAAGTGTTTATTATACAATTAAATTATCCATCCAAAGTGTACACACAGTTCACAAGTAGCCTAGATATCATGCCCATAATCACACAAAGTTAATGTCTTTATCATCCAATCACATACCCATAACCATCAGTATTTTAATGTTAATTTCAGAGAATAGGAAAATCCACCCGCCCATACAAGTAGGTTTCCTCTGCTCTAGTGCTAACACCAAGGCACTCACCTTTCTCAATTAGCCCTCGGGTTATGTATCCAGGTAAAGTCACCGAGAATAGGGAAGATCACCCACCTATACAAGTGGCTTCCCTCTACTCTGGTATCCAAAAATAATTGCCAGAGTACTCGCCTTCCTCAGCAAGCTCTCGGGAGGAGTAATCTACATTACGCAAAATACTTAGTTAAATAAAAATCACACACTACTGACCACATTCATTTCACAGAACTCCACACAAGTAACATAACACAACCAATCCACACAGGATCAAACACGGCATATATGTCCACACGGGACTAATCAAACCACATAGCATAAATGTCCACACGGGAATGCTCTACGCAGGACTAATCAAACCACAGCATCAATGTCCACACAGGACTGGTTCACACAGCACAAATCTAACCACAACATCAATGTCCACACAGAACTGGTCCACACAAGACTATACAAACTGTTAGCCTTAGTGGCTACACCATCATTGTTTAATGTGTTTTGATGATATTAACCTATACATTGTTCCTAGTGTTTTCCTATCTTTGTAGATCATGTTTAGTATAGGTACTTGTACATGAATTATTGGATCGAAGGCAAAGATCAAACCGAGTAGATGTCAAGAAGGAAAGATCAAATGGACACGTACTCGGAATGACCCAAGCACAACCAAAGAAAGCTTAAGTGTATAAATTAATTGTAATAAGGGTTGTGTGAGTGAGTGTGTATTATAACTCTTGCGATGTGTATCTTGCATGATTTCTGAGTAAGAGTTGAGCCATTGCATAAGCATACTAGGACACATGAGTTTATAGGATTGCACTAAAGACATAAACACAAACTCACCTTTCATAGCTTTGTAAGTTAAAACAATAGTTTGTCAAATGAATCCTAAAACTCAAATATGTTTTCAAAAGGACAAGTTTTTAACATCCTAGTTTTAAGAATATTTTTATACTTAGTCCCGATTGTGTTAAAACAAGTTTAACGTCCTAAAGGTTCAAAGAAAGTCGAGTATATTTACAAAAGGACATACTAAGCATATAAGATATCAAAATGGGTTTTCAAACGTGTTCTATTAATTAAAATATCTTATATTCAAAAGGAAACTCATTTGGACAAATTTTAATCTTCATTAGACTTAATATATTTCATATAATTTTGTCCAAGAATGATTTGAGTCATTAAAACACTTTTTGATAAGGAAAAATAAAGTAATCGTCACTGTCGTAGTGCAGTCTTGAGTACCTTACGGTATTTTGGGCATAAAATTTTCTAAAAAAGTCCAAATGGGACGATCTTGGTGTCCTTGGAAAGCTAAGACAAAATTCCAAAACTTTAATTTTGGTGACTTTTTCTAATTCAGGGACCTCGTCGACAAAATTCAGATTTCGTCGACGAATTCTGGGCAGAATCGCCCCAACGGGCGGAAAACGGCTAGTTTGCCAAATAAAGTATTTTTTCTTCCCCCCAACGGCTAGTTAACGGATCCTAAGGTTCTTGGGCTATAAATACAAGCTTTTAGACTTGTATTAACATGGTTTTGAGTATTGTTGATCATATTTGTGAAAAATATCGTTTCATCCAAAACCTAAGCACTTTGCACTTTGCATTTTAGTTATTCTTCACAAGTGCTCAATCCTCTCTTGCTCACTTATCTTGTAAGATTCATTCCTTGAGAGAATAGAGTGAGGATTTGGTTGTGTTTCATATTAGCTCATTTAAGGAGCATTAAATTGTATTTCCAATCTCTTGTAAAGTTCTTTGTGAACCATTGTTGTAAGGTTCTTTGTGAACCGAAGTGAAGGCTCTTGGTGAGCGCGGTAGGGGTTTGTTCCCGAGTGTAGGGATTTGTTCTCGAGTTGTAAGGCTTCTCTGCCGATGAAGGAGTATCTTTAGTGGATTGTGGAATCCTTGGCTTGGTGCTAAGGCATGGACGTAGGCTTGGTGCCGAACCACGTAAAAATACCGGTGTTGTTCTTTCTCTCCCTTACACTCTTTATTTTATATCTTATGCATGATTTATATTTATATTGCGATATAATTTCTTGTATCTTTCCAAGAGCTTTTATTTTGTAGAAAAATATGTATTCCATGAAAAGAATCTATTCACCCCCCCCCCCCCTCTAGACTATATACTCTGGGTTGGGACTTCAAACAAGTGGTATCAAAGTCAGACGCTTACATTTAACGGTGTAAAATTCAGAGCGTAAAGATCAAATGGAGTATTTAGCGAGTACCTCCTACCAAGGACAGTCCTTGGCAAGACCGCCATTGTTCAACAGTTCAAACTACCTGGCTTGGAAAAATCAAATGACCATCTTCATCCAAGCACACAATCTCAAAATGTGGCGTGTCATCTCAGAGGGAAATTACGAATTCAAAAATACCGAGGGTGAACCAAAAAAACTAGAGGAGATGTCGAACACCGAAATAAGGTTAGTTGAGCTTAACTTTCAAACCAAAAATTTTCTTTATTGTGCTTTAAGTGATAATGAATACAATCGTGTTTGTGGTTGTGATACCGGTAAAGAAATATGGGAAAAACTTGAAGTCACATATGAAGGTACTTCACAAGTTAAGAAGTCCAAAATTTACATGTTAGTCAATGACTATGAAATATTTAAAATGGATGAGGGAGAATCTATCACATCCATGTTTACTCTGTTCACACACATCATAAATGAATTAAAAGCACTTGGTAGAACTTATTCTATGGAGGATAATGTTCAAAAAGTTTTACAATCTTTACCCGAGTCATGGCATGCTAAATCCACCGCCATTGAGGAGGCAAAGGATTTAACCAAAGTCACACTTGATGAGCTTATTGGATCACTTATGACTTATGAACTTAAGAAAAATACGACTTTGGATCCTCAAAAGCCTAGGAAGGATAATTGTGTTGCTCTTAAATCATCTAGTCCAAAATTCAAAGAAATGTTAGAAAATGATGAGGATAGTAAGGATGATATGGAATCACTCATAAAAGACTTTAGAAAATTCCTTGAAGAAAAAAGACACTTTAGGAAAGAAGAAATAAGCAAAAATGAGGAAAAAGAGCATCCATGCTTAATAGCTAACAAACAAGAAGATGAAGTAAGTTCGGATGAGGAGGATTATGCACCTTCTTATGATGAAGTAATAGAAAATTGTGCTAAATTATATGATGAATTAGTTTTAGTAAAAAGAATGAACAAAAATATGGAGAAAAAACTTGCTTTGTCAAAACATAGGGAATCCTCATTGATAAAAGAAAATAATTCTTTTAAAAAGAGGAATGAGGAGATTGTTTTAAATTCTCAAAAGGAGCAAGTAAAGATAGAAAACTTGGAGGAAAAATTGTCAAAATACAAAGGAAAAGAACCTTGTCTTTGTTCCTCCTTGAAAGATGAAAATGCTTCCCTTAGAAAAGAAAATGAGGAGCTTAATGAAAAAGTACAAAAAGACCATAAAATTTTTCAAGAGCAAGTTGAAAATTTGAAAAATCAAATTGAAAATATTATGAAAGAAAAGACTCTGAAAAAGATAAAGGAAGATCATAGCAAAACCATTAAAGGAAAAGAAAACTCCAAAGCATTTTTGGGAGTTAAGAAAAATAATTTTTACAAAAATAATTTTAAACCACGTGGTTATGCCTCAACAAGCAAAAATAATACAAATAAGTCAAGACCGTCACATGAAAATAAAATTTGTTTATATTGTGAAAGAAAGGGTCACATAATATATTTTTGCCCTTATAGAGGAAATAGAGGCAAACAAAAGAAGTTAGAATGGGTAGTGAAGAAAAACTCATTGGCACCCAAGGAAGAATGGGTACCCAAAGGAAACACCTGACCTTTGAATTCTTGTTTCCTTAGAACCTAGGATTAGGAATTAGTTTTAGGTAGACTTTACTTTACCTAGGTAAAAAGAATCTGATGACTAAGATGTGCTTAAAAAATAAAATCCCAATTAATGCATTCTAAATTGTTAAATTACTTTATTGGGAATTCTTGACGATCATGCCAATGTTGATGAATGAAAATACTAAAACCAATATGATTTCTTGAATTGTATTCATCTTGAAAATTGGTTTGTTTCCTTTTATTGGCTATTATTTATGGGATGAAATAGCATGCAAAGCTTGTTAGTTAAAAATAAATTTTATGGATGATAAATGGAAAAACCTTGTTTTTCTCATGTGAATTGTTTTGATGATATATGCTTTAATTTAGATATCTAAAACATAACATCCTTAAAAATAGAATTTTAGTAAAAATAATCATAACAACAAGTGGTATTTTAAAATGAAGCATTTATTTGTGATATCATATGTTTGAGGAATACCTTCCCGTTAGTGGCAAATTAGGAGAACATGTCTCCTATTTTCTAAGAGCATTGTAAAATAAAGTCAAGTTAATTGGAAAGGTTTATTTTCCTCCTTCTACTTTATCTCATGCCAGGATTCATGATTTACATCTTGTGTTAAATTCATTAACAAATCATGGGTTATATTTGGATGATATCTTATGAGATATCTTAAAAGAATTTTTTTTTTTTTTTTACTCATAAGATTCTTGTTAGGTTATAAGGGGTAATAATGTTTTAAAAACTTAAATAGTGTTTTGTGCTTAAAATTTTAAATTTTAGTATACATTATTGTTATACTAAGAACCTTAGGAAAATCAAGCCAATATAAGAACTTTAGTAAAACATCCAATCTATTTCGCTTAATATATATATATCATTATGATTGGTTATTATATGATAGTATTGGTTATTGCATACTTAAGTAAACCCCCTAAATGGACAAAGGATCTTAACTAGTTAAATAATTTTTTTAAATGCTATATACATATGTTTTTGTATGAATATCTTAAAATATAGTATATTTTGTCCATCATACAAAATTGAGCTTTTGCGAATTAATTATAGACTTTGCACATATAGCCCTAAACTCATCTTGAAGCTTAAATGATTAATATCTTCAAAAAGATCATAAAATTTTTGTGCTTGGGTTTTATAATTGAAGGGAAGTAGCAAATTTAAAGTTCATCCAATAAATACTTCAGTGTACTGTGCGTATTTTGGATGCTTCATGTGAACTGAACGCTTACTATCCATTACTTTCTAAATATTACATTATTTAATAGTTTATATTGATTGAATATATTGAACTGCATGCTTAATTTGAACATAATCTACTTGGTCGATGCAGATTTGTGCATTACATGCTGATAGTTGACTAAGGTCTGGCATGTTGAATTTATTAATCTATTTTAGACATACATGCCAGTTAGTCAACTGAAATTATGACTTCATATGACTTATTTTTTAAATTCTAAATGCTTTTGAAAGTTTTATGCAGTATTAGTATGGTGACCAAGTTGAACTTAGTGTTTTAACCTTAAGTGGTCACTTAGATTGGTTCATGTACATTGTCATTAATGAATATTTATAAATGATGCATGATAAAAAAGATCATTTGCATAAAGATTCATTGGTAATTATAAGTCTTTGCATGTTAAATGATCATGGCTTGAAATCCATTGCATGTGGGTTGAACTTTATGAATTTTTTATAATGCATGCTGAATAACTGAATAGGTAGTGGTACATGTTGAATCCTAAACATTGTATGCTATATTGAAAAACATGCAAAATTTTCAATAATCCTTTGATTTTTCCTAGAATGCTCTAAATTATACACATGCTCTTTATCAAATTGTTTGGACACATTTACCATGCTTAAATTATAAGCATGAATAATTTGTGCTTATTTTGAAAATGTCCATTCTTGAATGATTGATCTATAACAAATGGTTTAACTTCTGAATCATCATTCATGAGTTTGGAAGGAAGCCAATCTAGGCTTTTCTATTATTATGGTTTAGCACCCAAAATTTTGGTATATGTGTTTAGCACACACTCACCTCACCACCATGGAAACTAGTCTTAATAGGCTCTTAGAGTATTTTTAAGATAAATGACCTCTCTTTTTTATGATGATCAAAGGGGGAGAAGATATTTGAAGTTATCCATGGGGATAAGCTTTATGGTGTTATATATGTGAGGGAAAACATGATGTATGTGTGGGGAAAAATATGGAATGCGTTAAAAGTTCAAATGAACATGAATTATTTTTATGCCTTATATGCATATAGTAAGGGGGAGCAAATTATAAATATCATTTAACAATATGCATAAATTAAGGGGGAGCGCATAAATTAAGGGAGAGCTTTCAAACATGCCTCATATAGAACACCAATGGTTTGCCATCATCAAAAAGGGGGAGAATGTTAGCCTTAGAGGTTACGTAAGCTTAATTGCATTGTTTTGATGATAACAACCCATTAGTGGTTCTAGGTAAGCTTATCTTTGCATATCAAGCCATGATTAGTATAAATATAAATGCAAAGATTAAGTAAATTAATAATAGGTTAGACATCATCAAAAAGGGGGAGAATGTTAGCCTTAGTGGCTACACCATCATTGTTAATGTGTTTTGATGATATTAACCTATGTATTGTTCCTAATGTTTTCCTATCTTTGCAGATCATGTTTAGTACAGGTACTTGTACATGAATTATTGGATCGAAGGCAAAGATCATACCGAGTATACGTCAAGAAGGAAAGATCAAATGGACACGTACTCGAAATGACCCAAGCACAACCAAAGAAAGCTTAAGTGTATAAATTAATTGTAATAAGAGTTGTGTGAGTGAGTGCGTATTATAACTCTTGCGATGTGTATCTTGCATGATTTCTGAGTAAGAGTTGAGCCATTGCATAAGCATACTAGGACACATGAGTTTATAGGATTGCACTAAATACATAAACACAAACTCACCTTTCATAGCTTTGTAAGTTAAAACAATAATTTGTCAAATGAATCCTAAAACTCAAATATGTTTTCAAAGGGACAAGTTTTTAACATCCTAATTTTAAAAACATTTTTATACTTAGTCCTGATTGTGTTAAAACAAATTTAACATCCTAAAGGTTCAAAGAAAGTCGAGTATATTTACAAAAGGACATACTAAGCATATAAGATATCAAAATGGGTTTTCAAACGTGTTCTATTAATTAAAATATCTTATATTCAAAAGGAAACTCATTTGGACAAGTTTTAATCTTCATTAGACTTAATGTATTTCATATAATTTTGTCCAAGAATGATTTGAGTCATTAAAACACTTTTTGATAAGGAAAAACAAAGTAATCGTCACTGCCGTAGTGCAGTCTTGAGTCCTGAATACCTTACGGTATTTGGGTATAACTTTTTCTAGAAAAGTCCAAAGGGACGATCTTGGTGTCCCTGGAAAGCTAAGACAAAATTCCACAACTTTAATTTTGGTGGCTTTTTTTGATTCAGGGGCCTCGTCGACGAAATCTGAATTTCGTCGACGAATTCTGGGCAGAAGCGCCCCAACGGGCGGAAAACGGCTAGTTTGCCAAATAAAGTATTTTTTCTTCCCCACAACGGCTAGTTAACGGATCCTAAGGTTCTTGGGCTATAAATACAAGCTTTTAGACTTGTATTAACATGGTTTTGAGTATTGTTGATCATATTTGTGAAAAATATCGTTTTATCCAAAACCTAAGCACTTTGCACTTTGCATTTTAGTTATTCTTCACAAGTGCTCAATCCTCTCTTGCTCACTTATCTTGTAAGATTCATTCCTTGAGAGAATAGAGTGAGGATTTGGTTGTGTTTCATATTAGCTCATTTAAGGAGCATTAAATTGTATTTCCAATCTCTTGTAAAGTTCTTTGTGAACCATTGTTGTAAGGTTCTTTGTGAACCGAAGCGAAGGCTCTTGGTGAGCGCGGTAGGGGTTTGTTCCCGAGTGTAGGGATTTGTTCTCGAGTTGTAAGGCTTCTCTGCCGATGAAGGAGTATCTTTAGTGGATTGTGGAATCCTTGGCTTGGTGCTAAGGCATGGACGTAGGCTTGGTGCCGAACCACGTAAAAATACCGGTGTTGTTCTTTCTCTCCCTTACACTCTTTATTTTATATCTTATGCATGATTTATATTTATATTGCGATATAATTTCTTGTATCTTTCCAAGAGCTTTTATTTTGTAGAAAAATATGTATTCCATGAAAAGAATCTATTCACCCCCCCTCTAGACTATATACTCCGGGTTGGGACTTCCAACACAAACCACACAGGATACAAGACAACACCCCGTCCATGGTAAATAGGTAAACAACCTCCTCATAGCACGGCCAATGTTTACCTCCCAATATAAGCGTCCATATAACGACCTCCTCATATCACTGCCAACGTTATATGATGGTTATATCAGGTACGATATAACAACCTCCTCATACCACCACCAACGCTATATCGTAATTTACATGAACCACAACCGAATCAACAGAAATCAATCGTTCAACATACCCAAGAATTCACCACAATATACCCACCATTAGCATATTCAATCAGCCAAAATTTCCCAATCAACAACATTCATATTCTCAATAATTCCTCATTCCACATTAATCACATTCATTTAATTATCAAAAATGGTTTCAACCACACGATTTTTCCCAATATAATTTATCTATCTAAAAACAATATTTTCAATACCAGCAAGGTTTAGAAAATTATACCTGTATATATATAATTTCATATGCAAAACTAGTCATTTAAAATTATTAAAAGGCCATTATAAAATATTTCCCCTTACCTGCTCCTCAAAATTCAACCAAAAATTAAAAAAATGAGACCCTGAAATCCAAAATTCCAAGTTCCTCAAATCTTAGTATAATACTCCTATAGTACTTCCAAAGCTCCAAAGGACAATATTTGTTAAAGAAATTCCAAAATAATTCACTTACCTTGGTTTTGGGATGTTTCCCAAACTACTCAAATCAAAGATCCACTCCACCTATATTGCAAAGAATCTTCCCAAGAGTCTTGTGGTAGCTTCTGATCATCGAACCGAGCTAAATCCGGCCCGGAATCGAAGAGAGAAGGTGGAATGGCCGAAGTTTTTAGAGAGAGAAGGAGAACATGCAAGAAATTCATGCTGAAATGAAAGAGAACCACTTTTTATACCCAAGGATTCGTCGACGAGACACGTTGATTCGTCGACGAGTCCCAGTACATAGTTCGTCGACGAGATAGCCAACTCATCGATGAATTTCAGTCATGCGAAGAACCCCTCTCGATAATTCATTGTCAACGAGACATGTACCCTCTTCGAGAAGCTAAGAGGAACATTCGTCGACGAGACTAGTTTATTCGTCGACAAATGTTTGTTGCCACCTTTCGAATTTGTTCTTCCTTCCCTTTCTATCTTCCTTATTATCTTAAATTATTTAAAAATTTCCCAGGTTGTTACAGTGTTTCCAGAGGTCTCCGAGATTGCCTCCTAATCGTGAGGTGGAGTTTGCTATAGAGTTGACTCCAGGCACGACACCAATTTTTAAAGCTCCATATCATATGGCTTCAGCAGAACTGAGGGAATTGAAGGAGCAGCTACATAAACTACTAGATAAGGGTTACATCTGACCAAGTGTTTCACCCTGGGAGCATCGGTGCTGTTTGTGAAGAAGAAGGATGGGTCGATAAGTACGTGCATCGACTATAGAGAGATTAACAAGGTGACATTGAAGAATAAATACCCATTACCCAGAATTGACGATCTATTTGACCAGCTACAAGGCACATAGGTCTTCTCTAAGATTGATCTGCGATCTGGGTATCATCAGCTGAAGGTGAAATCGGAGGACGTACCAAAGACTGCATTCTGGACTAGGTATGGCCACTATGAATTTCTGATTATGCCTTTCAGATTAACTAATGCTCCTGCAACATTTATGGACTTGATGAACAGGGTGTTCCACGAGTATCTAGATCAATTCGTGGTCGTTTTCATTGATGACATTATGGTTTATTCGAGGAGTCTTAAGGAGCATGCAGTTCATTTGAGGTTGGTACTATGGGTGCTCAGGGAGAAGGACTTGTTTGCAAAACTTAAGAAATGCGAGTTCTGGTTAGAGCAAGTGGCATTTCTTAGGCATGTTGTGTCCAAAGAAGGGGTATCAATGGACTAGAGTAAGATAGAAGTGGTAGTAGACTGGACAAGATCGAAGAATGTTCAGGAGGCCAAAAGTTTTCTGGATCCTACAGGATACTACTAACTATTCATAGCAGGGTTCTCCAGACTATCAGGTCCATTGACACGACTCACAAGGAAGAATGTAAAGTTTGAATGGACTGATGAGTGTGAGCAGAGTTTTCAGGAACTAAAGCAATGGCTGGTTACTACTCCAGTTCAGACCATTCCGTCAAGGGATGGTGGATTTGTTATCTACAGTGACACCTCTAAGAAGGGTCTCAGGTGTATTCTAATGCAACAAGGAAAGGTAATTGCTTATGCTTCTCGTCAACTCAAGGAATATGAGAAGAACTACCCGAAACATGATATGGAATTAGCAACGGTAGTGTATGCGTTGAAAATCTAGAGGCACTACCTGTACGGTGAAAGGTGCGAGATTTTTACCGATCATAAAAGTCTTAAGTACTTTTTCACCCAGAAGGAGCTAAACATGAGGCAGAGGAGATGGTTGGAGTTGATAAAGGACTATGAATGTATCATTAGTTACCACTTAGGAAAAGCTCAAATGGTAGCTGATGCGCTGAGTCAGAAGTCAGTGGATGTGTCAGTCTCAGCAGTGAATGTTCAGCATCAGATCTATATGGACCTGGAAAGGTTAGGCATAGATTTAGTGAAAGGAAATTACCAAGCCTTCATTGCTAGCTTGGTGGTATAGTCAACCTTACAGGAGAGGATCAAAACAACTCACAAGGAAGACGCAGAGCTAGTAGAGGTTATGGAAGGGGTTCAAGATGGGTTGAAATCAGATTTCAACATCTCAAATGATGGGGTGTTGAGATTCCATACTAGAATCTTCGTACCGAATGACGTTGATATTAAGCCAGTCATTCTAGAGAAGGCATATCGTTCACTCTACACAGTACATCCAGGGAGTACAAAGATGTATAGGGATTTGTTGGAATCTTTCTGGTGGTTTAACATGAAAAAAGAGATCGCCCATTTTGTAGAGCAATTTCTAACATGTCAACAAGTGAAGTCTGAGCATCAGATGCCAGTGGGACAGTTGCAACCACTTCTCATTCCTAAATGGAAGTGGGAGCACATTTCCATGGATTTTGTCACGGGATTACCATCAGCATTGCATGGACAAAATGCGATTTGGGTTGTGGTTAACAGATTGACGAAGACAGCCCATTTCATCCCGATGAAATTTAGTCATTCCATGGATAAGCTAGTGATTACGGGTCAAAACTGCTTAATTGGGCATCTTAACCCGGGCTTTTCGGTTTATATTTTTAATTAAATGTCCAAAATTGTTCAATATTTTAATAAAATGCCAAAATCATCATTCTTGAACTTTATTGCACTATTTATGAAGTTTTGGTAATTTTTTTTTGTCGCAGGAAAATTCCCGGGAATCAAAACCGACACCTGTTCGTATTTCATACATAACTTTTCCATCCGAGCTTCGATTGATACAATTTAAATTTCTGGAGAAAGAGGAAAGGATTATCTACAACTTTCATGTTTTGAGTTTTGTGAGATACGAGCTCCAGAAGAGCAGAATTTACGACGAACAGAGAACAAATAAAATGAGAAAAAAATATATATGAATGGGTATTTGATGTGACCCGGCCATGCATGGCCGGGTCGGGTTGGGTAATCCGGGTCATAGGGTTTTTCCCCATCCCCTTTAAATATTCTCTTCCTCCTCCTTCTAAAAAAAAAGGGCAGCCCGTGGGGGCTCTCTCACGCTCCTTGTTCTTCTTCTTCCTCTTCATCCTCTTCATCTTCTTCATCTTATTTTTCTCTTACTTAGTTTTTTTTCTTGTCTTTCTTTCCTGCTGGCCTCTCTATCCTGCTCCTTTGTTCTTCCTCACACCAGCCCCTACACCAACTTCCACCCGCAGCCCCTGCTGCACAGCTTTGGCCTCCTCTCCAGCAGAGCACAGCAGCTCTGCAAACTCCACGGATCCCCTCTGCAACTCCTATCCACAGGCCCCAGGCCAGAGCTCCTCCTTCCAGCAGTTACCCAGCAGAGCACAGCCCCTGCTACAGCAGTAACCTGCTGGAAGGCCCGTCCACACCAGCAGACAGCTTCATCCTCCAGCCCCACCACTCCTGCTCAACCTGCTGCAAGACCCGTGAAGCACCACAGCAAGCAAGCTGCCTCTGCACATCTCTCCGGCCTCAAATTCTTATGTTCTTTCTCTCTTATCTTTTCTCTTTCTTTGAATATTACTTTGAATATTGTTAACTTGTTATTTGAGTTTATTGTTATTTTTTTGGTTTTGAATATTAAATAGGGTGTTTCATGATTAGTGAAGTTTAATTGTTTTTTTTTTATTATTCTCTTTCGGTTAATTTCTTTTTCCGTAGAGTAGTTTAACATTCCAAGTTATTTAATAAATTTAATTAGGGTCGGTTTTGTCAAAGTTCAAATTTTTTTACAGTTTGGTTAAAGTTCGTATTTTTATGTTTTCGGTATCGTTCAAAGTTCAGATTTTTTTTCTCGATGTGTTTGCATTTTTTCGTTCGAGTTCTTGGTTTGAATTATTGATCCATATTAAAGGTTTGATTTTTTTAGTATGAGTGTGTATGTTTGATTGAGTTTCCATTGCATGTTTTAATTCCTTAATTGTAGTTGCTATCTTTAATAATGCGTGTTTAGGTATTTCCTTAAGTAGACTAGGATTCCATATTTGATTTTTTTTATTACAAGCATGAGTGGCTAAGTTTGGTAACTCGGGTTGTGGGTCGATGTCGTTTGCGTTTCATGGTTTATTCGTTTCCCTAAAATATCATTGTTAAACTTTTATTTGGTTAAAACCGAAAATTGAAGGCATCGTTGATAAATTGTTAGCTCTTGCTTCTTGTTTTGTTGTTGACGTTAGGCACATCAAAACCTTGATTTAATCTAGGATTTTCATCAACTAATTTATACGACATTCGGTTGATGCGTAATAAGAGTTTTTATTTTCTTCCGTTTGGATGTGGCCAATTTACTCGATCTTTAGTGACAAAATTTCATCTTATTAATGCCTTGATTGGATTAACAAGAAGAGGAGTAAGGCCTAGGAAATTAATAAACGATGGAAGCAAGTAGACATTGACCCGTAACCCGAGTATTTGGTAAATTGTTTCAGTTAATCCGTTTAATTTGGTTGCGTTATTAGATTTACATTTTTGGAAAATTGATAAAATTTTAGTTTCATTTTGATAGTTTACTCAACCTTTTCTCACTTTGTTTACTGTTTTCAAAATCGTAAAAGACCAAAAAGATTTTCAAACCCCATTTTTCAGCAACAGGATTTCACTAAACTTGCGTAAATACTTTGATACTCAGTGGTCCCTGTGGAATACGATCCTGGACTCATCCTTGATACAACTTGACACTTCTGCACTTGGAAGCATAACTCAGAACGAGTCAGCTAGCAGAGCTCTATGTTTAGGAGATAGTAAGGTTGCATAGGGTGCCAGTGTCTATTGTTTCAAATAGAGGTCCACGGTTTACTTCCTTGTTTTGGAAGAGTCTTCAGGAAGTGTTGGGATCTCAACTTACATTCAATACTGCATTTCACCCACAGACCGATGGTCAGTCAGAGAGGACCATCCAGATTTTAGAGGATATGCTGAGGATGTGTGTACTGGATTTTGGGAGCAATTGGATCAAATATCAGCCATTAGTTGAGTTCTCTTACAATAATAGTTACTAGGCCAGTATCGAGATAGCACCGTATGAGGCACTGTATGGTCGGAGGTGTCGATCACTATTGTACTGAGATGAGGTTGGTGAGTGACAGATTTTGGGGCTAGATCTGGTCCAGTAGACCTTAGAGAAGGTCAAGCTCATCATGGAACGGATTAAAGTAGCTCAAAGTCAGTAGAAGAGCTACACAGATACACGCCGACAAGAGTTAGATTTCGAGGTGGGTGATGCTATATTTTTTAGGATTGCTCTAATGAAAGGAGTGATGAGGTTTGGCAGGAAGGTCAAGCTCAGCCCTAGGTACGTAGAACCGTTCAAGATTCTGGAGAGAGTCGATTTAGTGGCATACAGGATAGCATTACCACCGGCATTATCTAGGATTCACGACGTGTTCCATGTGTCTATGCTTGTGAGGTATGTTCCAGATCCTTCGCATATGATTACTTATAAGTCGTTGGAACTCAAGGACACGTTAGAATATGAGGATATAGTAGTTCAGATCCTAGATCATAGATAGCGGGGGCTTTGTACGAAGAGGATTTCTTTAGTAAAGGTACTGTGGCATAATCACACAGTTGAGGAGGCCTCATGGGAGTTAGAGTCAAAGATACGTCAGAAGTATCCTCAATTATTCAGAGACACTCAGAGCTAGATAGGTAATCAAAATGGTAAGTAAGTGGTTTATATGTATGTTTGGTAGTGTAGGTTTGTTCATGTTTAGGGTATGTATGGTCTCCGGGACAGTTTCGTATGGATATTGTAATCTCCCGAGACATTGTGTGTAACCATGGTATTCCTCCACCAAAAGTGAGGGCAAGTAATAAATTTGGGACGGGGCTGTTATGTGGGTGGTCGTTGGCTTTTCCTAGAGTCATAGCAGTGATGGTTTAGATGATGTGATAGAAAACAGTTAACAAATTTTGAGAATGAAATTTTTATAAGGAAGGGAGATTGTAGAGACCCAAACTAGAAAATAAGGACGTTAAATAAGAAAAGGAAGGAGGATTTCATCAGGCTTCGTCGATGAGGTCCATGTTCTCGTTGACGAAGGCCCTTATGTGGTTCATTGCCAAAATTCTGAGCATCATCGATGAAGAGATCTAGAACTACCAAAAATATCAAGTGTAGGGTTCGTCGACAAAGCCCTTCTTTCCTCGACAAATGGCCTTCTGTAGTTCATCAACAAGGCACCATTTCGTCGATAAATTTGATTGGGTCTGTAACGTCCCTCAATTTCTTAACATAAAATATCACATAATAAATAAAATGGTCAACCCGAACCCGTGGGTAGCGCGGACACCTGTCAAACACAGCGGAAAACCTAGCAGCAGTAAACATAAAATCTCAAACATCCAATCATAAAACATAATACCAGAGCATTCTATACATCCTCACATACATCCAAATATCCTTAGGGTCAAACACAAAATAACTCTGACGCTATTACAAAATCTTACCCTTCTCACAGGGTAATCTCACTAGCTCAACGGCGGCCCTAACCCGCCAGTCTCTCAGAAGCTCCTGAAAAATTAATTCAGTTTGGGGGTGAGACACTTCTCAGTAAAGGAAAATAAACTAAATACAGCTGTGTGGCAACATGAATATTTAATGCATTTGTACGTATACAGTACATTTCATAATTCTATAAACATAATCATATCGTACTGGGTAAACATATATTTTCACATCTGTTAATAAATCATATCATACATAAAATCATCTGTTATAACTGTAGTACTGAAAACAAACCCAGGATGACTAGCTAGCTGGTGTCATGTATTACCCCCCATGACGGGTTGTGCAGCCCGAAGGCGGGACCCGACAATGGCTGGCCGACCACTGCCGAATCAAATATATCTGTAAGTACGATGAGCCCGCCACACCCTGGTCCGGACTGCCAGGTGGACGTCCACACTATACTAAAAGCCACATCGACTATCCATCTCCCATCCCCTCATGGGACGGTAGCACTAATAAGGCCTCGTGCCAAAATTAACCCATAGCTATGGTACCGAGCTCCTGGTCTGAACTAAACTAACATCCTGGTTATGAAAACATATAATACATGATCATACATAACATCATTACGGCCTCGTGCCAAAAACATAGATACGGCCTCGCGCCGAAATCATACATATGGCCTCGCGCCAAAATCATAGTAAATATGGCCTCGCACCAATAATATAAATACGGCCTCGTGCCGATAGCATAAATACGGCCTCGTGCCAATAGCATAAATACGGCCTCGTGCCGATAACATAAATACATGGCCTCGCGCCAATAACATAAATACGGTCTCGTGCCGATAACATAAATATATGGCCTCACGCCAAAATTGTTTCAGGTATATATATACTGAAAATACATCATTTATCATATAATCATCAAAACCATCACAACATAATTCATCTTTTCATAATACCTGAAAACATGTTTTGTTCGTAAAATCTTTTACATCATAATACATTCACATAAAGTAATATTCATGCCACACATATGCTGTTAAAAGTCATACTTCATATTCTAAAATCGTGAATTCCTTACATCTCATACATATATATACATTTTAATCATCATAGCAGTATTTTCCCAATCGTACATTTCATTCGTAATACACAATATAACATATGCTTTTCTGAAAATAAATTTACTCATAATCAATAATAATTTGCATAGAAAATTACTGTTTTAGTTTATTCCCTTACCTGACTATTAAGAAATTCCTTAGGACCCAAATCCTACGCCCTTAGCGCCCGAAATTCAACTCCTGAAATTTATATTTTTTTTCCAGATTAATTAATCTATTTCTCCAAAATAATACTCATCTAGCCTTCCTTAGGCTCCATATACCTCAAATTAATATTTAAACTATTATTTAATATCCCTACTTAATTTTCTAAATTTTTGCCTGCGGGTCCCAAAATTACACCCGTGGCGCTCACCCGAGCCCTAAATTTCAGAAATCCTAATTTAGTCTCAGATGCTTAATATTTTAGCATTTCTAAATTAATGCTAATTAATTAAAAATAAGCCCCTTAATAATCGCCGCACCCCAAATTTGGGGTTTTGGCCCGATACCCCCACGAGAATTCCGTCCCACTAGACTTGTAGAGAATCATCCCCAGATTCTCGTGGTGGTGTCCGTTCGTCAATTGGGCTTATATTTTGCAAGAAATTAAAGAAAAAGGGGAAAATGGCTTACCCCAGGGAATACGCTTACACCGCTCCTACCACCGATCCGCTCGGTAGAAATGACGGCAGTGGCGAATGGAGTCCAGTGGTATCTTCAGATTTTCGATCGGGCGAAAATCCGTCACGTAATCGAGGAGAGAGGGAGAGAGAACGTGAGGAGAGAGAGAGATTGCAGAGAAAAGAAAAGAACAGAAAAGAAAAGAAGAAGAAGAAGAAGAAGAAGAAAGGTTGGGGGGGTGGCTGCAGAGAAGAAACAAAGTTTTTTATAAAAAAAAAATTTCATCCTAAAGCTTCGAAGAAGCTTCAGGATGTTAGGTTTATAATAATAATAATAATAATAATAATAATAATAATAATAATAATAATAATTGATATTAATAATAATATATTTTATTAATAAAATAAAAAAAATTTTAATTAATTTTTTTTTCTTTTAAATCTAATTAATTAATTTTTTTTTTTTTTTTTTTTTTTTTTTTTTTTTTTGGAAATCAATCCACTAATTTTTTTATATCTCTATTTTTGGGGTTTTTACATTCTCCTCTCCTTATAAAAATTTCGTCCTCGAAATTTGCCATTCCCCCTGTTTCCCTTCCTTAGTGAAAACACTTCCAATTTTTATTGATTACCCTCACTTATGGCGGAGGAATACCGTGGTTACAACGAGTGCTCTGGGAGATCACAACTATTCAAAATTCTCTCAAAACCATTCATATTTCAAAACTAAAAACTCTATCTATCTTACGTTACACTATACAAATAAAAACTACAATACTATTCTATTCACATGACTAGCTCAACTCTAATCTCCACTGAATAAGTGCAGATATCTCTGGCACATCTGATCCTTTAGTTCCCAGGAAGCCTCCTGAATGGCATGGTTGCGCCACAGAACTTTTACCAGTGGAATCTTCTTCGTACGTAACTCCTATTCCTTCCAGTCAAGAATTTGCACTGGCACTTCCTCATAAACTAAAGTATCGCCCAATTCCAGTGCTTCATATCTAATCACATGGGAGGGGTCTAGGACGTATTTCCTCAGCATAGAAACGTGGAATACGTCATGGATCCTAGATAGGACCGGTGGTAATGCCAAACGATAGGCAACTGGACCCACTCTCTCAAGCATCTCGAATGGTCCAATATACATAGGGTTCAGCTTACCCTTCCTCCCGAACCTCATAACACCCTTCAGCGGTGCCACCTTCAGGAACACGTGATCTCCTGTGTCAAACTCCAATTCTCGCCGACGAGTATCCGCATAACTCTTCTGCCGGCTCTGCACTGTCCTGATCCTGTCTCTGATGAGTCTGACTTTATCCTGAGTCTGCTGTATCAGCTCTGGCCCCAATACCTATCTCTCACCAACCTCATCCCAGTACAATGGGGATCGGCACCTCCTGCCATACAGTGCCTCATATGATGCCATCCCAATGATGGCCTAGTAGCTGTTATTATACGCAAACTCAACCAGTGGCAAATACTACATCCAACGACCTCCAAAATCCAGCACACATGCTCGCAGCATATCCTCCAAAATCTGTATCGTCCTCTCTGTCTATCCATCTGTCTGAGGATGAAAACCTGTGCTGAACGACAACTGAGAACCCATGGCCCCTTGCAGACTCTTCCAAAAACGAGATGTAAACTGTGGGTCTCTATCTGAAACTATGGACACTGGGACGCCGTGGAGTCTAACTATCTCCTAGATGTATAACTCAGCCAATCTGTCCATGGAGTAGCTAACTCTGATCGGAAAAAAGTGGGC
This sequence comes from Malania oleifera, assembly GCF_029873635.1. Classification (NCBI taxonomy): domain Eukaryota; kingdom Viridiplantae; phylum Streptophyta; class Magnoliopsida; order Santalales; family Ximeniaceae; genus Malania; species Malania oleifera. The sequence continues at coordinate 58,411,280 of NC_080428.1, forward strand.
AATCTTCGTCAATCAATCCACCACTACCCAAATAGCGTCCTGTCCATGCAATGCTGGCGATAATCCTGAGACGAAATCCATCGCTATATGCTCCCACTTCCACTCAGGAATGTGGAGTGGCTGCAACCATCCCGCCGGTCTCTGATGCTCATCCTTCACTTGCTGGCACGTCAAACACTGACCCACAAACTGAGCTATCTCCCTCTTCATGTTGCTCCACTAGAAGGACTTTCGGAGATCCCTGTACATTTTAGTGCTACCCGGATGTACAGTATATAGGGATCGATGTGCTTCCTCCAGTATGACTTTCTTGATCTCAGGATCGGCAGGAACACATAACCTGGTATGGAACCTCAGGGCTCCATCATCTGAAATGTTGAACTCTGGTTCCTCACCATCCTGTACCTTTCCCATAAGCTCTACTAGTTCTGCATCATTCCTCTGAGCTACTTTAATCCTCTCCTGTAGAGTCGGCTGCAAAACCAAGTCAGCAATGAACGCCTGGTGATCGTCCTCTACCAACTCCACACCGAGCCTCTCTAGATCCATCTGAATCGGATGCTGAATCTCCACTGCAGATACAGATGATTCCACTGATTTCCGACTCAAAGCATCAGCAACCACATTAGCCTTTCCCGGGTGGTAGCTAATAGTGCAGTCGTAATCCTTTATTAGCTCCAACCATCTCCTCTGCCTCATATTCAATTCCTTCTGCGTGAAGAAATACTTTAAACTCTTATGATCAGTAAATATCTCACACCTACCCCCATATAGATAGTGCCTCCAAATCTTCAGCCCGTAAACAACCGCTGCCAACTCCAGATCGTGGGTAGGGTAGTTCTTCTCATATTCTTTCAACTGTCGTGAGGCATAGGCTATCACTCTCCTCCGCTGCATCAACACGCATCCGAGCCCTTTATGGGACGCATCACTGTAAATTACGAACCCCTCTTCTCCTGAAGGAATCGTCAACACAGGCGCAGTGATGAGTCGCTGCTTCAACTCCTGGAAGTTCTATTCACATTCATCAGACCACTCAAACTTCGCTCCTTTCCTGGTCAATCTGGTCAATGGGCCTGACAATCGAGAAAAGCCCTCAACAAACCTCCGGTAGTACCCAGTCAATCCCAGGAAACTCCTAATCTCATGCACGTTCTTTGGTTGTACCCAATCAACTACCGCCTCAATTTTACTCGGATCAACAGAAATACCACCCTTGGATATAACGTGTCCAAGGAAGGTAACCTGTTCCAGCCAAAACTCACACTTCTTGAGCTTCACATATAGCTTCTTCTCTCGCAATACCTGCAACACTATACTCAGATGCTCCTCTGAACTCTTTGAATACACCAGTATATCATCAATAAATACTACCACAAACCGATCCAAGTACTGGTGAAAAACCCTATTCATAAGATCCATAAACACTGCAGGAGCATTCGTCAACCCAAACGGCATAACTAGAAATTCATAGTGACCATACCGTGTTCTAAATGCCGTCTTCAGAACATCTTTCGCCCTGACTTTCACCTGATGGTACCCGGAGCGTAAATCTATCTTCGAAAAGATCTGTGTCCCCTGTAACTGGTCAAACAAATCATCAATACGAGGGAGCGGGTATTTATTCTTGATAGTTACTTTATTGATTTCTCGATGGTCGATGCATAATCTCATCGAGCCATCCTTCTTCCTCACAAACAAAACTGGTGCTCCCCGGGGTGACACACTGGGCCGAATGAACCCCTTATCTAACAGCTCCTGCAACTGCTCTTTCAATTCTTTCAACTCTGCCGGTGCCATTCTATACGGCGCCTTCGAAATCGGTGTTGTCCCCGGAACCAGATCAATAACAAACTCTACCTCACGATCAGGAGGTAGTCCCGGAAAATCCTTGGGAAATACATCAGGAAAATCCCTCACCACTGGGATATCCTCCACCCTCAGTTCCTCTTCTGATACAGCCTTCACATAGGCTAAATATCCCTAACAACCTTCTGATAGCAATCTACACGCCTGAATAGCAAATAATAACGAAGGTGGGGTGCGCACACGTGATCCCACGAATCTGTACTCCTGTCCCTCTGGAGGTCTAAACACTACCACTCTCTGATGGCAATCAATGCTAGCATAGTGGGCAGCTAGCCAATCCATGCCCAAGATTACCTCAAACCCATACATGTCTAAAACCACCAGATTAGCTAACAAATACCTTCCTTGAATATCCACTGGATAGTTCTTGAGTACCTTCCTACATACCCTTACGGTCCCAGTTGGCGTAGCAACAGACAAACTAATTTCTAACTGCTGAGGCTCAAACCCACACAATTTAACATAATCCCAGGCGATAAATGAATGCGTCGCCCCAGAATCAAACAAAACAGTAGCTGTAAATGATAGTATTGAAACAGTACCTGTCACCATATCTCCTGCCGCCTCAGCATAGCCCGGTGTTAAAGCAAAAACTCTGGCTGGGGCCGTATTCCTCTGCTGGCCTCCTCGTGGTGCCTGGTAACCTCCTCGTGCAGGTCTAGGAATAGTACCAATCTGTGTCGAACACTCCCTCATCATATGTCCTGGCTCCCCGCACCTGTAGCAGACACCTCGCCCAGCACAACACTCTCCCAGGTGTCTCTTCCCGCAAGATGGGCAAGCGGGAGATGGCTGTGCACCCTGGAAACCACGATTCCCGGTCTTCTGTCTCCGGTCCCTATAATAGCCACCTCTCTTCCATGCGGCACGGTCGGCTCCCTGCTGGAAATCAGAAGGTATGGATCTCTTCTTCTGCCTCTGCTCCTCAGCCTCCAATCGCTTACCAATCTCTGCTATAGTGGCTCGGTTAACTAACTCGGTGAAGTCCTGCAACTTCAATATCGATACCTGATTGTAAATTTCTCTCCTCAAGCCTCTTTCAAACTGTCGTACCTTCTTCGTCTCATCTGGAATAATGTACAGGGCGAAGCGAGATAGCTCGATGAACCTCGCCGCGTACTGTTGTATAGACAACTGTCCCTGCTTCAAATTCAAGAACTCCGTAATCTTAGCCTCCCTGGAAGAGGCTGGAAAATACCTATCGAAGAATATCTCTCTAAATCGCTCCCAAGTCATCTCTACAGGTATAGTCCTCTGCTGCTCTAACAATCTCATTGCTGACCACCATCTCTCGATCTCTCCAGTCAGTCTGTAGGTGGCAAACAGCACCTTCTGCTCCTCTGAACACTGCAGTACTGCAAATATTTTCTCCATCTCCTGCACCCAATTCTCAGCGACTACAGGATCCGTTCCTCTTGAGAAAGCTGGAGGATTCATCTTTATGAACTTCTCGATCGTACAATCGTGGCCTACAAACAAACCACCCTGTTCTCTCAAACTCCTGGCAATTTCTGCTATAACCTGCTATGCTACGCTACGTAAGACAGCATCTGAATCACTACCCGCAACGCCTGAGGGTCCAGTACCCTCACTCCCATTGGCGTGGGCACTATTTCCACCGTGGTCCATCCTGAAAGAAGAAATAACTTAACTCAAAACCTCTTTTCCTATGTGTATCCCCCAACTCATATAGTATATTCTCCTAATTAACTTATCACTCTTAATCTTAATTCAAGGTTCAATCCTGCAACCTAGATACCCAACCCGACGATAGTTTACAATGAATTTCCTGAAATCGTCACCCTAGGAAAATCATACAAACCACCACGGAAGTCCTGCATCTAGACTACAAAACCAGACCTCAAATCCTCTTATCCTATACTCTGGTATTATTACTGCTGCACTCTAGAGTCTACAGAACCTAGTATCCTAGGCTCTGATACCAAATGTAACGTCCCTCAATTTATTAACATAAAATATCACATAATAAATAAAATGGTCAACCCGAACCCGTGGTTAGCGGGGACACCTGTCAAACACAGCGGAAAACCTAGCAGCAGTAAACATAAAATCTCAAACATCCAATCATAAAACATAATACCAGAGCATTCTATACATCCTCACATACATCCAAATATCTCTAGGGTTAAACACAAAATAACTCTGACGCTATTACAAAATCTTACCCTTCTCACAGGGTAATCTCACTAGCTCAACGGCGACCCTAACCCGCCAATCTCTCAGGAGCTCCTGAAAAATTAATTAAGTTTGGGGGTGAGACACTTCTCAGTAAGGGAAAATAAACTAAATACAGTTGTGTGGCAACATGAATATTTAATGCATTTGTACGTATACAGTACATTTCATAATTCTATAAACATAATCATATCGTACTGGATAAACATATATTTTCACATCTATTAATAAATCATATCATACATAAAATCATCTGTTATAACTGTAGTACTGAAAACAAACCCAGGATGACTAGCTAGCTGGTGTCATGTATTACCCCCCATGACGGGTTGTGCAGCCCGAAGGCGGGACCCGACAATGGCTGGCCGACCACTGCCGAATCAAATATGTCTGTAAGTACGATGAGCCCGCCACACCCTGGTCCGGACTGCCAAGTGGACGTCCACACTCTACTAAAAGCCACATCGACTATCCATCTCCCATCCCCTCGTGGGACGGTAGCACTAATAAGGCCTCGTGCCAAAATTAACCCATAGCTACGGTACCGAGCTCCTGGTCTGAACTAAACTAACATCCTGGTTATGAAAACATATAATACATGATCATACATAACATCATTACGGCCTCGTGCCGAAAACATAGATACGGCCTCGCGCCGAAATCATACATATGGCCTCGCGCCAAAATCATAGTAAATATGGCCTCGCGCCAATAATATAAATACGGCCTCGTGTCGATAGCATAAATACGGCCTCGTGCCGATAACATAAATACATGACCTCGCGCCAATAACATAAATACGGCCTCGTGCCGATAACATAAATATATGGCCTCGAGCCAAAATTGTTTCAGGTATATATATACTGAAAATACATCATTTATCATATAATCATCAAAACCATCACAACATAATTCATCTTTTCATAATACCTAAAAACATGTTTTGTTCGTAAAATCTTTTACATCATAATACATTCACATAAAATAATATTCATGCCACACATATGCTGTTAAAAGTCATACTTCATATTATAAAATCGTGAATTCCTTACATCTCATACATATATATACATTTTAATCATCATAGCAGTATTTTCCCAATCGTACATTTCATTCGTAATACACAATATAACATATGCTTTTCTGAAAATAAATTTACTCATAATCAATAATAATTTGCATGGAAAATTACTCTTTTAGTTTATTCCCTTACCTGACTATTGAGAAATTCCTTAGGACCCAAATCCTACGCCCTTAGCGCCCGAAATTCAACTCCTGAAATTTATATTTTTTTCCCAGATTAATTAATCTATTTCTCCAAAATAATACTCATCTAGCCTTCCTTAGGCTCCATATACCTCAAATTAATATTTAAACTATTATTTAATATCCCTACTTAATTTTCCAAATTTTTGCCTGCGGGTCCCAAAATTACACCCGCGGCGCTCACCCGAGCCCTAAATTTCAGAAATCCTACTTCAGTCTCAGATGCTTAATATTTTAGCATTTCTAAATTAATGCTAATTAATTAAAAATAAGCCCCTTAATAATCGCCGCACCCCAAATTTGGGGTTTTGGCCCGATACCCCCACGAGAATTTCGTCCCACTAGACTTGTAGAGAATCATCCCCAGATTCTCGTGGTGGTGTCCGTTCGTCAATTGGGCTTATATTTTGCAAGAAATTAAAAAAAAAAAAAAGGAAAATGGCTTACCCCAGGGAATACGCTTACGCCGCTCCTACCACCGATCCACTCCGGTAGAAATGATGGCAGCGGCGAATGGAGTCCAGTGGTATCTTCGGATTTTCGATCGGGCAAAAATTCGTCACGTAATCGAGGAGAGAGGGAGAGAGAACGTGAGGAGAGAGAGAGATTGCAGAGAAAAGAAAAGAACAGAAAAGAAAAGAAGAAGAAGAAGAAGAAGAAAGGTGGGGGGGTGGCTGCACAGAAGAAACAAAGTTTTTTATAAAAAAAAATTTCATCCTGAAGCTTCTTTGAAGCTTCAGGATGTTAGGTTTATAATAATAATAATAATAATAATAATAATAATAATAATAATAATAATAATAATTAATTAATTAATATTAATAATAATATATTTTTTAAATAAAATAAAAATAAATTTTAATTAATTTTTTTTCTTTTAAATCTAATTAATTAATTAGTTAATTAATTAAAAATGTAATTAATTATTTATTTATTTATTTATTTATTTATTTATTTTTTGGAAATCAATCCACTAATTTTTTTATATCTCTATTTTTTGGGGTTTTTACAGGGTCAAAGGATCTATAAATAGATTTTCAATTAACTCATTGTTAAGAAATCAAAATATCTCTTCTCTCTCTCTAGAACCCACGCCCATTGTCTCTCTCTTTCTTTGATCTTTAGCCGATCGTTGCCCATTTTGATGATCGGAAGTTACCACGAGGATCAGGTAGCGAATATCTACAAGTCTAGCAAAGTGGATTCTTGATCTCGAGAAAAAGTCAGGGTTCGGTTTTCGAGCTTCTCGGGTCATTTTTCAAGAAATAGGTAAGGGGATTATATTATGTCAACTATGTTTATAAGTTCTAACGGAATGAAATGTTAAAATGATTTTTAGAGAAACAGTTACGGCTTTTCTAGGGTTTTCAGGCCTAGGATTCGATTAACTGACTTTATTTTCAAAACCAATCGTTTAAATTTAAGTATGATATTTTAAAAGTATAGTATTGGACTTTATGAACGTTTTCACCTATTGGAAAATTTTTATTTCAAACTATAGACTTGTTTTAAAATTAACCTAATACAGTAGGGTTGATTATCTCCATTTTTCCCGTATTTAGTTATATAAATATATTTAGTAAAATAACAACCTGGAAATATTCATACCTCAGTTTTAGCAGCAATATTTACTTTCTTAAGCAGATGATTTATGTATAAGTTACCAGATGAAAATTGTGTGGCATGAGTATAGTTTTTAATTAGCATTAAATGAGTAGGTTTTGTGTAATATTGAAATGTAACGGCTATATGCCAAGATATGAGATATGATAGCTATATGCCGATATGAGATATGATGGTTATATGCCGAGAGATGAGATATAAGGGCTAAAAGTTGAGTTTATGATACGCTAGTTTTTACTGAGGCAGTATTTGACAGATATTTTACAGAGATACATACAGATTATGTTCTATACAGTTTTATGAAATGAATGATGATTACAGTTTTATACGATGTAAATTGCCATATATGAGAGTAGATCCCTATTATGATGATATCATGGTAAGGGCATGGTACCGTAGCTATATGTATGTAGGGGTGCAACTACATGTCTCAGATAGAATGTGGATGAGAGAGGCGATTGGTGGCCTAGGTAGTGTACTCATCGATGCAGAAATTCCGGGGCCCCATCCGACGAAGTAATTCTGGATGACTCAACCTTCGGGTGGCCTTCGGGTACAGATTGAGTAGGCACCATCGTACTACTTTATGTTTGATCTAGCATTAATCAACCAGCTATTTGCTAGGTCCAGCCTCTGAGCCGCACAACCCTTCATGGGGGGAAGCATGTCGCACATGTATGTGATGGCGTGATGACACTAGTCCTACAGACCAAGTTGTATCTTCTAGGCATATATGGGCATATTTACTATAGAAAGGGCTATATAAAGCCAGCACTATGTATTTTTAGATTTACAGAGCAATACAGATTTTAAAATTTCAATTAAATGTATTTAAATGTTTGCAGTATATGTACACATGAAATCTCATGCTAGCCACATACTAATAATAATATAATCCGTCTTATAGAGAGGTGTCTCACACTAGCATACAAATATTTTTTAGGTCCTCCGAGGGATCGAGTTTAGCATACCACCAGATTGGTTGTTTGATCATCGGTTGTTTTGTTAGAGCCGGTGAGTTGTAGACGGTGGCTATGTTCCTTTTGGGGATTGTAATAGTAGATTATGTTTTAGTTATGTATGAAGATGTATATGGGAAATAGTTGGAGACTCTGGTAAGTATTAGATGATGTATGTATTTTCCGCTGTGTATGTTTATGCAGATCGGTATGGAACACCTGTTTTCCCTTATTTGGGCGGGTTGTATATGTATGGTATCAGAGAGATGTATGTTATATATGTTTAGTGGCACTCCGGACCAACTTAGAGGTTCGGGGCGCTACACTAACAATTTCCTTTCCTATAAATATTAATACCTTGCTTAACTTTTCTAAACTTAGCCCAAGTTATGGGCTTGTGCTCTAGGCCCATGTAGGTCCAATGGTCCTTGTTATAAGTGGTTTTTCAGCCATCCCTTATGCTTGATTCAACATAAGTCTGAAACATTAAAAACCAAGTTTTAGCCAAATGAATTGTACAACTGGTGGTTTAGTTTTTCAATTAACCGTGGTTTATGGTTCGATTTCTGTTCATGAAATCTTTAAACTAAAAAATTTTGTTCAATGTCCAATTTTGCTAATAATCAAACCAAATAAAACTAGTTACACCCCTAAATATGACCATGATTCTAATATATAAGGCCTCTTCAAAGTGGACCTTTAAGATATCTTAAAGTGTGGATGTCGCTTCCTAGTGACTAGTTCAAAGAGAGAGAACACTAGTTGCAAAGAAATATATGGCTTGATGACTCTAAAGATAATTTGACTTTCCAACTAGTTTCCAATATCATCATAACTTAGCATTAATTTATTGTTAGGACTCTTAAGAGGCTTATGAATAAATTGACTTGTTATATTCCAAACATTAAAAGCAGCATTTGTGTTATAGTTGTCCACTTAAATACAAGTTCAGTCTTACAAAGAATTAAATTCAACGCGATTAAGTGACAACTTGCTTAAAAAATTATCACCCTTACTAATGAACTACCTTGTGAAGGAATAATTCTCCATGATATTATTGATAATCAACAAGACAACACATAAGGTCTATTCAAGACCTCAAACATAGGATTTCTAATTTGACGACAATTAAAATGATATATTTCTCACCTCAATTCTCAAACAAGTTTTGGCTACCTTAATTTCCAAAAAGTACATCAATGGTCCTAAGTCCTTAGTTTGGAACTTTGTGTGCAAGAATTGTTTTAGATGCTCTAATGACATTCATCAATATCTATGATTAAAATATCTAATGTTTTAAAAGGTGAAGGTGTAAGGCAAGGCATGGTGAGGCGTAAGCATTTTGGACTGTATTTTTTAAAATAATTAATAAATTAAATTAAATTTATCTATAGTAAAAAAATGAGAAAAATTATAATAATGGAGAAAAAAATAAAAACATAATTTATAAATATCATATAGGCCAAAAAATTACAAAATGAAAAGGGTTATGCCCTTTGGGTTCACCTTTAAACATGTTTTTGTTCATTGAATAGGAACAATCAGCAGCTGTAGTAGGAAATCAAAACTGAAAATTGAAAAATGAAAAGGAAAGCCGAAACAAATCAAAAGCAGTTGCAACTAGCTTGAGTTTTAGAGACAATGGCCAAGAATCTCGTGGGAGTCTACTACAAACAACATTGGAGAGAGCGAGTTAAATAATCGAAGCAGAGAGGCTGTAAAGGGTTGCGGGAGAGACAAGAGGCTGTAGAGGGTAGCTGAAGAGAGACGAGAGGTTCAAATGGGTCATCGGAGGCAGATCAGAGATTGGAAGGGGTCATCGACTCGTCAGGGAGAGACGAGAAGATGGAGGAGTCTTCAAAGCCATACCCTAGCTTGGAAAGAGACGAGAGCTTCGAAGGGGTCGTTGGAGAGAGACGATACCTTGGAAGCAGTCGACGACATGTCAAAAAGAGACGAGAAGGTGGAGGATTCATCGGAGAGATACGAAGCTTGCAAGAAAGAAGCTTCTGAGAGAGAGGGGGTTTTGAAGCTCGTCAAAGCCCTATTAGGTTGTTACTTGTTTTTATTTTATTTTATTTTAACTCAGGTTCTTCGAAAAGGCATGTGCATTCCCATTTAAGGCATAAAAGGCGTGATTTTTTTCCTGAGGCATACGCCGTCTCCACTGAGGCATATGCATTTGAAGCTTTACACCTTTCAAGTTACGCCTTAGGGCATTTTATACTCAAAATGCCTCAAGAGGCGTGCCTCACGTACGCCTTTTAAAACATTGAAAATATCTATACAAGCAATAAGCAAAATTTTCCAACATTAGCATTATGGTCAATTACAAATTATGAAATGATGTATCTCAAATTGTTGAAGATCAAAACAACTCACAACTTTTCTAAATTTTTGAAACAGTGCTCTAAAAGACTACTTTAATCCATATGAAGATTCTATTAAAAAATACACTAAGTCTTGACTTCCCTTCAGCAACAAGTCTTGGAAGTTGTCAGTGTAAACTTCCTCTAAAAAGTTACCATGTAAGAAGCCATTCTTTACATCTGAATTGTTGTAATGGCCTATGAAAAATGATAGTAGGAGAGATAAACACACATGTATGTGAGTTGATCCACTATCAAGAATGTACTAGAATAATCTAAGCAATTTGTTGAAGTGTAGCCTTTAGCCACTAATATAGCCTTTAACTTCTTAATAGAAGCATCGCGTTCACCTTCATTGCATGCATCCAAAAATAACCAAAGACACACTTATTGCTTGGAAGCCCACAAGTTCCCAAGTATCATTTGCGTGAAAAGCATGCTTCTCTTCTTTCATAGTGGCTCTTCTTTTCCTCCATGGTTGACTATATTAGACAACATGCTAACTTGCAACTCCTTTTTACAAAAAAAAAAAAAAAAAAGAAGCCTAGAAGTTGCCCTATATAAACTTCCTCTAGAAGCTTTCCATGTAAGGAGTCATTCTTAACATCTAATTGATTTAAGAGCTTGTAAAAAATGGTATTTGGGGAGACACAGACACACAAGTGATTTTAACCACTGGGAACAATGTGTGGGAATTTAAACAATATACTTGAGTGGAGACTTTATCCACTAATATGGCCTTCAATTCTTAATAGAATCACCTAGTTCACCTTTGTGCACCCACCAACAATCAATAACACACTTATTGCCTAAAGCTTATGAGTTCCGAAGAGTCATTTTCTTGGAAAGCATGCATCTTTTCTTCCGTAATAGCTCTCCTCTCACAAAGAGATAAAATTTTTAAAAGATATGGGTGATAAACAAGGTAACAAAACAATAATAGAAAGGATACAAATAATCATAACACATAAATTTGGAAATAGGGTTCTGAGTAGAAGTGTGTTAACATTTTTGAATACAATAAAAATGTTTATGTCAAGAGGGACAAGATCTCTGAAGGAGTATCCTTGAAAGTTTTTGAGTTCTCTAGTATTGGATGTCAGTATCGTGTATACACCTGCAAAGTAGGACGACTTACATGACTAGATGGACTATGCAAAGGTGTAGACTCAAAAGAATTAGGGCTAGACAAAGAAAGCACCACAACTTAGGAAGTCAAACAAGATTAGGCAAGGGAAAGGAGTCATCCAGATCATTTGGGTTCAAAGGCTCTAAGTAATGTGGAGTGGACTCAAAGAAAGTCACATATGTAGAGATTAAAAGAAATGATGCAAGGCAAAACTATAATGTCTTATCTTTTTTGAGAACAAGATAACACCTAAAAAGAAAACACGATTGATATCTTGGGGATCCACTTTATCAACACCAGGAGTTAGTTGATGTCAAAAAGACGCACAACCAACTATATAAGGGGGTAAGGAAAATGAAGCTTTATGAGAAAAAGGGATTGAATATGCTACTTTACCTTCGAGAACTACTAATGATACTCTATTGATAAGAGTGAGACATATAGAGATATAACTTCATAACACTTTAGGCACATTTATTTGAAAAAAAAAAAAATGAGTGGCGTCCAAAACATGTTTGTTCTTTCTTTCTATGATTCCATTTGTTGTGGAGTGTGAGCACAAGATAACTCATGGAGCATACTTGTGCTAACCATATATGTAAGGAATTAGTGAAATATTCTTTTGCATTTTTTTTATGGGAAACTTAAACAAATACATTAAAAATGGTTTTTGAGCAAAAGATGACACATGGGAGTATGCTTGTGTTAACCATATAAGTAGTGAATTAGGTGAATATTCTTTTGCATTGTCACCAGGGAAAATGCAAACAGGTAAATTAAATTGAGTTTTAGTTGCAAAAAAAGGTACATAATAGAGTGAAATAATAAAAAAAATGTCACTAAGTAAAGTAAGTCGTCCTTAAAATTGTTACCAATAGTACCAAAATAAGAAAAAACCAACTTAAAGAGAAGAAGACTAGGACCCCAAACATCTAAATGAACCAAAAAATAAAGGACTTATAGCTTGCTTATTTATTTGGGAAGCAGAGGTGATTTTATGATGCCTTCTAACTGAGGTGACTCACTTTAGATTAGACATATGACTCACTCTAAAAACAAGCTACTTCAATTTTCCCAAGGAGGGATGACCAAGCTGACAATGAATCTAAAGAGGTGTAAGAAATGCAAAATAGGCAGTGGAAGATAACGAATCAAAATAGTAGATAGATCAAGTTTTATGTTCTTTGCCAACTGCCTACATCTTTAAACTTTGAATAATAATAGAATAGGGAAAAAGGTAATCAAACAATTAAAATGCCTTCTAATTTTTGTAGTAGAAATAAGACTAAAAGGAATGTTACAGAGGATAGGGAAATAGAATAAGCAAGTTCCATCATATGTCATGAATAGTTGTAGTGAACCCTTAGCTAAGGTAATGCTTGGCAATGCATTAAAATAGTGGAGTTTGGAGAAGAGACTATGTAACTCAAGGACTAAAACAAGAGATAACATTAAGTGTTAGAAAGGATATGTTATTTTTGTAATTAGGAGATGTACTTATGGGTTCTCATGTCATTTGTATCTTTTTCTTTAAGATAGAATTGGTTTCTTTGCAGCTCTTTGTGCCTTTTATGGTTACTATTTCAAGTGAATTTCCTTTGCATATTTTGAGTAAGATTGGTACGCATTGTTAATACAATACTATTTCTTTTTATATTTGTCTATGTAGTACGTATGTATGTATGTATACAAAAAATACATATATTTTGACAACAACAAAGTTAAGGTAAACCAATAAATGAATTTTTATTTACAATCAGAAAACATAGAACTTATATTTTGTTGTGAGTGCAAGTGATAGTGAAATAGTTAAATGATATGGTGCCCTTAAAATTCTTTAGTTTGTTTTTGTTTATGTAAACATAAATGTTGGTAGCATTATTAAATAGTTCTATAGTAGCCTCGATGCTTTTAGTACTATATGCACATTAGAATTTGTTAGCATTGTGATAAAACACAAAGAATGCAATAGCTTTTTTATAAATAAATAAATAAAAGAAGAAATATTTTTAAGATAAAGGAGCATTTGGAACAGTGGACAAGAACATTTCCTAAAAGGGGAAGACCAACAAATGAAAATGTAAGGAGGTACTAGAAAAAACAAGCACTCAAATCTCATTGCACTTCAATTAGTTGCATCTTATTTAACAAACTAAATGCTGGAGTGCCGAACTCTTGGAGATGCCAAGAAAGAACCCTATTACAAAGTAAAAGGAAGCACCCTTCCATTGAAAATTCTATAATTACATTCCAACCAAGTAGATTATACCCTAGCGAAAGTAATGTTGTGAAATACACCTAGATTTATGCCCAAAGATGCAGTGAAACGAAAGAAAAACAAACTAAAACGGGAAGAAACAACAATTTATGTGTTTTAACAATGTGCCTATGTCCATGGAGCTTATGTTTTATCTCCACTATATCATCAGTGAAAACTACTTTAGAGTTTCAACCCCTAGCTACTATATATATAGCCTCTATCTGGAAACCTCTAAATACACTCTTACAACATTATAACGACATTAAGCCCCTTCAGTTGTTCACCAATTCAAGGTGAGGAAATCCTTCTAACACATACCATACCGCACCACAAGGCCCCCTAAATGCACTTATAGGTTTTTCTTGTTAGGAAAGTTCTACGCATGGAGCGCTTGGGGACCCTTTAAGACTCTAGCCTTTTGTATAAAACCTCAAATGTTTTTTCAAACTTCAAGTGGATTCTTTTGAATATGAGCATAACTCAACAAATAGCAAACCTCCAAACTTTCTTCCTTTCCTCCCCGACCACCAAAGCCTTATGGTTCATTTGGATCAAGGATTTTGTTTGGAGAGAGGAAGGGAAAGAAAAAATAAGAAGGATCCCATTTACTATTAAATTTTCTCTCTATATTAAATACTATTAAAAGTAATTTTTCTAATATAATTGAAAATTTTAAAAAATGAAATATTATTGATGTGTAAAATCTTCTTTTTTTTTTTTGTTGATTTGGTATATTTATTATTTTGTTTCTTACTTTCCTTAATAACCGAATATAAAAAATTGTATTCCCTTGTATTTTCTTTACTTTCCCTAAGATTTTCCTAATTCCAAGCCAAACCTTAAATTTCTAAAGGAGAATAAAAAAGTTATCCAATACAAAGAGCACACTCATTGCTTTCTAAGCACATGGAAAAAACATGCACTAAATTCCCTATGAAAAGAGAATAATGCAAACAAACAAAAAACATAATAATAAGTGTTCTAATTTTCACTACTTTGGAAAGATATTACACAAGTATCTTGAAGTAAAGCTTCAAAGTTTAAAGTGTCTTCTAACCTGAAGCAAGTTACTAGTATTAATCCTAGTAAGAATTGCAAACCAAATGAAGGCTTTAATTTTGGATGAAGCCTTAGCCTTCCAAATTGCTTATTGCTATTGAAACTTATAATATGTAGGAGAACTAGTACAATAATCTCAAAATGTTTTTCAAGAAAAATCCCCTTAACCAATCCAAGATCCAAACTCTATGATTGTGACTCGACAAAGGTTGAAAAGAATCAAGATTTACAACGAAAATGCCCTTAACCAATCTAGATCCAAACCATGATGTTGACTATAGAAAGGTTCAAAATAATCAAGTGACCTAACAGTTTTTTTTTTCTTTAAAACAAGAAAGAAAGTAGAATCTTTTTTTTTTTAAGAAAAAGTAAATATTCTCTTTATCTTGTTTTAATAGTTTTGTTTTCTTGCACTTTACTTCTTTTTTCCCCCTTCTTTCCTTTCATTTTAGCTTATTCTATCTCGACAAAACTGTAAAAATCAAATTCAACATGTGACAATATGACAAAAAAAAACTTTTTAAAAATATTTCTCGTAATTTTATATTTCTTTTACGTCTTACCCAATTAGCATAAGTTTTATATTTTGATTTCTATTTCTTTTATCTCGGCCCAGCAATGAAAACTTACAGTCATCCCTTTTTTTGTAGGTAACTAGTAATCAAGCTAATTGCATCGCTAGGGGCTAAGGCTGCTTGAGTTACTAATTGTAGGTTTGTGTGAGTTTCTACTTGTAGGATTATGTTTGCAAATACATATTTATTGGAATGGTAGTTAGTGAGTATTGAATCATGAACACTGAAATTGAACAATTAGTTCAACCAAACCAACTTGTCTTTTCTAGAATAAAGTTTCTCCATATCACGATAGATTGTGATAACACTATAACCATTTGCCTCCTCCTCGGGGTTATCCTCTTAGTACATGCAACTTTATTCTCTTTTTATCAAATTCTCCTATCATTTTCTTTAGCTATTAAGCATTTGGTGAAAATTTATTAAAATAAAAAATAAAGTTATTTTTTAGGCTACCCCGATCTCTTCTACTGCCACTAACACGAACTATTGTACTCTTTCTTGTGCACTATTTGGCTTGTTCTGCAATTATTGTGACCATCACCCTTCCTTATCTTATCTTCTACATGCTTTATTCCTAACTTACCACCAATATATTCATTCCTTAGTTTATCTTTTAACATTATACCACTCATCCACCGTAGCATTCTCATTTAGATAACTTTTACTTTTTGAATATGTTGTTTCTTAGTTGCCTAATATTTTGACCCATATAGCATGACTGGTATTATAGCTATCCTATAACAATTTCTTTTTAATTTTAAGGGTATTGTACGACTACACAACATTCTTGAAGAACTTCTCCACTTTACACTGCTAGCTTTCACTCTATGTATTACACTTGTTTTGATTTTTCCTTAAGCTTGCATAATATATCGAAGGTATTAAAATCTATTAATGATATCAATTTCTCGATCAAGTTTAATATTTTCTCCAATCTTCCTCCTACCATGGCTGAAATTATCCTACCATGACTGAAATTACATTTCATATATTCTATTTTATTTCTACTTACCCTAAAACATGTAGATTCTAAAGTTTCCATAATTCTACTTTAAATTTGACTCCTAGTTTCATCAAGCAAGACAGACATATGTTGAACCTCATTTTGGAGACTGCTTGGAAGTTCATCCATTACTAATGCAAAAAAAGTGGTTTTAAAGTCAATCCTTGATGTACACCTTGGATTTGAAATTCCCTAAACTCTCCACCTATAGTCTTAATACTAGTCATTAATGTAACATCCTCAAAATTCTTACCACTTTTTTTTTCATATTTATGTATATCCACATCCATACCTAAGTAGCAGGAACACATATCATACAACCATTCACATATATACTGTACAATACCAGAATCCAGTATATACAAACCATAGCCATACAAAAATACCCCTCCAGCATCATCTACCCAAAAATATACATAACTTTGTCAAAAACTCACCCTATAATCAGGGTGATCAAACACTCTCTCTATCCGCGAGCCTGATCTGCTCGCCTAACTGGCTCACCTGAAAAATGTTAAAATAATGGAGTAAGTCGACGCTCAGTAAGTGGAAATATGCTATTACTAGTGTGTGGCAACTAAGTTAAGAATACTTTTAAATAGTAACTAAACTGTAATGCAATAAGTAATCTGTAAAGCATATCTTTCAAGGATATTTTTCTTTCTCAATTTAAAATATACGGTATCGTCTGTATTTTCTACTTTTCATATTGATAATATCATATTATACTCATCATATACTGTAAAACTGTATACATATACATAACTGTGCTTTATTCCCTGGGACTCTGTACATTATGATTTGACCCCTCATGACAGGGTTGTGCGGCCCATAGGCAAGACTTCATCTGGTTGGCCCTCCAGATAAGCCAATATACTCTACATTACCTCAGTCCGGCCAAACTGCATCCACTCCTAGGCTCGGGACTGGCTACTACTTCGTCAAAATCGGCCCCCTCCATCCAGTGAACTGGGGAGCTGCAACCTCTCCGAGCATGGCTGACAGTACCCACACACTATCTTAGATATGTGCTTGCACTCTATTTGTATATAGCAACAGTACCATGCTCTGTAATCTATATCTGTACTGTATCTGTCTGTAATTTTTCCACAGGGATCTGATACTATATACATATATACATATATACTCTTTTACTATTTTCATCATATTTCCAAAATTACCATAAATCTATCTTTCTGTACTGTAAATACTGTAATCTCTGTATATTGTATCTGTAGCATCTTGATGCTACCTCTGTATCTCTATCTGTATATTCTGTCTATATATTCTATCTGTATACTCTGTATGTTATGATAATAGGAAACATGGCATGCTGTAATTCTGTATATACTATTCTGTATAAAGCTGTAATATAAATACTGATCTGAGTAAAACTGTATGCATGTATATATATATATATATATATATATATATATATGTATGTATGTATATATCTGTTTCATAAAACTATTTTATATAAAAGTTGTATATGCATGTACATTTCTCTATATAATCTCCGTGAATATATATATCTATATCTGTATATTCTGTATTACTCCATATACTGGGAAAAACTATATAACTGTATATACCATCTATATCTTGTGTAATCAGTATAGTATGATACATTATAAAAGTTGTATAAATTCTTCATCACATGAAAATCTACTCAGGCCACACAAGCATTTAAACTTATATTTTGTAAAAACTGTATAATAAACTGGTATGAACATATGCCTATAAAATCTCTATAAACTTTATTAAAACTCCTAGCATAGCATATTTCCCATACCTTAACTCTGAAAAGCCCCTATAAAATTCTGGCTCTATACCCGCAGGGTTCCTAACTCAACATCCTGAAAACACAATACCTCCGAACAAAATATCAATATTTTCTTACCTACAACATTTTCTATAACTGAGGGAAAGGCAAAAACTGAATAAAATGTCTTACCCTGAGATTGGGATGAAATTCAACCCAACTTTTCCAATGATTAGCTCCAGTAGACTTGCAAAGAACTTCGCCAGGAGCGTCGTGATAGCCTCAGATCTTCGATCCGGCGAGAAACAGGCCTGGAAACGAAGAGAGAAGTGAGAGAGGGACGTAGAGAGAGAGCGGCCCTGAAAATGATAAAAAACCCGATTTTCCACTATTTATAAGGCCAAATTCGTCGACGAGACACATCACCTCGTTGACGAATCCTTCAGTAAATTTGTCGACCAAACCCTGTATTCGTCGACGAAATTTAGGGTAGCCCAAACCGTCTCTTTGTATTTTCTCGTCGATAAGACGTAGCTTCGTCGACGAATTTCCTTATGCGCTCATCGACGAATTCTGGCAATTCCTTAAAATTATTATTATTATTATTATCTCCAAAATGCGATGTCGTCGACAAACGCTCCGCGTTCGTCGACGAAGCCTACTGCCTCCTTCTGTTTTTATTTCCATTTCCCTCTCTCTTTCATATTTAAATATCGTTATTTTTCGGGTCGTTACAATTACTCTATCATATATATCCTTAATGACATCAATATACCTATTATGCACTTCTTTTTTCTTTTTCTTTTTTCCATATAATCCACCATAGAACTTCCATAGGTTCCCTATGGCTTTCTCTGTAGACACCCTATTTTTGCCCTACCCAAATAGAACAAGGGGTTCCCTTTTATTATTATTAGTATTTTTATTATCCTTATTTTATTATTACTTTCTTATAATTATTTTTATTATTTATTATTATTATTATTAATTTACTATAATTATTCTGGATTATTATTACTATTATTTTTATTTATTTATTTTTTACCTCATTATTATTATTATTATTATTATTATTATTATTATTATTATTAGCATTAGGATCTTATTTTGGTTATTATTATTTTATTATCTTCATTTTTATTAGTAATGTTATCATTATTATTATTATTATTAGTTTTTACTTTTAATATTAGTATTATTACTTTATTTTTATTACTATAATTATTATTATTATTTTACTGATAGCATCTTTATTATTTTTATTTTTACTATAATTATTATTATTTACTATTAGTAGTAGTATTATTATTATTACGTTATTGATGTTATTATTATTATTATCCTTATATTATTACTATAATAATAATTATTATTATTATTTCTATTTTCATTATTACCATAAGAATAAAAGCAAAAAAATAAAAAAATAAATAAAATAAAATCAAAAAAAGGAAAGGATTTTAGGGTTTTTGAGACACGAGCCTATTTATAGGCTCATTCTCAGCCCAAAAGGCGGAGACACACACAAAAACAACCATCTTCTTCTCTAGCCACAGCTCTCCATCACACAGCACCACCTTTTATCTTCCTTTGCAGCCGTAGCACAAGAACCACATAGCCTCTCCGATTCCCTCCTCCATACCTCTCTTCACAGCAGACCAGCTCCATCCACACCACGACCCCAGAACTCCACGACAAACCACAGCAGCAGCCACCACACATGAACCCCAGCCCCCCTGCCGAGACCATCCTCAGCTCTCTACCGCTGCAACTCCGGCGAACCACCCACGCAACACTGTCAGCCTCCCGGCTTCACCACCCTCACGTCATCGTTATACTAGTCCCGGTGTCATCGCACTAGACTAGCCTCTCTTTAGTTCTCTCATTCGGCAGCGGAACAAGATAGCCATAGCCTAAGCTTCACCGTCACTCCCCGCAGACTAGGATAGCCCCACTCTGGTCGCTCCATCAACTCCGGCTCCTCAGGCTCGCCGTCATTATCTCTCACATGGCTCATCTTCGTCTCCATTGCTGTGCCCAGCTCTGGTCTTTAACCTCGGCCACTGCTGCTCCGGCCAGACACCAGATTTCCTTCCCCACGGAGCCACCTCCCAGAGCCCCCTGCTGCTGTTCGTGAGCCACGAGTCTCGACAGCAAGATCTCCCCGGTAAGTCCCTCTGTAAGTACCCACTGCAAGCCCCAGTGTGCACACGCACACACACATGCACGTGTGATGTTTTGGTAATTTGTTTATTTATTTTTTCTTCTTATTTTTATTTTATACATATATTGTATTATTATTGTTTTATTTGTTCTAATATCTAATGTTTGGGGTTGTTTTTTTTTTTTTTTTTTTTTTTTGGTATATGCAGGTATGTAGGTTTCTTTTGTTTTTGTTGGTTATTTTATTGTTTAGTATTTATGGAATTTGTTTGGATAATTAAAGTTTAATTTTGTTTTATTCGTTGAATCGTTAATATCATTATTGCATGTTTAATACATAGTTAGAATAGTTGTTATAATTATTTACTTAGAGCGTCTTTGTTTGGCATCCATATTATTTCCATATTGGTATTTAGGGTTTTTACCATAACTGATGTTCGTATGTAGTGTTATTATTGTTCATATTTAGTGTTTACTACATATCTAGTATATTAATTTTTAGGGTTGTACATCAATTTTTTATTTGATTTATTTGCATAATTTCTCATTTAGTGGTCACATTGGATATTTACATATCAGTATTAGTTTTAAATTGTTTCCATAATTTCATTGCTTGTTTACCTTTGTATAATTACCTGCTAACCTTGGGGCTACTTGATTTCCATAATTTGATGAGTAGATTGTTTCCTTAGTTTTGGTAATATTGTTTCTATATGTATTACGTATATCATTGATTATGTGTTCATATTAAGGTAAGTTTCTTTTAGTTAAAATATGCATATTATTTTTATTACTATTTTAATAATATTATTATTCTTACTATTATAATTATTATTGTATTACTTATTATTACTGCTAATACTACTATTATCATTATTATTACTATTAATATTTATTATTATTATTATTATTATCATTTTTAGTATTGTTATCATTATGGTATTAATTATTATTACTATTAATATTAGTATTATTATTACTATTATTATTTATTAATATTATCATTATTATCATTATTAATATTATTAGTACTATTGTTAATATTTTTTCTTATTTGGTCTTATATGTACTAGAGTATTTATTTTTATGAAAATATTTTCTTAATTTTATCCCTATGATTTTAATGCTGGGGTATGAGCCTTCGGGCTTTATGTACCTTTGGTTCTGAGGGAATATGTAAATATTTATATTTTATATATATTTTTGTATTATTCATTTACTTATTTATTTATTTGTTTATCCACTTTGTATGTGTATTAGTAAATTTACTAGAGGAGTAATTTTGAAAGACTTATTAGATTGACTTAGGGATAATTTCAAATTAATTAGGTACCGTTCGTAAGAACGAGCGCGTAGGGGGTGCTCGTACCTTCCCCTTGCGTAACCGAACTCCCGAACCCAACTCTGGTAACATAGACTCATTCTACACTTAACAGGGTAGTAATCATGTGTTCTAACCACACTAAATGGTTAGTAGCGACTCCGACATTCCATGATTTTTCTTGAAAATATTAAAATTGATTTTTATTTCGCCGCCCGGGGCACACGCGCTCCCGGGACGTCGCGACAGCTTTCTCTAACTCATAAAAAACCATGTACACATTCCTTTCCTTTTTCTTAAACTTTTCTATTAATTTTCTTAAAAGATAAATAGCTTCTGCGGTCAATCTCCTAAGTATAAAACCAAATTAATTTTATGAACCCTTATTTCTAACCTTAGTTTTTGTTCAATTACCATTTCTTGCAGTTATACTATATAACTTATAAGTTTAATTCCACGATAGTTATTACAACTTTAAATACAACCTTTATTTTTTTATATAGTTCATTTTCTTAATTCTTACAATTGTTTTAAATAAATTAGTTAAGGAAATAATTCCATTATCACCTGGCATTTCCAAACTTCAATTGTCATCTAGTCATATAGATTTTCCATTTTTCATATTTTCAATGCAATATTAACTTCATTACCTCTAATTTTGCAAATAAATCTCAAACTTTTAGTCTTTTCCTCGTGCATTTTCTTCATTCTTATAATTGTGTTAAATAAATTAGTTAACCAAATAATTCCATTACACCTAACATTTCCAAACTTCAATTGTCATCTAGTCCTATAGATTTTCCATTTCCCATCTTTTCAATGAAATATTAACTTCATTGACTCTAATTCTACAAATAAATTTCAAATTTTTAACCTTTTCCCCATTTCCAAATTTTAAGGCTTCTACTTGGTTTCCATTAAAAAACTTATTAAAGTAAATTCTCCATCAGTCCTTATGCCTTTTCTTTAACCAAGACACACTTTATACATTTTAGATTACCTAGTCCTTGCTCTCTCTTATGAAAAACATTTATTATATGCAATCAGATCATATGGCTTCACAAAGTATAAAATCATATCACTGGTTTTTTTTATCTCCATATATATGATCTTCGTGTATCCTCCCATAACTTTTATTGTCCTGTTCAATGTGTCCATTTAAATAAGCTCCTAGAAATACTTTCTTAGTCCTTGTGTTATCCCTTATAAAATATTGTCTATATCATCCCAAAATTGTCTCTTAAGGGTTTGAGGAGGATAAATATAATGACATTTATCATCTCTTGTCCCAAGACTATTTAATTTTTTCTTCTATTCTTTTAACATCTATACCACTATCTTTTAGGCCTTTGTCTACACTTATTCCTATGTCATTCTTATGCTTTTCTTTTCTAATGTACTAAAGTTTAAAGTGTAATTTTTTAATTTGTCTAGCTTCGTTCCCTACCCACTTAGTTTCTTAAAGGAAAAATATGCTAATTTTTCTTCTAATAATTGTGTCTAACTATCGCCAAGCTTTTACCTGTGAATGTCCTTATATTCCAAGCTAATAATCTGACCCCAGTCTCTTGAACTAACCTATTTACTTGCCCACGTCCACACCCACTTCCACAATGATGTGGGAAGCCTTGCATTTTCAATGTCACACCCAAGCACCAACGTGACACTCGCTTCAAGGTGATGACCTAGCCTTCCCTTGCCCATTTTTCAATATGCCGACATGGTACAAATATGTGTAGGGTGTCACTCATAGGGTTGATCCATTGAAAAATTAGTAGAATTCATACCATAGGTACAAATTTTATGCAAGTTTTCAGCTACTTAATGCAGCTCTCCTTTACTCAAGCTTGGGACTAGTTGAGTGTGAAAGGAGTTAGGACATTGAATGTAGCACATGCAAAGATAAATGAACAATTAATATTTATAAATTTAAAGAATATGCATAAATGAATAATTAATTCCACCTAATGAATTTATTCTTCTAATATAAATGCTTTGGTCATTTTTTCAGTAGATTTGTCGCTATTTCCTACACGGCTCACAGCTATTTACCTCAACCATAAAAAGTGTTTTCAACTTGTTACATGCATTTTTTTCATCTTTATTATATTTTTGAATATATATTCATGAATCAACAAGTAGTTTCACCTAACAAATTATTTTTTTGACCATGTGCAGTCGATTTGTCGTTGCATTTTGGGTGACTCATAGCTATTTGGCTTGACTTCAATAAATGTCGTGACTTTGTCACATGCAACTTCCCATCCTCTTTAAATTTTTTTTTTTTTAATAATAAAAGAACTTTAATGGACATTGTGTTCCAGCTAATCAATTTGTTTTTTAAAAATATATCACTTAGATATTCTTAAAAGTTTGTCGTTCATTTTGGGTGATATGTGAATTGGATTTAAAATATTTTGGGACAGTTTGTTTCTATCTATCCTCAATGGTAAAAGGAGAGCCGTAAGGAGCGAACCCTAGTACTACTGTAGCGCTAGAAATCCTTCTAACTTATACCATTACCACACCATAAGGGGCCTTGCCTCCCACCCGCCCCCTAAATGCACTTAAAACCTCTTTTTTCCATACTTTAATAGAGGTAGCTATCTCACTCCAAAGAGTATTCCTATTCCTATCTACACTATCTCCAATGATTTATGTTAGCCTGTCTTGCAATGATTTACATTAGCCTTTATCTTCCATTTTTTAATACATATATATAACTTAAACTATATGTTGTGTAGTTAAATTTATATGACAAATGATCTACCCTCCAGTTAATAAAAAAATATAATTGACTTTTATTTTGTTTGATCTTGAAGGTTATTAGTTCTCATCTCTTTTACGAAAGCATGTATTCTTTGTACTAAGATCATATCACCCATTTTTTTATCTCCATGTCTATGTCCTCCATCTATCCTCTCATAACCTCTATTATCCTTTCCAATGTATCCATTTCAAGTAATCTCCTATGCATATTTCCTTCGTCCTTATTAATCCTTGTGTAATAGTATTCACATCTTCCTAAAATTGTCTTTTAAGGTTTGAGGAGTAAAGGTACTAATGACATTTATTATCTCTTGTCCCAAGACTATCTACATTTTTATGATTGTATCTCCTATTCTTCCCTTATTTGTAACATTAACTTTTATGTCTTTGTCTTCAATGATTTCTACTACATTCTTATGTTTTTCTTTTCTAATGTGCTAAATTTTAAATCCTAATTTTTCAAAGTTTCTAACTTTTTTCTCCTACCCACTTAGTTTCTTGAAGGCAAAATATGTTAAGTTTCTTCTAATCATCGTGTCTAACTATCTCTGAGCTTTTACCGGTAAATGTCCCTATATTCCAAGTTATTTATCTAACCATAATCTCTTGAACTAATTTCTTTACCCACCTACATCCATAATGAAGCAAGAAATCTTGCATTTTTGACTTCACACCCTAGCGCCAACATGACACTTTGCTTTAGGGTGATGGTCCATCCTCTATTGCCTATTTTTCACTAAACCTAGTTGGTATAAATAAGTGTAGTGCATCACTCATAGCGGATGGCCCAATGAAAAATTAGTACAATGCATATCATAGAGAAAAGTTTTATGTTGATTGCTAGCTACATAATGTAACCCTCTTTTATTCATCCTTGGGACCTACTAAGTATGAAAAGACTTAGGACATTGAATGCATCACATATGGAGTTAAATGAACAATTATTATTTAAAAATTTTTTAAGAATAGCCATGAATGAATAATTAACTCCACCTAATGAATTTATTCTTCTAATATGAATGTCTTGGCCCTTTTGTTGTAGATTTGTCACTATTTTTTGCATGGCTAATGACTATTTGCCTCAACCATAAGAAGTTTTTTCATCTTGTTAGACGTAAAATTTTCTTCTTCTTGAATATATACCACGTGCAGTGAATTTGTCGTTGCATTTTGGGTGACTTATATTCATTTGGCTTGACTTCAATAAAAGTTGCGACCTTGTCACGTGCAACTTTCGCATCCTCTTTAAATTTGTTTTCTTTGTAGTAGAGTATCTTTAATGGACAATGCGTTCCAGCTAATCAATTTTTTATTTTAAAGTAAATCACTTAGATATTCTTAAAAGTTTGTTTGTTTATTTGGGAGATTGACAACTATTTTCTCTGGCTATGAACAGCTGTTCTCACCTTGTTCCATGCAACTTTACCACCACCCCTTTACTTGTCTATATAAAGGTCAAGTTGGAGTAGTTTCTCTTCACAAAACAATTCATGCAACTCAACCTTGAAATTCATATTCTAGATAAGGGGGTTCTCCTCCCTTTTCCATACAAGAGATCTAAATGAGCTATAAGTTTTCAATTTAACCATTAGATCTGATTGTAGTGATGAGTTCAAACTTGATTTGCTACTATGAGATATTTGGCTTATCACCATGAAAGCATGTGGCTTTCTCTACAATCAAATGCACTTGTACTGTATGGTAATGCTTCTTCCTAGTAAATATTTCTAAAATAATGGTGTGCTTTCTCAATTTTAATATGTAAATTGTTCCTACCTAATCTTCATTATGATTATTACTTCTAGGCTTCATATCCTTAATCTGTAGGTTACATGTTGATTTTGAGATGAGGAGAAACATCTCATCTTTTCTTTGGAAAATTTTTAATCTCATATGTGCAAATATATCCTCTTAACTTTGCACATTATCAATTGTTGTAACTATAAATGCTTGCCATGCAGCTATGCACAATGAAGTGTTCATGTTGGGAAAAGGGCTGCAGAATGAACATAAATGGAAATGGTGAGAGATCTAAGAGATTTTATTTTCCATAATGGAAGATATGACTTTTAACATAATCAAAAAGTGCACCGGTGTTCAATTCACTTATGCATTATTATTATATTTCATTTCTATTTTTGGTTCATAATACATGGATTTTTCTTCAATGATGGAATTTTGGGCAAAAATTGCATCTAGAATTACACTCAATAAAATACTAAACAAAATTATAGGATTGAGATTTGATATCTGGCATCAAGTGCACTTCAAAAGTCGCTTTGCTTCACAACACTTCATTCTCAAAATTGAACCAAGCATTTTTTTTTTCCTGCCATAGTGATCCTTTTAAACAAAGTGCATCTATGTAATTTCTTTTATTATTGACTTGATTGTGTTCAAACTTGATATGTAATTTTTGCTATTTGAACTAAATAAGGAAAATAGTTGTCTTATCTCCATGCATATTTATTTGCTTTCTAGTTATATTGAACATTACTGGTGTACTATGCACTAACTTTAATTTTCATAGCAATATTAGTCCATAGATATATCAAAATGTCATTCTAAGGACACTTAGGCTAAAGGGTTCCTTATTTTACACCCTAGTTTCACATGCCTTTAAGTATTCACTAAAATGCAAAGACATCAGGATGCAAGTTTGTGCCTAATTTTTCAATTTTTTTCATTACGCTTCCTCCAAAAAAAGGAATTCTTCAACTGTGCTTTCTTTTTTCAAGAGGGGATAGTATATGTATGAATTTGATGATTTTTTACATGTGACAATAGGAAACTCATTAGTATTCACGAAACTTTCCCTGTATGTTGCAAGAAGAGTAGATATTGTCATTTTCTCATACAAAGCAACACAATTTCTAGGCAACCTCCATAGGATTTATAAATTAGTTGTGTTCTTCTGCACTAGTTTGAGTAGTGAGGTTGACAACTTTTGCTTTGTATTGTGTAGTTGGGAGAAACAACTTCAGGGAGGAGTGACTTATAGCAAATGGTTTCTGCTATCAAAAAAAATGATGAGAGAAGGAACAAGGAATAGTAAATCGAAGGTAACTATATGAGCAACTCCTAATGTTTGACACATAATGCTCATGCACTTTTTAAGCAAAGGGAATTGTATCAAAATCACGATTGGGGTTACGAAGAAGGATTCCTAATGGGGTGGCCTAATATCCTTGGAACAAAAAATGAAATTGAAAAAAAAAAATTAAAAGCTTAAAGCATCCAATCAATTCTTTTGGATTAATTTAGAAATGATGATTTTTAGTTCTATTTCCTTTCAACCATGAGGTGGAACTAACTTGATATTGATTTTGCTTGGTCTTTTAGGAGTGTAAGTAGGGATTGAACTTTGATTTATGTAGATTTGAACAAAGTATAAGCCCTGCCTAAAAAGGCCTAGCTTTGAAATGCACCAAATAATGTGAATCAAAATTGCTTAGGATTGAAAAAGCCTGACTCAAACCTGGCCCAATTACTATAGGGATTGGAAAGAATACAAGCAACTCTGACTATTAATGCAATCAAGGATTTTTCACTTCTAGTGGGAGTTTGTGTGTTAGTAGTATTTTGTGTTGTCAACACCCAATAATACATGGATACATTGTTTCGTTCCTTTCCTTTCCTTCCACAGCCATGAAAGTGCACGATAAATGTCTATCAAATTTGTATTTTTGGACTAAGTCCAATTCCCTTTTGTCCCATCCGGATTGGGAAGAGTTTTCTTGTATTTGTTATGATTTAGGAGAGTGATTTAACTCACCTCTCCCCTCTATTTTCTTCTCTATCGTTCGAGAGGATCTAAGCTTCTTGCTCATCGCTCCTTCAATAAATTTACCCTTTTTAAAAAAAAAAATACATGGATACATTGAAATGTAAAAAAAAATAAAAATAAAAATAAAAACAAGAAAACTCTAATTAGAAGCAGAGGGTGTTGATCTGTAAGTCTAAACCAAATCTAAATTTCTAAACTACATAAATTTTCAAAGGTAAGATAAATGCAAGACTAAGGCTCATACTTACAATATTCCTTTCAATTCTCAATCCAAAACTGGTGCATAATTTCATTTTTATTTTTATTTTTATTTTTTCCTCTCACTTAATTTCTTTTATGCTAGCATATGTTGTAAATAAAACCTATTTAGTCATTCTTTAAGTAACAAAACTTTTTTCTTTCATGCAGGATGGTTTAGGTTTCAACTTTGATGCTCATAATATGGGATATGGTCTTAAACACAAGTCGAATAGGGCATCACAATGCCAAGGTGGTGACAAGAGCCACCATACGGTAGAAAAAACAACTCTCATAAGCCCCACTATAGCACCACCACCCCTCATGCCCCGAGTTTCAGCTGCCTTCTTTCACTCAAATTCCATGTATTATGTGAACCCAATGACAGAATCCCTCACTCCCGAATTAGGCGTTTTCGCACAACATAGGAAAACATTTACATAGGTACAAAATTAACATTTTAGTTTATAAAAATTAGAAACAAAGTAAAAAACATAAAATAAAAACAAAATTTTATAATTTGAAACAAATAGAAAGGACTATTTAACGAAAATCATTCTGAAGAGATTGGGTAGGCACTTCGCTGTTTCTTGAGTTGCAATTCTCATCCTCCCTTGTTTTTGTTGTAGGGTGGAATTGGAAACCTGACACAGAGCTATGCAAACTTTTTTCTCTATAAACTAAAGAAATTCCAAACCTATATATACACACTTAAACTCAACTTCACAATGCAAAATGAAGACAAAAAAATATGCAAAACAAAAACAAAAAACAAAAAATGAAAATGAAAACACAGAAGAAAAATAAACCAGGGGGTGTTTGATGAAGAAGAATTCAAAGGAACATGACAAAGAAAAAAGCATCCTAAGAAAGATGAACAAAGGTTTAAAGTAGCTTCTGTTGGGGGATTTAGGAACAATAATCACACACAAGCAAATATAAACAATAAAAATGGAACACTAGATATAACGTGATTCGGTCCAATTTGATGTATGTCCACGGAGCACACCAATATCACTATAAACTGGACGAATAAATACAAGGAGGAGGAGCCACTGATCAACTCAACTCTCTCTCTCTCTCACACACACAATACTCTGGTCCTCAACACACTCTTCCACACAGCTCTGTTCTGCACACAACACAACTCCACACACACACACACACACCTCATTTATAGCCATGGATGGAGGGGTGGAAGTCAACTAAGGTGGGCAAGGAAGGTGAAGGTGGCTGGCAGTTTCTACCTACTGCAGCTCAAAATTCAGCATAAGTAGCTGGGTTGGCAGCTGCCTTCTCTACCAACTGCAATCTCTATAGCTTCTACTATGTTCATCACCTCAAAGACCTCTACTCATTCACACGCCTAATGAGAAGGTAGCTTTTATTATTTCGTCAAGTGGGTTCTCTTTTTTTCTTCTTATTTTTCTTGTTCTTTTGGGTATTTTAATTTAATACATAAATAACATTTATGTGTGGGATAAAGGTTGGGACTATTGTTCAAGGAGTTAAAGAATAGTGACATTGGGTCTCTTGATTGAGTTATACTTTTGCTTAAGCTGAGGTTCTTATATGCAACTTTTTGTCTTTTATATATATAAAATTTCTATCTTAACAAGGAGAAGGAAGCTATGAGAGCCAAATAAAATCTTTCCTTCGATTTGTTCTACTTTTTTTAAGTGAAATACAAAATTCGAAAGCAAGGAACAAAAAAAAGAAATAGAAAAGAACACTCTTAATTATATAACAATTATCATACCATTGTTAAGTTAAAATTAGCTTTTTTCTATGTGTTTTTTATCCCAATTAATAGAAAGGGGCAAAGAAAAATCTAACTAGCCTCTTTTGAACGAAGGCATCCAAATTGTAATAAGAGATTTACACTCTAACAAGATATATATAGACACCCACCCACTATTGTAAATCCATTTTTCATCTATGAAGGGATTTGAGCCTTTAATAATTAAGAGGCATGTTTTTTTTCCTGATATATAACCAAAAAAAAAAAAAAAACGTGAATCTAACTCTTCATCTTGAGTCTAAGTCTACAATCCAACATATCAATCCCTCATTAATTTCTATTGTGACTCAGTGTATAACTTCATCTCACTTGTTTGTGAATTAATTTTTATGGCAATCTATGCCAGGAATTTTGTAAAGAAAAATGGATTGTCCAATAGTAAACATTGGATTCTATGAGATAGAGCCCTTCTTGAATATGATTAATTGAAAACAAATGGTCCAAAAATTTTTAAAAGAGAGAAACAAAGATCGCAATATTAGAGAAAAAAAAATGGATTGTCCAATATTACACATAAGATTTTGTTATATTTCTTGATAAATAATGTATTTTTTATTTTTAAAGTTTAGAAAGGAAATTTTTTAAAAAAAGTTAATTTTTAATTTAGTGCAAATTTGTGCACTTTTCTTTATGCTTAGATTTGTTTGGTCATGACTTCATGCTATGCTACACTTATAAGTGTTTTATTTCTAACTCTGTAACTCTTTCCTTTGGTGTGAGGAACTAGTATGTCTCTACTAAAAAGATCGACCTAGCGCTCAAACCGTTTAATGCACTATCCAAAAAAAGTATAAACAGTCCATGTACAACTCTGTTAACAATCATTCCAATAAATAAAGAATTAACAGATTTTGTTTTGCTCACTTGAAAAATTCAATGGATAGAAGACCTAAAGATCACTTTCCCATGACTTTTGCCTAGGGATGCCTCATCCTCTTGTCATGCAATGTCCGACACCCAACTCCTCGCAGGGATTATTGGACAATCATCGTCGTCATCGGCATTTGGTCGGGAATATTAACGGTAGGGGTACTTTGTGATCACTTGGAGGAAGTAGATAACTGCCTTAGAAACCTTGATTCTCTTCCCAACACCAAGGAGTGGCAATACAACTATTCAATATTTAAATGCTTTAAAGACAACATTTCTAACATGTGATGATAGAGATGATGGAAGTGAAGATTGGATGCAATAATTAAACAAACATTTTTTAAACTAGGTATTGTGAATGTTATAATTTTTTGTGGTGTAAATATAGGAAGGGAAAATCTTCATTTATAAGAGCTTTTTAAAAGTTGTTGGGGTTGTTATATATATATCCTATATATACTCATTCAATGGGATTGATAAACGCAATTACTATGTGTATTCTTTTGTTTATTTGCACCACCACTTTATAATTATTATTAAATATCATAAAAATAAGGTGGAAAAATAAAATAAAATAAATTAAAAAACAAGCCTTGAGCCTAGGAGTTTATTATTTTACTCCTAAAAAAGAGATCCTACAATTAGCACAAGATAAGAGAATGGGTGATTGCCTGATTGGGTAAATTAGGTTAAGTTATGAGCTTGCCCCTTTAGACACAAGATTCACTCATAAGAAAAGGGCTTAAAAATGTTTTTGAACGTTTTATTTAGTTACCCAACATAGTATGTGTAGAGACCCGGAATAATAATAATAATAATAATAATAATAATAATAATAATAATAATAATAATAATAATAATAAAGAAAAGGGGAAAAATCTGTTTGGTGCAGACCAAACTGTCGACGGTTTGGTGAGCTCAGGAAAACCGTCAACGATTTTGAATTACTGAGGTTCAATAAAAGTAAAATGGCAAAAATCGATTTGGTTAAAAACCAAACCATTGACAATTTTAGGAAAACCATAGACAGTTTTGTCCGGGAACAGCAACCTATAAATAGATCCTAGTTCATTTTTTTGAAAAAAATTATAACTCTCTCACCCTCTCTCTCTCTTCAATGTCTCTCTAAATTTCAGTCAAATTGACGATCAGACGTCATTTCAGGATCCTAACTTCTATCCTTAGTAGTTTAACCGGAGCAGATTTGTCATTTGGGGATCCTAGACACCACTGCAAGGATAAGTTAAGGGAAATAGATTATGTTAGTTAGTTTTGGAAAATTTAACCAATTCAATTGTAGTATGTGATTACAGGAATAATATATATATATATATATATATATATGTTTTTCTAAATATTCAGGCATATGAGTTATTTTGGAGTTTTCTTAACGAATATTGTTATTTGGAGCCTAAGAAGTATTAAATGGGTATTTTTCTAAGATTTGAGTAAGTTGGAAATTTTGGAATACAAGGTCTCGTTTTGTTTGGTTTTGGCAGGGATCTCGAGGAACAGGTAAGAGGAAATACTTTATAACATATTCTTCACTAATTTTTAATTGGATAATTTTTTGCTATAAAATTTTATATATTTAGGTGAATTATACTAAATGATGCAGGAAATGAAAATATGGTTTTGTTTATATATTATATTGGGAAAAACTATGTGGCATGAAACCAACTTTACTAATTAAATGATTGTGAGTACTGTGGAATGATGAATCATTGTGATTGCGAATATTGTTGATTTGCGAATACTGGTTGATTGTGTATACTGTGGTAATTGTGTGGATGTGTTTTGATTGGTTGGATTTGTTATTGATTTGTGTTATGGTTCATGTAAATTGCGATATAACGTTGGCAGTGGTATGAGGAGGTCATTATATGGGCGTTTATATTGGAGGTAAACATTGGCAGTGGTATGAGGAGGTTTTTACCTATTTACCATGAACAAGGTGATTTGTGCTGTAATCTGTGTGTTGGTTTGTCCTGTGTGGATCGTGTAACCTGTGTGGTTTGGTTAGTCCTGTGTGGACTATGTAACCTATGTGGTTTGATTAGTCCTGTGTGGACCAATCCTGTGTGGACATGTATTTTATATATGGATGAGAGTCTTGTGTGGACGTTGTATTTTGTGTATTTATGGACCCTGTGTGGGTATGATTGAAGAATGTGTGGAACTCTGTGAAATGATTTGCATTGGTTGTAACTTTAACTAAATATTTATGGTAAAGTAGATTACTCCACCCGAGGGCTTGCTAAGGAAAGCGAGTACTCTGGTGATTATTTATGGATACCAGAGTAGAGGGAAGCCACTTGTATGGGCGGGTGACCTTCCCTATTCTCGGCAACTTTACCTGGATACATAACCCAAGGGCTTACTAAGAAAGGTGAGTGCCATGGTATTAGCACTAGAGCAGAGGGAATCTACTTGTATGGGCAGGTAGACTTCCTTATTCTCAGGAATTATCAGTAAAAATATTTATGTATATAGGCATATGATTGGGTGACAGAAAAATTGATAATGGTGTGATTATGTATGCGTTATCTGGGTCGCTATTGGTGGTGAAATGCGATTGTATGAATATTTTAATTATATTAAACACTTCAGCCACATACTGTTATAAATTATTTCTTTCTTACTGAGAGGTGTCTCATCCCGTCAATTTAACAAAATTTTCAAGTTTTCTAGGTGATCGAGCTTAGATAACTCTAGGGCAGGTTAGTTTTGTGAGTTGGACATTAGAACGGTTATGTATTTAGTTTTATGTTTTATATTTTTATTTTGGTTTTGTAATATGAAGAATGAGATTTTATTTTATGGATCTGCATATGTAAATATATAACTCTGGTATATTATGTTTGAGGTTATTTAATTATTTCTGCTGCATGAATGGTATCAGAGACGCGTGTTGGTCTCATAACACTCCGAGCCCCACGTGGCGGGTCTAGGGCGTTACACTAACAGTATTAAAGGAATCCATGGGATGTGCACTATGCCATTATAATGAATTAGAAAATAAAGAAACAACCATCTACTATTTGAGTAAGAAGTTCAACCCAACTGTATCTAACTATCCGATAGTAGAAAAGACCTATTGTTCCCTAGCAAGGGAAGCCCATCAATTGAGATAATGCATGCTATATCACAGCACGTACCTGATATCCAGGATGGACCCCCTCAAATACATATTTGGTAAATCGACATTATCTAGTCGGATGACTAGGTGGAGCATGTTGTTATTTAAGTATGATAGAGTATAAGATAGCAAAGGCAGTAAAAGGACAAGCCATTGTTGATCATCTGGCCGACCATTCCTTAGCAAATAATTTAATTAAATTTAATTTTTCGGGTCTCTACAGAGGATCTACGAATATGGAATTTCTAGATGAAAATGTGATGAAAATGGAACAAGGGTTTGATAACTTGAGAATGAACTTCGACGGAGCTGCTTATATCCATGCGTGTGGCATAGGGGCAATGTTGGCATCTCCCCATGAGGACCAAATCCCAATAGCAA
This sequence comes from Malania oleifera, assembly GCF_029873635.1. Classification (NCBI taxonomy): domain Eukaryota; kingdom Viridiplantae; phylum Streptophyta; class Magnoliopsida; order Santalales; family Ximeniaceae; genus Malania; species Malania oleifera. The sequence continues at coordinate 58,445,821 of NC_080428.1, forward strand.
TCAAGTTGAATTTTCCATGCACAAATAAGTATGAGGCATGCATAGCAGGGTTATAGGCTATACTAGAAAAAGGAATTAGTAATATGGAGGTTTTCAAAGACTCTACTTTATCATCTACTAAGCCATAGGAGATTGGAAGACCAAGGATAAAAAATTGATGCCTTTTTAGCAATACATCAAAAATTTGATATAAAGATTCAAGTTAATATCTTTTGAGCATTTGCCTCACACCAACAATCGGTTTATCGATACACTAGCAACATTGGCTTCCATGATACAATTAACGGGAGAAGAAAGGATTTAACTCTTATGCATAAATAACATAAAAAACCTAGCGTATTGTATGGCCCTTAAAGAGGAGGTCAATGGAAAATCATGGTATTATGACATCAAATAGTTCTTGGTAAAATAAAAGTATCCTCATTATGCCTTGAGAAATGATAAGAGGACCATACGGCCCTTGGCTATAGGATATTTCCTGAGCAAGAATGTTTTGTATAAAAAAAAAAAGTTTAGATATAAGCCTACTCTGATGTGTTGATGTTACAGAAGCCCAACAGATCATGAAAGAGGTCCATGGAGGGGCATGCTCAGCTCATCCTCATAGTCATATGTTGGCTAGAATAATACTCCGAGCAAGGTATTACTAGTTAACGATGGAAGCCAATTGCGTAGACTTTGTGCGAAGGTGTTACAAATGCCAAGTGTATGCTAATAAGATGATGGCTCCACCTACTCCCCTACATGTTATGACTACTTTATGGCCATTTTTGCTGTGGCAAATGGATGTCATTGGCCACTCCCGCTAAAAGCCATGAATGGCTTTTGCTTCATTTAGTGGCCATAGATTACTTGACAAAGTGAGTGGAAACAACATCTTATGCCAATATCACTAGGAAGGTGGTTGTTCGACTCATTAAGAGGGAGATTATTTGTAGATATGGAGTTGTGGAACAAATTATATCATATAATGCTACCAACATATATAATAAGATGAGGAGGGATTTATGTAAGCAATTCAAAATACATCTTAATTCGACCATGTATTGCCCTAAGATGAATAGGGCGGTTGAAGTTACTAATAAGAATATAAAAAAGATCTTGAAGAAGATGATAGTAACTAACAGATATTGGCATGACATGTTGCCTTTTGCTCTATATGCATACCAAACTAATGTTAGAACCCCTACTAGAACTACCCCTTATGCCAAGGTCTATGGCATGGGCATAGTAGTGCAAGTAAAGGTGGAAATCCCTTCACTACAAATCCTAAGGGAGGTAGAAATTTCGGAGGAAGAGTGGGATTAGAGTCGAACAGAGCAGTTAAATCTTATTGATGAGAAAAAAATGCAAGCCATATGTCATGGACAACTCAACCAGCAAATAATTGCCTGAGCATACAATAAGAAAGTATACCCTCAGCACTTCAAGGAGGGTGATTTGGTGGTAAAGAGAATCCCAACTAATCGGAATGATCCTAGAGGCAAGTTCACACCTAATTATGAAGGTTAGTATATCATGAAAAAGGCTTTTTTTTAGGTGGCATTCATTTTGGCAGACATGAATGGAGAAACATTTCATCAGCTAATCAACACAGATATCATCAAGAAGTTTTATAAGAGATAAATGTGATTTTTTTTATTAGAATTTAGCTTTATATGTAAAATGACAATCAATGAAGGATGGTTATGTTTTATTATTAACTTCCTTTTATATTAACCTTAATAAAGTACTTTGTTCTTTGTTAGCCATTTGAGCCTAAATATATTTTATTTCAATGGAACTTAATCTTTATTTATTTTTTATTCCAGGACTTGGCTTTTGATTACGCTCTGATTGGAAAAGGATGAAGTCTTGGGATGATAAGGGCCTTCTTTTCAATTATCCTTATGCTAAAATGACCTATTGCTTACCCCCCCCCCCCCGGCGGCGGGTGGCTTTTGAGTCTAAAATTTTCTTCTTGAAACCTAGTCCAAAGATCATCAAACATCAAGACACTATATGCAAAAAAAAAAAACCTCCCCTACACAAGGGCAATTTTTTATTTTGAAGAAAAAAGAAGGAACAAAAAAAAATGAAAATTGACAAAAGGAAATAAGGCTATGAAAATGATCAAAAGCAAAGAATAGCCAAAAGGTGAGAAGAGAATGCAAAAGAAAGTGAACATCCTAAATGTTCCAAGGAGGTGGAAGCTGAAGTGATCCTTGAGCAATCGAATAACCTCAAAAATTCATCTTTGAGCCTATTATACCTTTCTTGGTCTACCCCCAAACTCTAACCTCTTTATAACAAAAAATAAAGTCCTTTTAGATGGGATTTTTCACCTTTTTCTAGTTAAATCAAAGATGAACTGCAAAGACTTGATCCCCATATAGGGTATGAAGGCAACCTATGAATTAAACAGCAAGTGCAATCCAAATTTCCAAAGTCCAACAAAATCAAAAGAAAGGAAGGTTTTAAGCCTATTAATCAATTTTTGAGGGTGTTTTGAAACTTGTGGCCACGTTTCTTCCCAAAAGAAAGTCCATCCTGAAATTGTTGTTTTATGTATGAATTTTTTTTCTATTACAGGGTCCCTTATTCGCAAACCCCATTGCAGAACTAAGCTGGATCAACTTCCAATATTACCTCACAAAGGCCAACCTAGGGCAAAACGGGAAAGAAACCTGAAGGACTTATCAACACATTGGCAAAAGAATGGAGGAAAAGACAGAAGGGATAAAATGGTTACCAATGCTGGAGTAGTTTTTAGATGAGGAATGTTATCAGTTGTGTAGACACCCCATTTTGTCCGAGGCACATAACAAAATTTAGAAAAAAACAAAATTTATTTCATAGAGTGAAAAAAAAATATAGGGAAATGAATTTTACATTAAAAATGAAAATAAAAAATAAATAAATAATCAAAAAAGGTCAAAAAAGAAATAGAGAAGTGGGCCAGTAGTCTTTGGTTTCAAGATTAAACCTGCAAAGAAAAAAAAAAGAATTAAACATGTGAAAAATGCACAAAAATTGAAGTTAATGGTGATTGATGAAATTTAGTGTTGATGAATTAAATCAACATTAAACTGATTGAATTCAAAAGCCTATAAATAGTGGGCTGGGATGAGAGTGAGAAGACACACAAAGAACTGTACAAACAATTCAGTGTGAATTTAGAATTTGAAAGAGTTCAAATTTTTGGAGAACTAAAGAATTGTGGGATAGGTTGCAGTAGAAAGAGTTCAGATAGCTCCAAGCTACAGTGTGAAGGTTTGGGATTGAAGAAGTTCAGACGACTTCAGGATGTAAAGTGAGAATTGAAGATTAGGAGGTTCGAATTGCAATAGAGGCTTGGGAATCGAAAGGTTCAAAGAGAGATTTGGACCTGGAAAGCAGTTGCATTTGTAGGAAATTCAAGAGATTTGGATATTTCAGGGATAAAGATTAGTATGGTTTGATTTTTGCTATGTTTTTAAAAGTTGAATTTTTGTAGTTAATATTTAGATTCAAATAATTGTTTTTTTTTTTTTAAGAATTGAGGATAATTTTTAACCCAGATCCAACCTGCTAACCCAAAAACCCTAAAACTCGGATCCAACTTGTTGACCCAAGGACCCAAAAGCCCAAATCTATTAACCCTTGAAATGAAGATTGATGACCTAGATCCAAATTGGACCCGGGTCCATTGACTGCTGACTCTACACCCGGCCCAGAGCCCAACTGGGCTCGATAAAGTTCAATCCATTTAATCTAAGCCTATATGCTAAAGTAAGCTCCAACTCATTTAAGCTTATTGGGCTTGACCCAATTAGCTAAAGCCCATCAAATAAAAAGCCCAAATTGAGCCAAAAATCTAAGCCCAACTGACCAGGTTAATCCAAAACCCAACCTAGGTCAGTTTAACCTGGGTTAACCCTATTTGTTCATAAGAAAATCTAGGAAAATTTTCCCAAGAAAATCCAAGAAAATTGAAATAAAAAATGAAAAAATAAAAGAATAAAAAAAAACACTTATCTTCATAGAGTTTTTCGTCCGAAGTTCTCTGCTATTGTTTTTCTTCGATCAATACTTGCAACAATTTTAAAAAAGGGGTGTAAGATTCATTCAATAAAATAAAAAGAAATGGATAAAAAAAGAAAATAGATAGATCAAGGGATTTGAGATAGATTCGAAGCGAAAAGCAAAAGAATAAGAGAGAGATCAGTGAGGATTTAGGGAAATAAAAATAGAGAGCGAAGGAAAAGGAAAAGAAAAGAAGAAAGAAGAAAAAAAATAAGGGATTTATGATGGACTTGCGAGCACAAAAGAGGAGAAGAGAGAGAGAAAAGAGAGAAGAAGAAGAAATACGGAGAAAAGAAAGAGAAAAGAAACATAGAAAAAGGAGAGAAAAAGGGAAAAGGGGTTTTTATATGGGGTTAGTGGAACACGTGTCACCATTTGTACGGTGACACATGACATTACCATAGTCACGCGTTTGGAGGGCGACGTGGAGTAATCTTGACCGTCTGATCTGTATTTTTTCTAGATGGTTGGATTTATGCCACGTCAGTAATATGCGTTAAACTCCTAGAGCCAACTAGAATCTGCCACGTAGCATTTTGACGTCACCTTGCTACATAAAAAAAAAAAAAAAAAAAAGTCACGTGGCAGGTGATGTCATGCTGATTTGATGTCATGCTAATGTCACCTTACCACAGTAAATTCAATATATATATATATATATATATATAATAAAAAAAAAAAGTGTAGAGACCCGGAAAATTGAATTAATGAGAAAGTAAAAGAAAAGAAGGTTTTTGGTTTGGTGTAGACCAAACCATCGACGGTTTGGTGGGAGACTAGGAAAACCGTCAACGGTTTTGTATTTACTATGGGCTGGTTACAGGTAAAATGGTAAAAAAGGCGGGTTAAAGACCCAAACCATCAACTTTCACACCCTGAACCCGCCAAGTGGGGCCCGGGGTGTGATGAGACCATTCACCATCTCTAATATCATTCTCCCAGCTGAAATAATAAAAAACTACCTTAAATAAAATACTAGAGTTCTATACTATTCAACCCAAAATGTATATCCATCTATCCATACACTTCCAACAAAATACCAGAGTACTATGTACAACCCAAAAAGGAGTATAACAAATTCTCCATATTACATAACCAACATTTAAAACATAAACTGTACGTATAACTGATCTTACCACCACTCAAAATTAACAAAAACTAAACCCTGCCCCCGAAGCTTTCTAAGCTTGATCACTTGAAGGACCTGAAAAAGATAATAATACATCGGGGTGAGGGACCTCTCAGTAAGGAAGAAGTGAACTATAACAATGTGTGGCAGATGAGTTTTTAGTAAACATAAAATACAATCATTTATTAATCAACTGCAACTAATAACAGACATGCATGTTGTATATAACATATAGTTGTTTCTTAATCCACCACAACAGAGAATACATATGTGTTAGCTTTACCGTGATCCTAAGAGGAGGGGTGAATTGGTATTTTTAAAATTTAACCCTTAGGTATTCCTCCTAACAGCAGTATGTTCACAACCCTATGGTCAATCTAGTGCAAGTAATATAAATATATCAAAAATTGAATAAAGCAATTTAATCAATCACACAAGCACCAGAAAGCAGTAAAGAGAGGGTGATAGGCAGATATGTTATCGAGGTTCGGCCAACTGCCTACGTCCCCGCCTTGGCTAACTAGTACAAGGATTACCACTATAACTTGCTCACTTAAATGGGTGGAGTGGCACCTATACAAATCAGGGCAATTTGCACAGGGTTGACCTCAACCTTTACACCAATCCTTACCGGGTTGGATTACCGCACCCTCAGGTCACGCTTGGAATCACTCAGATTTACAATCAAATGGTACAATATAAAAGTGCTTTCATGTAAAACAGATTTGTACCCAAATGCATTCAATCACATACACCACAAATGATTTAATATGTAAGCTCAGTGTGGTCTAAATAGTTCAACTCTCAAAGGTATTTTCTATTAGTGTAATGAGAGTATCAGCAAGCAATCTTTGTATTTCAATATGTTCTCAATCAAGGTGCTCAAACAAAGATATCACTCAAGTATCACATATTCCAAATAGCAGAATATGTCAATCACCAATATAGTGTATATGCTTGGTTTGCAAAAGCTATGCAATCTTTGTATTTCGGCAAATGATATATACTTGAATAAATATTGCTACAAAGATTAATATAACACACACAATTATCTTTTCATATAAATACCACAAGATATTTGAGTAAGTTTGAAAATATTTTTGCAAGCCAAAAACAAGTACAAACTTCCTAAGTCATTGCAATGAGAATGTAACACTCGGAAGTTCAACACAAGTCTTCTTAGGGTAGGCTTATTAGCACAACCTCCTAAGAAAACTTAGGTTATGCTCTCATAAAAAATAGATTCAAACACTCAATAAACGAGAGAGCAAACCTCTAAATATCAACACTCAATATACTTACAAAGGATATGGAGAAGTGAAGAAGGTAAGTTTGAGTGGTTTTAGAGAGAGTATGAGCAGTAGGATATATTTTGCTTAAGAGAAAATTTTGGGTTTCAGTTTGCTAAATCAATCTCATAATTTTCCCAAATGAGGGGGTATATATAGACGCCCCATGATTTTTGACCGTTGGGGACCTATTAGGAATTATTAGGAAAGTTTAATGACATTTCAAATATTTTAACCCTGTTTAAAATATGTTTAACCGCGGTAAAAATTAGGGCAACCCGAGAGGGCCGGTCGACCAGAACAGTTTCGATTGACTAGAGTTCATATGGTTCGATCGATCAGGACATTTTTGAACTGAAGACTCAATCAACTGAAAGTGGGCGATTTTCCACTTTACCGAAGTTCAGTCGACCAGGTCATTTTGAACTGAATGGTTTGGTCGACCAGACAGTTGGGATTTCTCCCTAGGACCCTCGGTCGACTAGGTAGTTAATATTCATTTTTTGCTCGATCGACCAGAAGGTCAATTTGTTGACCTCAGGGGGTTTCGGTCGACCGAGGGATTTGAACTACACTAGTTCGGTCAACTAGGACGTTGGTCAACTGTTGACCCAGGCCTGTTTCGGTTGACCGGGGCAAAATGAACTGCCAAGGTCGGTCGACCGAAAGTGCACAATGTGTGCATTTTGGTCCTGTCTTGAAACACACAAACCCTATTCAAGTGCCTAACAATCATAAGTGCAATTATATGTGTCCTAGGGTCATTTTTCATTTTGGTTAGTTTGAGCTTACGTATTATCATGCATATGATATGTGTGAGCTTATTACAAACCAAAGACCCTAATTAACTATTACAGACCAATTCTACAAATGAATATATTACAATTGAAAACAATAATTGGTCTTCAGGCTTTACTTGCTTTGTGCCCACTCGATCTTAACAATATTGGTTCCTGCACAAAACCTCAAATACCCATTAGATACAATAAGTATTTGCCATAATCAAAATCGAGCGTGACCTATAAGGTCAACAATATGCATATCCAGGAAAACATACATAAAGATTTACCAGCGAAAGTTCCTGAGGATAGGGAAGATTACACACTCATACATGTACCTTTCCTCTGCTTTGATACCATTTGTAACTTTCCCCTTTTTATTCAGGTGAGGCTACAATTGATACTTATTAGGGCACTCACCTTTCTCAGTAAGCCCTTGGGTGAAGAGTTTTACTTCGCCCTATTTATTTATGTAATTAAATCTAGGTACATAAGCTCACACACAATCAACACTAACATATCCTAGATTCTACATATACAATGCCACAAAACATCCACACAGGATACCACACATCCACATAAGATACTACACACTTCATTCACACTCATACAAGGTCCATATCCACACAGGATTCACAACCACACAGGTTACTACATAAGCTTCACAACCACACAAGTTACCATTCCACCACACACAACCCTGTTCATAGTAAATCGGTAAAATGAACTTCTCATTCCACGGCCAACATTTTACCCCCTTTATATAAATGACCATATAATGACCTCCTCAAACCATTGTCAATGCTATATCGCAATTTACATGAACCACAATACACATCAATAACATAACCAATCATCCAGGCACATCAACGCATTCATCACAATATTCACAACCAACCAAGCAGTGTTCTCAATCAAGCAGCATCCACAAATAAGCAGTATTCACAAACAAACAGTTTTCATAAGCAGACAGTATTCCCAACTGAACATTATTCACAACCATTTAATTATAAAGGGTTATTCTCATGCCACTCAATTTTTCCCAAATATAAATTATATTCAAAACCATCATTTTTCAAATGCCTAAACCGTTCAAAAAAATCATACCATAAATATATGGCTTTTATACTCGAAACTAACCGGTTCAAAATTAATAAAAACTGGTTTAACTTACTCCCTTTACTTGTTTTTCTGAAAATGGCCCGAATCAAATGGGAAAGTGAAACCCTAGCTTTTTGCACTCGCTGCCGAAACTAATTCGACAACCTAGGAGACAAGAGAGAGGTGATCCTGGAGCGAGGGTAACTTCGGTATGTGTAGAAATGAGAAAGAATCACATGAGGGATGAGAGAGAGAGAGAGAGGGAAGTTCTAAGCTAAGAGGGAGAGAGAAAATGATTTTCCCTAAAAATATGAGTGAACTTCTATTTATAGGTGAGTTGCCCCACAAGAAACCGTCGACGATTTTTCTGTGCTTGACGAAACCATCTACGGTTTCGCTCTGAAAATGCCCTCGGAAGACTAAATTGTCGACGGTTTTTTCTAGCCACCCCAAAACCGTTGACGAAGCTGGAAAATACTGAGAGCCTTTCTAGAGGAAACCATCGACGGTTTGTTTGGGGTTCCCCAAACCATCGACAGCTTTGTCCTATCCTTCACCATTTTCTTATTTTTCCTTTCCTTTATTTATTTCCCTTTTCTTTTATTTATTTTTCTTTTATTTTCTGGGTTCGGGTTACTACATCGACAGTTTTGTGAGGGATACAAAAAATCATCGACGGTTTTGTTTACAATGCTGATTTTAAAAGGGGCTGCGAGCTTCCTTTGTTTTAAACAAACAAATCTCTCTCTCTCTCTCTCTCTCTCTCTCTCTCTCTCTCTCTCTCTCGGAACCCTACAGCACCCTCTCCCTTCTCTCTACGATTTTGCTTTGATTATAACCCGAATTGACGATCAAAAGCTACCACGAGATCCTAGGAGCGATCCTTAACAGTTTAATCAGAGCAGATTTTCAATTTAGGAATTCTAAGAACCACTCCAAAGTCGAGGTAAGGATGTTAAATGTTGGTATTTAATTGATTTAATGGAGTGTTTGGGCCTGGATATGTTTTAATAATAATAATTCTAGGGTTGAGGTTGTTTGAACTTGGGAAATGTGAATATTAGGGTTTTGAGCTTTGAACGCCGTGGGGCATGGATTTAGGGATTTTAGCAGGCCTATCAGTAAGTCAGGTAAGGGGAATAAATTATAACAATTATTTTTAAAAATTACTGGTTGAGTAAATATGTGAAAATGAAAATATGATATGTTCACGGTGATTATTATATTATGAATATCAAATACAAAAATTGTGTGGCATGAGGAAATATGAAATGATTGTTTAATACTAGGAATGTGATTGAAATTGAAATATGTGAATTGTACTGAGAAATGAGATTATGATATGATTATATTGAAATATTTTATACAGATATGAAGAAATGGAAGCCCAGTAATATTTGCATATATATATAAGTATGATGATACGAGGTTTATATACAGAATTGATGAAATGTGAAACATAGGTATATTTTTACTGGGAAATGATAAAATATGTTATACAGACATATTTTTATAGTGATAGGATAAAAATATGAGATACAAATGTGTTTTTGTTGAAAGAATGATATATGTGATAGAAAGATATGTTGGTGCAAAAATGTTTTATATAGAAATATTAAATTGAGTTTTATACTGATATGAGATTAAATGTGTACTGATATGATAAAAATGATATAGAAAATGGTAAGAATATTTCTGATGTGATGAAATGTACCAACATATTGAAATGTGAATATTGAAATGTGAACACTGAATTGTGAAATAAGAACCCTGATGGACGATTGTTGGTTAAAGAGCATGGTACTGTTGCTAATGAGGTGTTAGTGCAACCACACGGTCTCATGGAGAGTGTGGCTTGGCAGTTGATTAAGCCAGTGAGAAGGGTAGTTTTGCCACCTAGCATATGGATCAGGAGTGGGCAGGCCAATCATACTACAAACAGCCAATTTCATTGTTTAATCTAACCTGGTGGGCCAACCACAGTTAGGTCCAATCTTCGGGCCACACAATCCGGTCATGGGGGGAAGCATGACGATGTGAATATCCTCAGGGCAGTCATGAGTTACAAATCGGATGCGTATTTGTTACTGATGGGTACTCATGAGCTAGATTGTAAGATGAAAATGAGAAATGAAATAGTGTGAATTTAATGGCGTAAATAATTAGGGCGAAGTAAAACTCTCCACTCGAGGGCTTACTGGGTAAGGTGAGTGCCCTGATAAGTATCAGTTGTAGCCGCACCTGAAATAATCAGGCAAGGTTACAAATGATATTAGAGTAGAGGGGCGTTACATGTATGGGTGTGTAATCTCCCTATCCTCGGGAACTTTCGCTGATAAATATAGGTTACATATATATGAGTATGGGAAATAGTATCAAAGCTTAGGAAATTATGTTTTATATCTATATGATTATGAGTACATATTTGTATATTTTCTCAGATGATATAATCACTTAAATGAATATATTATGATATAACTAAACTCATACTGTCACACATTGTGAATAATTTATTCCGTCTTACTAAGAGGTGTCTCACCCAAATATTCAAATATTTCAGGGAACCGTAACATACCAAGAGATAGAGCTCCGAGATAGAGGGGAGCTGGTACCCTAATAGTCAGGGTAAGTGTTTTGTGTTGGGGATGTGTTTGTGTAATCCGCTAGGGTATGTTGTTGATTTTGGAGATGTGTATAGATATGTATATATATATATATATAGTTGGATAGTTCTTTGGTATCTATATTCTGGATGGTGTGTAAGTTTTAAGTTACGTTGTTAGGTGTGTTGTTTGAGATAGTATAATTACCTGGTACCCTATTTCGGGTCGGGTTATGTTGATATGGTATTAGAGTTTGTGACGTGGCAAATGATTGACTTATTAATTATTGTTTAAAAAAATGATATGAAAATTGGGGCGCGACAAAAAAAGCCACATGTCTCCACTGTGAACTAACATGTGGCCCACTTTGCCTAACCGGGTTGAATCCGGTTCATTCCGGTTTGAACTAGTCTAATTTTTGAACCACTAGTTTTATTTATTTTATTTTTAATTTTGAAAATTGGGAAAAAAATTTTAAAAATCAGGAAAAATAAATAAATATTATTAAGTTATTTTGAATCAAATTTAAAAAATGAAGAAAAGTCTTTAAAAATCCTATAAAATTTTAGAAAAGTGTTGAAAATTTTACCAAAAAAAAATCTACAAAATTTTGGAAAATTATGGAAAAATTTAAAGACATTTTTTTGCTCAAATTTGAGGACTTTTTTTTATAATTATTTTTATATATATTCTATGTCTGTGTGTGTGTGTCCCAATGATTTAACAAATGGTAAAGAGGTATTTCAGATCTCACTTATATTAGTTCTTAAGGGGAGTTTATCTAATAAGATCATCTCATTTGGAGGTCTTATTAGACATTCCTAAATCGCACTATAGTTTTTATTTTCCTTTTAAATTTATTTATTTATTTATTTATTTGTTTATTTTAAAGGAGTTAATTAAAGAACATTAAATTCAATTTAGATATAATTCATGATTAATGACATATCATTCATAGAAAGGGTGTGTAGGGGGTGTTGATACCTTCCCCTCACATAACTAAATTCTCGATCCCAACTTTGATAAAACCAGACCAAGACTATTGGTTCCTTGACCTAAGTTTAGTCTAGAAAACCAATCAACAAGTAGAATTAGGTAATCTAACCGCACCTAGGAAAATAACAAGTTAGTGGCGACTCCTTTAAACTTTCAATGCTATTATTCCTTACCATTCCGGACCCTTCTTTGAGACATTGCTACAAGCTGGATATCTTTCATTTGCAAAGGTTATCCCGAGATTGGATTATCATCCTAGCCAAAATCCTATGCTCTCCTAACGTGGTCAATAGGGGATGGTGTGCAATTATTGCATCTCTTAAACTATTATTTGTTGTTCTTTGTGAAATTTTTTTGGAAATTTATTTAGCTTGTTTTCATTTAATTTTCAATGAATATTTATAACAAATTGACCACTACTCATACTCAGGAGAGTCTTGTGTTGAAAAGCCCATAGTTCCTAAAAAGCTCTCAAGATATTATGCACCCATCAATCCTAGAGGTAAAGGAATAAGCAATGAAGAATTTTCTATAAAAAAAAAATGAGGAAATTTTGCTTAGGTCTATTTCATTTGTATCTTTTTTTATCATATTTAACTGGCACTTGAGACAGGGAAACCTAAAGCCTTTACGGATGCCCCCTTTTGTTAGCACATGTAAGTAATCTTGTCTTATTTTCAATCTTTTTCACTTTAAGTCTTGCCGTAGCGCATGTAATGGCTACTGACTTCAATTTTTTTCACTACGGGTCTTGCCTTTACACATGTAATGGCTCCTAACTTCAAACACTTTTTACTTCAGGTCTTACTTTAGTGCATATAATGGCTCCCGACTTCAATCTTTTTCACTTCGTGTCTTGCCTTAGTGCACGTAATGCCTCCCAACTTCAAAAACATCTTCACTCTAGGTATTGCCTCAGCATATATAATGGCTCCTAACTTCAAACAGTTTTCACTCCAGGTCTTACCTTAGCACATGTAATGGCTCCTAACTTTAAACATTTTTCACTCCAAGTCTTCATGCATGTAATGGCTTCCGGCTACAAAAACGTTTTCACTTCAGGTCTTGCCTTAACACATGTAATGGCCCTTGACTTCAAACACTTTTTCACTTTAAGTCTTGCCTTAGTGCATGTAATGGCTCTTAACTTCAAATTTTTTTCACTCCAGCTCTTGCCTTAGCACATGTAATGAATTATACTTCAAACACTTTTTCACTCTAGGTATTGCCTTAGCGTATGTAATGGCTCTGAGAGTTATGGTGTGATCCCAAAAGGGAGGTGAATTGGGTTTTAAAAATATTTTGCTAAAATAAACTTTTTCCGATTCACCACAGATCATATCTCATTCACAATATAAGTGCGTATGTAAAATGAATAAGCAATGAATGCGAACATACACGTGTGCAGCATATCTCATTTAAATTAAATGTGTGTATGCAAATAATTATAACAATAAATAAATAAGCATACACATATGGAAATTAAAGTGTAGAAAATAAATGGTATATATATATATATATATATATAGAGAGAGAGAGAGAGAGAGAGAGATACGATTTGTTATCGAGGTTCGGCCAAACCAACCTACATCCCAACTTGGGCAAACCCCCAAGGATTCCATTAATCCCGCTCACTTAATGGATGGAGCAAAAGCCATTTACACTTTTCCTTACAGGACGAAGACTGCCCAGCTCAATTGTAGGGTTGAGCCACAACCAGTTATCCTTACGAGACGGAGTCACCTCAACTCAATTACCAATTTGTTATTGAGGTTTGTCCAAACCAGCCTACGTCCCAACCTTGCCCCAAAGGATTCCATTAATCCTACTCACTTAATGGGTGGAGCAGAAACCGTTTACACTTTTCCTTACAGGACAAAGACTCCCCAGCTTAGTTACAAGGTTGAGCCACAACCAGTTATCCTTACGAGGCGGAATCACTTGAACTCAATTACCAAGCTGAGCCAAACTGGTTCCTCCTTACGGGGCGGAGTCTCCCTAACTCAATTATAGGGCTGAGCTACAACCAGTTCTCCTTACAAGGCGCAGTCACCTCGATTCACTTTCCGAGTGGAACCAAGCCATACACACTTTACAGGATGGTGCACCTCCTAGTTCACTTAACCAGGTTAGAGCCAAATTGGTACACCTTACAATACGATGTATTCCTCTTCAGGCCACACTTGGAATACCAAGATATCAAATATTTGTACAAAGGAATGCTTCTAAAAAATAAGTAGGGATGTACACAATGAAGCGTTAATATACACTCTCTAATGATATGAAATAAGCTCAATAGAGAAAGGGGTCATTTTCCCTAAATAATTTTTGAAATCTTTGAATGAGATGTATATGATAAAAGCTTCAAAAATTCAACCCTAATAAATATTTCCCCAAAGAATATTTTTTAATAAAAATGTAGGAGAACCTAGGGTTTGCTTTCAAATGATTTTTACAAACATAAGATTTAGGTATGAAAGCTCAAATGCAATAAGGCTTTTCTAGAACCATATATATGAGTGTAAATATGTTCTTAAGCCTTTTAAAATCAACCTAAAATGATTTTTTAAAACAAGAGATAAACAATAGAAGAGTGAAAGATATACTATAGTTTTGAAAGGATGAGTGAAAACAATTTTATGCCATGAAAGCTCCTTTAAATAATCTAAGCTCAAAGAAAAATGTTTTCTCCAATGAATATTTTCAAAAACAAAGTATAGGAGAAAACTTATATTTGATGCACTCCAAAAAAATATTTACAATGAAAGGATGGAGTGGAGCTTTTTATTTTAATTTAAAATGCCCAAAATATTTGGAAGGAGTTTTGGCTAATCAAAAGGTATTAATTAAAGTTATGAATAAGCTATTTATAGACTTTTCGAAAATTTGACCGTTAAGGGACACGCTTGTCATTTTAAAAATATTTAATCAAAAAATTAAGCATGTTTAGCGCTGGAATTTTGAGCAACCCAAGAGGGTCAGTTGACTGAGGCATGCGCCGGTAGACTGACCATAGACGATTTTCAAAGCGTTCGATACTCGATTGGCTGATGCTATGACTTTGATTGGATGAGCATCAAAGATCGGTCGACTGAACACTTTTTGTGTTTTTATGGACGGTTTACTGAGCTTTGAATTTGGCCAGATAACGAGGTTTGGTCGACTAGTGAATGTACCGATTGACTAGCCTTAAAGCACTTTTCAATTTTTCGCAAACGTCGGTCAACTGAGGAAAGTGAAGTGGAAAAATGGTCGGTCGATTAAGCTTTGTAGAAATTTGATTTCTAGCTTAAGACATGGTTGGTCGACTGAGCTCAATTAAAACCTAAGTATTAGCCCTGTTTTAACCTTTAAATTTTTTAACCCTATGATCATGAGTATGGCATTTTAAGTGAAGAATTTTCTATGAAAATTTTTGTTCCCTCAGGTTAGTCTATGGTCAATTGAGCTTAGCATCATATCACGTGAAGCAGCATTATTACAGACCAAATATAAACTAAATGTAATTACAAATCAAATGATATGAATATCTTCTTCTTCTTTACTCTTCTGATTCTTCATGGAATATGTCAGACAATACATTCTTTAAGTCCTTCAAGCTTGCATTTCTCCTTTACCTCATGTGTGTGCTAAATCATAAACATGTTCAAACCCTAAATGCATACATAAGATACGAGTGGTTTGTCATAATCAAAATGGGAACAAACTCAAAAAGTCAACAGGCTCCTAGCTTAATGGCTCTTGACTTCAAACACTTTTTCACTTAAGTTCTTGCCTTAGTGCATGAAATGGCTCATGGCTTCAAACACTTTTTCACTCTAGATCTAGCCTTAGCATATGTAATGGCTCTTGGCTTTGTACACTTTTCACTTCAGCTCTTGCCTTGGCCCATGTAATGGCTCTTGGCTAAAAACATTTTTCACTCCAAGTCTTGCCTTAGTGCATGCAATGACTCCTGACTTCAAACATTTTTTTACTTCAGGTCTTGCCTTAGCGCATGATATGGCTCCTGACTTCAATCTTTTTCACTTTAGGTCTTCCCTTAGCACATGTAATATCTCCCGAACCCAATTTTTTGCTTCATGTCTTGCCTTAGTGTATGTAATGGCTCCAAACTTCAATATTTTTTTACTTTAGGTCTTGCCTTAACACATGTAATGACTCCCGATTTTAATATCTTTTCATTTCTAATCTTGCCTTAGTGCATGTAATGGCTCTCGATTTCAAACATTATTTCACTCTGGGTCTTGCCTTAATGTAAGTAATGGCTCTTGGTTTCAAACACTTTTCACTCCAAGTCTTGCCTTAGTGTATGTAATGGCTCCTGCCTTCAAACACTTTTTCACTCCAAGTCTTGCCTTAGCACATGTAATGGCTCCTACCTCCAAACACTTTCACTCCAAGTCTTGTCTTAGCACATGTAAAGGCTTTTGGCTTCAAACACTTTTTCATAGGGTAAGGGAGAAATCCTTGCGAATGTCCTTGACTTTGTTTTGCTATTCATGTTTACATGGGTTCCCTTCAAGATAAGGTATTAATCCCCTATAAGTAACTCAACCTTTCTTGAATGCAGATTCGCCTCGATTTGCTTTTTGGTCATAATAAGGCATCTCTTTCTTTGCCTAATGCCTTCATATTAAGATATTAGTTAAAGAGGGGTAGTTGTCGACACCCATTTTTTACTAGGGCTTATATGCATTGATTTAGATGCATGTAAAAGGTTTTAAACCTTTCCACGTGCTTTATGTAGCTTTAATTGCATTTAATTGAAATTGAGGCCCCCTGAGGGCCCTAATTCGTCCATTTGGGCATTTATCTGAATTAAGCTAGCCTATTTGGGGCTAGCATGACCTTCTAGGTGTCTCCAAACACCATGAGGGGCAAGAAAGAAATTTTTCTTGCCCCTAGGGATGCTTTGGGGATTTTATTTTATTTTTAAACCCTAACCTAGTTTGCATATAAATAAGAGGGCCCGGAGAAGGGAAAGACATGGTTAAATGAGGAATACACATATTGGTGGTGGAGGAGACATATACATTGGGGGGTAAGGGAGAGAGAATGACTAGACATAGAGGTTCATGCATACAAAAATAAAAACCCAAGAGAGGAGAGCAAGAAAGAAGAAAAAAATAGAGAGCACCCACGATTAGGAGAGATATATGTTAAGAGGTGATGCTACAAAATAAAATAAGGGAGAGAGAAAAAAACAGTTAAAAACATTTGCTGCCATGGGGAAAGAGAAGAAGAGAAGGGAGTGTGTGTTCGTCAACTCAAATATGAGGGCAAAGGTAGGTATTCCCAAATAGTTAAATTTTTTTTAAAACTTATTTCATTATCTTTCGTGGCTTAGTCATTTATTTTTCTACAAGCACGCATTAGTACCGGTAGCCCTGGTTAAACTTAGTCAGTTTATAGGAATTGAGCATCGCATCAACTTGTATCAGATGGACCCATGATCATTGGCTAACCTTTTGTAGGATCGTGGTGTGATCTTGGAATGTCACTATCTTAAGTTGTTAATAGGGTTTGAGTTCCAAAAATCCCTAGATCATTCAAGCAGGAAGCAATAGCCTGTGGCTCACATGTGTAGAAAGGTAAGGACGGACAAGGGATTTTGGTGGTTGCAGCATTAGTGCTTAAAGTAAGAAAAATTTTTAAAGGCGGGCAATGGCTAAAGTTTTAATTGAAACCCTACCAATGCAAGGATGATGGTTGCATTGCGCCTTTATGGCGGTGAGCAGTCAATTGAGGTTGCGAAAAGGGGTTTCCCCAAGGTGGTGGTCATATTTTGTTAGTTGCAATTGTGAGAGAAGGCTATAGGGAGGCAGCTCCGTTTGGGTTGGTTTGCATGAAGCTTGTAGGCAAGGCTACTGATGAAGGAGTGGTAGGGTTGTGGCTAGGGTTTCAAAAGGAAACTCTAACACATACACGGAGGCAGTGAATAGTAGGATACTCCCATGTGATGTGGCTAAATGTTGTTAAACCAGTTGGCTCATCCGTTGAATTGGCCAGCCAGGTGGTTTTCCTCTCGTTCCAATTATCCTTGTCTTCTTTTGGATTTTCCTTTTTTAATATGTTGTTTATCTTTATAATTTTATTTTATTCTAAAAAATAAAAATGGAAAAACTATTTTAAAAAAAAGATGAAGAGAATAAAAGTTAAACAAGGATAGATGGCAATATTTCATGTTAAAGACAATGAGAGTTTTCCAATACCTTACTTAAGTGACCAAATTTTTGCTTGATTGAATTAAAAGTATCATTGTAAGTATGCCATTCACGAGTCTCTTGCCTTGCAACTCTATTATGCTTTTATTATTAGCTTTGTTCAATGTCATTAATCTCTTTTTAATGCTTGATTTTGAGAGAGATAAGAGTCATTATGGTTCATTGCCTAATCATCTCGTAGTTAAAAATATTGATTGATGCTTATCTCTTCTTACATGGTTAGCATTTTTAGAATCCACTTGACTAAGATTGCCTTTAGGAATATAGTCATCTCTATATTTGTCTACTTTGATTCCTCAGTCGGGCTTATGATGGAATGAAAGGGAGAATTTCAACGTATGGTGTCTTTCTCCTTCTCATCCCTAGGTAGGGACACACACTCTCCCTTAAGGTCATATAGGTGAATAGGAGTAAGTGCTTGTACCACATGATTAAGGCATTGAGGGCAAACTAAGAATTCCTTCCTTGCCAAAATACTCCTTTTTAAAATACTCCTTATTTGTTACCTTTTTTGGATAATGATGAATTTAGCAATGTTTTTAAAAATCCCCTGTGTTTTTGTTCAGTATCTTTCACAAAAAGAAGCTTCCATTCTTGAAAACTCAAATATCTTCTCTACACAGATCGATTTCCAATTGAAAAGATTTAATCTTCATCATTAAACCCTAATTGTTAATCAAGAGAATTTTGAACTCTCTCCTTATTAAATAGTTGACATCAACTAAAGATTCAATTTCTATCATCATTAAACCCTAATTGCCAACCATGAGATTTTCAAATTCTTTCTTCATTAACAATTTTCTTCATCTTTAAACTCTGATTGCCAATCAAGAGATTTTTCAACTCTCTCCTGATTAAATAGTTAACTTCAATCAAAGATTCAATTTCCATCATCAATAAACCCTGATTATTAATTAGGATATTTTTCAATTCTCTCCTTATTAAATGGTTGGCATTAATTAAAGATTCAATCTCCCTCCTCGTCAAACCTTGATTTCCAATTAAGAAATTTGTCAACTCCTTCTTCCATAAATGTTTGAATTCAATCAAAAATTCAATCTTCATCATCATAGACCTTGATTAACAATAAGGATAATTTTCAGCTCTTTCCTCATTAAATATTTGACTTCCATAAAAAAAATTAACCTTCATATTTATTAAATCGTGATTCACAATCAGGAAATTTTTTAACTCCTTCCACATTTAATGTTTTACTTCACTAAGGGATTTAGTCCTCATCTTTATTAAAATCCTAATTGTCAATCAAGAGGTTTTTAGCGCCATCGTTAAATTCTCAATTTCAATTATGGAGCTGGAACCATAACTTCCACTAATTCCAAAACTCAATCAAATATCCCATACATCCCATCCAACTCCTAGTTTAATTAAAAAACTTTGATGTTGACTTCCCCTAATCCTTATTTATTTATTTTTTTTAAAAGATCATCTTTGAACCTTTTCATTACAATTAATCATAACTTTTTCTAAGGGTGGCAAAACGGGTTCATGGGTCGAGTTTGGGTGGGTCATAAACGGGTGAGTGTTAAATGGGTTTTGGTTCCGGTTAACCTATTTATTATTTGGTAAATAGCCTATAAACCCAATCTTGCCCATTTAATAAATGGGTAAAAAATAGATACTCGTTAAATACCCGTTTTAAAATATTATTTTTTTTTATTTTTTTGGTAACATTTTATAAAAAATGACTTAATTTAAAAAAAAAAAAACAACAACACTCATTTAGTCATTTATTTTATTTATTAATATCTTAACAAAAAAACTTAAAATTTTAAAAAATAGTACATCTCTTTAATTTTTTTTTTAAAAAAATACAATTTAAAATTTAAAAAATAACACAAGTACAAAGGTAATCTATCACTTGTAATGTGTGTCATTTTTTCCTTTTTAAATTTTCAAAAATTCTAGTTACATTTGTAACTATGAAATATCATTCATCTAAAATGCCTAAACGCGAAAATAAAAATTATAAATATTATTTTTTTAATGTAAAAGGGTGACTCGATGGGTACCTGACACAAAATCATCTAACTCATTTATTAAACAGGTTGGGTTCGGGTTGACCTGTTTATAAATGGGTTGCCTTCTCTCAAACCCAAATCTGATTTAAACGGGTGGATAACAGGTCACCCGTTTGGTCTTGACCAATTTTTTCACCCCTAACTTTTTCATCTTCTCCTCTTTTACCTTTCTATTTTCAAAAATCTAGGGTTACTTGAGGCCAATCCCTTTTTAAAATAAGAGCACATCAAGGTTTTCAACCTTATTGTTTTGACTCTTGGATGGTGATATTTCACTAAATTGTTGGCCTAATAAGGCTTAATCCCCTTTTGATGATAACAAATTAAAGTTATCAATTGTGCTTTCAAGTTAAGTTTTAGGAATCAATTGTTTCACAAAGTACACTGGTTCTACTTGGAAAAGATTGAATGAAGACTAATTTAAAGCTACAAGTCATGAAGAATATGAGCGTATTAAAGTGTTGATCAAGCTTGGACAATGTCAAAGCTATGCGACATGAAGACTTAGGAATTAAGTGTATTTATTTTCTTAGAGTCTCATGCAAGTACTTCTAAACTTCAATATTGTGACTAAAACGCTTAGAATTTAACTCTGGACTTAGAGACCTAATTTAGAATCTGGAAAATATTTTTATAAGGTCCAAAATACTTTTCAAAGTTAATAAAAACAAGCTTTGGAATCAGAATGTAAAAAAACACTAAGTAGTATAGTGTTCAAGCGACTGAAGATTATCACTCAGGTGACTGATATGTAGTACCATTGTAAATAAGAAAAAAAAACAGGGTCAGGTGACTAAATTCTCGGGGTCAGGCGACTAAATTGCTACTGTATGTTCTGGAGCGCTATTTTTAATTAGTTCACGTGACTGAAGTCTACGTTTTAAACTTTCTAATAGCGTTGATTTCTTTCCTAAATCGAATGATTTGGTTTCCAAACTTGGGGAAAATGGTAATGAAAAATAAGGTGTAGTCGCAAGAGGGGGGTGAATTGAATTTAAAATTTTCTTTTGAAAACTCTTTTTATAAATTATTTCCCAACTTATTTTATTCTTAAAAATCAAACAAGGATGGTTTGCAATCACAATATCAGCTAAGAATCAAATTCACTTTTAATTCTTTATGAAAGAGTAATTCAATTTGATCTTGTAGCAAATTAAATCAACACCCAATCAATCAATCAATAAGCTGACACAATCCACAAGTTATTCATTTAAACAATATATGAATTGCAGTAGAGCTTCCAAGATCCAAACTTTGTTATCAATTAGGTTTCTTGATCAATGTACTTCCTTTAATCAAGATTTCCGTAAACGATTAATCAATGTACTCCCTTTAAGGTTGCCGCAAAAGAGATCAATCAACGTACTTCCTTTAATTAAAGTTTCCTCAATCTCAATATTAAATTAATTTCCAACACTTAATAAACATCCACGCAATTTATATATGCAGAAAATTAAAGAGTAAGGGAAGAGAGTGAGATTAAGTTTTTACGAGGTTCGGCTATACCTGCCTACATCCTTGCCTTAGGTAGCACAAATAAGGATTCCACTATACCACTCCTTTACGGGCGGAGCAAACCTTTACAATACTCCTTCAATAGGTTGGAGCCCTCCTCTCCAAGTGATACCCCATGCTCGGTACAACGATTCAACAGCCCTGAACCATCAAGAAATAAGAAAACAAGAAACACTTCTTGCGTACAAGATCACTCACAAAAAGAACAGATTAGTACAAGTTAAAGCATAATTAATAATACTTTAATTTAAATATCAATGAAGAACATAATTGAAGTTCAGAGATTATATCACCGAGATCTTTCTTTGGATTGATCAAACTTAGAGTTTATGCTCAAAGATCGGTGAAAAAATAGTTCAGCAAATCTTAGAAAAACTCCAACAAGTATGTGAGCAAGAAAGCTTTTGGAAGAGTAAGAAAGTTGCATGCTTGATTGCTGTTATGAATTCTTGGTATATTTTGATTTGTGAAATCATGTATTTGTAGACTTAAAAAGTCATATTTTCGTGTTGCCCAAGTTACTTGGAGTGTTTCCCAAGTTTTGACAAAGTTTGGAGCGCAAGCAACATAATTTGGAAACATTTAAATGTTGTTTAAAAATAGTCGTTACGAAGGTTAGGCGCCTGGACTCATCGGGATCAGTTACCTGGGCTTTTGAAATTCAGCGTAATATCAAAGTTAGAGCAGGGTTAGGCACCTGGACTCACAGGGGTCAGCCGCCTGGGCTTATACTGTCTTCCCAGATTTAATTCAGCATAAATGTCAATTGCCTGACCAGATAAGGGTCAATCGCCTAAGCAGTTAAAACATTGTTTTTAAAACTTGTTTCCAAAAACTCTTGCCAACTTGTTTTGATATTTTTGAAAGTATTTTTCAGGGTTTTCAAAATATGGTCTCTAAGTCCATGCTTAACCCTAATGAGCTTCAAAGCATTCATTTGATATTTAGTTGAAGTACTTACACAAGATTTCCTTAAGACTTTAAAACTTTCTAAACTTGAAGTTTTCTTGTGTATCTTTGCTTTGAGTCCATCTTGTCTTAAGCTTCAATATTCTTTAAGCTTTCATGGGATTTATCTATCTATTAGCTTTGGTATATTCCCAAGAGGGAGGTGAATTGGGTATTTAAAAATTTGTCATTAGGTTAACCAATCTAGTAGCAGCATTACACAAACCTAGGGTCTTTCTATTTAATTATAAACTCAATCAACACATGTACTACATATAATTAATCAAGCGTACAACATACATGTGCTGAAAATAAAAGTGCAGAAAATAAATTTGCAGAAATATAAAGAACACGCATGATATGTTATCGGGGTTCGGCCAACTGTGCCTACGTCCCCTCCTCTAGCTCGCAAGCCTGAGGATTCCACTAAAGCTCCCTTAATGGGTGAAACGGTACCAATTACAACTAGATCAATTAGCACAGGATTGACCTCAACCTTTACAAATTCTCCTTGCAGGGTGGAGAAGGCCCTAAGTCAAATTCATAAGGCTGACCCCAACCTGATCCTTCCGTGCTAGATCAAGCCCCCTCAAGCCACACCTGGAAATGCAAAAAGATAAAGCTTTTTTGTACAATGAAAAGTGCTTCTAATACAAGCAAATTTGTACCAATGACAATCAATCAAATGCATATCAACAATAAAGGAAATGTAAGCTCAGTGATGTGATTATATGTGCAAATAACACTCAACAAGATATGATCACAATAATGTTCAAGAGTGTTCTAAACAAGTTGTATCTTTGAAACAAGCTAAATGAAATCTCAATAGCAAATCAGGGTTTCAACGATGTTAATCAAATATTCAAACTTAACTCAAAATATTTTTCTTCAATATAATGCGTACAATAGTAGTTTGAAAATATTTTAGCTTGTAGAAAAATATTTTGCACAACAAAATCAAAGCTATAGGAATCTTGCAACGACAATGCAAAGATCCTTAAGCTTGTTAGTTGATCCCAATACAAGATTTATGATGTTCAAATCTGTGGGATAAACCTAGCTAAACTCTCCAAAATAATATCAAACAATCAACCAAACAAATGAGAGTATTAGCACTATCTAATAAACACAAGAACAATCAATAAACTCTCGCAATATCATGATGTATCAAGGGAATGAATATTTTAGAGTATTTTAGGCAAAATGAGATTTTGAGATAGAGAGGGTTTTTGCTAATGATTTTGGCTAATCTCATCTTAATCTTCACAAATGAACCCATATTTATGGACAAGGTAAAAAATATAACCGTTTGGGACCTATTGGATATTCTTAGAAAATTCTAAAGACACTTAAGAGTGATTAACCCATTTTAACCCTTATTTACCTCGGGTAAAAAAAATTTAACCCGAGAAGGTTCGGGTGGCTAAACTGAGTTGGTCGCCCAAATAGACTCATTTTAAAAAAAAAAATTTAAAACATTTCGGCAACCCAAATATTTGCTCGGTAGCTCGAACTAAAGTCAGTAGCATTTGTTCGTAGGTTCGGGTGCCCGGTTCCAAGTTCGGTTAACCGAACTAGCCAATTCAGTCGCCCGAGCCCATTTTGAACGTGATCGTTAAGGCGCCCGAGTAGTTGAAAAGGAACCTAACACAGGTTCGGGTGCCCGAGGGAGATACGCTCAATATAGATTCGGGTGCCCGAAACATGAAGTCAACATGTTGACTTGTTCGGTCGCCCAAACCATTTTACACAACTTACTCAACCTTTTCAATTAAGTCCAAATTTTTGCCTTATTTAACTCCCCTAATAAAATGAGTGATGTTGGAGACTATTTTACGTGTAAATGCTGGGACGTAGGGTCTTTCTAAGGTCTTTGAGGACACTGAAAAAAACCGGCGTAGGTTGACCGAAGGGTGCCCTAATGACATTTGGTACCCTATGGTCAGTCTATGGTTATGTTGAGCTTACCAAACCTACATGCATGGCATGCAGAGATTATTATAGACCGATATAAATTATTACAAACCCAAATAATATAAATTACAACAAGAAATAATCTTCAGGGTCTTCAGGCTTTACTTTGTGTGCCATCAATTGATTTGCTAATATAAACCTGCACGCAAACTTGAAAGCTATCAAATACTGGAGTATTTGTCATTATCAAAACCGAGTATGACCTATAAGGTCAACACTGTCTTTGACCTTTTAAGCTTTATTTTGATCACTTATTGTTGGAATATGAGCTTTTAATACCACTTGTGATTTTGAACTCATAATACTTGAACTTTTGAACTTCATATACTTGATTTCCTAAAACATCATCACTTAAACCACAACATGTTAAATTACCTTGATTTGTTATCATCAAAATAAGATTTGAAAGTGAAGTTAGGCCAACAGGTAAGAATATTTCCTACTATATATAAAGGTGATTTTTACACAATTGGGGCATCCAATACTCGCACATACACATTGAATTCTTGCTATACTCTTGATTCATACTCTGAAAAGGTGTTGTGTGTTTTTA
Organism: Malania oleifera; assembly: GCF_029873635.1. Classification (NCBI taxonomy): domain Eukaryota; kingdom Viridiplantae; phylum Streptophyta; class Magnoliopsida; order Santalales; family Ximeniaceae; genus Malania; species Malania oleifera. The sequence goes on from NC_080428.1 coordinate 58,471,018, forward strand.
CTAAAAGCCCTAAACGAATTCTGATTTTAATTTTTTAAATATTTTATATGTACTACAATCAGAATACCTTTGCAATCTCTATGAGCTTCAATTGCTTATTGATTTTTCAAGTATACAGTGCTTTAAATTGTACAAATTCCGCTCTGCTATGAGAGTGTTTTTCTTGTACAAAAAAATATTGCTGGTTTTGCAATTTGACGGTTTAGAATTAGAATCGTTGCCTTGCGAGAGGGTGTTCTCATTAGAGAGTGGTCTCCACCTTCCAACGGAGAGAGGCGTACTCCACCTATTGAATGGAGTGGGTAAAGTAAATCCTCACAACAAGTTGCTTGAGGCAAGGATGTAGGTGGTAAGCCGAACCTTGTAAAAAATATGGTGTTCATTCTTCTTTCCCAATCTCTTTAAATTTTGCACTTTATAATATGTTGTGTATGTTTTGAATTTATTAGGAAAATTATGTTGAACGTTGAGTTCAGTTTTTGATTACTTCAAATAAGCTTTTTGGATTGTTAATGGTTTGAATGGTTTATGGTTTTGACTAAAAATTCAAGCAAATGCTGAAACTTAAATTTAGTTTGTGGTTGGCTGAGGTAAAACTTTTGTGGGCTGATTATTCAAACATAAAAAGATTACTTGCTTGAGATATCTAATTGAATATTGGTTTGTGAATATAATTGTTCATCATTGAAATTCAAGATTGATTATTGAAATTGCTTAAGGTAAAATTTTAAATTGTATTTTCAGTTTCATATATACCTAGGACTGTGTATTGGTATAATACTGTCACTGATTATTTGTTTGTGTTTCATATTTGTGAGAGATTGTGATTGGTAAACTTTAAAAGATTTAAAATAAAACAAGATTCCGCATAAAAAATTTAAAATAGCCAATTTCCCCCCATCTTGGGATTACATAGTTACTTTCATAAATGACTGAAAAGGGGAATCTTTCTTCCTTTTTTTTTTTTCTTTGGTTTAGGGCATACATACACACAACGGTGTCTATTCTTAAAACGGGTGTCAATAAGGGTGTTGGTCGACTAATTTCCCTCAGAATGGTTGGTGCACCACCTTCCCTATGCACAAGTGTAATTTTGAATCCTTATCAAATGTTGTAGGCTTCTTAGGGTTTTCCCTTTGTTTACCCTTGAAAAATTAATAAAGCTGGGATTATGCTTTTTCAATCTTTTGTATCTTCTTAGAGTCTTTGTCCACCTCTTTTTGACTTTCTTCTTTTGATAAATTGCCATGTAATGTTTCATTTGTCGGCACACCCCCAGGCTAAAATTCAGTGTCGATGTCCCTAAATCTTAAAGCCCATCCATTGTGGACGTTTTTGTGCTACCAACCTTAAGTTACCCAAAACTAACAAATATTATGTGTTATATGCATATTCTTTGCAGTTGAAAACATATATGATGCTGACTTACGTTTCATTGAACACTTTATTCTTTAACATGCTTAATCTTATTAAAAATAATATGATAACATTTTTTTTTATTGCTTTAGAATTATATTTCTATAATATAACTTGCTTAGAAGACTATTGAATATTATCAATATGTAATTTTTTACTATTTACAATTGGTTTGCTTCCTACAACAACAACAATAAGCCTTAAGTCCCACTAGGTGGGAACGACTACATGAATCCTTTTCCACCAATTCACCAGATCCAGAGCATTTTCGTGTATTAGATTAAAGGTTATTAAATCATTCCTCACTACCTCTTTCTAAGTTATTGTAGGCCTATCCCTACCCCTTTTCATGCAAGAAACTATAACTAATTCACTCCTCCTTACAGGTCTTCTACTAGGTCTGTGTTTCAAATGCCCAAACTCTCTAAGTTGCCCTTCCCTTATCTTGTTTTCAACCGGTGCTATGCCTGAATTATTGTGTATATGTTTATTTTTTACTTTACCTTTTAATGTTAGACCACTCATCCACCTTACCATACTTATCTCAGCAAATTTCATTTTTCATATATGTTGTTTTTTAGTTGCCCAGCATTCTGAACCATAACGCATAATAAATCCAAGATATCTAAATCTATCAGTGCTATTAATCTCTTGATTATCCAATTTAATCTTCTCTCTATGGCTAATCCTTAGATTACTAAAATTACGTTTCATATATTCTATCTTATTCCTACTTATCCTAAAATCTTTAGATGTTAATGTGTCTCTCCAAAGTTTTAACTTAGATTCCACTCCTCTCCTACTATCATCTATCAACATGAAATCATCTACAAACAAAATATACCAAGGGATCTTGTTTTGGATATTCCTAGTAATTTCATCAATTAGTAAAGTAAAAAGATAAGGACTCAAAGTAGAACTTGGATGTACACCTATTGTTGTAAGGAACTTTCTAGAATCTCCTCTTACAATCCTAATGCTAGTCACTACTCTATCGTACATATCCTTAATGACCTCCGTATATCTACTGCAATCACCCTTATTTTCTTATGCCCCCAAAGTACTTCACTAGTTATTGTATCATAAGCTTTCTCTAGGTCAATAAAAACCATATGCAAGTCCTTCTTCTTTTCCCTAAAATTTTCCATCAAACTTTCTAAAAGATAAATAACTTCTATTGTTGATCTCCCATGCATAAAAGCAAACTGATTTTCTGAAATCTTCGTTTCTTATCTTAGTCTATGTTCAATTACCATTTTCCATAATTTTATAGTATGACTCATAATCTTAATTCCACAATAGTGATTACAATTTTGAATATTGCTCTGTTTTTATACAAAGGTACTAACGTACTTTTTCCTCCATTCTTTTAGCATTTTCGTGGTTTTTATTATATTATTGAATAGATTAGTTGACGAAATAATTGCGTTTATCCCTTAAACATTTCCAAACTTCAATTGGTATTTTATCTATACCTATAAATTTCCCACTTTTCATCTTTTTTAATGTCATTTTGACAACAAGGACTTTAATTTTGCAAATAAATATCTTATTTTAATCTTCTCTTCATTTGTCACTTCCAATTTCAATATTTCATTTTGTTTTTTATTAAACAACTTATCAAAGTATTTCTCCCACCTTTCTTTTTTGCCCTCTTCTTTAATTAAGACATTATCATTCTCGTCCTCTATATATTTTACGTTACTTAAATCTTTGCATTTTCTTTCTCTAACTCTAGCAAGTCTATAAATGTCTTTTTCACTTTCTTTTTGTATCTAGTTTAGTATATCATAAGCTTTATGTTTATCTTCATTGATAGGATTTTTTTTTTTTTTTTTTTTTGCATTTTTTCTCGCTTGTATATATTTTTTTCAAGATTTTGTATATTTCTACAATTTTGCCATATTTTATACCAATTTCTTTTTATCTTTATGACTTTTTGGACTTCTTGATCCCACCACCAATTTTATTTAATACTCAAGTATCTTCCTTTGGACTCACTTAAAACTTCTTTTGCTATCCTTGCGATAAAATTTTCCATTTTATTCCAAACAATATTTGCATCAACTTTATCCCCTATTGTCCAATAACACTTTTGTTCATTTTATCTTTGAATTTTACTATATTATCTTCCTTCAAGTTCCACCATCTAGTCCTCTTGTGTTGATTTATACTTCTCTTTCTCTTCCAATTTTTAATATGTATATCTAATACTAAGACTTTATGTTGTGTGACCAAACTTTTACTTGGAATAACTTTACAATCCTTACAAGATAGACAGTCCCCATTCTTAGTTAACAAATATTTAACTTCTATTGTACCCACTCTTGAAAGTTATTACGTGTTCTTCTCTTTTTATGAAGCATGTATTCAATATAACCAAATCGTAAGACATGACAAAATCTAAGATTGTATCATCGACCTTATTTTTATTTCTATATTCATGGCCTCTATGTATCCTCTCATATCCTACATTATCCTGACCAATGTGACCATTCAAATAAGCTCCTATGAATATTATTTTGGCCATTGGTATCCCTTATAAAATACTATCCATATCTTCCCAAAATTATTATTATTTTCATATTTTCTGCTAAACCTATTTAGGGAGCATACACACTAATAATGTTCACTATCTCTAGGTCTAAAACTATCTTGATTTTAATGATTTTATGCCTTATTCTTTTAATATCTACTACACTATTTTTTAAGTCTTTATCTATAATAATATTCACTCTGTTTTTATGTTTTTCTTTACCAGTGTACGAAACTTTATATTCTTATTTTTCAAATTCTCTTTCTCTCCTACCCATTTCATCTTTTTTAAGTTAATTTTTCTTATAGACATTATTTCCACTATTTCCATATTTTTTTCCTATAAGGGTCCCTGTATTCCAAGTTTGTAAGAACCCAACTCGAGAATCTCAGATTTAATAAATAACAAAAGGGTAAAAAGGTAAATTTAGCAGGCTTTGTCAACAAAACCATTGTTCTCGTCGACAAATGCCCTTCTACTCTTCGTCGCCGAAATTCAGAGCCTTGTCGACGAAGAGATATTGAACGAGTTGTAAAATATCGAAATAGGGTTCATAGCCAAAGGAACCAGTTCATTGACGAAGGCGTCGTCTCGTCAACGAATTGGACCAGATTAAAGGGGCTATAAATATAATTTTTCATTTCTCCATTGCTAAGAAAACTCAAATCTCTCTCTCTAGAACTTGAATCTCTCTCTCTCTCTCTCTCTCTCTCTCTCTCTCTCTCTCTAGGGTTTTGAGCTATCTATTACCCGAATCGACGATCCAACGTTACCACGTGGATCAAGAGGAGAATCTCTCATGGAGGGATTCTCTAAGTTATCTGGCCCTCTGACACGGTTGATGAGAAAGGGTGTGAGATTTTATTGGACCGACGAGTGCGAGCAGAGTTTCTAGGAGTTGAAACACCGACTAGTCACTGCTCCAATTATAACCATCCCATCTAAGGACGCTGGTTTTGTGATTTACAGTGATGCATCATTGAAGAGTTTGGGATGTGTGCTGATGCAACAGGGGAAAGTAATTGCTTATGCTTCTCGAAAACTCAAGGAGTACGAGAAGAATTACCCCACGCATGATCTAGAGTTGGTGGCAGTGGTGTACGCGCTGAAGATCTAGAGACACTATTTATATGATGAACAGTGTGAGATCTTCATGGACCAAAAGAGCCTCAAATACTTTTTCACGCAGAAAGAGTTGAACATGAGGTAGAGACGGTGGTTGGAATTGATCAAGGACTATGATTGCACCATTAGCTATCATCCAAGGAAAGTTAATATGGTAGCTGATGCGTTGATTCAGAAGTTAGAGCATGCATTAGTATCTGTAGTAGTAGGTCAGCATCATATCAGACGAAATCTGGAGAGTCTTGGCATGGAGTTGGTGGGTGATAATCATCAGACTTTCATTGCTAGTTTGGTGATCCAACCGACATTATTAGAGAGGATTAAAGCCGCGCAGGCTAATGATGTAGAGTTAGTCGAGGTTGTAAAGAAGGTGTAGCAAAGGCTGGCTACAGAGTTTAACATCTCCAAGGGAGGTGTATTGAGGTTTGAAATCAGGCTGTGTGTTCCAAACGACAAGGGGGTAAGGAGGACGATTCTAGAGGAGGCGCATCTGTAACAACCCGAATTTAAATGGAAATTTGAATAATAAGAGAGAGAGAAATAGAAACAGAAACGGAAGGAGGCCGTAGACTTTGTCGACGAATGCTCCGCGTTCATCGACGACATTGCATTTCTGGAAGGACAAGAAAAGGGAATGGAAACAAAATAAAATAAAGAAGGAAGCTGCCCAGCTTCGTCGACAAACACAAGGTTTCGTCGATGAAGGCTTAAGGGAATTCGTCGACGAACACAGGTCTTCGTCGACGATCGTCGACGAAGAAATGCCGAGAGGGGTTTTTGAGCTGACTGAATTTCATCGACGAGGAGTGGATTTTGTCGACGAAATTTGTGAAGGACTCGTCGACGAATACAGGGTCTCGTCGATGAAATCCCCTGTTTTATAAATAGTTGAAATCCGGGATTTTTATCATTTTCCTCCAAGCTCTCTCTCTCCTCTTCGGCTCTCTCACTCTTTCTCTTTGATTTTGGGCTTGTTTTACGCCGGATTGAAGATCTGAGGCTACCACGATGCTCCTGGCGAAGTTCCCTGCAAGTTTGCCGGAGTGGATCGTCGAGAAAACGGAGTTGAAAATCATCTCAAAGTTGAGGTAAGGCTTTTTAAGCCAAATTAGACTTTGAGGTAGTTATAGAAATTGATGTACGCATGAAAATATGGATATTTAATACTAGGAGTTTTGAGTTTCAGGATATTGAGTAGAAAATCCTACGGGGGTCAGGCTAGGATTTTAGAGGGGCTTTCTCAGTAATCAAGTAAAGGAGTAAACTAAAGCAGTACTTTTCCATGCAAACTATTATTGATTATGAGTAGATTTATTTAAAAAAAAACATATGATATATTCTTTTATTATGAATGAAATGTACGATTGGGAAAATACTGCTATGATGCTTAAAAGTATATGTATGTATGAGATGTTAGAAATCATGATTCTAAAATATGAAGTATGACTTTTAATAGAGCATGTGTGGCATGAATATTATTTTACGTAAAATGAGATATGATATGAATGCTTTTACGAGTAAAATACATTTTCAGGTATTTTGGAAAAATGAGTTATGTTATATTGAGTTGACGAATATATGATAAATGAGTTATTTTCAAATGTAAATACCTGACATGTATTTGGCGTGGGCCATCTTTATGTTATTGGCACGAGGCCGTATTTATATGATTTTGGCACGAGGCCATGTATTTATGTCTCGGCACGAGGCCGTATTTATGTTTTTGGCGCAAGGCCATACTTATATTATCGGCGCGAGGCAATATTTATTATGTTATCAGCGCGAGGCCATATGTATGATTCGACGCGAGGCCGTATCTATGTTTTCACAACCAGGATGTTAGTTTAGTTCAGACCAGGAGCTCAGTACCGTAGTTATGGGTTGATTTTGGCATGAGGCCTTATTAGTGCTACCGTCCCATGAGGGGATGGGAGATGGATAGTCGATGAGGCTTTCAGTAGAGCATAGACGTCCACCTGGCAGTCCGGACCAGGGTGCGGCGGGCCCATCGTACTTACAAACATAGTTGATTCGGCAGTGGTCGGCTAGCCATTGTCGGGTCCCGCCTTTGGGCTGCACAACCTGTCATGGGGGGTAATACATGACATTAACTAGCTATTCATCCTGGGTTGATTTTCAGTATTACAGTGATAGCAGATGTTTATGTACGTTACGAGTTATTAGCATATATGAAAATGTATGATTTTTTCAAATGATATGACGAATGTTCTCCGACTTATAAAATGTACAGTATATGTATAATTGCACTAAATATTCATGTTGCCACATAACTGTATATAGTTTACTTTCCCTTACTGAGAAGTCTCTCACTCCCAACATTATTAAATTTTTCAGGAGTCCCTGAGAGACCGGTGGGTCAAGGCCGCCGTTGAGATTAGTGAGATTACCCCGTGAGGAGGGTAAGATTTTGTACTAGGGTTAGAATTATTTTGTGTTTGACCCTAGAGATATTTTGATGTATAAGATGATGTATGGTAGTACAGTATCATAATGTTATAAAAGCTCTGGTATGATTATTATGTTTGATGGATGGATGTATGGATTTTTATATTTACTGCTGCTAGGTTTTCCGCTGTGTATGACAGGTGTCCCCGTTACCCACGGGTTCGGGTCGACCATTTATTTATTATGTTGTATTTTATTGAGGGACGTTACAACATCGTTCTTTGTATACGGTACATCCGAGTAGCATGAAGATGTATCAGGATTTACATGAATCCTTTTAGTGGAGTGACATGAAAAGGAAGATTGCTTGATTTGTGGAGCAATGCCTGACGTGTCATGTAACGCCCCAACCTGGGTCTACCAGGGAGCACTGTGTCTCTCCTCCTCGACTTGGACCAGACAACAGGGGGGCGAACCTTATCGAACTAATGACTAGTCCCACAAACCAACACGTGTCCTTTTCAGTGTGTTTTGTCCTCACTCACACACTTCCTAAGAAAACTTCCCAAGTGGTCACCCATCCCAAGATTGCTCCAAGCCAAGCACGCTTAACTATGTAGTTCTTATGGAAAAGCTCCCGAAAAGAAAGATGCACCTTGTTGATATGGATAGTAACATCTAATCCTTTAAGTCTTTCATTCATGGGGTATCACATTCTCCCCCGCTTATAGAACGCAACGTCCTCGTTGTGAACCCACATTTCCAAACCCAAGCGATGTGAATCTCATCACACTTTCGGCTGGGTGTTGGCTCTGATACCATTTGTAACGCCCCAACCTGGGTCTACCAGGGAGCACTGCGTCTCTCCTCCTCCACTTAGAGCAGACAACAGGGGGGAGCCTTATCAGACTAATGACTGGCCCCACAAACCAACACGTGTCCTTTTCAGTGTGTTTTGTCCTCACACACTTCCTGAGAAAACTTACCAGGTGGTTACCCATCCCAAGATTGCTCCAAGCCAAGCACACTTAACTATGGAGTTCTTATGGGAAGGCTCCCGAAAAGAAAGGTGCACCTTATTGATATGGGTAGTAACATCTAATCTTTTTAAGTCTTTCATCCATGGGGTATCACATGTCAGCAGGTAAAGGTTGAACATTAGAGGCCGACAGGGTCGTTGCAGCCATTGAGCGTCCCAGAGTGGAAATGGGAGCACATCTCTATGGACTTTGTCATCGGGTTACCACCAGCACTCCATGGATAGAATGCAATTTAGGTGATCGTGGACGAGTTGATGAAATCTACTCACTTTGTACCAATGGAGGATAACTACTCCTTGAGTAGGCTAGCAGATCTATACGTGCAGGAGATAGTTAGAATGCACAGGGTACCAGTGTCTATTGTTTTAGATCGAGACCCGAGATTTATTCTCAATTTTGGAAGAGCTTACAGGAGGCATTGGGGACGAAGCTTACTTTCAGTACAGCGTTTCACCCCCAGACTGACGGACAGTCAGAGAGGACGATTCAGATCTTGGAGGATATGTTACAGGCTTGCGTGTTAGATTTTAGCAGTAGTTGGATTCAGTTTCTACCGTTAGTGGAATTTACCTATAACAATAGCTTCCAAGCTAGTATTGGGATGGGACCGTTCGAAGCATTGTATGGTCGGAGATGTCAATCTCCTCTATATTGGGACGAGGTTAGTGAACGATAGATATTGGGTCCCGAACTCATACAATAGGCTTCTAAGAAGGTCAGATTGATCAGGGATATGATTAAATTTGCTCAGAGTAGGCAGAAGAGTTACATGAATGTTCGTCGTTGTGAGTTGGAATTCGAGGTAGAGGGTAAGATATTCCTAAAAATTGCTTCGATGAAAGGGGTGATGAGGTTCGGAAAGAAGGGAAAGCTGAGCACGAGATATATTAGACGATTTGAGGTACTCGAACGAGTGGGTCCAATAGCCTACATGATTGCACTACCTCTAGCGCTCTCTAGGATCCACGATGTATTCCACATATCTATGTTGAGGAGGTACGTGTCGGATCCGTCACATGTGATTAGTTATGAATCCTTAGAGATTGGGGATGCTTTGGCGTATGAGGAGATACCCGTTCAGATTCTGGACCAGAAAGTGCAGAAGCTACGTACCAAGGAGATACTGTTAGTGAAAGTACTATGGCAGAATCATGCGGTTGAGGAGGCTTTTTGGGTATTGGAGACGAAAATATACCGGAAATATCCACATTTGTTCTGAGGTTAATGTCTACAGGTATGGTTTAAGAAAGTATTTGATGTATCTATTTAGAGTATTAATGTGTGGTTGTCTCTGGGAGAGTTTTGTGAACTGTGTATGTAACCACGGTATTCCTTCGCCATAAGTGAGGGTATGTTATATATTTGGGACGAGATTGCTATGTTGGTGGCTACTGGCTCTTTCTAGAGTCGGGTATACGTTTTGGTATGTGGATGAGTTATCTAGTGAGAGATTACAAATTTCAAGGATGAAATTTTTGAAAGGAGGGGAGGTTGTAAGAACCCGACCCGAGAATCTCAGATTTAATAAATAACAAAAGGGTAAAAAGGTAAATTTAGTAGGCTTCATCGACGAAACCATTATTCTTGTCGACGAAACCATTGTTCTCGTCGACAAAGGCCCTTCTACTCTTTGTCGCCGAGATCCAGAGTTTTGTCAACGAAGAGATATTGAACGAGTTGTAAAATATCGGAATAGGGTTCGTCATCGAAGGAACCGGTTCGTCGACGAAATGCGTAGATGATTTGTCGACGAAGGCGTCGTCTCGTCGATGAATTGGACTGGATCAAAAGGGGCTATAAATATCATTTTTCATTTCTTCATCGCTAAGAAAACTCAAATCTTTCTCTCTCTCTAGAACTCGAATCTCTTTCTTTCTCTCTCTAGGTTTTTAGGCTATCTGTTACCCGAAACGACGATCTGATGTTATCACGTGGATCAAGAGGAGAATATCTACGTTTATAGCGGATCGAAATTTCGTTTCGAGGATTTTCGGGTTTTGATCCAAAATCGAGATAAGTGTCCGATTTCATTTCTAGTTTGGTAGATATGTAGTAGTCATGAATATATTGAAGTATTGTTCTTAAATTTTTAGGTTTTCGGGTTCCCGTGTTGTTGTTTTGGACCGATTAAGTTTGTGTTTCAATTTTTGGGAAAGGTAAGGGGTTTCTATTTATATTAGTTGTTTTTGAAATCTGAATCGGTAAAACTGTAGCTTACGATTCTGCGGATATTTTGGTTACTTATTTGGGAAAATCTATCGGGTGAAATTATGGGATTTTCGATTTACTGTTTTTGAAAAAATTGGGGATTTCAGGTATCATCTCCATTTCTGTTGGAAAACTTTATATTGGTATAAAATATGATATAGAGATGATCGTGCATTTGATTATTTTAAAATGTATTTTTGGAACACTTGATATGTGATTGTTTGTTTACCCAAATGAATGTGGAATGAGATGATGGATTTGAATAATGTATTTTGTAGTAAAGCGTGCCAGTTAACTACCGTAGGCTGTGAATTATTTAAATGTGCTATAGGGACGTGAGTTCCAAAATGATCCAGTTTTTTGTAAAAAAGCCATGGCGAGATAATACCAGTGGGAATATATCAAAGTGGGCCGCATTAAACGCCGTAGGCTGCGATATTGAACCGAATTGGAATAAGACCATAGGTTTTGTAGTTTGACTTTTGCCAAACGGTGCGCAATACCACTAGATCGGCCGATTTTTACCGAAGGGTGTGAGACACCAGACTTACACCAGTTCAACACTATGGGGGCTTATGCTATGCCAGGTTGCTCGGGGTACCAACTTTTGTTGAAGGGTGTGAAATACCACCAGACAGTCTGGCTTAGGTCGAAAGGTGTGACGATGACAGATCGTATTGCTTTCGTATCATATGTATACTGGAACTGTATTTGTGAAAATATTGGTAAATGTATGTTTACTGTTGAAATAACACTCATGTATCCACACACTGATATAACATGTTTCTCCTTTACTGAGAGGTGTCCCACCCTTATCATACAAATATTTTTCAGGTCCTTCGAGTAGCTGACACTAGCGTCCTAGCGTATCAGGAGAGTGGTGGTTGGTTAGCTATATAGAAGTACTCGTGTAAGTACTGGTCCTTTGACGGGTTGTCATTTTGGGTTATGTAGACACCCGGGGTTTGTTATGTGTTTTTGGGGAACTAAATATTGTTTTGTATAGACTCTGGTATGGTTTATGAATGTATTAGTTGATTTATTCCGCTGCGTATATGGTGTATGTGATTGTGTATAGGGTATACATGAACCCTACGGGGTCGGACCCTTACATTGTATAGTATCATGAACGATTGTATAATACAGGGATATGTTAGGTTACTAAATCACATCCTGCGACCTATTTCCGAGTTCGAGACGTGACAAAGTTACCTATTTAATCTTAGTTTATTATACTAACTTATTAACCCTCTCTTTTTTATACTGACCCAGTCTATTCATTTGATCAATGTGAGTTTGGTAAGAATTCATGATAATATAATTTGATAAAGTTTTATGTTGGCTATCAGCTACCTAATATAACCTTACTCTTTTATCTGAACTTGGGATTGACAAATAATTTGTGTTACATAGGTGAAGTACACGTTTTCATTTTTTTTTTTTCCAACAAATTTATTTCAACCAGATAATTTCTAAGTCACAACCTACAACTAGTAGAAACCACTAGCACAATACAGTGCATTAAGAAATCATACAATTTTGGGTGTGATTCCAAACTAGACTAAAATCCATGTAGTTGTATTTTTTTTTTCAAAAAAGAATTGTTATATTCTAAGACTTGGAAATGAAAACATAAAACACAAAAAAATGCATATATTAAGTCTACAAATGTGAAACACAAAATCATAATAGTAATAAGAAAAGAAATAACAAAAGAAGAGAAGATCTCATTAGTGACTGAAATTAGAAAAAAAGTAAAGATAATTGCCTCAAAGATAGGGGTGAGCAAACGGTCGGTTCGGTCAAATTCGGTTAATTAACCGAATTAACCGAAATTTTCGGTTAATGATTTTTATTAACCGAACCGACCGAATAAGAGATGTTAACCGAACCTCACCCGACCGAATTACCTTTTCGGGTAATTCGGTTAACCGAATTTATTTTAAATTAATTATTAAAAATAGATTATAATTATAACTTTAGTCTTATTTTTACGCAATCTCAAACTTTAGTCTTATTTTTACGTAATAAAAATAATCTTAAAACTCAATTCATAATTTTAATTTCTCTTAGAATAATCTTTCCCCCATCCCGCGTATATATATATATTATTAGTTTATATTTAAATTTTAATTTATTATTATTTCGGGTAATTCGGTTAACCGAATTAAAATTTCTCTTAACCGAACCGATAACCGATTAACCGAAATTTGGTACATCCATAACCGAACCGAACCGACCTATTTTTTAACCGAACCGAACCGACCGAAATTGATCGGTTAATTCGGTTAATTCGGGTTTCCCCGAATTATGCTCACCCCTACTCAAAGATACTCTTTCACGTAAAAAAAAATCGAAAATCGATTGAAGAATAAGCAACGAGGGATTGTAAGAATCCTTCAATCAACCTCTATTAGGTGGAGCTGTAAAATTGTTTGCCAATCGCTACTCTGGAAGGGGGAAGGAAATGAAGATAAAGAATATCGAGAAGTTTTTTTGAGAAAGAAGTAGAAAATGCAACTCCATAAATCTGGTCTTCAATTTTGGTTAACAATTTATTTTAGAAATTAGCTCTACACTATTAATCAGTATTGACTTTTCTCGTATGGGACCCAACGCTACACTACTTGTCACCCATTTTAATATGTTTTAGGGTATAGGAGTCCAGCGTGGAACGTCAGCGAAAAGGCCAATAGAGAGAAGCCACGGGGGCAGGTATCGCGTCAAGTGGTCAAGCCTTGTTTCCATAGGAATGAAGGATGTCACCCCACCAGGCTCTCCGGTTCTCGTTCCCTCGAAGCTCCTAAGCCGTATAGGGAAAAGAAAGCGAGCACCACCAATGCGTTCCTCCGCCGCCGCCTCCCTCCCCCAAGACGTCCACGGCAGCCCCCACGCCTCCTCCTCCGCGTCTGACCCCGAGGAATATGACTGCGATTTCGAGCCTCACGAACACATTCCTTACGACGCCAACGAAGAAGAAGAAGAAGAAGAAGAAGAAGAGGAAAAGGAAGAGGAAGAAGAGGAGGAAGACATAGAAGTAGAAGTAGAAGAAGAAATCGAGGTGGAGGAGGAAATAGAGGTAGAAGAGGCAATAGAAGTAGAAAAGGAAGAGGAAGAAGATGCAGATGATGAAAACGATGAGAAAGAAGAAGGGGTGGAGGAAATGGACAATCATTCATCAGATCTAGCAACTACAGCCGAGGATAATCGGGGAGGTAAGTTTATCTATTGCGTGAAAAAATCTTGATTTAGATTTGATATTTCATGCCAAAATTGTTGAGGATCTTGTTTCCAGTGTTTACATCCACTGATTATTTTGTGTTTGTTCTTTCTGGTTTTGCTTTTGTTTTATGTTCGACCTTTTTTTTTTTTTTTTCTTGTTTTTTGTTTAAATACTAGAATCATCAAGTTGTGTTGCATATTTTATCTAGAAGAAATTCGTTAGATATCTCTATAATGTAACAATTTACAAAAACAAAGGCTTGAGTAGAGATGCACTAATGCCACTCTAATAACATGAGTTGCTACTGATGTTTGAGCCAGTTGGTCAGAGAAATACACTCCTTTTCAGTTTCGCCATTTGTTAGATTTACTATATTATTGTCCATATAACATTTTATCTGCTAATTTATTGAGTTAGGTTGAAAACGAGAGAAAAGTTCCAATAATGATGCAGATTATCTAGGAAATCTGTAGGTGGTGCCCCCAAGGGTTGGCTCAATTGGACAGAGTGGGCTGCAAGACTCCTAATAATAGAAGATTTTGGATTTGATTCTGCACGAAGGCTAATCCTTGATTTATAATGGGGGAGTCGTGGGGCTGGCCACATCCTCTCATTGTTTGGTGTCATCTTTGGGTGGGGGTTTTCAAAGGGCTTGTCCAGGTTGGAAATATGAATTATAAAAAAATATTTATATTGTTGGTTTTACATTTTTTTGTGCAAGAAAAGTTTTAAGTTTCACATTTATGATTTTTTAGTAAATGTTAATGGTTGCCATATCAATGCAACAATAGTAGGTTTGATGGGTTTTTCATTTTTCTAAATCTTGATGATTGAGAAGTGCATGGGCTTGTCAGCTTGATTGTTATTCTTTAATTATTAACTCTTTTGTTTCTTATCTTAGATATGATATTAGAATCTGGGAAGGGGATAGTTTTGGTATTTCCTTGCAAAATTTTCCTCTTGTTGATGTTGAAGTTCCCTTCCCTGACGTGGGGGGGAGATGTCTGATTGGTTGGGGAGACCTTTTGAGGAGGATGAGATCAAGCGGGTGGGGTTTAGCAAAGATAGAGCAAAGTATTATGGGCTAGATGGTTTTAACTAGCTTTTTTTTCCAGATTTGTTAGGAGGTGGTTTCAAGTAATTTGATGAAGATGTTCATGTGTTTCACGCCAATGGGCTGATTTCAAAACATCAACTATATTGTTTAACTTTCAAAGAAAGACTGCTTTGTTAGGATTAGTGATGTCCATCATATTAGTTTGATCATGAGTGTGTATAAGATCATTGCAAAGGTCCTGTTTGAGAGGATCAAGGTGGTGACAGGGGATTTGCTCTCTAGTTACCTACCATATTTTTTCTTCCCCTTTCGTTTGTTTGTGTTTTTTTTTGGGAAGGAGGGGGAGGGGAGGAACACATATTTTGGATGTTGTCATGGTGGTTATTGAGTTTGTGGATGTTGTTAGGAGGGGTTATAAGAAGAGTTTAATTCTTAAGTTGGATTTTGACTAGGCCTATAATAGGGTTACTTGGTACTTGGTCTTTATTGGATAGGATGTATGATAGGAAGGGTTTTGGAGCTAAGTGGGGTTGTTGGTTTCAAGGTTGTCTTTCTTCTGCTTTGTTTTCTCCTGTGACTATTATTGGTTGGCCCAAGGCTTGGTTTTTTGCCTTTAGGGGTGTGAGCGAGGGGATCCTTTTTCTCTTTTTCATTTCATCTTGGTAGTTGATGTGTTGACTAGGACGGTTGATGGGGCCATTCAAAAGGGGTTTTGTCTAGGATGTTGCTCTAGGTAGGGGTGATGTGGTTGTCTTTCATTTTTAGTTTGATGATGACATGATTTTTTTTTTTTAACCTTTAGATGATAGGAAGTTTTTTTGTAATATTCTCACCATTTTACATTTTTTGAGTTAGTCTTTGGTCTTGAGATAAATTTATCCTAGTGTGGCCCATAGCTGCAATTTATCTACGTCGAAAGTTGACTTCTAAGTTGCTACTCTTGTAGGTTGATTCTGTATTGACCTTTAACTTATTTAGGAGTTTCTTTAGGTGGGAATTCTTGGTTTGAGGGGTTTTGGGATTCAGTAATTGATAAGGTCTCTAAACATCTTGATGGATATGTTTTTCTTCTTAGGACAAAAGACTACTTTAATCTGGGCGTGTCTTTCTTCAATATGTGTCTTTCTTCAACACTTTATGTTTTTATGGTTTTTATAGTTCTTATACTAAGTTAAGATTTCGGTGGGGGTTGCTACTTTGCTTGAGATGATTATGGGAGATTTCGTTTTTTGACCAGAGATTGGGACTTGGGTGGGGGGTAATTTGTAGATTTGAAAAGGGGGCTTTGGGTCTTAGTAAGTTGGCGTCTATGAACATTGCTTTGATAGGTAAGTGGTTTTGTGTTATCCTTTTAAATTAGATTTCCTATGCCATTAGGTTATTAAAAGTAAGTTTTGTCTGTAGGACAATGGATGGGATGATAATTTTATAGCTAGGGTTACTCATGAAGCCCATGGAAATTCATTTTGTGGGTGTCTCCTTTCCTTTTTCCTTGTATCAAATATAAGAAGGGACCTGGTTGTAGGATTTTGTTTTGAAGAATCTTTGGATAGGAGAACATGTTTTTCGGTTGCCTTTCCTTCTACTTTCCTTCTTGCTTTTGTGTCAATTTGCACTTATTCCTTCTTTTCTCATTATTCATGATATTGAGGTTTCTCTGGGATTTTAAATTTTGGTAGAAACCTTCATCATAGTCATGGAGAGACTGAGGAGCTTTCTTCTCTCCTAGGTTTGCTTAATTCTTTTGAATGTTCTCATGGTCATGTCGATGATGTTAGAGAGTCTGTTGCTTGGACAATTTTGATACACAGTTGACACCCCCAATTGCCTAGGGTCTATAGTCGACAACCCCAATTGCCTAGGTTGTGCTGGACATAACCAGCAATTGCCAACAATGCTAAAACAAGTTGTGCTTACAAGTAAATGGTTAAAAACATGCGCAGATGTCTACCCACAAATTTACTCACTAACCAAGCTTGTCTGCCAGCCATACAAGGATAAACTACCAAGAAATTGCTCTATATGGTCCAGATCGATGTTTTAAAAGGCGTTCGTGAGGCACTCCTTGAGGCATTTTGAGCATAAAATGCCCTAAGGCCTAACTTGAAAGACTTAAATCCTAAAATGCGTACGCCTCAAGGGAGAAGGCGTACGCCTCAGGAAAAAATTCGCGCCTTTTACGCCTTATATGGAAAGGCATATGCCTTTTGGGAGCAACCTGATTTAAAATATATAAAAAAGAACAAGTAATAGCCTAATAGGGCTTTAACGAGTGTCAAAACCCCCCCTCTCAATGAAGCTTCTTTCTTCCAAGCTTCCATATCTCTCTGACAACTCCACCAGCTTCTCATCTCTCTCCGACAAGTTGACGACTCCTTCTGACGTATGGTCTCTCTCCGACGACCCCTTCGGAGCTCTTGTCTCTTTCTAAGCTTGCGTTTGGCTTCAAAGACTCCTCCAGCTTCTCGTCTCTCCCCGACAAGTCGACAACCCCTACCAACCTTTGATCTGCCTCTGACGACCCCTTCCGATGTCTCATCTCTCTCCAACGACCCATTCAGACCTCTCGTCTCTATCTACGACCCCCTGCAACCTCTATGCTTTTAGATCTCTTCTCAGTTTGTGGTCTCTGCTCGAACTAATTCGAGTATTCAACTCTCGCTCTCTTTAGTGTTGTTCGTAGTAGACTCCCAGTGTTGTTCCAGTGTTGATTTAGATTTAGATTCTTAGAATCTTGGATGATGAGACATTGTGATGCT
This sequence comes from Malania oleifera, assembly GCF_029873635.1. Classification (NCBI taxonomy): domain Eukaryota; kingdom Viridiplantae; phylum Streptophyta; class Magnoliopsida; order Santalales; family Ximeniaceae; genus Malania; species Malania oleifera. The sequence goes on from NC_080428.1 coordinate 58,488,788, forward strand.
TTAATTTGGTTTTTTCTCTTCTTTTTGTAATGTTATGGCTCATGCTTATTTTTTAACATGTATTTTTTGAGTTTATTAGCTAAAATTGGCCTATATGATATTTAAAAATTATGTTTTTATTTTTTTTCTCCATTATTCTAAAATTTTTCTCATTTTTTTACTATATATAAATTGATTTTATTTATTAATTATTTTTAAACATACAATCCCAAAATGCTTACGCCTCGCGTCGCGGAGGTAAAACGCCTCACCTCACGCCTTCGCCTTTTAAAACATTGGTCAAGATGTCAACACGGAAAGCAATTGACATTTGACATTGTCTACTCCCGTGAGTCAACACTTGTGTCTAGCATGGTCTCCCTTTAACCATGACATGTTCTAGGTCCCAACAATAGCAAATGTCACTGAGGCACTTGATGTAACCAAATTAACCATCAAACCATGTTAACTGAAACCAGCCACTGTAAGCAACCTTGTCAAGGACCATGATTCTAACCATGTCCATCCCTGACCATCTTAAGTAGGCAACTTCACATCTATGTGCTCCCTTTTTAGCAACATAGATTAACCAATCAACAAGTATCAAGACAACCCATGATAGGCCATCTTAAGCTATTGGCTTAGCACATGGTTTGCCTATGCTATGTGCCTTGGCAATGTCAAGCTAGTCTAGGGTTTGATAGTAACCCATCCCATGCAGACAAGGCAAGCAATCACAAGCAAACATAATGCCCTGAACAAGCTTGGCTTGTGACATTCTCCCCAACTTATGCGGTTTGATGTTGTCGTAGACTTTGACTCTAAGTACTCTTCAACTTTGTCCATGAACAGTGCCATGTCTTTTGCTGAAGTCTAGCTTATTTCTTTGTGTTTAACCCTTCACTAATAACTCATGCTGCTTCTTCCTTGATGATGTGAACTATTTGTCTTCATGGATGACTTCAACTTCTCTTTTGTCAAGTTGTGTCGTCTTTAGTGGTGTTTTAATGGACTAATTTTTGCTTAGATCTTCAGTGTTAGTGTTGGATGGCTTGAAGCAGCTGACGTGAAACACAGGATGCACTTTTATCCAATCCAGAGGATCAATCTTGTGAGAGGCCTTCTCGACTTTAGCCAAGGTGGGGGCTGGTAATTCATATTTCTGAAGTAGTCTCCTATCTTGACCCTGTAGTGACTTGTTTTGTTCTGGATGGAGCTTAACAAAGCACCAAGTCATCTATGTTGAAGTAAAATGGTATTCTTCCTTGATCTTCCTACTTCTTCATCTACTTGGAAGCTTTCTCTAGGTAGGCTTAGACAATCTCTGGATTCTGTCTCCATTCTTTGGTGAAGATGTATGCTCTTGGACTCTTTCCTTTGTATGACTCTTCCACTATATGAGGTAACAACGACTACTGGCTTGTAGCTAGCTCAAAAGGAATCCTGTTGGTTGTTGAGCGTTTTTGGGCATTGAAACAAAATTGAGCCACATCGAGTAGCTATATCCAATTCTTCTAATTGGCAGTGATGAAAGGACGCAAGCACTCCTCTTGTAGCCTGTTGAATCTCTTTGTTTGTCCATCTATCTAAGGGTGGTAACTCGAGAATTATGAAAATTTATGTCCAGAAGTTGCCAATGAATACAGTTTTGGTCATTGATATTGTCTTGGGGAACACTCCAGTATTTCAACGTGTTTTAAAAACAATTGTGCTATTTGCGAATAGTACTTTGGTGCAGGTATGAAAGTACCGACTTCGAAAAACCTGTTTATAACCACAAATATAGACCCTGCGTCTCGCACTCTAGGCAAATTAGTGATGAAGTCAAATGGAACACTCTTCGATGGTCTCGTTGGCACTTGAAGAGGCTCCAACAGCCCTGTAATCTTCTTCTACTTCACCTTGTTTTGCTGGTAAGTGAGACTAAGTTTGGGTATATTTGATCACATCATCATGCATTTGTGGCCCATAATATGATTGCTTCAGCAATGTCAAAGTGCGTTGCCATCCTGGATAAGCTACCCACATGGTGTCATGACACTTTCTCAATAGTTTCTTCCTTATATCTCCAGCTCAAGACACAAAGAGTCGGTTATCATGTGTCATCAACTATTCATCTTTTAACTAGAATTGTTGCATTTTGCCCTCTTTCACCAACTTCAGGAGGTTTTAGGCAATTGGATTTTTGGCAAGGTTCTCCTAAATGCGCTCCACATGATCATGATATCCTTATTGTCAAGTGTGTCATTTGTAAGGTTGCAAACTTAACCTTCTTGTTTAGTGCTTCTGCGACTTGGTTCATCTACCCCGCCTTGTGCTCAAATAAGAAATCAAACTCCATTAGGAATTTTTGCCAACAAGCTTGCTGTTGTGTAAATAAGTTACTAACGACCAAGTTATTTGTTTTCACCACAATTTTCGTCCCAAGTAGGTAATGCCTCCATACGCAAATACAATGTATCACCATTAGCATCTTCTTTTGAGCTGTGTATGCTCAGCTTCACTAAGTTTATGACTCTTGTACACAACAAGATGTCCATCATGTAACAAGACTACCCCTAGGGCACATAGTTTGATGCATTTGTTTGTATCTCGAAGGTTTTATGATGTTTGAAAGAGCAAGTATTGGATTTTTCATCATGGTATTGTTCAAGTTGTTAAAGGCTCCCTAGCACTTCTCAATCCAGTTCCACCTATGACCTTTTAATAGTTCTGTCAAAGAACAATTCTCCTCAAGTACCTCTCCACAAATTTTCTATAATAGTTTGCAAGTCCCAGAAAGGAATATAGCTCTTTCACCATCGTTGGGATCTTCTAGTCTTGAATAGTTCTCACCTTCTCCTTATCCATTCGGATATGATCTTGCTGGTCACATGACCAAGGAATTTCATGCTTCGCTGAGCGAAAGCGCACTTCTTTCTCTTTATGTAAAGACTGTTCTCCCTCAGCTTGTTGAACACCTTTCGAAGATGTTCTTTATGTTCTTCCAGAGTGGAACTGTAGACAACACTGTTATCCAAGTATACCATGACAAACTTGTTGAAGTAACTCATGAAATACCTCGTTCATCAAGGTTCAAAATGTTGTGGGCACATTTGTCAACTTGAAGGGCATCACCAAGAATTCATACCCCCCATACTGTGTCACTCAAGGCTTTGGTACATCCCCATCTGCTGTTCTCACTTGATAGTAGCTTGACCGCAAGTCAAGTTTGGTGAAGTACTTTGCACGACTTAGTTGATTAAACAAATTGGCAATCAATGGAATGGGTACTTGTTGTGCACGATCACCTTGATAAGTGTGTAGTCACTAGTGCTCCAAATGATGCTTTGGAAGGACGTATATGGCCTGCTTCCAATAACTCGTCAAGCTGTTTCCTTAACTTTTCTAACTTTGGAGGTGCCATCCAATATATGGCCCTTTAGCAAGCAACGTCACTCCTAGTAACAACTCATTTTCAAGCTCCACACCCCATTGCGAAGGCAAGTTGTGAGATAACTTGTCTGATATTACAACTTATACTCATCCAACATAGCTTGGATGGTAGGAGGCACCTGCTCTTGACCTATGCCTTCATCTACCACCAGCATGGCAAGATATGTCTGTTCAGCTCTTTTCAATCCTTTTTTGAATCTTGGGTTGCATGGTAGAAAGGAACTTCTCATCATCTCATTTATTCAAAACAATTTGCACCATGCAAGGGTGGTCTCCCATTAGACAAAGGGAATTAGAAAATGACATTAGTACCGCCTTAGTCTCCTTTAAGAATTCCATTTCAAAGATCACTTGGAAATCGTCCAATGGAACAATTGTAAAATTTGCATGTTTGTCCACTGTCTAAGCTTCATAGTCACTTACTTGGCTACCCCCAAAGTAGGTTGAGTTGCGAAGTTAACCACTTTCATGCGTCTTGAATCCTTATCTAAGGTCAAGTTGAGTCTCTGCGCTTTTGCTTGTGAAACAAAATCCTAGGTAGCCTTGATATTCATCGTAGCATGGGTGCTCTTCCCATTGATCTTTAGATCCTCAAAGATTAACCCTTTTGATTGGGTAACTTTTGTCTCTTTTATCTGCCTCTCCAATCTGTAGACTAACCGCATTGCACCCCTTGGGGTTTCCTCCTCATTCTCATCATCTTGCAATGCCTCCTCTGCAGTGGAAGCTTGTAAGGCATTTAGTGATGACTTGTGAGGACGCTCAACAACTCTATGAGGTCTCAACGTAAGAAGCATGACATTTTACCCTTACCATTGTGTGTGTTGAATGATCAAGATGACGAAACTTCTTTTGAAGTTGATGTCCTGGTGTTGGTTTCCCCACTTTTGGGGTTGCCCTTGAAAGTCTTTTTGCTGTTTCCACTCATGCTACTCTTTGTAGACATTGTGGAACTCTCTCTAGCGTAGTCAGTCAAGAGTTCCGTAGCAGCTTGTGTGGTGGGCAAGTCTTAAACTCTTTGTTGGTGAAGTTTTGTCCTTGCCCACGACTTCAACCCCTCAAGAAAATAGAACGTCTTTCTCTGACATGTCTTGGATATCCAACATCAAAGCAGAAAATTGTTTCACATGCTCCTTGATTGAACCATCATTGTGCTTAAGGTCTCTCAATGTACGTAGAGCATTGTACTCAACATTCTCGAGAAAGAATTGAGCCGTGGGCTCTCCCTTCAAATCTGGGTAGCAGTCAATTACACAACGTCCATTCTCAATTTCATCGTACTTTGTATGCCACCTTAACTTAGCATCACTAAGTACGTTTTTGCTAGGATATTTTCACCTGTTTTGAGTTGGTCTTCATTGCCAAAAGTAACGCTCCATGTCAAATAAGAAGTTTTCTAACTCCTTAGCATCACGAGCTCCCCCATACGTTTTGATTTAGGCACCTTTGTTCCTCTATATGCTCCATAGCATTGGAGTTTTTTATAGTAAGAACCATTAGGTTCATCTTTGTAGTCAGATCTGCCATCTGAGCTTGTAAAGTTTCTACTGTCGCATGGAGGTCCTTTGACATCTTCACCATACACATTGTTGATGCTTTAGTGATCCCTTCAATGCATCAACACGTTTAGCAAGTTTGACCATCTCCACGACTACATTGTTGTTTGTATTAGCTTGCAATTCTAGCGCTTCAATTCTCGTAGTATTAGTTGGCATGGTCTCTTAACAATGTAACATAATCCCACAACAAAGGCAACGGAATTCATGTAGTAAATAACCAAAGTCTGTACCAATTGTTACGGGTCAAATATTTTACACCTTGTGAAGCACCATGTGGCATTAGCTAAAACACTCTTGCTTAACTAGTCAGCCAAATATTACTGCAATTTACCACAAGAACACATTCACAGTAAGCGAGCAAATGGCAAGAAAGCAATAGACATTGAAGTAACGTAATTCATTAACACCACCTTTGTAAGCAACTTGTGTTTAGCAAATGCTAGTGAATTTTACAAGACTAATGAATACTCATCCTCCCTTAAAGAGCTTTATATATTATTTTACCTCTGGTACTAGGAGACATCAAATTGTTCGAGGGGCGAGGAGTCATACTTCCACTTTACGCTAAAGCGTACACATACTCAAAAGTACAAAACTTATACTACTATTTACATGATGGTAATACATCCCATGCACACAAGGCAAGAAGTCACAAGAAAGCAAAATTCCCTGAACTAGCTTGGCTTGTGACACCTTTGTAGGCAATCCTTGTTTTGTGAACTTTTGGGATCCTGTGATTAAGAAGGTAGATAGGAGGTTGGAGGGGTGGAAAACGGCATACTTATCTCGTGGAGATTGTATTACCCTCAGTTGTGCCTCCCTCTCTAATAAGCTTATTTATTTCTTACCTCTTTTTAGAGTTCTTATAAGTGTTACTGGGATTCTTAAGAGGCTGATGCGCCTCTTTCTTTGGTCCAATTTTGTGGAGTAGGGAGATCACCTGGTTAGTTGGGTGAATGTTAGGAGATCTACATTGGAAGGGGGTTTGGGCCTTGGCAATGTGGTTTAGAAAAAACATCTCTAAATGGAAAATAGTTGTGGAGGTTTTTTTAGTAGTCAACTCCTTATGCAAAGGTGATAAAAAGTAAGTTTGGGCCCCATTAAAATGGGTGAGACACTAGATTTTTTCTCATCTTGCCCTTGGAAGTTTGTTTTCCAGGTTGCTTTTTTTTTTCCTCACCCGTTTTTTCAGTGGGCAATGATGATAGTATTTGGTTTTGGGAGGATGTTTGGGCTGGTGAGAGTTTGTTGGGGATGGTGGTGCCTTGTCTTTTAAAGATTTCCGCTCTTCACAATGCTTCTATCAACTCTTTCTTTTCTTTTTTTGAGGGAAGGGGGGGGGGGGGGGCGCTCTCTTCCTTGAGTTTTTCATTTTTTTAGGAATCTTAATGAAAGAGAGGTTGGTATCGCTAATTACTGTGCTTAATGTTTTGGAGCCTTCTGTTCCTTTAAGTGGTGGATAAGAGATTTTGGGAGGGGGACTTTGTTGGCCTTTTTTTCCACCAAATCCTTTTCCCTTCACCTCCTCAATATTCTTTCTCCTAATTTTTTCCCTGCTTGGAGCCACATTATTTGGAAGGCTAAGACTCCTTTTAAGATCAGGACATTCATTTGGATCATGTCTCTCTACAGGCTTAATATGCAAAGCCTTTTACCGTGCAGAAGACCCTATAAAGCCCTGTGTCCTGATGTATGCTCCATGTGTCATCCGTCAAATGAAAGACTTGCACTTTTTTATTTGATCTGAAAATTATAATTATATAAGATCAAAATGGATATGTACAGCTACACTGGGCATACCCAGGGGAGAGGAGCATTTAGCTCCAACCAATCAAAGAATTATCTACTGCAAACAGAACTACATTAAACCTGGGCATACCCAGGAGCCTTGAGGCCAAAATAACTACAACTCAAAAATTCAACAAGTGATTACAATCAGTCACTCCAGAAAAATCAGAACCTATCAACCAATCAAGTGCAATAGGAAGGGAATTGCACTTCTTTCTTCATTACCTGGTGGCTAAGTATCTTTGGTTTGTGCTCTCTTCTCGTGTTTTGTAGAAGCTTGGGTGGCTCTGTGGGTCATAGAAGATTCTTGCAAGTGAGCTATTAGGGTATTGGCAAATTCAGAAAGGGTAGGTCTTTGCGGAGATTTTTCAATTTTTGGCTACCTTGTGGGCCCTTTGGATTCAGAGGAATTTGAGACTTCACAATTTCTAGTTTGTTAGGGAATAGAGTTTTGTTTTTATGAGGATGTTGCTGCCTGATGTGCAAAGGATTGAAGTGCAGCTCTTTCTTTTGTTTTTGTTGAGGGCATCTTGTTCTCCTATGAATTTGGTATAATATATGTCAAAAGTTGTAGAAATACAGAAAATCTTGAAAAATATAAAGAGGTGAGAAAAATTGCAAAAAAAAAAAAAACACTTTTAGTGAAGCTAAACATAAAGCGTTTGATCCTTTATATTCTAGATTAGATACAAAAGAAGGAGAAAAAGATATTTATAAACTCGCTAGAGCTAGAGAAAGAAAATTCAAAGATTTTAGGTTATATAAAATATATAAAAGACAGGAATGATAATGTCTTAACTGGAGAAGAAGACATAAAAGAGAGGTGACAAAGATACTTTGATAAGTTGTATAATGAATGCCAAATGAAAGATTGAACTTGGAAGTGACAAATGAAGAGAAGACTAAAAATAGGAGATTTGTTCGCAAAGTTAGAGTTTTTGAAGTTAAGATGGCATTAAAAAAGATGAAAACGAGAAATATATAGGTTTAGATAAAATGCCAATTGAAGTTTGGAAAAGTTTAGGGGATAAAGGAAATATTTGGTTAACTAATCTATCCAACATTATTATAAAAACCAAGAAACTTCTAGAAGAATGGAGGAAAAGTACATTAGTACCTTTATATAAAAACAAAGGCGATGCTCAAAATTGTAATAACTATCGTGGAATTAAGATTATGAGTTGTGCCATGAAATTATGGGAAAGGGTAATTGAACATAGAATAAGACTAGAAACGAGAATTTCAGAAAATCAATTTGGTTTTATGCATGGGAGATCAACAACAGAAGCTGTTTTTCTTTTAAGAAGCTTAATGGAAAAGTTTAGAGAAAAAGAAAAGGGACTTGCATATGGTTTTTATTGACTTAGAGAAAGCTTATGATAGAGTACCTAGGGAAATTCTTTGGTTGGTTTGTAGTAAATATATTGAGGTCATTAAGGATATGTATGATAGAGTAATGACTAGCGTTAGGACTATAGGAGGGGAATCTAGAGATTCTCCAATCATAGTAAGTGTATATCAAGTTTCTACTTTGAGTTCTTACCTTTTGTACTAAGTGATTGATGAACTTACTTGGAATATTCAAAATGAGATCACTTGGTCCATGTTTTTTTTAGATGATATCTTGTTAATTGATGATAGTAGGAGCGGAGTGGAATCTAAGCTAGAACTTTGAAGAGCCACATTAAAGTCTAAAGGGTTTAGGATAAGTAGGAATTGGATAGAATATATGAAATGTAATTTCAGTAATGTAAGGAGTAATAGTGAAGAGAAGATTAAACTTGATAATGAAGAGATTAATAGCATTGATAGATTTAGATTTCTTGGATCTATTGTGCAAGCAGAAGGGGAAATTGAAGAAGACGTAGTACATAGAATTAAAACAGGTTGGGTAAAATGGAGGAGTGCATCAAGTGTGTTGTGTGATCATAGAATACCCTTAAAATTTAAAGGAAAGTTTTATAAGACGACAATAAGGCTGGCTATGCTTTATTATTCAGAATATTGGGCAACTAAGAAACAATAAGAAACAATATGTACAAAAAGTAAAAGTTGCTGAAATGTAGATGTTAAGGTGGATGAGTGGTATAACATTTAAAGATAAAAATAAACATATACTCAATAATTTAGGCATAGCACCAATTGAGGACAAGATAAGGGAGAGGCGGCTTAGATGGTTTGGGCATTTGAAATGTATGTCCAGTAGAGCACTTGTGAGGAGGAGTGAGTTATTATTTAATAGCCCTTATCTAATAGAGGAAAATGCTCTCGATTGGGGGAATTGGCGGAAAAGGATTCATGTAGCTGACCCACCTAGTGGGACTAAATGCTTGTTGTTGTTCTTCTACTTCTTCTTCTTCTTCTATCTTGTGCTTTGTTATTCTGTTAATATATTTTCTCTTATCCAAAAAAAAAACTGAAACTGTTGCCTCCAAGAGTGGGTCTTAGCCTTCCATTTACAGACTACGACAATGGCCAAACAAAAGACCCAAGAGATATAAAAGTCCCTAAAAGAATTAACTGCTAGTCACTGAACAGTACTTCTGTGGCGGAGCGGTGGCATGAGTGATAAATTACTGTAGTTGTGTACACTGTAAGTCTGTCCTACTTGGCTTTACTTTTAGGCTTGGATGCTCTTACATCAACCTCCTGGGGTTGTAAAGAGCCAGGATCCCTCCCCGGGTGAATGTGTTTGAGTTTGTTTTTTGCATATTTTAATCATCATGCTTTCTCAGTTTGAACTTCAACGGTTATGTTTCTCTCTTTGTTGCACTCAACCTTTTCCCCCCTCACAGTTACAGCTGGGTGTGCTCGATTATTTTCCTTGGAGAATGAGCAGAGTTTCTTCAGTTAGCTTGTTGGGTCGAGTTTGAGTTTGTGTCTAATGAAATCTTCTTGTTGTATGAACTAATCATAAAGAATTCTTCTTTAAATTCTGAAACATATGTCAATGATGAGTAAATTAATCTACTTGGCATAACTATAACACATTGGTTGCAATGATTTTATTTGCATATTGAATGTGATAGCATTCAATATTATTTATATTTCTATGTTTTTTTTATTTGAAGTTCTTTTTTCAAGTACATGATCTGTTGTAATAATATTTCAAAATGGATTTTGTTGAAATTCTTATGTGTTGTATAAACTTAGAAAAGTGCAAAAGCAAATAATTACGGATTGTGGTATTTTGTGAAAATGCGTTATTTTTCATTTCCCGATGGTAGTCAATCTACCAAACCAAAAATCAAAAAGGAATGGGAATTATAATCTGGAAATTGTTTTGCATTTATATCTAAACATAATAATCAAATTATTGTTCCCTTCGTTTCCAACCTTAATTCCATGTTGAGTTTGATTATGTCGTGGTTTATATTTAGGCATGGAATAACCCTTGACATTCGTTTGATCCTTTCCAGCCTTAGAGAATTCATCCCAACCTCGATTCCTTAGGGTGGCTATTCTTTCACATATGGGAATGACCATTTCTTCTTAAAAAGGAATAAAATCACTCCCATGTAGAGTGATACGGAGAATTTTATTTTATTATTTGATTTTTTTGATAGCTATCACCGCCAATTCTCACTCTTGTCAACCCCATTGCAACCCTCGATATCATCCCATCACCCAATGCGTTGTTGTGATGACTTATCACCATAGTTGTCAAATTGAGATTTGAATTGTCAACCAAAATTCCACTTTTGGGAACTGAGAATCGATTATCGAATCGAATGGTAACTGTACAAATTTCCAAAATTGATTCGAAATGACATCCATATATTGATATATGAACAACAAGCAAAATGGTAAAATACTTCTAAATTTTTACAATAAAAAAAATCATATTTCATGTGTACGCTTTCCCTAACCAATAAAAAGTGAGGGAGTGAGTCAAGAAACATTAATAAAGAAAAGAACTTGATGTTGTTTTGAGGGAGTGAGTCAAGAAACATTAATAAAGAGAAGAAATAAAGAATCAAGAAAAAATAATAAAAAACTGAACTTTTGGTGCTTGTCAACAATTGGAAAGGAATCATAGTTCATGCATATTCTTTCTTTAATTAAAAATTAAAAAACAATTAACTTCAAAAATTGACACTAATTGAACAAACTACTAAAAAAAAACAACTTTTGAATCTTAACAACACAATGTAACATGACGTACGTGATCGTTTGGAACCACTTACAGAAAAGTACTTTTTTGGAAAAAAGTACATCTCTAAAAGTAGTCCGGGATTACTTATATTAAGTACTTCTTCAAAGAACAAGAGTACATTTTTTTTTTTTTCAGAAAAATATTTTTTCAGAAATTACTTAATTTATTAAAAAAAAATAGTAGTTTGGAAAATTACATCTTGAAATAAGTACTTATTTAAGTGCAAACCAAAGACTACTTATTGACAAAAGTACTTAGATACCTATTTTTTAAGACGTTCCAAACGGGGGCTTAGCCGATGATTGTTTTGTCCCTACTTCTCAATGGCAGAACACTATAATCCTTAAAGAGTGAAGGATGATTTGTGAAGGCCACATAAGAACTACAGTTCTATTTTCTCTTCTTTTTTAGCACAACTAACATAGACAAGGAATGAAAGGTAATCATGTAAAAATAAAAACAATAAAAAAAAGAAATGCTGTTTCTTAGGTTTTAAACTGGGTCTGCCAGGATGGTAGGCCTAGAATCATATGAATTGAATAGGTTTGGTTGTTTTCTGATTCACTAGTAAGATTCAAATTGATTTGGTGTGGAATTGATATGAATCATATGAATTGAGTAAGATTCTAACAATTATGCTTATTACCACAATCATTCCCTCCAACCTCTTCACTGCCAACACCTTTCCATTGCTGACATGACCACCAGTATTGCTCAAGTTTCTTGTTAAATATTTAATGCAGCATTGCGAAAGATGAAATTACACACAAATTTTTCTGTTTCTTTCATATAAAATTAATTTATGACTTGATTTTCTCAGTATCTTAATATTTTATTCTCTCTCTCTAAAAAAATTAGTGAAACATTTAAGAGTTGGTTTCAACTTTTGGCAGTTTGGATGGTACCACGTGAAAAGTGCAAGTAGTGGGTCTCAAACTGTGTTTCCTGGCTGGATATAGACCTCCCTCATAGAAGTTGTTGCTAGGCCACCAGAACCACATTTTCACTACTGTTTTCTTTAATATCACCTCCATCAACCCCAACACGTACTATTGTTAGCACCATCACCCTGGCATTTCTACTTCAGCAGTGTGCCACTATCCTCCATTCCTGCTGCCACCATCCCCATTCAAGAAGAAGAAGCACCACCAGCGTCATCACTCCACTACCATTGCCACAACTCCACCATTCACACCAACATTACCATTTGTGCTGCCACCGCCAAATTATTACCCACTAAAATGGTTATTTTTCCCCAGGCCATTACATTCCTTTCATGACAAATAAGGGAATGAGAATGACCTTTCCCATTCCTCAAAATTTCATCCCATTCCTAATTCTATTCAATTTTATTGTAATCGTGTTATCCAAATGGGGGTGTCAATTGTGGATTTTGGTTTAAAAAAATTAAAGAAAGGGGGAGATATTGGAGATGGGTGAAGGAGTGTGTTTTCTAGAATCAAACTCTGTCACCTATGTATATTATACTGACAGTGAAATAACATCCCACTGCTTGATTACACTATGAAGAAATTCAACTCTAGGACTCAAGAAAGCTCGGAATCATTGGAATGTACATAATGATGGACATTGACATCGGCATAGTTTGGCTTTTGATGCATGTATGTGGAGGACAACAAAGCTGAGGCAACCTAATCAGGCAATAAGAGGATCAAGAAAGAGCAAAGTCAAGAGTTATAGGATTACTTCAAGTTCTGTTATTATATGGGGGAAGAAGGGGGTGGGGGTTGGGAGAATTATAATCTTCCATTTCATGATATTTTTGTATTTATTTTTTTGTTAATTTGAAGGAGTTCTTATTTTCCAAATCATATTTTTATTTGAGTTTGTAGTTGACTCTCAAATGGAGTATTATGGTAATTTGTGTTTTAGACTTGTAGGCTGTTTCAAACAGTTCACAACTGCTGTATTTTCTAATTTTAGGAGATTTTGAATCTTGTTTAGTTTTCCTTTTTTCTAGGAGCATTTTTAAAGATTCTTCATCGAGTGTTTCGTCTGGCTGTATTAGCTTATCGTTTATCCCTGCTATCCCTTCTCTTTTTCCTTTTGATAGAAAACAAAAAAATTATTAAGGGAAGAAAGAATATACAAGCATAGCATCCCTTCTATTTCTGTTACTTTCCTTGTTTTGATGCTTTCTCCCTCTTCCATCTCTGCGTTTCCATCAATATTCTATTTCTCCCTCTTCATTCCCTTGCGTCCTATATCAATTGGTGTGAGTATCTACCATTATTGAGTCTTGCTTGGTTGATCATTTGTTACAGAAATCGATGGTAACTGTCACTGTCCCTCTTGCTTCATTGATTGTTCATTAGTGAAGTCAATGGCTTCTTGATTATAGCCATATCTTACAACATTTTCACTATCCCTTCATCCACCCTATCACGACTGCTTTTCAAAGAAAAAAATCATGAGTGAAGATTTACTTTCTTAATGAGGACATTGATCTTTTCATTCAATTGCACTACAATGTGGAGAAGGCACTGGCTGATCCGCATGAATTGAAAGCTTGTGTGCTGGAGGTAATGCTACTTGACAGGACGTAGGAGATATGATGTGAGAACTAGCAACCATGTCAAAAAGAGACCAATGATGAGTAGATAACGTGTGCGCAAGAAGGAAGGAATATTGTAGTAGGATCCATTGTGCATAAAGAAGAAAATGGTGAAACTGTGCTGAAACTTGAGCAAGATGAATATTTTGTCACAGTTGAGAGATCAATGTTGATAAAAAGAGCCTGACTAAAGATGCTTGCTTAAAGCATGTTTCCACTTTGTAATTTGGCAACCCAATTGAAGGAACCAATTTGAAGTCTTTCTTGTGCTTCACTGTGATAACTGAAGAAACAGAGTCTTTGAATATTCTGGCACTGTTCTCCAACCAAATGTGCAGAACAAGTGCAAACACTGTACACCTCCAATGTGCCTTCCTTCCTTCTTTTCAAGTCTCCTAAACCAAAGTATTTCTTGAGAAGATGGACAAACTCAATTCTCCCTAAAAACATTACGAGGTCTACACTCTGGGAGAAGGGACACTGTAAAATCAATGGAGAACAAGTTTCCTCATTCTGGTATCAAAGCACACAATCATCTGGAGAAAATGCTGGCAAAAATTTGGGTTGTATTTAAGTATCTTTTGGAGAGACATACTTATGCTGGGGCAGCATCAAGGTTCTGCAGCCATGGGAGAATTAGAAAAGAAGAAGGAAAGGGAAGGGAGGAGAGAGGAGATACCAGGGGGGGAACTCACGTTCAATTCCAGTTCACATTCATCAATAGGTGCCTACAATATGGCTTTCAGACACTATTTATGAGAAAAACCTCTTTACATCAAATTACATACAAACCCCTAAAACTACATTGCATTACAAACATAACCCTAGAATACACAATTACGTCAAACAAGCTACCAACATAAATAATCTTAATACAAGCAAACCACACACACATACTTAAACAACTAACTAACTAAGCACATTTGGGTTTTGAACCCAATAAACCATTTACCCTATTCTTTGATGTAGGCCTCCTAATTGGGATGAAATGATCCATCCAAATAGTTGCTTCTCGTCCTACATCAGTTCCTTCCTTCCGAAAAGAACTTGACTCCATCGAGTTGGGGAAAGTACAAAGGAGTCCATCACCATGCATAAAGTCATCTTGTTTCATAAGAAAGATTTTACGCTTCAACTTGGTGAGTGGAAGAATTCATGATGTGGATCAACTTACTTCTTGTTGTTAATGGAGGGAATAAGAATTCTCATATCCATCATGCTTCACCTTCCTATTAAATACCCATGGTTTGCCCGAAAGGATATGACAAATTTTGAGAGGAAGGATATTACATTGTACTATCTCCATAATGGAACCAATCTTGAAGGTTAAGTAAGCAACGATCATGGGCCTTCAAGTTGGTACTTTTCACCCAAGCAATTTTGTATGGTTTGGGATGAGGCTCAACTTCCAAATTTAACTTCTTCACAACTTCTTCAAAAACTACATTTGTGCAACTACCAGGATCAATAACTTGAGTACAAATCTGTTTTTAGCTTATCACTTGAGTTTGAAATATGTTGGTCCGCCTCCAATCCTCTATCTCTTTAACCTTGTGGGAAGAAAGCATATTTCAAAGCATGAAACAGGTTCTCAAATTGCCATCATCATGCAAGTCACTTGGAATTTCTGTTTCAGCTTCAACTACTTGAGTATCACCATCTTCTTCTTCTTCTTCCTTTTCTGCAACAGCCATCAATTGGTTAGGACATTGTGCAGTTTGATGCCCAAAACCTTGACATATCAAGCATTTGAGTGATGGTTGGCTCTTAGAAGTTGTTCCGGAATGCTTAGGAGTCTTCCAAGAGTTATTAGTCTGAACACCTTTACCCAATTGCTTAACTGTCTTCCCTTGTATAACTCCTCTAGTACTCTTCTCAAATGGAAGGGCTGATGTAGCTCTAGGAGGATTGTGTTGCATTTCCTCCTCAATCTGAATGGCAGCCTATGTTGCATCCTCAATTGTGATGAGACGACATGCAACAAGTTTGGAGGCAATAGCTGGCTTCAACCTTTTTTTGTACAAAGCTATCATAACGTCCTCTTTCCATTTTATATCGACACGAGTAGCCAAATTATAGAATCTGCTAGTGTACGCCATTGTATTTTCGTCTTGCTTCAAATCAAAGAATGGAGATGAACATGCTACTAATAATTGGGACGCACAAATTGCTCATGTATGGCTTGATTCATTTCGTCCCACGTTGTAATCTCACCAAATTTCCTTCTTCTAAAGATCCCTCTTTGTTTAATCCACCAAATTTGAGCAGTTCCCTTTAATTTTGATTCAGCAAACTACAACTTTCTAGCCTCATTCATGTCATGCCATCGGAAAAGTACTCTAGAGAATACACCCAATCATCAAACTCATCAGGAGAACCATCACCATTAAAATCTGAAAATTCTAGTTTAATTCCCTTACTCAAATGATTAACTCAGCCATGAGGGATAGTAGCTATTCCACCATATTGTTTAGTAGGAAATTCCATGGGCCTTTTACCTAAGACTGCAACTTTGGTTGTTAGCCTATTCAAAGCACCAGTAATAGTCTCTAAAGCATTTTCCATATGTTGTACCCTACTGGATAACAACCCCACCTTTGCAGACAATTCAATGTTGGTCGCCATGATGCAATTATATGAAGAAAATCACAAACTTCATTTTCAATTATTTAAGAACAATCTTCAAGTCACCTTTAATCTTGAGTATCATGCAGAAATGAAACAAATTCACTTGCAAAACTCACAAATTGCAGCAATAAAACCTGATTTTTGATGCTGGCAGCAGCAACTTCTTGCTTCCCTGTAGCAAATTATTGCAGTGCACAATATCAAGTTAGGAACCAAAATATCATGAGAAAACACTAATTTCTCATAGTTGGAACCAGTTTCTCGCGATTCTGGCAACAGGAGAGGAGTCTGGCAGAAGCTCACTTGGAGTTGCCGGTGGCGGCTTTCCGGCAGTGATTTTTGGCACGAAGGGAGACCAAGGAATGGGATGTACAATGGTGTTGGTGGTGTGATGAGAAAAGCACAGTAAGATAGGGCTTTTGAAGAGCTGACAGCTGGATATGCTTTGGCTGGTGCATGGGGTGTCTTACGGTGGTCGCACGGCGATAAAAACTGGAGGGACAGGGTTTCGGGGGGTTCTGTATTTTGGTAGTATGGGTGGTGTTTCAGGATGGTCGTTGGAAAGTGGTGTTCAAGATTTAGGGACACGACTGGGATTTCTGAAAATTTCATAAACTGCCTTTTGGTGGTTTTATTTATTTATTTATAAAATACTGAAAATTTTAGAATAGAAATTATGAGATGAGAGAGTAACAGACAGAGGGTGAGAGAACAGAACAGAGAAAAGAAAGAAGAAGAAAGGAGGAATAGAGGAGGAGAAGAGCGTGGGAGAATGGATGGACTGAAAGCTAGAGAACAAGAAGAGAAGAAAGAAGAAGAAAGGAAGAAGAAGAGGAGGAGAAGAGTGAGGGAGAATGGATGGACTGAAAGCTAGAGAACAAGAAGAGAAGAAAGAAGAAGAAGCAGCAGCAGAGGGAGATAGAAGTTGCAGAACAGTGGGGGAAGGAAGAAGAGAAGAAGAGGGGGAAGAAGAAGATTGAAAGGAAAAGATGGGGGAATTGAAATGGAAGAAAGAGATCGTGGTTGGGCTCTGATACAACATGATGCAGGGGCGGCGTCAAGGTTTTGCAGCCATGGGAGAATTTAGAAGAAATAGAAGAGGGGAAGGGGAAGGGAGGAGAGAGGAGATACCAGGGGGAAACTCACGTTCAATTCCAATTCAAATTTGACAATAACTGCCTACAACATGGCTTTCACACACTATTTATAAGAAAGCTTCTTTACATGAAATTACTCATAAACCCCTGAAACTACATTGCATTACAAACATACCCCTAGAATACACAATTTCTACAAACAATCCCCCAACATAAATAATCCTAATACAAGCAAACTACACACTTATACTTAAACAACTAACTAAATAAGCACAATTGGGTTTTGGACCCTATAAACCATTCACCCTATTCTTCGACGTAGGCCTACTAATTGGGTCGAAATGATCCATCCAAATAGCTGCTTCCTGTCCTACATCACATGCTTAACACTAATCTTGTTGGGGATTTTAAAAGGGGCCCATTTGATTTTGATTCACTAATGATATTTTAAGGTCCCATATCAAAGTGTTGCTTCCAAGAAGGCCAGTGTCATTCTAGGGCATATAATTAGTTCCCATGCCCTATTGCCTCTCTATAGATCGTGGCTGAAATAATAAGTGTTGGTTATGTGCTCTATGGTTCTGGGCCTTCTGGCTATGCTCAAATTGTCATGGAACACAGAACTAACAATGAGTGCGCAAGGCTGCCAAGATGTATCATGGGTGTGGGGAGGCATGACGTACTTAACTCCACATTTTGTATAGGCTGTTTCCATGACCTGAAACCTTGATTTTTCAAGTTTGGGCCAATGCCCTTGCCATTGGATCAATGCAAATGAAACCTATAAATATGTTCTTGTTTTACAGAAACATACTGTAGAGAGAAAAAAAGGTGGTGGGGGGTTTGGCTTCCTAGCTTTTTCTTTTTAAGGTTGTGTTTTTAAATGCAAAATCTATAAGATGCTAATTATTGGTGTTGTTTAGCAGGATTTACAATATACAATTTGGGAATACATATTAGAATGTATTTTTCCAAACATCTGTATAATCTGCAATTAGTTTAGAAGTGATAAACTTGAGTTTCTTCTTCCAAAAGTGGAGTGTGATACTTGGCTTGACAACTTATGCTTGTTTCTGGGGTTTGGTCATGAATCAAGTGACATTTAAGAAGAAAATGTGTACATTTTTTTTGGCGAAAATTTTTAGAAGAGCAATGTGCTTCCAAAGTACCTCATATATGGATTGTCAGAAAATTGACCCATTTATAGAGAAATTACCTTCTTGAGATATAAAAGGCCAGTCATGCTGAAAGTCTATGCTAGAGAAAAGGCAGCCTCCCTTCTAGTTAGAATTGACCTTTATTCTATTGCTTCAAATAATGTCTTGTACCCATCCAACTCTCATCGATGAGGCTTGAGAAAATAGTGGCGTTGTTAAGTTTGCAGCCTATTCCCTGTTGAGAGTTTATGTTTCTGTTCTTACGAACTAAATCTTATTGTTGCAGATGAGTGTCTATTGCAGCAATGATTCTGGTTTATTAATATTTTTCTTTATTAAAAAAAACCACATTTCTAGGTGTTCTAAATGTTGCATTTTGTGTAGATAAGACACTTTCACAATGACCCTAGGATCTAGGTTGCCCTACCTGTATTATTTTCTAGCCACAGCATTTATAAGGTTCACTGCTTTGCTTTGTTCTTGATTTTTCTTTTTTCTTTCATGTAGATGCTAGCCAAGATAAAGAGTCCGTGGGGCACAAAGAGCAGCTAAGTGCACAAGGGACAGAATCATGCATGAAAAATGAGGATTCTAAGTATCCAGAATTAGGTAAACTTATGGGCAGTACTGAGGCAAGTAGATTTTGTGAATCTACTGTTGATGAGGAAGATGCTGTGGCCCCTCCAGAGGAAAGAACTTCTAAAAGCCACGGGGAAGCACATTGTCATGCGAATACTGATATTCCTAAAAGTGTGTTTATGGATGCTGATACTGCCAAATCCTCTAATGCTACTGAGAGAGAGGTGGCTTCCTCGATGCCGATGAGGGATGGGTTGGGTGAGGAGGCTAATGGTGTTCTGCATTATGAGGAAGAAGTTAAGCAAATGGATGTGCAATTTGGGGAAGACATAAAGCGAAAAGCGTCAAGGTGTGGTGATATTGGTTCAGTATATTTATGAATTTTGGTTGTCAAACAAGTAAAGCATTTGCTTGTGATTGTAATCTCTTTTTTGTGGTGATAATATTTATCCCCTTTTCCCCATAAATACTCGAACCAGTTCCTAATGAGTGTTAGGTTTTTCAGATTAGCTGCTCCCCAGATAAGGACTAGAAGTTTGTCCCCTGGTGCTGAGCTCAAGGATGGAAACAAACGGCCCGCAGTTATATGTAATTTTTTTGCTAAAGGTTGGTGCATTAAAGGGAGCTCATGTAGGTTCCTTCATAAAAATGATAATGTGGATAATGCTAGCGAGCAGCCTGAGGGCATGGTAACTGCAACAAACCAGAAGAGAGAACTTGAGGTTGATGAAGGTATTTCATATGTCTTTTTAGAGTATAAATGCCCAGGAACCTTCTTTATTTTGTTGTTCCTTACAAGCGCCTTCTTCTGTATCAGGTTCAATGGACATTGTTGAAAGAACAAGGTTGTCAGGGTCTCCTGATCCACAGACTTCTTCCATTGGAAATAATACTTCATTTTCTTCTCATTTCTCTTTAGAAACGATCCCGCCTTTGGAGCATGGAGAAAGACAAAATTGGCATCAGTACCATGAACATAAGATCCCATTGTGCCAAGGAGAGGATTTATCCTTTGGTGAGCAAGTGCCTTTACCGAAAGATGATCCTGGGTTCATTTCCTCTTTTAAAGGTGTAGGAAAAGAGAGTCTGAGACAAAGTTGGTGCACAGATGGTTGTGGTGACTATCCTTCGCCAATTGTTAAAGGCAGTTCTCCTATATTCAGAAATAGCTTGTTTCTTGGGGGTGGATCTTTTCCAAGTAGCTCAGTTGTATCATCGAGCTCTTACCAAAGCAGCGGGTTTCTCACCTCTTATGCAGCAAGATCAGAGGAATTGGCTGGTAATAAAAGGTCATTTATGATCAATGATCATACATCACCCATTTTAAACCGTTCTCTGATTTCTAGCTCAAGCACTTTTCATCCGACTACTAGCATGCTTCCGTCCGGCCTTATCTCATCTAGGATTGGATCATCATTTTCTTTCAGTTCTTCTTTGAATGCAGATCCCCTTGATGCCCAAAAGCTTTTAAATAGTGATGCAGAATATCGTGCTTCTAAATCTGCTTCATTGCCACGTAGCTGTTCACCGTTCTCTGGGTCTGAATCAGAAAACCTACACTTAAGAAATTATTCTGGTGATCCTCTACGCTCTGCTGGATTTGGACCAAAACTTTCTTCAAATGATTGGGAGCCTTCTGTACCCTTTCGACCATCAGTTTTCATTGCTTCATCCTGTATATCATCACCAGGTAGCCAATATGACCCACTTCGCGATAGCATTGACCAATGTGTGGTAGGAGATAAGGTGTCCCCCATTTTCTCTTACAGTCATGGAACATCAATTCGAAGTATGTCATATCAGCATATTAATGGAGAAACTGTTTTGACTGGGATCCCTGGTTCAGCATTTAGTGCAAATAAACATTCAATTTCTCTTGATCATGGATTCCATGACAATGTGTTGGACAAGACTTCTGCTACTCATGGAAAAGGATTGTCTATTACCAAAGCAGAAGCAGCAGGAACTTATGCTGTTAACCTGGAAAATAGAAATGCTGTAGCCAATGAAGAGAAGATGTTGAGCCCAGTTCATGTCAAAGACGTTATTAAAGCAGATAAAATCCATATTGATCGGGATTCTATGCGTAATATTGGCGGGGCAAGACATAGAGAGTCCAGAGTAGATAGAGATAGGCAAAACGATGATGCAGATGTTGATCAAAAGATGGATGGGGATGTGCACAAGGAGTCAAAAGCACTGAGACATTTTCGAGCAGCTCTTGTCGATTTTGTGAAAGAATTGGTCAAACCCACTTGGCGTGGGGGTCATCTAAGTAAGGACGCTCATAAAATGATTGTTAAGAAAGCAGTTGACAAGGTCCTTAGTACAATACAGCCACACCAAATTCCCATTACACCAGATGCAATTAAGCAGTATCTTTCTTCATCCCAGCCTAAAATTTTAAAGCTTGTTGAGGTAAGTGTGTTGATTTTAGAGATGGATGTGGGAAATATGCCTATCTGATTTCTCAGGTCATCTGTTCTTCGCATTTAACTTGTACATCTTTCGTCTGCAGGGATACGTTGATAAGTATGGCAAGTCTTGAGCTGCTGGGCTGTGCGGTTTTATTTTGTATAGTTTTCTGCACATTCTACTAATCGGAAGTCATGAACATTTGTTTGAGGCTGTCTGCAACATAT
The DNA here is from genome assembly GCF_029873635.1 of Malania oleifera. Lineage (NCBI taxonomy): Eukaryota > Viridiplantae > Streptophyta > Magnoliopsida > Santalales > Ximeniaceae > Malania > Malania oleifera. The sequence continues at coordinate 58,510,383 of NC_080428.1, forward strand.
CTATTGATAGCTCAAAATGAGATTCATGTGGAATGCTTCGAATTTTCTTTGTTATATCTTGCTTCATTGATAATTTGTCATTCACTTGTTCATCTCATTCGATATGTTTGGAGTCAACTGCAGGAATTGTGTCTGCTTTAATCTAGTATTATATTTTTGTGGTTCTTAAGAATTCATTATAATGTCTCATCAGTTAGAGGAAATTGCTAAAAGATGATGCCAGACTTGGTTGGTTTCTAAGAAGCCCTGCTTAATTACATTTTCCGTTTTTCTCTAATGCTCGTTTGGTCCTTTTTAAGCTTTAGTCTATATCAGGTCACTTCAATTTCTTTCAACTGTTTTAAGCCCTTGATAACTTGGAATGAGGAAGCAAAAGCGTTCATACTAAAAAGAAACAATAGGGTAAAGGTTGTGAGTACTTTTTGAACTAGCTTCTTGGAAGCCGGTGAGACCTAAATTCCTTTTTATGTTTTTTTTTTGCAATTTTTCTTTGAAGACGTGTTTAGCTTTGTTGGTTTGTTGGTGTCAATATTTACTATCCTACATGACTTATTGGACTGGCTTCTTGGATGCAGTGGGGACCTAAAATAATTTTTGATTCTTTTTGGGGCTCTTTTCTTAGAATACATGTTTAATTTTGATGGTATAGGTATAGATATTTGTCATTATTTCTACTGGTGTAAGTTGAAGATCTCTACTTCTGCTTCGTTGCTTGTTTAAATTGATTGTCATAATATGCAGTTGTTTTTTCAGATCCCACTTGGATGATATGTGCAAGTTATTTTCCTGCATCATTGAATACTTTTTTATGTAGAACAGAGACATTTGTGAGGTACTTCTCATTTTTCTTGTGACATGATGTTCATTGATGAGGCTATCTTTGACATAACATCTAGTTGCCTGTTTTGCATTTTTCTATAAAATTTTCTAGCTGTGTTTACTACTAGTAGCACTACTACTATTACCATTATTATTATTATTATGGAATATGGACCCCTGCAATTTGTACATATTAATATATTATTGTACATGTTCACAGTTCTTGGTTGTTCGTGAAGTTAAAATTGAACTCTTGCTGGAATAGGTTACGGAGTGTTGGATGTATGCTTTAAAAAATGGAAGAGAATGGGTTACTTAGTTGTAAGAGAAGGTTGTGGAACCTAAAAGGAGAAAATATAATAAAATTTAAAGACAAAAGTTATAACAGATGGTAACTAGATGGCAGGTGGTAATGTAAATACACACTCTTTGGTGTAGGAGAGCTAGTTCTATAAAAGAGATGGCAGAAGAAGTTTTATGTGAATCCTAGAGGAAGATACTTGTCTGGTAAAGAGAGTTGGTGGTGTGTTCAAGATGTTCAAAAGGCCATTAAGACAGAAAGAATATGGTTTAGGATATGGCAAAAATGTAGAAACATGGGGAACTTTGAAAACTATAAGGAGTCAAGAAATGACCCTAAAAAAAGCTCTTCTTGAAGTTAAAAATGGAGCATATAATAATTGATATACTAGACTAGATACATAACAATGGGAAAAATGAGGATGATATTGTTTTAGTTAAAGAAATAGATGTGCAAGGAAGATGGCAAACTGATTTTAATGAATATTTAATGAAAATCAAGCATGCTTAAACTCAGAATTGGAAAATGAACAAAAGGCTAAAATTTCGAGATTTATTTGCAAAATTAGTCAATGAGGTTCACTTTCCATTAAAGAAGATTAAAAATAGAAAAACTAGAGGACCATATGACATCCCAATGGAAGTTTGGAAATGCCTAGGTGATAACAAAATTATCAAAATACTTTATTTAACACAATTATAAGAAGTAAACAAATGTCAGATGAATGAAGGAAAAACATTTTAATACCTATTTACAAAAAAATAGAGGATGTATTCAAAATCATAATAATTAGCATGAGAGTTTTGGAAGAGTAATTGAACATACAATAAGAAGGATAGAGATGAGGGTTTCAAAAAGTTAGTTTGGTTTTATGCTTGGGAGATCAACCGCCAAATATATATATATATATATATGTGTGTGTGTGTGTGTGTGTGTGACAGTGTGTGTGTGCGTGCATGTATATCCATCTATTTATCTATTGATTAAGAATAATGCAAAATTTTATGGAAAAGAGAAGGACTTGCATATTGAGGGTTTCAAAAAGTTAGTTTGATTTATGCTTGGGAGATCAACTGCCGTACTATATTTATATATTTGTCTGTGTATATGTATACATATATGCACACACACACACACACATATATCAGTGTTTTAAAAGGCTCAATCGAGGCTCTCCTCGAGGCACGACATGCCTAAAATGCCTTGAAGCTCAATCTAAAATACCAAATTCCAAAAAGGCTAACACATTAGATGCTGAGGCTAATGCATTTTTACAAAAGGCACGCCTTCTGCATCTTTTTCATTGAGGCTTGAGCATTTTGGGTGTGTGATTCTTATCTAAGAATTGGTTAAAAATTTTTAACTATGTGTTTGTATAAAAGGAATCTCATAATATGAGTTGATTTCTAGAACTCTTGAACTTCAATCTTTCTAAAATAACAAAGAGTTGTATCTTAGATCATGAAAATAGTTTGAACTTTGTAATAGTATAGCTATCTCTTATCATGATTGAAATTATGTATTCAAGTTAGCAATTTTGAATGGCCAACAAGTAGTTAGCAAGGTATATATAATTTTTCTCTCTTATATTATATTTGTGTTTTTCTTAATTTTTCCGGATTTTTAAAATTTTAAAAATTATTTGCATTTTTTTTTTTAATCTTGAAAACAAATTCTTAAGGCTTACGCCCAACACCTTAAAGCTTACACTTCACCTCTTAAGGGTTAAAACGTCTCACCTTATACCTTCTCCTTTTAAAACATTGATAGTTTATGCCTTACCTCTTAAGGGTTAAATCACTTTGCCTTACGCCTTCATCTTTTAAAACATTGATATATATATATATATATATATATATATATATATATATATATATATATATATATATATATTTATTAAAAAGATTAATGCAAAATTTTATGGAAATGAAAGGGACTTGCATATGGTTTTTATTAACTTTGAGAAAGCCTATATTATAGCGTATTAAGAGAAGTTCTAGAAAAGAAAAAAAAAAAAAGGGAGTTTGTAGTGGGTAAATGGATGTCATTAAGGATATGTACGATAAGGTAATGATTAATGTTTGGATAACAAGTCAAGAATCTAGGATATGCAATCATAATAGGTATACATCAAGGATTTGCTTTGAGTTTTTTTTTTTTTTTTTTATGCTTTAGTGATAGATTATGGAGTGAAACTTTAGAATCTTGAGGTTTTAAGAATAGTATGTAATGTGAATTTAGTTATCTTAGGAGGAATATTGGAGAAAAGATTAAACTTGTTGTTCGTTAAATTATTTGCATTAGTAAATTTCAATATTTTGGAATGTAATACATAATGTTAAGGCAAGTTGGGAAAAGTGCTTCAAGTGTATTGAGTGCTCGTAGAGTGCTTTTAAAATTAGAAGGAAAGTTCTATAGTATGGATTTAGTACCATATATGCTTTGTGTCAAAAATGTTGGGCTGCTAAGAAACAACATATCCAAAAAGTAAAAGTTATTGAAGCTCGAATGCTAAGGTGGATGTGTAGTATAACTCTAAGATAAAATAAGAAATGAACATATTTTGGTAAGATAAGAAAATAAGATGGTTTGGGAACCTATAGAACATAGGCCAAAAGAGGGGCTACCTAGTTAAGTTTGTGGCAATAGGAGGGAAAACGGTAGGCTTTGATTAACTTGAACTGAGATAGTGAATAAGAATTTGACTGTCCTCCATTTTTCAAAGGATATTACGATCATGCGGAATGAAGAATAGGATTCATGTTGTTGACCCTACTCAGTGGGTCTTAAGACTGTTGTTGTTGTGTAGGCATGGTTTTTTTAACCCGGACTCTTAGTGAGGCCATGGTAATATCAATAATATGTGTGTGTGTGTGTGTGTGTGTGTGTATGTATGTATGTATGTATGTATGCGCACACAAACATATCTGTATGTATATATGTTACAATAATATAATTACACTCATTAGAGATAATATTATATGGATTGTTCATAATCATCTATTGACTAATTACAACAAAAAATAGTTACTAGAAGTAATTTAGAGAAATTCTTTACTTATTTCAATTTTTCAAAAATATTCTTGAAGCTTATTATTATCATTATTAGTGCCAAAGACTTTGATCTCTTTTGAGATTTGGAAAAAAGAAGCACACCTTTTCTAAGGCTTCTAAAATTCCATAGTCCTTTTCTAAGGTACCACAAAAATATGCAAACCTCTCCTGATATTTAAAAAATCCCATGAACTGCTGCCCTTGATGTTTGATTTTTTTGGAACACTTATTTGTACCCCCATCTTAGGCTTTTCTTTTTACAAGTATTTGGGGATGTCTGTATCTTTTGCCAAACTTTAGTGAATGTTTGTTGGATTTTGTTAACCATAAGGTAGGTCCGCATCTTTTTGCCAAATGGGGAGTTCTATGTAATTTTTGAAACGTTAGGGGAGGTCTGAGTCTTTTTCCGAACCTCAAAGATATTATTATTATTATTATTATTATCATGGTTTTAAATCGCGGTAGTGGGTAGTGTAATGTAATGGTAACGGGAGTAACGGGAAGTGGCAGTAGCGGATGTTACATAATGGGAAGCGGGTGTAACGACTGTGAATTTTTTTCAATTACACACAACCTTGTGCATATTAGTGTACTTCCATGTTTTAAGCTTTTAACCCTTCTTAGAAAGAGTTTTAGTATATTTTGGATCCTTTAGTTCGACTAAGTTATTTGGTAAGGGCAACACATTTACATTTATTTTAAACCACCATTGATAGAAAAATTACGCATGTGCATATTTATATTTCTCGTTGTTCTTATCTGTGATAAATTCTTGTGTGTGCAAAATTAATTAATAAAAAAAAATACATTATACACTCCATTAATCTATTAGACACACAAGACATACGAATAATACAAATATAAAATAACTAGAAAAGAAGAAGGTTGAAGTTGAAAAATATAGAACATAAATATCAAATTACTAATATTGTCAAAATAAAATATTTTCCAAACAAGTTAGTATTTTTAAATTGTTAATTAATGCATCTATTGTGAGTATTTTTTTTTTTTTTTTAAAAGGGCAGCCCGGTGCACAAGGCTTCTGCATATGCGGGGTCTGGGGAAAGGGCAGACCACAATGGGTCTATAGTACGCAGTTTTATCTTACTTTTTTTTGCAAGAGGCTGTTTCCACGCCTCGAACCCGTGACCTTTAGGTCACACGGAAACAACCTTACCGTTGCGCCTAAGCTCCCCTTCTCTTGTGAGTATTTAAAGAAATAGTAAATTTTGTATCATTGTCATCCTCATTATATTCATTTCCCTCTCTTGCCACATGGTATATTGAGAATGATTTATGAAAGAGAAGGAAAAAGTGAGAAGAAAAAGTAAAAAATAAAATAATTTTTTTGGCACAACAATCCTTTAGCGGTTACGTAACGGCCATAGCAGTCTTTACATAACAGTTGCGGTCCGTAATGGCCGCTACAGCTGTGATTTTTATTCCCACCGATTTCGCGGTGTTTAACGGTATCGGAAACTCAAAAAACCGTTACGTAATGGCATTACGTAATGGTTTGTGGCGGTTATCTAAAACCATGATGTGATTTATTATTATTATTATTATTATTCTAGAAAATAGAAAAAAAATGATATTAAAATACAGAGGAAAGAGAATGATTCAATTAATTTTTTTTAGAACCATGCTTAACCCATTTACATGGCCTAGATCTGATTGTTGTTGTTATGATTGTTATTATGAGTCAAGCAAACAAAGAGTATGATTTTCAATTAATTACATACTTAACCAAATGACAAGGTGCATTAGTTGCTATGTATATTTATTATCCAAGTTGCAAGTGTGACATTAGCAGCATTTGGTTGAGTGGTAGTTTCTCTTTTTCATGTATGGTGGATGCCCCAGGTTCAACAGCCACCAGCAGCGAAAGGTCCTAGTGATGCTGGTACAGGTTGGTTCACGCTGATTTTGATTGGCTTGGCCGGTTCAACCCTGGTTCAAACTGTATTATAGTAGAGAAGTGATGTTGTGGTCTATTTCAGATGTGGTTGGTTTTTTGGCTTGTGAAAGGAACTTTATTGATGGCAATGAAGACTTGTGAGCTATTGTGTTCGTGTTCTGGTCTCTGGTCTTTGATTTCGTTCACATTTTAAGCCTTCTTTACTGACAAAAGCTGGAAGAAGAGAGTTGAGTTGAAAATAGAGTAGATAGAAGGTAAGGGCCCATGTCATCTGGCCAATGTTATTTAGGCACCATTCTTGGTTTCTGGGTGTATGAACTTTTTTTTTGAAGTATTCAATGAATTTTATCAATACTTGTTTTTGTGGGTACAATGGGTGGTCTAAGGCCAAAAACTCAGAAGTGGGAGATACCATAAATCATGCTCTGGGAGTGCATTGATGTCAAACTGCAGTAGGTCAATAAAGCAATTGCTGTTTTGGTGGTTAACATCTCGGGGCCTATGAAGCAAAAAATGGTAGGAAAATATGTCTCTAGTAGGGCTTAAGGGCTATGTTATAGGTTTAAGATTGCACAGAGAAATATGTGGGCAATATTAGGGCCTGTTTGTTTAAGGTTTCCGATACAGTTTTCTGTATCAGAAGATGCGGGGTAGAAAGAATACAAAAAAGTTGTGTTTGGTTATGTTTCAAAGCATACCTACTAAAAATTTCAGGTTTTCAGGAAATGATTTTAAGGCATTTCTGTGTTTTCAGATGCCTGGATAAGACACAGGTTATGGAGTATTACCTATTTTTTGATAACAAATTGCCACATGGATTAACCTTTGGAGGCTAGTATCTAGGGGTTTTTTGAGGTCAGGAGGGTAGAAAATATGGGGACAATTAAGGCTGGTAAAAAGGGATGTTATAGGATTAATATTGGACTGAGAAATCAGGGGTTTATGGCGAAAAGTTTTGATCGTCAATTCGCTCCCTAGTAATCTTAATCTGAGAAGGTCTTGATATTCTGTAAGAAAAAATGAATTAAAAACAGATCCTAAAATATAAAGCCCAATGTCGTTAAAGATGTCAATAGGACATTGGGGCTAGAAAGATGGCAATTCCATGGAATTACCAAAAGACTCATACCTAAAACTTGAGAAGTCAACTAAAATAAAAGCAGCAATGGCTTTATGCCAAAATCGAACCGAATAATGTGTATTGTAACCTCAATAAGGTCCCAAAACAAGTCCAGTGTCAAATAAAGACCATAGTTTGATACTCTTTGACCCTTGGTTTTCTGCATTATCTTTGTTTATTATTGTTTTTCAACAAATAATTCCTGCCTGCTGCTTCCCCCCGGGGGGCGGGGTGTTTTGGTGTTGTCGTCTCAAGGATTTTTATATCTTCTGATATGTTTAACCGAGATGATGAACAGTTAAGATAATGCAAGTTGACGGGAGAGAGGTGAGGGAAAAAGAGGGGGAGACAAAAATGGGTTTTTCCCTTCACTTTTTTCTGGAATTTTGTTTTTGGGTTGGGGATTGCAGCTTTGGAATTTATTTTTTCCCCGGTTGTTTTGTGGAAGAGGGACACTACATTATTTTAAGCACACAACTAGGATATTCTAATATTAAGGATCCCTAAAGCCTAAAATAGCAGCTGAATTTTTTTCAAGGATTTTGATGCCTTTTGAGCTTTTGTATTTGATTTTGGCGCAAAAGTTTCCTTTGCTGAATTGATGTCTACCATTTCCGATCACTGAAATGATTAGCAAGCCTTGTATAGTCATGGACAAGCTTTTGTATCAGACACTATGATAAGAGTTTAGAGGGCTGGTCTTGGATCAACGGTAAGGTTGCTACTTTGTGATTAGTTGGTCACTGGTTCGAGTCCAAGGAAGCAGCCTTTCTGCAAGAAAGCAGGGGTGAGGCTGCGTGTATTGTGATTACCGTCCCTCTTCCCTTGCAAATTGGGGAACCTTGTGGCATGTGGACACCTTTTTTAATTTTTATTTTTCCCTTATAAGCTTTTAGAGGTCCAGTTGGAATTCTAAAAGGAGATTTTGTTTGGACATTTGTCTAGATGATGCAGCTCACCTTCAACCACCTTCTTGGAAAGCCTTATTCTACTATTTGATCAAGCCTTACAGCAAGAAATTTTATATTGGAATAATCATGTAAGCAAAACTTTGCACATGGGCCCTGGAACTGTAACTAGTAAGCCAGAAATTGATGTATTTTAGTTGCATGTGCATGTTTGCTCGGATTAATGTATGAAGGATTTCTCTCGGAAGTGGGGAGCAGTTTGGCTGCATTGTCGGCAATTTCAGAATTCTTGGGCTGGCTACTTCTAGCCCTATTTTTAGGGATTCTTTTAAAGAGAGCTGGGTGTTGGGCTTGCTAAGCTCAAGGTGGCTGATGAATTCTATGGTCCTGTAATGGAGCTTTGAATGGGTCAACTCCATCACCACCTGATCGAGAAAATCGTGGCAATTGTTTGGCATTGGAGAAGTTAAATGGAAAATAAACCACTTACCTATGGTAAGGAAGGCTGGACGGAAGGGTTTGCTCATTTTATTTGGATTCTTCTTCTCAGGTCAGCAACTTGGTTGATGGAGAGGAAGAACTTGCTACAGGTTTGGTACATTGAAATGGAATGGAATCGAATGGATGGAATCAAATTTATTATTTGGCTTTGTTACTCTTCATTCCAAACTTCATTCCTATCCCATTCCATTCTGTAAACCAAACATGATGTTAGTATTTACTAAGAGTGCTTATTGGACAACTCCCTTTCAACAACTCTCTATTACAATGCTTTGTGATGGCAATCTCCTACTGTGCATGTAATTAAAATATTTTGTTCTGAAAACTAAGTGATGTTCAATTTAACTGGGTGAAATATTTTCCTTCAATTTACCTCAAGAAAGTTTCAAATGCCATGTGCCTTAGATCCCTTCTCCAAAATTCTTAGAAATACATGCAGGTTACATTGTGCAATTTATGGATGAATGAAGTATTTAAGTTGGTATTAACTCATCCTAGGCTGGAGGCAAACTAGGAGTAGGTATTGCCACTTTACTCCCTTTTCTTCAATCCTGAAGTCAGTCTAGAAGCTAGTGTATCTTCTTGCTCCTGCATGAGCGTGGGAAATTGTAGTCAGATGATTTTGTATGCAAACCTGATCCTAGAGCAATTTAACTTTTAATTGCATAATAAGGTAAAGCAGCAGACAGCACCTAGGAGATTACTTGGTTGTTAGCTTCATGGATGAATTATTGTCTGCAGGCCAAAACCAGGTTAGTGTTATGGCACAAATGAAAATTACAGCATTTGAATTTGAAGAGCTGGTGTTTGTCATCTTGGGCAGCTGCATTAATGTTTGTCTCATGAGGCTCAATTCGGAGTATCCAATTGGTTCCAAACACAGAAACCACGACATTTCCAGCCAGAGAGCTGGTTACAGCTTCAGATTGAGCCTATTGGCACACCCAAGTTCGACTCCAAATCTTTGTTTAGTCATTTGGATGTTGTGATTTGATTGATACACAAAAACAGAATGGAATGGAATCAATCTTAACTCTATGTATTAGTCATATAATTTTTACTTCACTCACAATCCACTGTATTTTGGCATACTTACCATTGAATTAGTGCTCGGTGATGGAAACCAAGGCTTCTAAGGCTGCATCTCAATATTAATAGTCATGAAATCCGAGGGCATAGGCTATTACCAGAGTGCGCCAACATGAGCCTCAAGGGAAAACAAATTCTTGTTGGGATGAGCAACCGATTGAATGGCTTTCAAGTTGTGTCTACACCACCTCTCATATTGTGGTTCAGTTTTCGCTGGTCTGACTAGAGTGTTTGCAGCATGATCTCATGCTTATGTTAAGAGATGTGGATTACTATCGAGCCTTTGGAGATGGCATGAGTTGACTTTTAAGATTGATCTGATTGAACTGGTAATGCCTTTGGCTGGTTCATTGACATTAATGAATTCTTGCTAGAATTATAATGAGGTGAGCAACCATAGTGAAATGTTCATCGGAGCATTGCTGGGCACGCCTTTCTTCTCTACCTCCATCATGTGGCCCGTGATGAGTAGCACTGCTGCTAACCAAACTGGAATTCTCTTGCTGATTTTCAAGTTTGCGTTGCACTGTTTATAGATTGAGGGCCTGCATGGCTTGACTGGGGCTTCAAAATCTGATCCTGAATGTAAACAAGATCAGCCTAGGGTGGGGTAGCAAATTGTTTGGGCAATCCAGAGCTTATTTTTTCACCAGTCTTGATGGATTTTTTATGCAGCTTTTTCTTCTTCTGCTCTGTATATTTTTTTCCTTATTTGTATACATTTTTCTCCAGGCTTCTTGACAAGAAGTGCCTCGGTTTTCTGTTTAAGTTTCATGTTTAGATTAGCTCTAAACGAAATAGTTTAGGTGCTGAAAAGTTTGACTTGGCATTTGAATAATTTGGGTTTGGGAATTAATGAGGTTTAACTAGATTGGTTGTATGTCTCCAGAGTTCGTTAATGTCATGTTTAAAACTTAGAAAACATTAATTAAATGCTAAGTATAATGGAGAGGAATTCATTATAAAATAAAATGAGAACAAATATGACAAATCAATAGACAATTTTGATCTTAAACATAGTTAACGTTAGATATTTGAAAGTTCTCAATCACATTTAAGCAGATTTTTGTTTTTAATATTATTTTAATATAAAAATGGAATGAAAATAAAATTTATTATTAATATAAATAGAACCTTAAAAAGAGAAGAATGAAATATTTCATTAACAAGCAATTACATGCATTGTTTGGGATTGATGAAGGTAAATTATGAAAAATTTGAATTTCTTTTTCATTTGATTTTATTATGAAGTAGGGGGGAAAAAAAACGCAAACAAACAATTAAACATGTTACTGAAAATAAATTTGGTAAATGGTTCTTATGTACCATTCATATGAATGACTTGATGGCTGGCTGGCTGTCGTAAAATTATGCCCTTCCTTTTTGGCCTTTAATTCCAAGGGAATAAAATAGAGCATAGCTGGCCAGAGTGACTTGGCTTTGGCTCCGAAGGCGTAAAAGAGTTTATCCCGTTGAAGAATAGTTTTATTTTACATTTTTGTTTGTTAGAAACTATAAAATATTGTTTTTTTTTTTCCTTTTTTTGAAAAAAGAAATTTATCAATTGGCATTTAAAAAAAAAATACTAATGAAAATTTTAAACACGATGCGGCATTTTTATTATCTTTTTAAAAATTAAAATAGCTGATGAATTATTTTTCCACAACTAAATAGCAAGTAGAATCTAATTTTTTGAAAAGAGCAATATATATATATATATATATATATATATTTGCAAGGAAGTTCTAAAAAAATGCTGACATGTTCTCAAAATGTGAATTATGTAATTGAGTTCTTTTATCTGCATGTCACGTGGGCAGTGTAGTGTGTTTCAAAGGCTATTCTTGTTGCATAGCATGTGAATAGCGTAAAAAAGTTAATTTCGTATATGCTATATTTTTTTGAATAAAATAATATATTATCTTTCATAAGATTACAGGTTGGAAGAATGTGAAGGAAGGCTTATCAGGGTACTTGGAATTTAGTTTCCAACAAAGTCCAATCAAATAAAGCTGGAGTTATGTTTGGTTTATAAAATAAAATATGGTAAAAACACCTATTTTTACAGGAATATAATAATTTATATAAATAAATATGGTAAGACATGATTGTAAAATTTGGAATTATTTGGATGGAATAGGTTATAATAAGTTAGGAACAATTGTATCTAAATTTTACAGTGGAAGTGTTTATGCCTTGTTTGGTTTGTGGAATGGATGGTACAAGAATGGAATGGAATGAAATTTGAAGTGAGAATATGAAGAAATCAAATAATAAATTCAGGTGGATATTGTTGTTCTGCAAAGTACTACTTTATGTTGTAGTGTCGAAGTTGGATCTTCTCTTCACAGGTGACCTTCATTATGGGCGCCAACATTACTAAAGCATTTGAGAACCTATTGTCAGTTCGAGGAAGATGCTCAAAGGAAGGTACTTGAATCTCTTCACTAGTTGTTTCATGAATTGTTGGTATGGTATCAATTTATGATCCTTAGTCTTTCATTCTCCCACAACCTAACAAATTATCAAGCCAGAATCCCTATATGCTTTCAGTTCTTGGATACCTGTTTCTAATGTTGCTTGTAGCCCTGTAATGCATACCTCATACTTAGTGATGTTATTGAAACATGGAAAGGTCAACTTACTGGCGATAGGGTATTGCTCTCCTTGAGGTGACACCAGAACTGCCCGTATTCTACAACTGTTTATATTTGCGACGCCATCAAAATACATTTTCCATCTAATTTCTTCCTTATCCATGACTAGAATGTCTTCATTAGGGAAGCTCATCTCTGCGGGCTCTTTTTACTTCGTCATATGGTTAGCTAAGTGGTCAGTTAGTACCTATTCCATTATTGCTTTAGCTGACTTGTAGACTTTGTTATACTCTGTTAACAACATGCTCCAACAAGGCACTTGTCTTGATATAGCCGATTTTTTGAAGATATACTTAAGGTGATCCGTCCGAGAGATGTGGTAAGTCATGTGGTACAACATGTAATGCCTTAAATTGTAGGCAACCAAGGCAACGTGTCCATTCTAGTGCCGAGTACCTGGATTCACATGGGTTAAATTTCTTACTTAGGTAGTATATAGCTTTCTTTTTCTTTTTTGACTCATCACTTTGGCAGAGCATGCATCCCATGGATTCTTCTAACATCGTTAGGTACAAAATTAGGGGCTTTCCTGACATTGGAGGCATTAAGATTGGTACATTCTTTAAACATCTTTTGATTTCCTCAAAAGTAGTTTGACACTTATTGTTCCATTCTCTGGGAGTGTTTTTCGTTAACGACCTAAAAATTGGTTCACAAGTGGTTGTCAGCTTGTGTAGAATGGGGTTCCAACAGTTTGATTGTTGAGACTTTTTCTAGGTTAACTTCTATACCTTTTTGACTCACAACGAATCCTAGTAACTTCCTAGACATGACACTGAAAGTACACTTAGTCAAATTCAGCCTTAACTTTTGTTTTCGAAGCCTTTCGAATAGTATTTTTAGGATTTTAGGGTGTTCTTCATCGCTCTTGGACTTCACAATCATGTTATCCGCATATACCTCTACCTTTTTGTGCACCATGTCATGGAAAAGGCTATAGCCCTTTGATAAGTAATGCCAGCATTCTTCAGCCCAAAAGGCATGATCTTATAGCAAAAGGTGCCCCATTGAGTAATGAAAATGGTTTTTACCTAATCTTCTTCTGCCATCAAGATACAACTCATCCATGAACGAAAACATCTTGTGTCCTACTATGTTATCCACAAGCATATAGATGTGAGGCAATGGGAAGTCATCTTTAGGGCTAGATCTATTCAAATCTTTATAGTCAACACACATCCTGACTTTACCATCCTTTTTGGGGATCAAAATAATATTCGCCACCCACTATAGATAATGCGACACTTCCAAGAAACCCACATCAAATGGTTTTTTCACACCCTCTTTAATTTTTATCTGCCATTCAGGATGCATATCATGATATGGCCAGGCAAAGACATCTACGAACTCATGCAATAAAACTATTATTTCGCTCCTTATTTTAGGGTCCATCAATGTCCCTATCTTAACTACTTAGGGGCATTCTTTCGTCCCCTAATTCATAGTCCCCTCAATCTTGGCTACTCTCCTTTATTTTTGCAGAGTAATAGCATCGACCTTATCTTTTTTGGTTGGGTGAAATCCCAAGCCAAAAGTATCTTTATGGTTCTTCAGTGTCATTGACTTAGTTATCCTTTGCAGATGTTTTCCCAACCTTTTTCCCACCTCATAGTTTTGTTTCAGCATATGTTGGGCGAACATGATACTTATCTTTGCAATTTTTGGTTTAGGAGTTTCAGAATATTCATTGACATAGTTTGGGGACATTATATCAAAAGCGTGAAAAGAAGCCCCATTTTTTTTTTTTTGTCATCGATCTCGATGTGAGGCACTATTTTTATAAACTATATAGTCCATGACTTTATTCTCCTTTCCCTATTATTAATGATTCCTAAATATGAATTTCAGCTTTTGATGTAGGGAGGATAGTATGGCCCCTACTGTGTGGATCCATGGTTGCCCTATTAACATATTGAAAGAAGGCACAATATCTAGGATTTGAAACATGACAAAAAAGGTGCATGATCTAATCTTGATGTTTAAATTAATCTCTTATGTGATTTCTTTAGTTGTTCCATCGAAGACCTTGACCGTGAGACTACTCTTTCTCTTCAATGACTTGTCCACACCCAATCTCATTAGTGTGGCATAAAGGGCATGCATTAAGAGAGGACCTATTATCCTAGACTTGGAATACAATCATCTTTCCATACTTGATTGTGATGTGCAACGGGCTTACATGCCCTTGTCCTTCCAGTAGGATCTCATCATTTGTATATGTTATGTAGTTGATAGCCAATATTGAATTGACATGATTTTCAAATTCTTCCAACAGAACATCCTGGGACATATGGGCCTTATTTATTACCTTTATTAGAGTGTTCCGATGGCTCTTAGAGGCAATGAGCAGCCTGAGTACAAAAATGTGGGTTGGGATCTTGCTCAATTGCTCCATAATGTCATACTCGCTAGTATTGAGTTGTTGCATAAACTTGGTGGTTTCCTTATCACGAGCATTCCCTTTTTTGTTTTCTTCCTCTTCTTTTACTTATTCTGCTACCTTATCTTTTCCTTTCTTCCTATTCTCAAAATCTTCAACAGTGTAACATCTTCCACTCCATGTCATTCCTCTAACTCTGGAGAGACTGGCTATGCTCCCAACCACATCAGAATCAATGACCTTCATGGTACAACTTGATCGATTGAATAAGAGAAAGGCGTAGGGAGTTAAGAGGGTCAGTTGCTTGTTCTTTAGAGAAGTAATGGGATGGACTATTGGTGGAGTGTAGGTGATAATGGCTGGGGGTGGAGAACTGATGATATTCACATTCGCAGGTTCAAACAACTTGATGGGTTTGATTGATGGATTTATAGATGAGGGTGTTGATTGGTGGATGGTTCTAATGATGGGGAAAGGAATGATGGATTCAATCATATTCATAGACGGGGTTCCATGGTTTGGCAACGGATAAGTTTTGACATTGGAATTGGACACTTATTGGAACTTCAAAATGTCGACTTTAATCAAGTCTTATACCCGATGCTTAGAGGTCAAGCAATTTTCGTGGCGTTCCCAAGGGAATTCATGTGGAATTCACACATCATATTTGGATTATGGCACCTCATCTGCTGTCCTGGCCTCAACGGGGCAAGTACTATCTTCCCTTAGGCATTAAATTGTCGATATAATTCAGTCAAAGGAATGGGTAGAGTAGTGAACTCTCTTCGGGGCTTGGCATTTGGATTGGCTTGATTAGGATTTGAAGTAGTTGAGGGGATGACATTTATTTGGAGATTGGTTGCAAAGGTGGATGGGGTGGTGTAGGTATAGACGGTTTGGGTCGAGGTCGGTTAATTCTGGGCTTTACCTTGGGCCACCATATCGATCTCTCCTTCCTTTTCCTTCTTAACAGATGATGTCTTCTTCCCCACATTTTGTTCAATAGGTTAGGTGTAGTCCACCATCTTTCTTGTCTTCAGTACATTCTCAATTTTCTCCGTGATAGCCACAACAGTTACAAAGCTAGACAAACTGTGGGAGATCTACTTGTTAGAGTATATCCCTTTAAAGTACTCATAAACGTTGATATAACTTTTGTGTTTATTAGGGGAGGATTTACTTATGCAACTGCTTTCCTCCACCTTTGCGCGTATTCCTTGAAGGTCTCAGAATCCTTCTTTTTCTATGTTTTGTAAACTTGTTCGATTGAGCACCACATCTGCTTTGAACTAGTATTGCTTTAGAAATAAATTGGTGAGATCTCTCCATTTCTAGACTTGGCTTTTGTCTAACAATGTATACCACTTTAGCGTTGTACCTATGAGACTTTCATGGAAAACATGCATAAGAAGCTTTTGCTTTTTGGTATAGGACACCATCTTCCTAGCATACATATGGAGATAGATCTTTGGGCACCTCGTTTCACTATATTTGTTGAAATTAGGTACTTTGAGTTTTTTGGGCAACACCACATCTGTAAACAAACACATATCATCAAAGTCTCCTACTCCTATATCTTGCAAAGCTTGAATCGATTTCAACTGTTCCCCTATGTAGGTCATCCGATCTTTGTCAGTGGTCAACCGTTTTTCTTATTCTTATGACTTAGGTTGTTCCGTGGATAGGGGGTTTGTAACGCCTCGACCTGGGTCTGTTAGGGAGTACTGTGTCTCTCCTCCTCTACCTGGACTAGACAACAGGGGGGCGCGGGCCTTATCAGACTAATGACTTGCCCCATAGACCAACACGTGTCCTTTTCAGTGTGTTTTTTCCTCACTCGCACACTTCCTAAGAAAACTTCCCAGAAGGTCCTTGACTTGGAGTAATGTTGGGATGGGTGACCTTCTAGGAAGTTTTCTCAAGAAGTGTGTGAGTGAGGACAAAACACACTGAAAATGACACGTGTTAGTCTGTGGGGTCAGTTATTAGTCCGATAAGGCCCACGCTCCCTGTTGTCTGGTCCAAGTGGACGAGGAGAGGCGCAGTGCTCCCTGGCAGACCTAGGTTGGGGCGTTACAGGGTTTGCCCAGATGTTTATGAGGATTAGCTTTGAAGGGATTTGTGTTGCTTGAGGGAGTTGAGCCTTATGGATCATTGGTGTTCCTTTTTATCAATCGCACCAACTCAGCTATGACCTTTTTCAAGGACTCTATCCTCTTGCTTGCCAACATCTCCTCGCACTGACTTGACTCTGGTTGGTCCATGCTTCTAGATATTGCTCAGGCAATAATGGGGTCTTGAGCAATGTGATGGTACCTCTTTTGGGCAGAATTTTGGAATTTTTTTTCTTTTTCTAGCACACAGAGTTAGAATACAAGATAATAAAGAAAATCCCTGAAATAATAATAAAAAGTGAAAAGGGAAAGGAGTTCATTGCATTATGAACATAATATGCCTCGAGACGTTTGATCTCGTAGCCCATACATTATCCATCTCATAAGGATGTACTACTCTAGTTTTCATGCATTTATCCATAAAATTACATTACTCAAAGGAGTCAAGCTAAAGAACTTTTATTTATAATTAAAAAAAAATCAATTACAATTAGCATTGAGAAAAGCACTTGCATTTTGCTCTTCGTATACCTGACTTTCTCTCTTAAAATAATTCAATACATAAAAAAAAACAAAAATAAAACACTTGAGTCGACCTAGCTAGTGCCATCTAGGCTTGTGTCTCCCTGATCTTTGGGTATAAATCCTAAGTGGTTCATTTGGCCTACTAAAAGAGGGGATCCAAGGCTAGCCATGATATACACTAGTGATGATGCGAAACTTTGCTCTAATGTCTCTCCACAGATTGAAGGAGTGCGCATTGTTCCTCCAATTTCTTAATGACTTCCTCCAACTAATCTACATAATCATTATTGGCCTTGAGGTACTATTGTTTCTCTTGATTCTACAATAGGACCTCATTGATTCTTGCTCCCAACTCTTGGTTCATCACCACCAACCGATTAAACTGCTCTCCCATTTGTAAGGCTCTCTCAATGTAATAACCCAATAAATTCTTCCATGCCTCGTCAACGAACACAGGGGTTTCATCGACGAGGATTTTTTAGGATCTCGTCGACAAAAAGATACTGAGAGAGGATTTTTGGAAGTCTGAAATTCGTCGACGAGGGCGCAGGTTCGTTGACGAACTTTCTACAGGACTCGTCAACGAGGTGACGTGTCTCGTTGACGAATCTGGTTCTATAAATAGCTGAAACTTGATTTTTTAACAAAATTTTCAGTGCAAAAATCTTTTCTCTCTCTCTCTACGTTTCCCTCCCTTTCTCTCTTCGATCTCGGCTCCATTTCTCGCCGGATTAAATATCTGAGGCCACCACGACACTCGTGGTAAAGTTCTTCTCAAGTCTGCCAGAGCTAATCGTTAGAGAAGTTGGTTTGGAATTCATCCCAATATCAGGATAAAGTATTTTATCTAGTTTTTACCTTTTTCACAGTTATAGGAAATGTTGTATGCTGGAAAATACTAATGTTTTGTTTTGGGGAATGTCGTTTTCAATGTGTTAAGTGGAGAACCCTGCGGATATAGGGCCAGAGTACAGTAGGGACTTTTCAGAGATAATATAATAGAAATATGTTATGCTAGGCAAACCTGTTATGATTTAGTATAAATTATATGTTTTTCAGTAAATTATTATTCAGATTATTTATACGATTTCAGAGCCTGATAATATCAATATTTAATTATGTGGCATGAGTTTATTATTAGCTCAGTACAAGATTTCCATAATTTTCAAAAAACCATGATTTTCAGTATACGCACAGAAACTTGTATTTTACAATATTTTTCAGAATATTATGTTATACCCATTTCAAAACCATAATGTTTAGTTTATACAGTTAATCAGATAATTCAGTTATTTAGTTATGCAGACATTTTAGATATCCAGTTATTACAGTTTATTCAGCTCAATATATGTAATGTTATGGTTATTTCAGTTGTTACAAAATCATGGTAAAAAATAGTATTTTAGAAATATCATTTACGTATATAGTATCAGACTTTGATGGACCATATTCAGTAGCAGAGCACGGTACCGTAACTATATACAGTTCAGAGTGCAACCACATATTCAGATAATATATGGTAGATAAGTCGTTCGTGCCTATGTTGTGGACAGACTCCCCATAAGATATGAGTTGAGGAGGGCCGATCTGACTGACGGAGTATGATGGTTTATCCAGGTAGGCCAGCCAGTGATAGATCCTGGCTACGGGCCACACAACCCTATCATGAGAGGTTAAATCATGACATACAGTTATTCACAGGGAAGTTTTTCAGTATTTATATGTATATACAATTTACAGAAACAGAGGATGTACTTATGTATATTAGAAGTATTATAAATAGAAAACCTATAAAGACAATTACGTTAAGCTACGTGAACAAGGTGGTATTATATATTATTTGTACCTGTATTTCCAGATTTAGTTATTCAGGATTTTATAGATTTAGATTTTTATAGAAATGTAACTCATTTGCCACACACTAGTAATAACATATTTCGTCTTACTGAGCATTGTCTCATCCCATTACTTTAATATTTTTCAGGTGATCTAGGTAGGTGAGCAAATTAGGCTCGTAGGTAGAGGGGCTTTAGTGCTGCCCCTAGTAGAGTGAGTTTTTTTGGGGAGATTAATTTTTGTGTAGCACTAGCACAGACAAGGGTTTCTTTTTTAGGAATAGTTGTATATGCATATTTTGGGAACATCTTAGTACTCAGGTATTATGTATATATGTGTTTATGGTTATATAGATACAACTTCCTGCTGCATAGGTTGATAGTTATATATATATATATATATATGTATATCAGAAGGTATCAGAGATATGGAATTTCATAGTATTTAATATTGGAAAATTATAAAATATTGATAGAATTTAGCAGGTCGTTACAGTTTGGTATCAGAGCTTAGGTTGCTAGGTTCTGTACACTTTAGAGTGCAGCGGAAGCAATACCAGAGTATAGGAAATGATTTGTGGTTGCTCTGTAGTCTGGATACAGGAATTTTTGAGGTGGTTTCTGTGTTTTTCCTGGGGTGACGATTTTAGGAAAACTATAGTAAACTATCATCGGCTCGTGTGTCTAGGTTGCAGAACTGGATTCTAAATTAAGATCAGGGAAGGTAGTTAGTTATGAATATTGGATTTTTGGAATAAAATAAATTAGGTCTGTGTAGGAGATAAGATTCTTAAAGTGTGTTCTTTGTCTTCAAGATGGACCTAGGAAGGAGTGGCACAAATGCTGGAAGAGACAGGCTAGGACCTTCCAGCATGGGTGGTGATACCGATGCAGCACTGTGCAGCATCACCCAGCAGGTGATGGCTGAAATGGTCAGGAGCTCAGGGGAGCGTAGGTGCACGATTGAGCAGTTTACGTGGATGAAGTCCCCATCCTTTGTTGGAGGAGATGACCCGGTTGTAGTTGAGAATTGGGTTCAGGACATCGAAGAGACATTGTCTGTGCTTCCATGTACGGATTAGCAGAAGGTAGTATTTGCAGCATTTAAACTGTCAGGAGAGGCGAAACGCTGGTGGAGATCAGCGCAACTGATAGAGGAACAGAGGCCAGTTCTAGTGCCAGTGACTTAGGACCGATTCAAGGAGTTGTTTTTCCAGCGATATTTTCCCTCGGTCATTCGGAGTGCAAAGGCTGCAGAGTTTATGCATCTGGTACAGGAGCAGATGACTGTATCTCAGTACGCAGCTCGATTTATCAAATTGTCATGTTTTGCCCCGCATCTAGCACCAGATGAAGAGAAAAAGGCAAAAAAGTTTGAAGAGGGTCTACGATAGAACTTGTTTGAGCAGGCGATTGGTTTCAGGGTTCAGACATTTGCAGAGGTTGTAGACAGGGCTGCGATCATTGAGAGTGGTATACAGAGGGGTTTAGCAGCTTAGAGTCAGAGGAAGAGGCCGGCGCCTTAGGGTTACTAGGTTGGCTCCAGTAGGGGTCCATGGAGAGGAGGTCGAGATAGGGGAGATCAGTGGTAGACGATAGGACCTTGCGAGAACCAGGGTACGCCGACTTTCTCAGTATGTCAGACATGCGGGAGACGTCATTTGGGGGAGTGCCGGGCAGGGAGAGATGTGTGTTATTGTTGTGGGAGACCCGGTCACATGGCACGTGCATGCCCAGGTTTGTCAGACTAGGTCCCAGCTCCCAGGCCTATCGAGGAGGTTATCAGGCGCCTCGTGGAGGCCAGTAGAGGAATGTAGCCCCGACGAGGGTTTATGCATTGACGCCGAGTGATGCTGAGGCTACTACGGATGTGGTGATAGGTACATTTACTGTTTTATCACATCCTGTTATTATTTTATTTGATTTAGGTGCTACGCATTCCTTTCTCTCTGTATCTTATGTTAATTTATCTGGAAGTGAGACCCAATTATTAGATATGGAACTATCAGTAGCTACACCGTCTGGGTCAGTGATGAGGTGTAAAAGGGTACTCAGAGGTTATCTTATAGAAATTCAGGGGAGAGTGCTATCAGCTGACTCGATCATGTTAGAGATGTGCGGGTTTGATGTAATACTGGGGATGAATTGGCTGGCAGTTAATTATGCCAGTATTGATTGCCATTAGAAAGAAGTAGTTTTCAGACCCCCTGGTGGGAAAGAATTTAGGTTTACTGGTTCACGTGTATGTGTGCCGTCGCAGTTGGTATCCGCTGTGCAGACGTTCAGATTGCTCCTGGATGGAAGTCAAGGATTTGTAGCTTTTGTAAAAGAAGTGACAGGAAATGAATCGAAGTTTGGCAGTACACCAGTCGTGCCAGAATTTATCGATGTATTTCTAGAGGAGCTATCAGGGTTGCCTCCCGAACGCTAGGCATATTTTTCTATAGATTTGCTTCCAAGGATGGCGTCGATCTTTAAGGTTTCCTACCGTATGACCCCAGCTTAATTGAGAGAATTAAGGGATCAGTTGCAAGATTTGCTGGATAAGGGATTTATACAACCCAGTGTATTACCGTGGGGAGCTCCAGTGTTGTTCGTAAAAAAGAAGGACGGGACTATGAGGATGTGTATTGATTACATGGAGATAAACAAGGTCACTATTAAGAAAAAATATCCTCTACCACATATAGACGATTTGTTTGATTAGCTTCAAGGTATACGAGTGTATTCCAAGATCGACCTCAGATCAAGTTATCATCAAGTGAGGGTAAAAGCAGAGGATGTTACAAAGACAACTTTCAAGACTAGGTATGGGCATTACGAATTCCTCGTTATGCCGTTTGGTCTGACGAATACCCTAGCTGTGTTCATGGACTTGATGAATAGAGTTTTTCATCAGTATTTAGATCAGTTTGTAGTAGTTTTTATTGATGATATACCGGTTTACTCGAGAAGTTTTGAGGATTATGAGGTACATTTGAGGCAGGTACTGCAGACACTCAAGGAGAAAAAAGTTTTACGTCAAGTTTAGCAAGTGTGAGTTTTGGCTTGAGCAAATTGCGTTTTTGGGTCATTTGATTTCAGGAGATGGTATTTCAGTGGATCCCAGCAAGGTTGATGCGGTGGTGAAGTGGGCTAGGCTGAAAAATGTGCAAGAAGTTAGAAGTTTCTTGGGATTGGCAGGTTATTACCATCGGTTTGTTGAGGGGTTTTCAGTTTTGTCAAAACCTCTCACACATTTGATTAGGAAAAATGCCAGATTTCTGTGGGATGAAGAATGCGAGCAAAGTTTTCAGGAATTAAAGTAGCGGCTCGTCACTACACTAGTACTGACGATTACATCAGGAGGTGATGGGTATGTGATTTACAGTGATGCGTATTTAAAAGGGCTCGGTTGTATACTAATGTAGCATGGTAGGATGGTAGCGTATGCTTCCAAGCAATTGAAAGAGTATGAATTGAACTACCCTACTCACGATCTGAAATTGGCTATAGTGGTGCACGCGCTAAAGATCTAGAGACATTACTTATATGGTGAGAAATATGAAATATTTTCGGATCACAAGAGTCTAAAGTATTTCTTTACATAGAAAGAATTGAATATGCGGCAAAGGAGGTGGTTAGAACTCATCAAGGATTCCGACTGTACCATTAGTTACCACCCAGGTAAAATAAATGTGGTGGTTGATGCTTTGAGCAGTAAATCAAAAGATGCAGCACAGCTAGCAGCAGTATTTCAGCACCCAATTCTAATGGACTTGGAAAGGCTTAGTATGGAATTAGTGGAAGATGATCCTCAAGCGCTTATTGTCAATTTGGTTGTAAAACCTATACTATATGAAAGAATTAAAGCTGCTCAGGGGAATGATTCAGAATTAGCAGAAGTAATAGTCAGAATACAAGATGGTCAGGGAGAAGAATTCAGCATTTCTGACGATGGGGCTTTGAGATTTCGCACCAGATCATGTGTGCCTGCGGATGACAGCATCAGAAGGACAATTCTAAAAGAAGCACACAGATCTTTGTACACTGTTCGTCCTAGCAGTATGAAAATGTATAGGGATCTGCGGGAGTATTTCTGGTGGAGTGGCATGAAGAGGGAAATAGCAAAATTTGTGTAGCAGTGCTTGACATGCCAGCAGGTTATGGTTGAGCATCAAAGGTCGGCTGGTCAGTTGCAGTTACTTTTCATTCCTGAGTGGAAGTGGGACCACGTATCCATGGATTTTGTTACTGGGTTACCACCGGCGCCACTTGGATATAATGTTGTCTGGGTAATTGTTGATAAGCTAACAAAGATAGCTCATTTTCTGCCCATTAAAGTTAGCTACCCTATGAACAGGTTAGCGAAGATTTACATATAGGAGATTGTTCGACCCCATGGAGTGCCGATATCCATGGTCTCAGACAGTGATTCACGTTTTACATCACGGTTCTGGAGGAGCTTGCAGGAGGCATTAGGGGACTTAGTTAGCATTCAGCACCGCTTTCTATCCTCAGACAGACGGTCAGACAGAGAGAACGATTCAGGTACTTGAGGATATGTTGCAAGCGTGTGTAGTGGATTTTGGGGGTAGCTAGACTCAGTATATGCCATTGGTGGATTTTGCCTACAATAAAAGCTACCAGACTAGCATTGACATGACTCCTTATGAAGCACTCTATGGTAGGAGGTGTCGTTCCCCTTTATATTGGAGTGAGTTGGGTGAGAGGCGAGTTTTGGGGTCAGAAATAGTACAGCAGGCGTATGATAAAATTCGACTCATTCGAGATAGAATCAGTATAGCACAGAATCGGCGAAAAAGCAATGCAGATAATCGTCGTCGGGAACTGAAATTTGAAGTGGGAGACCATATATTTTTTTAAATAGCTCCATTAAAAGGGGTTATGAGGTTTGGAAAGAAGGGTAAGTTAAGCCCTAGGTTTATTGGCCCATTTGAGATACTCGAGAAGATTGGGTCTGTTGTCTACAGGCTAACTTTGCTGCCAGCGTTAGCTTGAATACACAACGTGTTTCATGTGGCTATGTTGAGGAAATGTATCCCAGACCCGTCTCACATAATCAGTTATGTAGAAATAGAGCTTAAGGATTCATTATCTTATGAAGAAGTACCTGTACAGATCTTAGACAGAAAGATACAAGAATTGCCCACCAAAGAAATCCAACTAGTAAAAGTTTTGTGGAAGAATCATTTTATAAAGGAAGTTTCTTGGGAGCTCGAGGAGCAAATGAGACAGAAATACCCGCAATTGTTTCAAGAGATTTAGAGGTAATTAGGTAAAATATAATAGTTAGATAGTGTTTCTTTTGCAGGTACACGTATTGATTAGATAAGAGTAGTTATTAGTTTTATATGTGTAATTCCCCAGAATTTGGAATGTAACCATGGTATTCTTCCGCTATAAGTGAGGGCAAGTAATAAAATAAGTAGACCATTTGCCTGTATGGGATGATATAAGGTAATACAGATTGTAAATTTTGAGGACGAAATTTTATAAGGAGGGGAGAATGTAATAACTCAAGAAATTCTTTCAGGTCTCGTCAACGAACACAGGGGTTTCGTCGATGAGGGTTCTTTAGGATCTCGTCGACGAAGACCCATCTCGTCGACGAGGTTGCAGGTTCGTCGACGAACTTTCTACACGACTCGTCAACGAATTCGGCTCTATAAATAGATGCAACTCATATTTTTAACAAAATTTGCAGCGCAAAAACCTTCTCTCTATCTCTCTCTCTCTTTTTATATATGTTTCCCTCCCCTTCTCTCTTTGATCCCGGCTCCATTTCTCGTCGGATTGAAGATTTAAGGCCACCACAACGCTCCTGGTAAAGTTCTCTGCAAGTCTACCGGAATTAATCATTGGAGAAGTTGGTTTGGAATTCATCCCAATATTAGGATAAAAGTATTTTATCTAGTTTTTACCTTTTCCACTGTTATAGGAAATGTTGTATGTTGGAAAATACTAATGTTTTGTTTTGGAGAATGTCGTTTTCAAGGTGTTAAGTGGAGAACCCTGCGGATATAGGGCCAGAGTACAATAGGGACTTTTCAGAGATAAGGTAAGACAAATATGCTATGCTAGACAAACCTGTTATGATTTAGTATAAATTATATATTTTTCATAAAATTATTATTCAGATTATTTATGCCGTTGCAGAGCCTGATAATATCAATATTTAATTGTGTGGTATGAGTTTATTATTAGCTCAGTACAAGATTTCCATAATTTTCAAAATACCATGATTTTCAATATAGGCACAGAAACTTGTATTTTACAATATTTTTCAGAATATTATGTTATACCCATTTCAAAACCATAATGTTCATTTTATACAGTTAATCAGGTAATTCAGTTATTTAGTTATGCAGACATTTCAGATATCCAGTTATTACAGTTTATTCAGCTCAGTATATGTAATGTTATGGTTATTTCAGCTGTTACAAAATCATGGTAAAAAACAATATTTTAGAAATATCAGTTACGTATATAGTATCAAACCCCGATGGACCATATTCAGTAGCAGAGCACGATACCGTAGCTATATACAGTTCAGAGTGCAAATACATATTTAGATAATACGTGGTAGATAAGTCGATTATGCCTATGTTGTGGACAGACTCCCCATCAGATATGGGTTGAGGAGGGCCGATCTGATTGACGGAGTATAGTGGTTTATCCTGGTAGGCCAGCCAGTGATAAATCCCGCCTACGGGCCGCGCAACCCTGTCATGAGGGGTTAAATCATGACATACAGTTATTCACAAGGAAGTTTTTCAGTATTTATATGTATCTACAGTTTACAGAAACAGAGGATGTACTTATGTATATTAGAAGTATTATGAATAGAAAACCTATAAAGACAGTTACGTTAAGCAACGTGAAAAAGGTGGTATTATATATTATTTGTACCTGTATTTCCAAATTCAGTTATTCAGGATTTTATAGATTCAGATTTTTATAGAAATGTAACTCATTTACCACACACTAATAATAGCATATTTCGTCTTACTAAGCGTTGTCTCATCCTCTTGAAGATAGCCCCAATAAGTCATCTGGAAAGAATATCTAAAAATTCATCACCTATAGGTAAAGAAGTTTAGGATTCGTTAACTCATATGTTTCTTCCTTCACTGCTAAAATCCCAAACATGTGCCCAAATTCTATTCGTTCCCAAGCACTCAAGATGTCCAGCATGAGAGCTTATTAGTTAGAAAGAAAACCCTCACTCCATTTGGATCTCTGAATACTATTTTCTTTTAAAGACAATCAACTAGGCGTGTAATAAATAGTTAACCTTCAATGGTTAGCCTCATATTTAAACAAAAAACTAACGATGATGATTCATATTCATCAAGCACCATACCCGCTGAGATATCTCAGATCAGGATTTATAATCATTTGTTTGTCAGATCAAATGTATAAAAACACTTCAAAACTCTCATCATAACTTTGTAATTCATTTAAGTAAAAATTATATGAACTTCCAAACATTCCCTAGAATTTTAATCACCTAATTCCTTTTCAATGCCAATCTAATGCACAAGCTTACACTTTTAAATCAAGATAAGGTATCATTTTCTGACCAAATTGGTTCTTAGATTTTTTTTTTTTCCTTGCTTTAAACAGTTTTTAAAACTCAACTTCTAAGCTATGGTGACACACATTGAATATCAAAATATTGTTAGAAAATATCTTCAATGAAAAATAAGGATTGCAATTATGGCAAGTCTAAGTCTTGATATACTAACTCTAGCCAACCTTGATCTTACTCCAGTGACTAGCCAAATATGTAATAAACACATGTCTTGGTTTTTGGTATAAAGTACAATACTAATGAAGTTGTTTAACCAGCTATGATCAGTGATCAAATATTGTTTGGCAGCACAAATCTTGTGTGGAATGGACCAAGAAGGAAATGGTGACGTTTATTTGTACCAGAGAGTTGCTGATGGTAGAAAAATCAGATTATGAGGATGGCCTCAAAAGCCACAATCAATTATAGACAACATTAGAAGACTCCACATTAGGCTATATACAAATCAAATCCCAATCGAACCGATGCCTAAGCGGTTAAATTGATATCCCATTGCCAAGTAAGATTCGCATAGGATAAAGCAAAAAGATAAAGTTCTAGGTCCTAGCATGTACAGTTTCTTTCTGGATAGCAGATTGCTAAAAGTCCAAGTATCATTATGATATTTCTTTTAAGTAAGTTGATAAAAATAATTCTGTTAGGTGTTATTTGATTCATAGGATCCTTCAGGTTACTTGGCAATGTGATGCCCATGAAATCTTATTCCTAGGTTTGTTTTTAGCTTAAGGTGACAGCATCACTTCCCAGGGAATAAAGAATTTCCACAGAACATAGAAGTCAAATTGTTGCCCACTTAGTATCTTATATTTTTATGAGCATCTTAATTTTAGGATTACACTATCCCCACTATTTTGGCCGACTTATGGAAATATGAAAACCCTAAGCTGACACATTGAGCCCGATAAACCCCTTATCTAACAGTTTCTGCAACTGTTCTTTCAATTCTTTCAGTTCTGCTGGTTCCATTCTGTACAGCGCCTTCGAAAGCGGCACTGTCTTCGAAACCATATCAATAGCAAATTCTATCTTACGTTTAGGAGGTAGTCTCGACAAATCCTTGGGAAATATATCAGGAAAATCCCTCACTACTGGGATATCCTCAACCCTCAACTCCCCTTCTAATACTTCCTTCACACAGGCCACAAATCCCTGACAACAACCTCCTTGCCTGAATGGCGGATAACAACTGTGGTGGGGCGCACACACATGGTCCCAAAAATCTATACTCTTGTCCTCTTAGAGGTCCAAACACTACCTCTTTCTGATAATAGTTAATACTGGCCTAACTAACAACTACCCAGTCCATTGCCAAGATCAAAATAAACCAGTGCCTCTAAAGCACTACAAGACCAGTAGACAATATCCTTCCCTGAATATCCGCTGGACAATCCTTAAATACCCTTCTACATTTTACCATTGTTCCTATTGGTGTTGCTACAAATAATTTGATGTCTAACAATTAAGTTTCCATCTTACTCAGTCTGATATATTCCCAAGAAATAAACGAACACATTACTTCTAAATCACACAAAACAATAACTTTAACTGAAATTATAACTTTACCACCTATCACCATGCCTTTTGCCGCCTTAGCTTATCCCAGCATCAGTACATAAACTTGCGCCGGAGCAGTATTCATCTGTTGTCCACCTCGAGATGCCTGACAGCCTCCTTTATATGGTCAAGGAGCAGTCGTAATTGCTTGAAGTTCCTGGTAGTTTCTCAAAATATGTCCAGGCTGATAGCACCGATAACAGACAACCTCCCTTACGCGACACTCTCCCGAGTGTCTCCTGTAACATCTGGGACAAGGAGGAGGCATCTGTCTATCCTGTACGACTCGTTCTCCTCCTCCCTGTCGTCATCCCTCTTTGCTATCATATCTCCTCCATGGCCCTTGACTAGACCCTGCCTTAAAATCGGGAGGCACAGGCTTCTTTCCTTAGCTCTGTCCTACACTACTACCATGTCTTCTCCAAGTCCCCTGACTGGTACCTACCTAAAATTCAGGAGGCATAGATCTCTTCCTCTGGTTCAGGTTCATAAACTCTTCCGCCTAAGCATCTTTAGTAGAAGAGTGAATGTATTGATCATAGAAAATTTCTTTGAAACGGTTCCATGTCAGGGTTGCTGGTTCTAGCCTTTGTTCTTCAAGTAGCTCTACCAACATCCACCAACGCTTGACCTCCCTAGTCATTTTCAAAACAGCATATGTAACTTTCTGCTCATATGCACAACGAAGACTTGCTAATGTATCTTCTATCTCTTGGATCCATTCCTTTGAAATGATTTGATCGGATCTCCCCGTAAAAGTCAGGGGATTCATGTGGATAAATTGCTCGACAGTGCAGCCCGGGTCAACTGGTAAACAGTTCTGTCCCCCATAGTTCCACACAATCTCAACCATAACCTGCTGGCTTGCACTACACAACACCTATTCAAGGTCATTGCCACCTATGCTAGAAGCCCTCTCGTTACCACTACTTTCAGTGTTTATGTTGTTATTCTCGGGGTCTATCCTGAAAAGGGAATAACCAGTCTCAATATACAATTACTATCACACAACCAATACACTGTTATAACTCATAAATTACTCTTCCATGACTTTTTATCTCAACATCCTCAATCCCCATTTAAAATTAAGTCCTATCACTCAGAAACAAGACCCAGCGATACTATCCATGGTTTTCCTGAAATCGTCACCCTAGGAAAAACACAAAAACAACCCTGATACTCCTGTCTCTAGGCCGCAAGATAGAACCCTAAATTCTCACCTCATCCTTCACAATGACTGAGTCACATTTCAATCTACCCATCTCCTATTTTCCTCAAAATTCATACCTATACTTTGGTATTGTATTCCGCTGTTTACTAAAATCTATAGAACCTAGCAATCTAGGTTCTGATACCAAACTGTGACGTCCCGATTTTTCATACCATTTTTTTTATATCACATTTATCGGACACGTCAACACCCTAATACCAAACATATCACCTTACCTGCATTGGGTACTGGTATACCAGTCACATTATATTTCAAATACTTATCAGCGGAAGACAACATATACATATGCCACAACGAATATACATTCTAGAGTATAACTCATCCAAAAATACATCAACAAATATCCCAAAGTAACAAAACTCTAGGGGAAACATCCATCCCTAGATCAAACACTCACCCTGTATATCTAGGTCCCTGCTCCACTCTATCAAGGAGCTCTATTACCAACTCGATCTCGGTTTCTTGAAATATTTAATACTTGGGTGAGACACATCTCAGTAAGACGGAATATGTTATAGACAGTGTGTGGCAATATGAGTTTGATTACATCAATATACATATATATAATCGGTCAAAACATTATTCATCTGATATATGCAAATAGTTATATAAATATAAAACACAATAGTTATAAACTTTATATCTTATTTCCTAGTTTAATTTATTTTTCTCATCTTTCCTTCATTTCAATTTATTTCCATTATATCATTCTCTTCTCATTTGTTCGGCCCATGCATATCCTTAGTAACCTTTCCATATCGTGTCTGTAACTCATAGCCATTTCCGGTCTACTATCCTGTCCATGGGTATCCTCTGTAACCATAACATGTCGTGTTTGTAACTCATGGCTGCCTTGAGGATTTTTCTTCATGTCATGCTTCCCCCCATGGTCAAGGTTAGGCAGCCCGAAAGTTGGATCTAACTGCGGTTGGCCAACCCGGTTAGATCAAATAATACCATATACCTTTCTGTAATAACGAATGGCCTGCCACATACCCTGGTTTGAAATCCAAGGGGCAATAAACAACTCTACTTTGGCCCATTCGCACTGCCACGCCACACATTCCCTGAGTCCGTGTGGTTGCCCTTTTTAACCGCTAGCATCGGTACCGTGCTCGATATCATAACCCGTCATCGGGGTTTACATATCCATCCATCAGGGTTTTCATTCCATTTTTCACTTTTCTCATATCAACGTTTCCCATATCAATACATATATTCATTGCAGTTGTTACGCTGTAATATTCACAATTCTAGTATTCACATTTCATTTCCAATATTCACATTTCATTTCTAGTATTCACACTTCATCATTCACAAATCAATTCCCATGCTTCATTATTCATATTGTAGAATTTCACGTTGTAATATTTCAATATTCATATATCAAAATTCACATATCCAGTATTTTAATTCAATATTCATAAAACAATATTCCCAGTAGATTTCTCATTTTCTACTGTTTCATTCTCAGCATTTTAAATTCACAATTCATCTCATAATAATATTTAAGCAAATATGGAAATATATCACTTTTCATATATTTCATCGTTTGCAGTATGCACATATTAGTATTTCATTTTTTTTTTTAACATTTCATAGAAAACCATTTCTATATTTCCCATATTCTATATTTCTCAATATTCACATATATCAGTGTTTCAAATTTCCACTATTCCCATAAAATCATCTCTGTATATACATTTATCCCTTTTCAATATTTTCCAAAAAATGGTATAACATCTCCACATTTAATTTCATTTTCTTAGGGATATTCATCATCATATCATTTTCCCAGATTTCCCATTTCAAATCACATTTTTCACAATACATTTCATAATTTTCATAAAATCATATGCCACACAATTTCTCATCTATTATTTATATCATCATAAAAATAATTTCAGGGAAAAATACCAAAATTCATTTCACATATATTTCAATCAGTATTTCATAAAAATATCTACTATAACCTATTCCTCTTACCCATCTTATTGAGATGCCCACACAGTTCAATCCTGAGCCCGTGGCACTTCCAGCACAAAAACCTACAATTTCCAAATCTACAGTAATCAAATGATAATTAGCCCTTTAATAACCCCCTTAGCCTAATTTTGGGGTTATGCCTATAACGACCCCACGAGAAATCCGCTTCGCTAGACCTGTAGAGAATCATCCCTAAATTCTCGTGGTGGTGTCTGATCGTCAAATGGGCTTAAGATTTACGAGAAATTGAGGTAAAAGTGAGAATTGAGCTTATCTTAGGAGATATGTCTATGTCGCTCCTATGGCAAATCCATTCCGATAGAAATGTCGGTGGTGGAGAATGGAGTCCAGCGGTATTTCCTGATTTCTGATCAGACGAATATCAGTCGAGAAATTGAAGGAGGTGGGATAGAGAGATGGAGGAGAGACAAGAGACTCAGGGGGGCTGCGCAAGATCTGCTTCTGAATTCAAATTTCAGGATGCTTCTGTAGGAAGCATCTTGATACCTTTTTTTACATATACTATAATATATATATATATATATATATATATATATAACTTTTACTTATATATATATATAATGTATATTATATTATTATTATTATTTAATTAATAATAATTATTTATTTATTTATTGAAATCACCTCACTAATCTTGTATAACCATTTTGGGGTTATTACAATGAGAATGAATGTTTTTACTACACAAATAAACATGTTGGATTTTTATGTTATTATATAGTGAAATTTGTGGTTTGTACTGATCTCAGGGCATGTAGAGACTATTGGAGAGTTAGGATATGACGACTATATGCCGAGTTAAGGTATGACGACTATATGTCGAGTTAGGATATGATGGCTTCATGCCGAGATATGATATGATAGGTTGTATATGGAAATGTGAACATGAACATGGTGCTCTGTTGAGCTGCGATACTGATTATGTTTATGGTGCTCTGTTGAGCCGTGATCTTGATTATGTTTGTGGTGCTCTCATTGACTTTTTGAGTCTGATCCCTATTTTGATGCTGGCAAAGCGTCTGCATCTCATGTGTACATTTAGTGTGTGAACAGATCTATATTTTAACATGCACATGAGGTAAAAGGAAAATGGAAGTTAGAAGGACCTCAAGATTATACATCCTGGCGTATTCCATAAGGCTTGAAAAGCAAGACAGAAGAATAAGACATCTATTTTCAATTATATTGCATTTTGTTTTAATTTGGTCTATAATAATTGCATGGCATGCATGATGTGGATGTAAGCTCAACATGACCGTCGATTGACCATAGGGAACCAAATGACCACAAGGTACCCTTCGGTCAACCAACGTCGGATTTTTTAGGTTAGCTCTCAATGACCATAGATTGACTTTAGGTCCCTAAACATCACATGAAAAAGTCTCCTATAACTTAGAAGTTACACTTATGTGAACCAGGGTGACTTCAAATGAAAACCAGGACTTAAATGCGCAATTTTAATATGTTCGGCCGACCGAACCTGAACCTACATAAACTTTCGATCGACCAAACCTTCCAGGGTCAACAGTTGACTATTCGGTCGACCACTTTTAAAATGATCTTGCACCGCACGGTCTACCGAATTGGCACGTAGGGAATTCCCAACACCCTGGTTGATCGAACTATTAGTTCAAAACTAACTTAGTCAACCGAACCTTAGAAAATGGTCCACCGAACTTGCCTTGGTCGACCGAACCTCGAAGGGTTCAAAATCGCCCTGATACGGTCGACCATATCTCCAGTTCAAAATGGTCACGATCGATCGAACTCAACAATACAATTGACTGAACCTTTAATATAGTCAACCAAACCTCTCGGGTTGGTCAGATTTGTACCATGGTTAAACAGGGTTATTTTTAATTAAACAAGATTAAATATTTTCAAAAATACCCAGCATGTCCTCAACGGTCATATTTTCATCCAAGTCTATAAATACCCCTTCATTACTCATAATTACCAAGTCGATTAGCCCAAAAACTCTCTCAAATTTATACTCAACATATACTCTTTTATTATTCCTTTTGTTAAATCTTTCAAGAGAGCTTTGCTTTAAACATCCTTGGGCATTTTTTTTACAAATCTAAATCGTTTTTTATTCTCATCCTACATATATTTTTTATATCTTATTTTGAGAGTATTATTTTAGTTTATCCCACATATTTCATTTGATAAATATTCTTTGGAGTTAATATTATTTGCTTGTGAATCTTGCACATCCATTGCAAGATTCAAATGCTCATTGGCTTGTGCTTACGAAAATATTTTTGAGCCATAAATCCTAGATTCTCCAGCATTTTATTTAGAAAAATATTTTTGGAGAAATTTCTTATTTGGGCGCAAAATCTTTGAACACTTATCATACACATATTTATTCAAAGATTATATTTGTGAAAATCACATACTCATATTAAGCTTATTTGCATATCATATGTGAGTGTATTTCTATGCTCATTATGTACACATCTTCTTAGTATAGAAGAATTCTAGTTGTACAACAAAAATATTTGATTTTCTGTTGTACTCTTGGCATATGGTCGGAAGAGGGAGACTAACCCTGTGAATAGTTTTGGAGTAGTTCAGACCTGGTCAAGAGAACTAGGTGTATGTTAGTTTTGGTGCAACCCCAAGAGGGGGCGTGAATTGGGAATTTAAAAATTATCACCTAGGTCAATCGGTTTAACAGCAGTATTACACAACCTAGGGTCAATCTATGCAATCAACAAATAAACATACACGTGCAGTAAAAATAAAGTGCGGAAAAGTAAACAATACACGCGATATGTTATCGGAGTTCGACCAATACTACCTACGTCCCTGTCTTGGCCACACCAGTACAAGGATTCCACTACTACTCACTTAACGGATGGAGCGGCACCGAACACAATCAGGTCAATTCAAGAGGCTGACCTCAACCAACACGCCTTACCAGGATGGCGCACCTAACTTTCCTAAGCGGGTCTAAGCCAGACCGGGACTATTCCACAGGGCTAGTCTTCCTCTTCAAGCCCGCGCCTGGAATACAACAAATGTGTATAAAATTTGTACATGGAAATACGCTTCTTACACAAGCAGGTGTATGCACCAGTACAACTCAGGCAATATTGCAAGCACGTATGATATATAAATATGCTTAGTGCTCTAATGTGTGCTAAATACTTAAATAAGTATAGATTATCAGTCCAGATTTAGAGTGTATATCAAAACAAGATTTGAAACACAATATGTGAATAACACAATATCAGATCAGGGTTTCAAATATGCTAAGCAAGTTGATTCAAACAAACTCAACAAGATATTTCAATATATAAAGTACAATGAAGTGTTTGAAAAACTAGCTTTTGAAAAGGATTTTGCACACAAAAATATAGGCTTAGATATCTTGCAATAACAATGCAAGAACCACAACCCTCAAAGTCTTCCCACATACGATTTATCAAATGAAATCGATGGAAGAACTTTAATGTTAAACTCTCAAAAAATCAATCAGGAAATAATGCACGTGAGAGTTCTAGCTAGTAAGATTAAGCACAATAGCTATAGAGATACTCACAACACTTAAAAAGATCAAAGAGAGTGGAGTATGTGAGTGTTTGGAAGTAGTATGGACTAATATAGGGTTTTTGATGTTGAGAGAATTTTGCCCTAATCAAGTTTACTAACCCTAGCTAATTATGACAAATGAATAGGTATTTGTAGACAAGGAGGATTTTTTGACTATTGGGGACTAAATGGAGATAATTAGAAAAGTTTAAAACAAGTTTAATGAAATTAACCCATTTTACCCCTTTTAAAAATTCAATAAAAATATTTTAACCTGAGAGGATCGGGTGCCTGGCCTAAGGTTCGGGTGCCCGAACAAACTCAGTCACAAAACCATTATTTAATGGTTCGGGTGCCCGTGCCCGAATTGAGGACCGATTGGTTAAACCAAAGTAAGTAGCATTTTGTTCATAGGTTCGAGTGCCCGGTTCCAAGTTCGGTTAGCCGAACCAGCCAATTCGATCGCCTGAGCCCTTAATGAACGTGAAGGTTCAGGTGCCTGGGTAGTTGAAAATCATTATGACATACGTTCGAGTGCTCGAACAAAAGTCAACAAGTTTGACTTATCTAAGGTTCGGTCGCCCGAAGCGTTTTAAACGCAATGGGTTCGGTTGCCTGAACACTCTCAACATTATCAATTAAGTCCATTTTAGCCAAATTTAATTCCCCTAATATGAAGAGTGATGTTGGGGACTTTGTGTACTAAAAGTAGGTACCTAAGGTCCAACTAAGGTCTGTCTGAGCATACCTACCTATCATGCATGATACAAATTATTACAAGCCATAGAGTGTACAGTCCATAACAATATTACATCCAGAATGAAGAAATGAAATAATAAATACAAATACAACACAAAATTCTTCATTTTTTGACACGAACACCATATGCTTATCAAGATATTTCTTTCAGTTCGAATGCGCGCACAAGGTGAAACTGCATGCAAGACTTAATAAGATTATCAGTAACAAGAGTATTTGTCATGATCAAAACTGGGTGTGACCAATCAGGTCAATAGTGTACCATCCTGGTAAGGTGTTGTATTAGGTGTCGCTCCACCTGTTAAGCGAGTTATAGTGGAATCCTCTTGCTTGTTAGCTTGAGGCGGGGACGTAGGCAGTATTGACCGAACCCCGATAACATTTCTTGTGTCTACTCTTAAATTCCTGCACATGTATGCTTAGATTTAATTAATTATAAATGTGTGCATGATTTAAATATTGTGAAGGATTGGGAAATATTTAGACAAACCCTAGGTTGTGGTATACTATTGTTGGATTAATTGAACCTAGGCATAAATTTTTTAAATTCCCAATTCACCGCCACTTTTGGGAATACACCAATTCCAATAGCTCTATTAAGTCGCGATACTGATTATGTTTATGGTGCTCTGTTAAGCCGTGATACTGATTATGTTTATGGTGCTCTGTTGAGCCGCGATCTTGATTATGTTTATGGTGCTCTGTTGTGTCGCGATACTAATTATGTCTATGGTGCTCTGTTGAGCCACAATCTTGATTATGTTTATGGTGCTCTATTGACCCGCGATCTTGATTATGTTTATGGTGGTCTGTTGAGTTACGATACTGATTATGTTTATGGTGCTCTATTGAGCCACGATACTGAATATGTTTATGGTGCTCTGTTGAGCTGCGATACTGATTATGTTTATTGTACTCTGTTGAGCCACGATTTTGATTATGTTTATTGTGCTCTTTTGAGCCGCGATACTGATTATGTTTATAGTGCTTTGTTGATCCGCAATACTAATTATGTTTATTGTAAGAACCTAACCCGAGATATGTAGATTGAATAAATAACAAAAGGGTAAAAAGGCAAATTTTGTAGGCTTCGTCAACAAAGCCATTGTTCTCATCGACGAAGGCCCTCATACTCTTTGTCGCCGAAATTAAGAGACTCGTTGACGAAGAGATACTGAACGTGTTGTAAAATATCATAAGAGGGTTTGTCGCCGAAGGAGCCAATTTGTCGACGAAATGTATGGAAGATTCGTCAAAGAAGGCGTCGTCTCATCGACGAGGTTGGTCGGGTCAAAGGGGCTATAAATATCCTATTTTATTGCTTCATGGCTAAGTAAGCTAAAATTCTCTCTCTCTCTCTCTCTCTCTCTCTCTCTCTCTCTCTCTCTCTCTCTCTCTCTCTCTCTCTCTCTCTCTCTCTCTTTTCGATTCTTCTCTGTTCATCGCTTGATTCGACGATCTGACGTTACTGCATGGATTAGGGGAGGAATCTCTTCGAATATAGTGGATTAGAATTTTGTTTCGAGGATTTTTGGGTTTTGACCCAAAAACGAGGTAAGGGTCTGACTTCAGTTTCGTTTCAGTTTATATGTAGTAGTAAGAATTATAATGAAGTATAGTTCTTGGATGTTTAGGTTTTGGTATCTTGGTTCATAGTTTTGGAGCTATAGAGTTCGTATTTTGGTATTCGGGAAAAGGTAAGGGGATTTTATTTATATCAGTTTATTTTTGAAATTGGGAACCTGTAGTTTATGATCGTATGTACGTTTTGATTACTTATTTGGAAAAATCTATTGGGTGAAAATGCGATATTTTTGGGTTACAATTTTTGGGAAAATTTGGGGGTTTCGGGTATCATCTCTAGTTTGTTGGGGAAACCGTATGTTGTATTAAAACTGTAGTATTGAGATGACCGTACTCATATTTGTATTAAATTGTATTCTTGAACTGAAAACGATAGAGTTTGCTGTATACCAAATAGTATGGAATAAACTGTTGTATGTAAAATGTTCCAAGGTTTTGTAAAAATAGTTAGGGGCGGCTAATTACCGTACGCTGATGAGTATAAGGATATGAGGTCCAAAATTGTTTCAGGTTTTGTAAATCAGTTAGGGGCAGCTAATTACAGTACGCTGAATCAGCTAGGGACAGCTAATTACCGTACACTAACGCCATGTCTCGGATAATTACCGTGGGTGAGAGTGTCCGGTTTTATATCTGAGGGTGTGAAATATCGTTTGTTCTTTCCGGCTAATCACTGATGGGTGTGATCTACACCGTACTGGCAATAATATCGCTATGAGGTTTCGGTTATTGCAGGGTATCAGGTGCTTAAGTGTGACAACACTGACTGTATGTTTGGTATCGTATGTACTATAACAGATAATGAAAAATACTGGAATTGTATTGAACTATATTGTAATGTATTGTATTGTGTAATGTTTTACGCCAAAATAACACTCGTATGCCACACACTGATATAACCTACTTTCTTCCTTACTGAGAGGTGTCTCACCTCGAATATACAAATATTTTTCAGGTCTTCGGGTAGCCGAAAGTAGCATCCTAGCATCCGAAAGTGGGGGTGTCATTTAGCTACATTTAGTACCTATGTAGGTACGAGTTTTGTAACCGGGTTGTCAGTGTTGGGTTTTTGTAGACTCTCGAAGTATGTATTGTATTTTGGGATGTATACTTTCAGTTATGTATAGACTCTGGTATGGTATGATGTATGTATAAAAAGAACATTTTCGCTGCGTATTTGATGAGTATGGATATGTAAGTGAATATGTATAGGGTGTACGTGTACCCCATGGGGTCAGACCCTCATTCAGTATAGTATCATGTATGTTTTAAATGATACAGAGACAGGTTATGTTACTAAAATCACACCTGGGACCCATCCGCGGGTTCGGGGTGTGACAGTTTGGTATCAGAGCAAAACCAGGTTATTAGGTCTTGTAGACTTGGTTAGACGTAGCTTTGTGTACATACCAGAGTATAGGATGTAGGAAATGGGTAGAGTAGGTCGAGGGTTGTTTTGTTGCTAGACGGGGACTCATTGGCAGTGTTCTGTGTTTTTCCTAGAATGACGATTTTAGTAAAACTACTGTAAACCATTGATGGCTTCGTGTCGGTGTGGTAGGACAGACCTAGACCTATGAGAGTAATAGTTGACATAATTAGCTTTCAATGATTGTGTTAGTTGGGTAGGATATAGGAATTTTAATCTAATCCTATCTTATTTTTAGAATGGAGACCAAAGATAACAATTTGGATAGTAGTTTCGAGGGGACTGCGAGTGATGGATCTCCTTCTATGCCTCGAGATTTGACGAGGCAAGTTATGCAGGAGATTAGGTGAAGTGTTAGGATATGCGAGCACTCTCCTACTGTTATGGATGGTACCATAGAGAGGTTCACCCACATGCACCCTCTGACGTTTAAGGGAGGACATGATCCGATAGTGGTAGAGAATTAGGTGCAGAAGACCGAGAGGATATTGGAAGTTCTGCACTGCACTGACCAACTGAAGGTTCTCTATTCTGCCTTCCAGCTGGTAGGAGAAGCGGAAAGATGGTGGATAGCTGTGAGTCTGCTTGAGAAGCAGAGAGCTGGTCCATTTGGTATGACGTGGAGCCACTTCAAGGAAGTATTTTTCGAGAGATATTTCCCGGCTTCCACTCGCGACGCTAAGGCTAATGAGTTCTCGAGCCTGACGCAGGGAACCCTAACGATGCAGAGATATTCTGTCAGATATATCGAGCTATCTTGTTTCGCGCCGTATTTGGTCACGAATGGTATGAGAAGGCTTGGAGGTTCAAGAAGGGTCTGAGGAAGGACATCCACAGGCTTGTGGGGATGCTACAGATCCGAGAGTTTTCAGTTCTGGTGGATAAAGCCACCATAGTTAAGACTGACCTTCAGGGGGATGAGGTGATACAGGAACAGAAGAAGAGGTTGGTTTCTTCTGGTTCTCAGACTAGTCCTCGATAGGGACAGTGGAAGAAGAAGAAGAAGAACTATAGTTTGGGGTATCGCCAGAATACCAAGTGGCAAAGTTCTCAGGGGAATCCATCCTTTGCACCATTTTCCAAGTGTCATACATGGCACGATGGTGAATGTCGGCCGTTTTTGGGTAACTGCTACAACTGTGGCAAACCGGGCCACATAACCCAAAACTGTCAGGCACAGAGGAGTGATATGCTTACACAAAGCCAAAACCGTGGGAGAAATCAGATGCCTTAGGAAAACTATCAGGCAAACACGGCTCAGGCGAGGGTGTACTCCCTTACTATAGTAGATGCGGAACACGCTGGGAACATGGTGACAGGTACCATGTTATTGCTTTCGAATAGAGCTGTTGTTTTATTTGATTCGGAAGCAACTCATTCGTTTATATCTACTAGTTTTGTGAAACTGTGCGGGGTTGAAACCCAAGTGATAGATGAGTGGTTGTCTGTAGCTACACCGACGGGGAGTGTAATGATCTATAGTAAGATGTTGAGAAACTGCCCAGTGGTTAATTAGGGAAGATTGCTATTAGGGAACCTGGTAGTATATAACATGTGTGGATTTGACGTCATACTGGGGATGAATTGGTTATTCTATAGTTATGCAGTGCTTGATTGTCGTAGGAAGGTAGTAGTGTTCAAACCTCTTGGGGAGTAGGAGTATGAGTTTGTGGGATCGTGTGTGCGTTTGACGCCATAGATTCTATCAGCTATACAGGCGAGAAGGTTACTCTTGGAGGGTTGTTAGGGGTATCTAGCTTATGTGAAGGAACCACCTCGGGATGATTTGAGACTTGAAGATATCCGAGTGGTTAACGAATTTTCAGATGTATTCCCAGAAGACTTACCCGGCTTACCTCCTGATCATGAGGTAGAGTTTGCTATTGATCTGCTAGCAAGTAAGGTGCCAATTTCTAAAGCTCCATACTGGATGGCTCTAGTTGAACTTAGAGAGTTGAAAGAGCAGTTACAGGAATTATTGGATAAGGGCTTTATCAGACCTACTGTTTCGCCCTAGGGAGCTCCAGTATTGTTTGTGAAGAAGAAGGACGGGTCGATGCGGATGTGCATTGATTACCTTGAGATCAACAAGGTAATATTGAAGAACCGATACTCGTTACCTCGTATAGATGATCTGTTTGACCAGCTGTAGGGAACGCATGTCTATTCGAAGATCAATCTACGGTCAGGGTATCATTAGGTGAGGGTTAGGACTGAGGATGTTGCGGAGGCTGCTTTTCGAACCAGATATGGTCACTACAAGTTTTTGGTCATGCCTTTCAGGTTGACTAACACTCCGACGGTATTTATGAACCTAATGAACAGGGGTTTCCATGAATACCTGGATCAGTTTGTAGTGGTATTCATCGATTACATTCTAGTATACTCTAGGAGTTCGGAAGAGCATGAGAACCATATGAGGTTAGTACTTCAGGTATTACAGGAGAAGAAGTTGTATGCCAAGCTGAAGAAATGCGAGTTCTGGTTGAATCAGGTCGCATTTCTAGGTCATGTCGTGTTGAAGGGTGGTATCTTAGTTGATCCTGGTAAGATAGAAGCAGTGGTTGATTGAATAAAAAACAAAAGGGTAAAAAGGTAAATTTTGTAGGCTTCGTCAACGAAGCCATTGTTCTCATCGACGAACGCCCTCATACTCTTTGTCGCCGAAATTAAGAGACTCGTTGACGAAGAGATACTGAGCGTGTTGTAAAATATCAGGATAGGGTTCATCGCCGAAGGAGCCGATTCATCGTCGAAATGTATGGAAGATTCGTCGACGAAGGCGTCGTCTCATTGATGAGGTTGGCCCGGTCAAAGGGGCTATAAATATCCTATTTTATTGCTTCATGGCTAAGTAAGCTAAAATTCTCTCTCTCTCTCTCTCTCTCTCTCTCTCTCTCTCTCTCTCTCTCTCTCTCTGTTCTTCGTATTTTGGTATTCGGAAAAAGGTAAAGGGATTCTGTTTATATCAGTTTATTTTTTAAATCGAGATCGATAAACCTGTAGTTTGCGATCATATGTATGTTTTGATTACTTATTTGGGAAAATCCATCGGGTGAAAATGCAAGATTTTCTGGTTACAATTTTTGGGAAAACTTGGGAGTTTTGGGTATCATCTCTATTTTGTTGGAGAAATTGTATGTTGTATTAAAACTGTAGTATTGAGATAATCGTACCCATATTTGTATTAAACTGTTTTCTTGAACTAAAAACGATAGGATTTGTTGTATACCAAATAAGTGTGGAATGAACTGTTGTATGTAAAATGTTCTAGTTTTTTGTAAAAACAGTTAGGGGTGGCTAATTACCGTACGTTGATGAGTATAGGGACATGAGTTCCAAAATTGTTCCAGGTTTTGTAAATCAGTTAGGGGCGGCTAATTGTCGTACGTTGACACCATATCTCGACTAATTACCGTGGGCGAGAGTGTCCAACTCTATATCTGAGGGTGTGAAATATCACATGTTCTTTCCGGCTAGTCACCGATGGGTGTGAGCTACACCATACTAGCAACGATATCGTCGTGAGGCTTCGGTTATTACAGGGTATCGGGTGTTTGAGTGTGACGACACTAACCGTATGTTTGGTATCGTATGTACTGGAACGGATTGTGAAAAATAATGGAACTGTATTGTATTGTGTTATGTTTTACCCTAAAATAACACTCGTATGCCACACACTAATATAACCTGCTTTCTTCTTTATTGAGAGGTGTCTCACCCCGAATAAACAAATGTTTTTCAAGTCTTTCGGGTAGTCGAAACTAGCATCCTAGCGTTTGGAAGTGGGGGTGTCGTTTAGCTACATTTAGTACCTGTGTAGGTACGAGTTTTGTAACTGGGTTGTCAGTGTTGGGTTTTTGTAGACACCCGGAGTATGTATTGTATT
Source organism: Malania oleifera (assembly GCF_029873635.1). Taxonomy (NCBI): domain Eukaryota; kingdom Viridiplantae; phylum Streptophyta; class Magnoliopsida; order Santalales; family Ximeniaceae; genus Malania; species Malania oleifera. The sequence goes on from NC_080428.1 coordinate 58,553,194, forward strand.
TTGGGATGTATATTTTCAGTCATGTATAGACTTTGGTATGGTATGATGTATGTATAGAAAGAACATTTTCGCTGCGTATTTGATAAGTATGGATATGTATATGAATGTGTATAGGGTGTACATGTACCCCATGGGGTCGGGCCCTCATTTAGTATAGTATCATGTATGTTTTAAATGATATAGAGACAGGTTAGGTTACTAAAATCACACCTGAGATCCATCCGCGGGTTCGGGGCGTGACATTTATGGTGCTCTATTAAGCCATGATCTTGATATGTTTTGTAACGACCCGAAAAATAATAGCATTTAAATAATAAAGAGAGGGAGAGAAATGGAATCAGTAACAGAAGGAGGTAGCCGACTTCGTCGATAACATTGCATTTTGTAGATAATAATTTCAAGGAATTTGCAGGCTTCGTCAATGAAGGTTCTTCAGGACCTCGTCGACGAGAAAATACCGAAAGAAGGATTTGGGTTACTCTGAATTTCGTCAACGAAGAGTAAGGTTCGTTGACGAATTTACTTAAGGACTCATCGACAAGGCGACGTGTCTCGTCGACGAATCTGACTCTATAAATAGTGAAAACTCGGATTTTTATTCAATTTCAGTGCTTCTCTCTCTCTCTCTCTCTCTCTCTCTCTCTCTCTCTCTCTCCTACAGTCTCTCTCCCTTCTCTCTTCGATTTTGGCCTCGCTAGTTGCCGGATTGATGATCTGAAGCCACCACGACGTTCCTAGCGAAGTTCTCTTCAAGTTTACTGGGGCGGATCGTCGGTGGGATCGAGTTGGATTTCATCCCAAATTTAGGGTAAGGTCTTTTAGTCAATTTTTGGTCTTCTAACAGTTATAGGAAATGATGTAGGCAAAGAAATATTGATATTCTGTTCTGGCAAATGTTGTTTTCAGGGTGTTGTGTAGGAAGCCCTGCGGGTGTTAGGCCAGTATACCATAGAGGCTTTTCAATAATTAGGTAAAGGAAATATGTTATGTTAGGTAGTTCTAAAATGATTTCTAGTATAAAGTATATATTTTTACCAGGTTATCTTCACAGCAGGACTTTATACAGTTTATTAATTATGAATACTATGTATTAAATTACTGTGTGGCTTGAAAATATAAATATAGTACATAAACATGTTTTACAGTATTTTCAGGATATGTTTTACAAAATATGCAGCCAGTGGATATGTTTTATAGTAATTATAGAATACCATGATTATACGAATTTCAGTACCATGATTATACAGTTTCCAGTACTATGGTTATACAGTACTTAGTACCATGATGTACGGATTACAGTTCAGTTCAAAAATATAGTTGATACAGTTACAGATATTTCATTGTCATAGTTAATACAGTTATTTCAGAATCATAGTAAATCAGATAGTTGTATATATAGAGATATATTATATAGTATCAGACCCTGTTGGACCCTACAGTTACAGAGCACGGTACCGTAGCTACATACAATTTACAGAGTGCAACGACCTATTCAGATAACACGTGGTAGTAGGTCGATCGTATAGTGCCCTAGATGTGGACAAGCTCCCTATCAGATATGGGTTGAGGAGGGCAGATTAGACCAAGGGAGTATAGTGGTTTACCCAAGTCCGCCAGCCAGGGTAGATCCCGCCTACGGGCCGCACAACCCTGTCATGAGGGGTTAAATCATGACACACAGTTATCCACAGGGAAGATTTCAATTATTATTATGTATATACAGATTTCTAGAGACAGAGAATATACTTATGCACATTAGAAGTATTTTAAATAGTAAGCTAAAATACTAATATGTTAAGCAACATGGGAATAGTGGTGGTTCCTATTATTTGTACTGTATTTACAAGTCTCGTTATACATGATTTTATAGAAACAAATTTTCATAGTATTATAACTAATTTGCCACACACTAGTAATAGCATATTTCGTCTTACTGAGCATTGGCTCATCCCATTGTTAAATCATTTTTCAGGTGATCTAGGTAGGCGAGCAGACCAGACTCGCAGATAGAGGGGCTTCAGTATTGCCCTGACAGTGAAGTGAGTATTGTGGGAGTATTTTTGTATAGCCCTAACCAGTTAAGGGTATTTTAGGGAAACAGATATATATATATATATATATATTTTTTTTTTTTTTTTTTTTGGGGATACATTCTAGCACTCTGGTATTGTAGATATGATTTTTGTTTTTCTGCTTAGGTTAATGGTATGGTATCAAAGCATGTCAAATGTTACAGTATAAAAAATAAAAAAAAACCCAGTTAAATAGCAGGCCGTTACATGTTTATTGTGCTCTGTTGAGCCGCAATATTGATTATGTTTATGGTGCTCTGTTAAGCCGTGATCTTGATTATGTTTATGGTGCTCTGTTGAGCCGTGATACTGAATATGTTTATGGTGCTCTGTTGAGCCACGATTGTGATTATGTTTATGGTGCTCTGTTGAGCCGCGATCTTGATTATGTTTATGGTACTCTGTTGATCCACGATACTGATTATGTTTATGGTGCTTTGTTGAGCCGCAATCTTGATTATGTTTATGGTGTTCTGTTGAGCCGCAATCTTAATTATGTTTATGGTACTCTGTTGCGCCACAATACTGATTATGTTTATGGTACTCTATTGAGCCGCGATACTGATTATGTTTATGGTGCTCTATTGCGCCGCGATCTTGATTATGTTTGTTGTGCTCTATTGAGCCACGATATTGAATATGTTTTGTTGAGTCGGGAAAATGTGTACAGCTTTTTTTTTTTTTTTTTTTTTATCAGTAAAGGTAAATGTATTGATCAAATTGAATATTTACTACTACTCTGGCCATACCTAGGAATCCAAATTGTTAACAAAATAGAATTAAACATGGTAGAACAAACAGAAAGCCTACCAAGCTATCAACAAAAGTACTAATCTTTCCTATCAATTAAAGTCATTCAATAGGAACAATACATATTAAACTAATCAAAGACTACTCTAAATGTGTACCTTTGAATCACTCTAGTCAGCTCCTGCGTTGAGATGATCCTTCCTTCGAATTTCCTCCTATTCTTGAAGTGCCATATCATATAGGAATGAGTTACAGATTGCAAATGCTTATGCTCAATATAGAAAACACTTATATGTAGATTTATGTAAATAGAGAAATTCAGTAAACCAAAGCATGTTTTAAGAAGGAAATATGTATTTTCAAATATATAAGTGTGAGTACAATATTAAATGATTTCTTAGTTAAAGATAATTAGTTAATGGATGTATTCTTGCTACATTAAAACTCATCTTCCATACACTGATAATAATTTATTCCGTCTTACTGAGAAGTGTCTCACCCCATCATGATCTAATATTTTTCATATGCTATAAAGAATATGACAAAAATCAGAGTGCGCAGTGGAAGCGTGGGTGAGACAGAAGGTTTTATTTAGAGTTGTAATCAATTTAATTGTGTTTTAATGAGTTTAGAATTTTAAGGATGTTAATTATGCCATATGGGAACATTGTTTTTATCAGATGATAGTGTAATTTTGCAATTGAGGTATTCCGCTATTTGTATCAGTGAGTGTTATAATGTGAAATAGTCAGGTTATTATAGGTAGTATCAAAGAATTTTAAATATGAAATTTTTTGGGTCGCTACATTGCCAAGCTATTGCCACATCCCAAAGGGGTCTACTCTCAAAATAGGGGGGTCGAATCCCCGTATCGCCTTGATCGAATGGCGAACTCGAGATAATAAAAAAAGGGAATATATGCAATGAGAAATGAATCATAGTATAGTCCGATGGAGTTGCCACTAACCTATACTTTCCCTAGGTGAGGTTAGAACACCTATTCAATATGCTACCAATTCATTGGTCTCTAAGCTATTCTTAAGCCCAATGAAACTAATAGTCAATAGTCTGCGTTACCAAGTCAGATTCAGGAGTACAATTATGTAAAAGGAAGATACTAGCACCCCTTTACACTTGTTTGATGGGCAGTAATTAATAACCCTAGGATTACCATCGAAATTAATCGATTAAGACTCAAATTCTTCCTTTTTACTTCAATTACCAACTCATAATATATTGGATAGCCCTATGAAAGACATAAGCTACACTTTCTTCAGGATACCTAAAGGCATGCAAAAACAAAAACCCCAACGATCTCTTTGAGGATTAATTGCTTATTGATTCTATTCCAAGTTAAGGGTTTTCTTTACCTAACCTTTAAATATGGGGAGGCCTTACAAAATACAAAACCCCGCCTCACCACCAACCCCTAAGCTCAAAGGAAAGTTAATTATGGAAGGTCATTTTAATAACTCAACGTATGCAATCAAAAGATAAAACCATTATTCGAACCATATAAGCTACAAGATACTAAAAAGTGCACATACAAAGTATGCATGAAATGTGTGCACTTAAACCAATGAGTCTAATGGAATCACTACCGAGTCAACACAAAGTGATTCTGCAAAATCACGCAATAAGCAAACTACACAAGAAAAACTACTACATAATGACCAAAATTGAGCAAAAAAAAGTCCTAAGATTTTTTTTTTTCTGCAATTTTTAAAGACTTTTAAGAAAAGTTTCCAAATTTTATTTATTTTTGTGTTTTTCAAGTTTTTTTATTTTTTTATTTTTCTATGTCAAAAGGATTTAGAGAATTTTTTGATTTTTTTTTTCAATTTTTTTTTCGATTTTAAAAGAATTAGAAAAATTTTAAATTTTTTTTAATTAAAAAAAATATTTAGGTAGTTAAACTGAGTCAAACTAAGACCAGATCAACAAGGAGGAGTCAAGTCAAGCCAAATCGAATCAATTTGACTTGGCTCAAAAGACGGAGAGGAGGTGGGAAACCACTAAGTCTACCACGCGTCACCCATCCAGGGGTGACAAGTGGCACACATTGAACACCATTTTTTTTTTGGGAAAAATATCAAAAGGTGACACGTGGCAAGATGAAATCATGATGACATCACACGCCATGTCATCGCCATTGGACCGAACCTAATCATGGGGATCACTGATGTGGCATCACTGCAGTCGTCCGTAGAAAAATCAAGATGAACGACCGAGATTGCACCACATCACTAGGTCACGTCACCCAAGACGAGCAGTCCTTAGTGTGCCATATGTCACCACTACGTGTCACACTAGGGGCAATTTTTAAAAGAAATTAAGCAAAACTATATTCTCTCTCTCTCTCTCTCTCTCGAACTCTCGAACTCTCTTCTCTTTAACCCCCCTCTCTATCTCCTCACATTCTCTCTATCTCTTTATCATGCACCACCAGCAGCCATCCATGGCTGCCATAATCACCAGCACATGACAATGTCCCCCAAGTAAACTCCCTTACTCTTTTGCTCTCTTCTCTCTCTTCTATGGTCACTTTAATAACTTTCTCTCTTCTCTACTCTCTTAATCCACTCTCTTCTTTCTATCTTTCTTTCTCTTTCTCTCTCAATCTCTTATCCCTCTTCTCTAACTCTATCTCCCCTCTTTTATCTCCCTGATCTCTTATTCCCTCTAACTGTCTAAGTTCTCTCGACTTCCCATTCTCCTTTGTTCTCTTGATTTCACATCTCTAGATCACTCTCTCAACTGTAGATATCTTAATCTCTAACCCCCTTTTCTCTCTTTTTATTTGCAAGTTCTGATCCAAACGAAGGGAAGAGAGCTCCCCTTTTCCTTCACTTTCTCTTCTCTCTTTCTCAATTTCCCTCATTTTATTTTCTTTTTTCCTAGGATTTTATCACGTTTTCTTGTGTTCCAAACAAAAGGGTTAGGGCTTGGTTAGGTCGGGTTAGTTTAGGTAAAGGCTTGGGTTGATTTGGGCTTTGGCAGTTTGGGTTAGGTTCAGTTAGGCCTAGGTCCTAAGCTGGTTTGGGTTTGAGCCTAAGTAGGGTTGGGCCTTGGGTAGTTGGGTTTAAATTAGGATTTGGGCCTAGTAGGTTTTGGGCTAGGATTTTATTTGGGTTTTAGTTCTATTAGGATGCACTTTGGTGTTTGGGTTATTTGGTGTTATAGACAAGGTCAAGTTAGGCCTAGGTCCTGGGCTAGTCTCGGTTTAGGCCTAGGTAGGGTTGGGCCTCAGGTAATTGATTTTAGGATTGTGCTGGGATAGTTTAGGATCTAGGCTTGGGATTGGGTTGGGTTTTTGAATGCAATTTAGGATACTTTGGGCTGAATTTTTTAGTCTAGTTTGGGCCTAGAGGGTTTTCTAGGCTCAATTAGGGGGATTCTACTTATTCTAATTGTACGCTAGGGTAAAGTTCAGATGGGTAGTTGCAGATTCAATTATTTTTCAAAATCACTTTCTATTTCACAAATCAACATTGTCTATTTCAAAATTCTACAATTTGATTTTTGTCCTACAATTTCCCAACCGCAAATTGAATCCTAGTCCTTTAAACCTTTTATAGCATTTAAAAAAACAACAACAACAATAACATGAATTCATTTGGGCATAGATCAAAAGGGGAGAATGAGAGAGCTTACTTGTTAAGATGGTCTTTCTTTCCTTCTTCTTCTTCACTATTTCTACCTGATCCATTTGTTGTTGTCCTCTAAATTTTTCTCCCTTCTTTTGATTCTCTCCTCTATTCCTCTTCAAACTCTACTTTTCTCTCTTCAATCTCTCTACTCTCACTCCCCCATATATGGTCTTACGACTTTGTAGAGACCTATGTTTTTGGTAAACAGTCGCCCAGACTTGGTCACTATGACCCCCTTTGTGAGGAGGCATCCCTTCTCCCGAAGTTACGAGGCTATTTTGTCGAGTTCCTCGGAGAGAGTTGTCTCGCACCTCTCCTTTTCATCTTGCGGCCTAAGTGACTCTCTCCAAAGTCTCCTCCCTCCCTCCCTCCCTCCCTCTCTCTCTCTCTCTCTCTCTCTCTAAACACCTTTTATTTATAGACTGAAGGAGAGGGTAGAGTCCTAATTAGCTCCGAATTTCCGTAGGAACAAGTAAAGGTAGTATGGTGGAAGCAGGCTCTAAAGAGCCTACTAGGTTTTGCAGCTATAGAGTGGAGCGGGTGGGAAAGAAGGAGGTTGCTTGCAGGGGGATTTCGTAGGGGCTGGGCTAGGCTGGCCTTGGGCTTCAAATCTGAAAGAAAATAACCCCAAATGGGCTTTCAACTTAGCATAAGCCCATAGTAGGCCTCAAACTCAAAATTAAGCCTAAGTTGGGCTTTAAAACTAGCATAAGACCACGGTGGGCCTTAAATTCAAAACACAGCCGCTAGGCTTTAAATCCAGCATAAACCCATAGTGGGCCTCAAATTTAATAGTCATATCCAATATTTAGGCTTCCTTGTTGGGCTACTACTAACTTAGGCTCTTGTTTCTATTTGGTGTCATCTAAGGTTGGTATTTCTGAGAGCTACTGCTTTATATATATATTTCAACTTGGAAGGTCGGTCCAATTGAAGCTATGAGGGCTGGCCAAGAGCTGCTGCTTTCTTTTCTTTCTTTTTTTATTGTGTTTTATAAATGCAAATGAAGGGTTGTAATAAAAAAACAAAAGACTTTATAATGCTACGTCAAGGTAGTGAGAATGACTGGACTGAAATGAGAGACCATGTTAATGACACCAAAATTACATTAATAGTAGAAATAAATAAATAAATAAAATCTTAAGATTTTTCTATATAATAATCGGACAAAATGGGGTGTTTACACCAAGTTGACCGACCTTATCTCCAAGTTAATAATCATATACAAAAACCATATCTTAGCATCGTAAAACTCTAAGACCCTAACACTTAGCTAATGTGGCCAAAACACATACACAAAACTACCTTATTTTAATCACTGATCATCTCATATTCACTACTTTTGATGGAATCCAAGGCCTTCCTAGCCATTACCCTGGTACTTTGTTGACAGATTTTCCTCATCAATATTATATATCATTCTAATAAAAAGTCTAAACCCTCCATCTGTAGTTAAAAAATAATAATAAGAAAATTAAAATTATTAACTTCTCCTAACATTTTATTTAAAAAAAAAAAAACATGGCCTCCTCGTTTGTTTTATAAATTTTACCAATTTCCTTTAACATTCGATTTTTAAGACACTTCCATTTATAAGCCCTTAAAAAAAGTGCTTATAGTACTTATCACTTATAATAAGAACTTTTAATACTATTTTTAATATAAATTATTGTGATAACAAAAAATTATAAATATATATATCAATAACAAGATTATTAATTAAAAATAATATTATATTATTTTAATTAATAGAAAATATTAATATTTCAATTGAAAATAATTAAAAAAATTATAAATTAAATTTGTAATTAGAAAAATTATTTTTTATTTAAAATATACTAGAAATAATCATATATCATTTTATTATTTATTATGACATATTAGTTATTAATGAAACATGATTCAATTCTAAAATAAAGAACAACTATTAATTTAAATAAATATAAAATAATTAATTTTTTAATTTTAATTAATAATATTCTTTTTAATATGATAGTATGTGTTGTAAACATACATTAATAACAAGATCATTTTTAATTAAAAATAATAATTTTATATTATTTTATTTAATATAAATCATTTAAATATTAATTAAAAATAATTAATATAATTATTAGTTATAAGTTATTAATATTTTCAAATATATTCTTAAAAATAATTATATATCTTATTATTATATATTATAACATATTAATTATTGATAAAATATAATAACATAAACTTAAGTACTCCACAAAAGACAAATGTGAGTATCTAAATATCAATTATTTTAAATACAACCAAACACCATTTACAACATTTTTTAAATTTTACATTTACTACCAGTACTTATTAAAATTTTTTTTTTTTTTTAATATTTCTCTAGTAGTTCAAAAAATCCCTTATACTCCTCAAACTATTATTTTTTTGTCAAGTATATATAAAAAAAAAATTCTTTTTTGACAAATTTCTGAAAATACTGTAAAATTTGTAAAGATCTGAAAGAAGAACATCATAATTGTTTATCAAATTCTTTTAAAAAAATAATAATAAAAGGCACTAAAATTAACATCACATCATAATCAAACCAGCAATATTTCTCACCAAGGATCTGATCCCACATTCAAAGGGATGGACCCCCACTCGTCACTGCCAAGAGAGGCCATGCGCCCGAGTCATGTGGGCCCCTATTTGGTCGCAGGAAAGGGACGCTTGTAGAGCAACCCTTCACCCACTCCCCCTTAATAGTTAACTCTTCCCGCACACAGATATGACATCAACACACACTCACACTCACACTCACACTCCCTAATTAACAAATTTATCGATATCTAAGGGGTGGGTCCCGTCCGTTACTAGGTCTTCATCCTTATCCGCCACCTCCTCTGTCCCCCTCCAATTTTCAACCCACCCCCACACTTACCTTCTTTTAATTTTCCACCTATGTTAAATAGTTTCACCACTAAATTAATTAATTTAGGTTTTTTTCTCGGTAAAAATGACACTTGGAAGCACCAGAAAACCCCACCTGGGAACTGTAATTACCTCACGGGAAAGAGGATATTTTTAAGCCTCAACTTCTATATAAACAACCCCACACAAAGGCAAAAAATTACGCTACGCAGATAGTTAACCCAGAGAGAGAGAGAGAGAGAGAAAGAGAGATCCAGGGAAAAAGGTGAGGATGGTGTTGCTAGAGAAGCTTTGGGACGACGTTCTGGCCGGACCTCAACCTGACCGAGGCCTCGGCAGGCTCCGGAAGATCACCACCAAGCCCCTCTCCTTCAAAGGTCTCTCTCTCTCTCTCTCTCTTCCCCTCTGATCTCCAGAGAGGGATAAAGATTTTTTTTTTTTCCAAGTTTCTTATCGGCGCGCGTGTCCTCAATTATTGTGTGCGGTCGTTTGTTTATGCATGGAAAAATACTAATTAGTATCGCGTAGATGCATGGCGTGTGATTTTTAATTTAATTTAAATGGCTACGCAGATGCTATGGACGTGGGAGAAAGCAGCAAGTATCAGAGGTCAATGTCCATGCCTGCTACTCCCACGACGCCATCAACGCCGTCATCGGCGTCATCACCGGCAGCACAAAAGGACAACGTGTGGAGGAGCGTCTTCAACCCCGGCAGCAACCTCGCCACCAAAAATATTGGCGCTCATGTCTTCGACAAACCTCATCACCCCAACTCTCCCACCGTTTATGACTGGTACGTATGTCTTAAAACACGCACGCACGCACACGCGCACGCGCACGCGCACGCGCACGATGATGAAGATGCGTGCGACGTGCTCCATATATATATAAGATGAAGAAAATGATCGGGGATAGAAGCTAACCGTTGATCTTGCGACTTGAAGGGGTGATATATTAGACCGTGTTCTTGAATTGGACGGCTTGGATCTGATTTGCGATTAACTGCTTGGTTTGATTTTATTAATTTTATTTCAACATTAATTTTATTATAAATATCACAGGCTTTACAGTGGGGAGACCAAGAGTCAACACCGCTGAGTGGTACTCCGATTGTTTGCTGATCTCGAGATGAGGAATCTGGTGCATGTACATAGTCTCTTTTTTTTTTTTGTTCTTTTCGGTGTATGCAACGTGTCCTTGTTTTGTGATTACGTGTCCGAGTCCCGACTCAGCGAGTAAGATATTTTTTTTTTTCTTTTTATGTTTTTCTGTTTTTTGAGTTTTAAGTTATGTAAGGTGTGTGACGGTGCACGGTCGATGAGGCTACTCACTGTACGATAGGCCGTGGACGGCGATGATGAGCTCCGCTTTATTAATATTTTTATAGTAATTAAATAAATTAGTGCTTTTTATTTGTACTTTTTTTTTTTTTTATTGTTTTAAGAAATTTTTGGTATAATTTAATGCGGTAGGTTTATCCAATTATCCTGTTCAGGATTTTTCAAATGTGTACACGGACCCACATGCTAAATGATTGCATATTTATACAATTAAAAAAAGCAAATGGATCAATGAGGATTGGGCCCCTTGCAGGCCCATGGTGGAACAACTCCTTGAGTGCGCAATTGGAGGATAATAATTAATAATCATGGCGGCCTTGGGCCGGGCCCATGCCCAGCAACTCTCACTAGGACATTTTGGCAGTTTGTACTTGGGGTTGGATTTGTGTACACCATGCGATTATGCCAGATCAAATATTTTTTTTAAATAAAAAGTTGAGTACACCCACAGAGAGTTGGATAAACCCTTGCATGAGTTAAACCTATACTGATGAAGAGCAATATATATATATAGATTGGGAAGCATTGGAAAGAATTACCGCCATTGTAAGACGGCATCACAATTCGATTGATCATCTAAATGCTCGGCATCACAATTCGATTGAACGACGACAACTCCTATCCAAAATATATAAAAACATTTAAACTGTACCTTCTGAAGTTTTTCAAACGCCCTAAACAGTGTCAATTCCAAGACTGCCACATTTTATAACGCTGGAAACTTCATCAGAACATAAGCCCTATCTGAGATCCTAAATGTGTTCCTCTATTCACCTTAAATACTAGAAATTGTGCAGCAATGGCCTGTGCTTGCATGCCCAGCAATCAATTCGGTGTGAATTTCCTAATCCAACAACTTTCTCCGGTACACCAGAAGCTGGAAAAAACAAGAAATGAAAATTGATTACTTGATTATTTCAAAGTAAAAACACTATCAATTTAATTTTACATTAGATGTGTTTCTTTTGTGTTATGAAATTTATTTATATGGACTTTAGAAGGAGGAGCTTACCAGTTGACCTTGATTAAAACAACTACTTGTTAGTCCAGCCAAAGTTTCTTGTGCTTCCAAAATTTGCAAGGCGTCTTTACACGAATCTATAATGGAATTGGAAATTGACGTGGAATAGTTGAGATTCAGTCTGGGATGATGCCCTCTGACTGCCAATATTTCAACTTCATCAGCTTGCAATGCCGTCTGAAGAGAAATATACTGCATTGCAGCATGCATTTGAACAAATTTTAGCCGTAATAGCAGAAGCCTCCAAATGTAATGGCTTATAATAAATAAATGAAAATTAGAGTTTAGGTAGAAGAAAATTCACTTGGCATAGGTGTCTGATTGACAAGTTTGGCCTGCAACTAAGGTACGGCCGCTGCAGATTGGGTATTCTTTGCTCGTCAAAAGAAACCAGCACGAGATGGGTATCCAACTGCAATAACAGGAAGAAAAACATTGAAACATGTTAGTACAGTGCAGGTAAGATCTCATCAGGTGTGTAGCATTCCAACATAAATAACCTATATATATATAAACATTGATCTCACAAGATCAATAAAGGGCAATTAAAATTAATCATTCCATTGCTTGAAACTAGATGAAAACATTGTATTTGACTTTGGGGATCTCCCTTGCAATTGCTCGTGCTATTCAGGAGAACTAAGTGCATACGATGACCACCCGAAGGTTGTAATCTAACTTGTCAGTTGGCACCATATATGTGAGTAGATACTGCACATGACAACAAAGCGCATGAGACCACCACCTGAAGCTGTAGTATGTCAGTTACCTCGTCATTGCTATCTTCCAGATTTCGGAGGCGATCCACTAACTTTGAGAGCCGGCCAATCCGCGCATTCCTACCATTGCCACCATTCGAACTTCCATATCGGGTGTGACTCCGCATACCACCTCTGCCCCATGCAAGCATTTCAGAGTTGCACACAAGCCCAGCAGACAAACCCATAGAATCTCTGATCACCTCAGATTCATTTTCATCATCACCTCCATCTGCAGTAGAGGGCTGAGAAAACCGTGCACCTCCCCATCTCTTGCATCTTTTTGGTTTGAGTTCACTGAGTTCATCGGCAGAAGAAGAATCTTTGCTTCCATCATGACCATTTCCATCCTCATCATCATCAGATCCTTGAAGTTCAGCAGCATGGTAATTTCTTCTTCCCCGCAAAGGAGCACTGCGATAGATACACAGTGGTCTCCTTACAAATGCAGCTGCTGTGGCTTTAGCTGTTGTCCTCTTCCTGCCCAGTGCTTCAGCCTGTCGTCTAAGAGTCTGGGCAATAGAAGCTTGGATCTGTCCAAATAAATATAAATTTGAAATCTAGAAGCAACCAAAGGTGACAAAATGAGGTGAATATACAGAATCTCCTTTTGAGCAGTTCAGAGGCAAACCTAACAATTGAATGGTCCAAATTAACTTTTTCTATGGTCATTATATCATTCTATTAAAAGCCAGATGGGAAGAAAGGCTATTAGTTTACAAGAACAACAAATGCACATGGTATATGGAATCTCAAATTCACAGGAAGGATATGTTGTCATTGTTACCAAGAACACCCACTACATTTTGATAACTAACTACCCACCCCCTTGTGTGAAATTCATGAGCCCTAAATTCTATCACGTGCACATCTATGGGTGTGAAATCTTGTACCTAGACTATATCTAACCTGCTTATTGCGAGCCTTCTCCTCTTCATGAAAAGCCAATTCCTGCCACCAAATGTTCAACAAAGGATTCTGAACACGAAAAAGGTCAAAAATATAATCAGTCAATCCACAGCCAGAGACTAATAAAATTACCTCCTCCTCATATTTGTCAATGTCTGGATATAAAGCTGCAATAAGAGCATCGTAGTTTGGATCATCTCTGAGCGAGCGGCGACTGGCACAATGTGTACGGCAAGCAGGGCACTCATTGTTCCTGAAGCAAGGTCATATATTGAGGAAAAATAGATAAAGGGGAGAAGTGAAATTTTCAAATACACTCTGCAAGTATGTCCCAGATTAAAAAGAAAAGAGGGCGGTAATTCAAAGTTCAAACTCCCAATACAAATTCACTGGACTACGTCCTTAAAAGGATCAACAGTAACAATTTATTATAGAAGAAAAGGCCAAATTGAACTTTATTGCTTAATGCCTGATGCTTTGTTTCTAAGTTAGGAAACTATTTCTCTTTTTTTTCTTGGATTATACTTGTTCAAATCATTGAAGATTTTAGAACAATCTTTTTTTTTTACTTTAATGGGAGAGGGAGAGGGGGAGGGGGAGGGGGAGGCAGAGAGGGGGGGGGGGGTGGAGGCCTTGGCCCGGTCCATGTGTGTGTGTGTGTATGGTGATTGGTTTGAAATAGTTAAACTTTTCTCTCATTTTATTTTTGTTCATTTGTTTAGTGGAGGATTTCATATCCTCCTTGCATCTCGTCAGTTTCCCCTCAAACTAATTCTTCATTTATCTTAAAAAAACAACTTTACATACATACCCCAGTCGCATGGATTTGTCAATACATTCCCTACAGAAGCGATGCAAGCACTCCATTACAGTTCTCGTCTTCCGAATGATCCCTAGCCATGTGAAAGGAGGAATTAATGTTTCATTCACAATATCTGACACTTATGCAAAGGACGTCCCATGGGACTCCAAAGAATGAGCTCAAGTAATTGGAGTTCTTAGCCTGCATCCACAACCTAATTGCAATGTAGCATCTCTCACTTACCCTCTCCCAACACATGCTGCATACTCATGAACACACACGTGCACGGTAAAACACAAAGGTGCTACATACTCCTTTAAATGGCAGTAACAATAGAAGCTGTCAGCTTTATGCAACAGACTACAGTATAGATAAATTGAAGCTACTGTTTAACTATTTCAAACATAAGGTGCATAAATTGACCCATCATTTCACCATTATTGAGGTGTTTAAAGAGGGGGAATAATGCCTTATATAAAGCTAAATGAAGAAAAGGGACTAGTAAAGCTTAATTTATTACTTGGTAATTACTCTGGACATTCAGAATTTTCCTACAGAATATCAAGCATTCAAAGTTCTCCTAGCCAAAACAAAAAGAACTAGGAAAAACATGCAGATTTTGCCAGAAAATCATTGATCATGTGAATCTGGTTCAATTCATGCTATTTGCCCCACAAAGTGGCTGTTTACATTACTAATATGGAACAGAAAATTTCCAGCCGAATTAGCCAATGTTAGGATAAGTTAATTACAGAATCAACACTTCCAAAATTAAGCAAAAGTTATATTAGATTACCACTTTACCTAAAAGCTTATGCTGTTAGGTTGTAGACCAACAATGTATATCAAGCCTTAACATTCCCCTACACGAGCAGCCCAATTGCATGTGGAGAGATAAACAAATGATAAATGACAGCCATTATGAGGAATAAGATAATTATTATTAACACACAAACAATGAATGCGGGCAACAAGACTACAACCCAAGACCTCCTAGCAACCATGTTGTGAACAATGTATATCAAGCCTTAACAAGTTACATATAGAAACAGAAAAAAGAACCTCATGGCCACAAAATATTATTTATCATATGTAAATATATCACCAGTGTAACTGCTGTAGCTGTTATATCCAGTCTTTCGCATGATTTATAGGTTGTTTAAAGCAAGTTTAACAAAAATTTCAGTTTATAAATGATATATCTTTTTAGGCAGAAATTCACCATGATCTTACTACATTCAAAACCAGGTGGTCTACAGTTACAAGAAGAAACCAAAACATTCCAACTCAAGTTTTTCTGTAATTGGATGATGAGCTAAATGTAATTTTGCAGGTGCTCTTGTGAAATTCCAGGGCAGGGAAACCTTGCCACTTTGTATCAGTATATCAACCCATAGTTCCTAGCCTAGTAGTCCCTTCACAAGCTTTCAAGCAAATAAGTACTCACTTCCATCCATCCAAAACCCTAATAAGAACATGACACTAAAGACTACTAAGACAAAGATGAGCTGTCAAGAACATAGAAGTAGGAAGGACAGTTGGTCAAATCTACTCACAGGGGTTCCCTCATCTGGGATTCCTAGGGAACGGGATCAAGATGGCCCTTGTGAAAGGTGGAAAAAAAGCAAATGGAAAATCCACGGACGAACCCCCCCCCCCCCCCCCCAAAAAAAAAAAAAAACTGACCACATTATTTCAGTAATCCTACCTCACACCATGACTTCCATTGCCAATTAACTATAACAAGGACAGGGCATCATTAGAGGGCTCGTAAATTTATGACACAAACTAATTTATAAGAAAAGAGAAAGCCTGGTTCCTCAACAAGTAGAACATAAGGACCACAAATCAGAAATATATGTTCAGAGGAAAAAAAATTTGAATAGGTTGATTATTAAATCATTTATTACATCATATGCTTGAGGGGACAGAAATAGAATACATTGAATCATATATTATCTTCAACGAAAACCAATAGTTATGAATGATTGATGCATTTTTTGAACCTACTGCATAAGAGAAAGCTCCATAACAAAATCGATGCCTAGGATGTCTTCCTAATGGTGAAAAATCAGTCTTTCAAGATTTGCAGTGAGGCAGCTAACTAAGTATCTATTGTTATCCAATAAAGTAAAGAAAAGACTTGAAACAATTCAAAGATTGTGGTCACCCAAGCGACGTGAAAAATAAGATTCCATCAAAAGAACACTATTGCACAGTATGCGAACTTCCTGAACCTGATGACAATTCACTTGGACATATAATACGTTGATAAGGAAGTCGTTCAAACAACTGATAAGAGGTCAGAGATGGTGTTTAATATGCAATATGTTTTGACATGATGCTGACAAACATAATTGTGAAGGTTTATATGGATCTCGCTGAAAAACCATATGGCTCAAAAGAATACTTCATTTGGATTACAGAGAAAAATATTGTTTTGGTACATTGGAGATATTAACCCAATGACCTAAACCCAAAACCCCATCCACCCATCACCAGGGCAAGGCCATAGTGACTTTGCGGCCATCAATGAAGGCTAGAATTGATGGATTCCAGAATAGGAAAACACATTTATGTAGTTAGATGCCTCCATATTTTTACAAATGGCATAGCATGCATGTTGAAGAGATAGGAATTAAAAAATTAATAACGACATAATATGTGCTCTCCCTCAAACATCAGCAAGCAGATATCTTAGGCCATGACAAAATGCTTCACAGCCAGCAGCCTCCATAGTTTTGCACATCCATATCATGCATGTCAAATTTATGGAAATTGAAAAAAAACACAATTGGAGCTCTATCAAACATCAACAAACACATATCCTTGGACATGAAAAAATGTCTCAAAATGATTCACGTACATACACCATGTAATTCAATATTATGCCAGGCTTAAAACAAATTCATGTAAATTTGTCACAAAAAAACTTCTGGCAGTTAAGAATACTAGTTTTAAAATAGAAAATATTAATACTTGCAGTGCTTCAATACTACAAGAAACATCTAACTTTACTTGCCAAAGAACCTACGCACATGGATCACATCATAAAATTTAGTTATTCCCACCTGTTGATATATAAGGACAAGGAACCCACATGCTACCTTTCAAATTTTCTTATAGATAAGTATGCTTACTCACAATAAAGCATACTCCTGCACCCGACATTCAACTCCCTTCTTAAGTTAAATTTTTTTCAAAAATAGACCAAATCCATACCTAGACAGATTGGGCACTGAACTTCCTTCCTTATTTCTGCCAATTTTACAATGATGAACCTGAAAATGGGAACCAACACCAATGACATTAGTATATCATGCATTCAATCATAGGCAAATGGGCAGACAATTGCATAATTTTCATGAATGGCCTCTTCCTTAGCATACACATATTAGAGAAAACTCATTATATTAGCAAATACGTGCAGTTCTAATACTTCAGAAAACTTTGATGCACTGACTTGAAAATATTCATAATATTTTTCTTGCAACCTGCATTTGGAACAAATTTTTTGGAGGTCTGGGAAGTCATTACTATGGAGGGATTTTTCTTCGGCCTTTGGTAGTGGTGAGGGGAAGATCCTCTGGATGCCACTTCAGCAGTGGCATTGTATATTTCCTATATACTTGGAGCATGATGCTGGGATCTTCAAAGAATGACCAATTTACCAGATTTTGTTTTGAGCAGGACCTTTTCTTTTTTACTTTGCTTCATTGTTCTATATTTGTTGTGTTTCATGGAGACATTTAGGTGACAGGCAAAGGGACTGGAGGCCTTTTCTTTATTAGTAGCTTCTTCAATTTTTCTTTCTGCTTTTGTCTAAATTAGGAGGATATTTCTATCTTCCTACTCTCTTTCTTCCTCCTTGCTGACTAAGGTTTCTCAGTTCCAGCAACTATAGCAATATTAACACGATGTGAGAGAAGGAGCAGGTGTAGGTATGGCTCAAGCAAGCAAAGAGATGTAGAAGAGTCTAAGGTTAAAAGCAAGTTTCTATGTAAGTTATACATAGTATAGCCAAAAAAATGCATAGAATTATAAAATAAAAGAAATAATATAAACCATTTTCAAAGGAATGTGTCTATCTCCAACATGTAAAGTGAAATAATTAGACGAGGATAGCAATTTGACATAACAATGCCTCATAAATTGCAAATTTACTGTGCAACATCATATTTATTTATTAAAAAACAAACTCGCATATGTATTTTGATGGGACAGCTAATGCACTAGATTATGGTATTGGAGCAATTTTGGTCTCTCCAAAAGGAATGCAATATCCCATCACATTCAAGCTGAGTTTAGCCTCTTGTGCATATAACAACAAAAATAACAAGCCTTAAGTCCCACTATGTGGGGTCAGCTATATGAATCATTTTCTGCTAATTCACGCAATTGAGAGCATTTTCTTCGAGTAACTTAAAAGCTATTACATCCTTCCTCACTACCTCATTCCAAGTTATTTTAGATCTATCCCTTCCTCTTCTAGTACCATTTACAATTACTAGCTTACTCCTTCCTCTTCTAATACCATCTACAATTACTAGCTCGCTCCTCCTAATGGTGCACTAATTGGCCTACATTTTAAATTCCCAAACCATCCAAGTCGCCCCTCCCTTATCTTATCTTCTACCAATGCTATGAGTAACTTATTCCGAATATGTTCATTCCATAATTTATTATTTAATGTTACCACACATCCACCTTAGCATGCGCATTTTAGACACTTTTACTTTTTGAATGTGCTGTTTCTTAGTCGCAATTTGCATTCTGATCCATAAAGCATGGCTGGTCTTATAGTCATTCAATAGAACTTTATAATGGAATTCTACGATCGCCCAGTACAACCGATGCACTCCTCCCTTTTAGCTAACCTACTTTGATTCTATATACTACATCCTCTTCAATTTCTCTCTCAACTTGCATAATAGATCGAAGATATCAAAATCTATTGGTGTCGTTGATTTCTTGATTATCAAGTTTAATATGGTCTTCAATATTCCTCCTTACCTGGTTGAAACTACATTTCATATATTATGTCTTATTTCCACTTGTCTTGAAACCTCTAGACTCTTAAGTTGTTCTCCAGAATTCAAAGTTCCAACTTAGATTCTACCGCACTCTTACTTTCATCAAACAAAACAACATCATCTGCAAACAACATATGCCATGGGATCTCACTTAAGATATTTCTAGTAAGTTCATCAATCACCAAAGCAAATAGACTCATTGTGGTCCGCCCTTTCCCATGGGAGCTTTGTGCACCAAGCTGCTGTTTTTTTTCTTTTTATAATGATGAAAGCAATGGCCTGTTACCATGTCTAACTGGAGTGAGGTTATATCAACTATCAAAGTTCTATGAAATAAGCTTGGAATGGAGATTTGGAGACAGCAGCATCACCTAGTAGGAAGGTTCCTATAACTAAGACTAGAACATACTTGTACCTTTCGGCCAACCCTTCCACATACTCTTATTTCGTTTTCAAATAATTGAGCCACGATTTCATATACCTTCCCTACACCAATCTTTCAATTGTGAGCAAACACATACTTGAATTGTGAAAAGGGTGCAAGCATGTAGTTGGGACCCAGTTCACAAAAAATGGTGGTGATCTTATGAAGAATTCCCTAATTTAGTTGTGCCCTGCAGATAAGGGGCACTGTGAATGGTGCTTTCAATGTATTTCTTATCAGAATGATGCCACCAATGGATAGCCAACAGTAGCCCCTTAGAGTGTCCCCACAGAAATATCTTGACCGCCTCTTTCCTTCGCTAAGTTTCTCTCAAATAATAAACTACCAAACCATTCCTAGCACATGTGTGCTGTTGTCTTTCATTTTTTAGGGCCCAATCAAGAAAAAGGAGGGGGGAAAACACATGCAGTGGTCTAATTCAACCAGAGATTCAATTTTGGAGACAAATTTCTCGAAAATGTAGATGAAAGGCTGCCGACATCATGCTCTTCACAAAACCTCAATGTAGTCTGGAGCTTTGTACACTGGGTGATGCACTCTTAGTAACTAAATTCAAAATGCAGTTTGCTATTTGATGTCAATGTCATATCATTGCATTATTAACAAACTTTATCAGCTAATTTTTGTGTTCTTATATTTCCTTACCAAGTGAAATACAAGGTCAAAAGTATGTTAAAGCCACAAGAAAGCAGGTTCCATCATGAAACAGTGCTAGATAGTCGAGCATTGACAGGGTACTCTCAGAAACATCTAGAACGCAAATGGGTGTTCAGATCATTAAAATCCATTTACCGAATCAAAGAATTCATTACAATATGTTTCCATAGAAAGGGGAAAAACCATTAAACATGCCATGGAATTGAGACTGAGATCCCAAACTACATTTGATACATCCATGAGGCTGCACCAAATACAACCAAGAATACTTGTAACAGCCCACTGGATCTTAAATAGACCTAGCATTTAGTTTGCCTTCTATTCCATGCACCTTGGCAAACAACTATGATATAACAAGAAGTGCCCACAGCAAGTAATTTGACCAACAAAGATAAGAAAAAGACCTCCAGTCCACAAGGCATGGGAAGACCAACAACCACATGGATTCTATACCGAGTCATGAGCAATAGCAAAGCCAAGACACAGCCTATAGGTGAAGGTACGACAGCCTATGCTACAGTAAGAAACTACCAAAATCATAACCATACATTCTGAGAAAACACCTTCCACTTCAAAATGCATTTCATCAAAGCAACATTTCAGGTTTATGCCAAATGAAACACCAGACTAAGGGCCAATGCATGGTGCCTTGTAATACAAATATACAAACTTCAAAATGCACTCTCAACCTCAGAAGGCAATAAACCTTATCTAAAAAGTGCAGATAATCTCATCTACAGCGCCCACATATATGTTTATCACATTAAAGAGTTTTTTTGCTTTTTTTTTTCTTTGGAGGGGGGGGAGGAATAAAAGAGAAAAAAACAAAATGTATTAGTGAGGCTACTAAAACTGTTTTGCATAAAGGAATCACTTGTAACTTTTAGTCATGATAATGCATCTCTATGCACATTGAACACTCATAAAGGAATCACTTGTAACTTTTAGTCATGTTAATGCATCTCTATGCACATTGAACACCATTTCTCACAATTATATCATGCCTAAACAAATACAATCTAGTGAATCAATAATGCCAATAATTCTACAATGTTAAGGATAACTTCGCTCATATTTTTCACTTCCAAAAACTGAGTGCAGAATCGTCTTTTTCAGTTGCGATTTCATGCAGTGTTGTTCTTTAAAAAATTATAATATAGATTGCAGTGTTCAACACAAAATTCCTTCTAAATTGTCATATTGCTAACACTATCCTTTTCATTGCTAGATCTAGCCATCAACAGAGGGAAAAGAGATAATAAGTGATAAAATTAATATACCCAAGGGAGTTTGACATTGTTTTTGGAACCTCAAAGAAGATTCCTGCAATTCTTCGAAAAATTAGGGGAAGTAACGGCAAATTCTTTCTATTTTAGTCATCCTCAAATTGTACATAGGCAAATAGAGATTCCTGCAATTCTTAGAAAAACTGGGGAAAGGACAGGAAATTTTGTGCTATAGTCATCCTCTAAAAGGTACAAAGGCAAATAATAGATATAATAGACTTTGACTGACTACCCAGGTCATATTCCAGAAAAATCATGGGATTATGCGTGGCTTCATGCATGTGGTTATCCAGGTCCACCAAACTACCTGCACTAGGATGATATTGCCAGTTGTCCGATAACCAAGTTCATTGCCATGATGTGGCCAGAGGGCACATTTCGAAATGGGTCCATCCAACAAAAATACTATGCGCTATTAATCTTCTAGTAAACCTATAAAGAGCATAGAGTCATAGATAGCATGTTCTGAGTGAGAAAATAAATTCAGCCAGCCGCTGTTTTTTTCTCCATGATTTCACTTTGCTTAAGTTGACGAATAATCCAAAATTCAACCATGAGGCGTCCAATTTACCAACTCAAGCGCCCACGCAAATTCAGCCTAATTTGATTGATGAATCATTTTTCATAAATAAAGAAATTAGAGACAATGCGACCATAAAATGTAATCACAGAATCGCACACAAGTCCTCCACCCATACATGCAGGTCGTAGCCGCATTAGCAAGCAGACACAGCGCCATACTACAACTACATAAGGGCCAACATGCATTGCCCGCACTCATGCATACATACCAACTGAAGTTTAAAATACCACAGCAATCCCCACGCCCAATAAAACTCACAAATAACCAAATTAAAAGCACTCAAAAAAGAAACACAAACCCAAACAACAACCCTACGACGCCGCCCATGCCATCAATGCCACACACAGCAAATAATTATCACAAACAAACTCGGCATTCACACCCCGAACGAAAATCGATCGACTCGAAATGGTAAATAGCAAAGAAATACAAAGAGATCGAACGTACTCATCTTTGTCTCCGCTACTTGGCGAAGGGCTTCGATCAGATTCTGTGAAATAGGAAAGATTGCAGAAGAGCAAGAGCAAGCAAACCAATCAAAATCGCAGAAAATGCAGACAAAGTATCTTCGAAATCTCTAGGTCTTGAGCCCATGGATCAAGTAAAATACGTACCATCCCCGTCTTCTGCTTGCTCGTGCTGGCCGTCGTTGTGGTTGAAGAGCAGAGGATGATCATCTTCAGCCTCGCAAGCTCGCTTCTGCGCAGGCATTGCCAATACTACCGAAGAGAAATCCAGCGGGGAAGAAAGGATTGTATGGTTTCGTCGTCGAAGCTTTCTGGTTCGATTCTTCTGTGCAGCGAGAGAGAGAGAGCGAGGCCTGGCTCGTTGTTTTACCAAATTTCTGTGCATCGATAATAATATGAGAACGGTGCCGTGCTCACTCTATACGAAATTTAGCGTGTGGTGCATCGTGAGCACGTGTCCAGATAGGGGCATTTTGGTACTTTGAACTCAACAGGTGTGTGATTGTGCACGAGCGAGCCTACACCTGAATTTATCCTTGCTGCGGCTGGGGAGGGTATTCATGTCATTTGGCCGTTAATTACAAACGCGGGTGTTCAGGGCGGCGCTCGTCTGGCGAGCTGTTGGCCTCCTCCTTTGGAATTGGGTTTTTGCCTATGGATTTTGAATTTAGATTCGTGTCTCTTGTAAAGCTGTATGTTTCTTTCTTCCACTCATTAATACTTGATTTTTCATTTAGATGTTTTTATTATTTATTAATTCTAAAGTTTTTATTGGATGAGTTTAAATTATTAATACGAAAAAATAATAATAATAATAATAATAATAATAACATTTCTTCGATTTAATAATAATAAAAAAGATGGGAATTCAAATTTTTGTAATATTTTATAAAAATACACGAACCTCTTACGTAACTTGATCAAAAGACACGAAGGTTTCTTGACATTTAATTTAAATACAAGTCATATAAAAGATGTAAATATTTTAAAAATTAATTATTAAAAAATGTTCGTAAAATTTTTGAAATTTTGAAATTTGTATATACTTTTTTGTCAAACTTATTTGTGAAATTTAATTCCAAAAAAAAAAAAGCATTTTTTTTTTTGCCAAACCGAAGTAGAGTGTTTTCTACTCTTTTTTTTTTTACAATTATTGTGCATCTTGGTACAATTATTACATTAAAATTTTAACAATTTAGGAACAACATCAACTTAAATTGTAAATATTTAAAATGTAAAATTCAATGATCAAAAGTGTACTTAGTTTTTCTATAATTTTTTTTCTTTTTAAAAAACTAATTTTAAAAAGGCTAATTCCCAAATATCATGGATAATACTTTTTTAGTTCCATTAACACATTCGTTAAGGATGAGCAATACAATCTTCACCACTATTTGCATGCTAGAATTCCTAAATTTTAATATCTTGTAAGTAAAATAGATAAATTAATATTTTTACTGCACAAACAATTTTTTTATTTATTTTAAGAAAATAATAGAAAAAAAAATAATAGGAGTTGAAGGGTACTTAAATTTGATAAAAACATTAGTTATAATTAATTATAAGGGTATTTTGGGTATTTATGAATAGTTATAGGGGTATTTTGGGCAGTTTAAAAATCAAAACAAAAAAAAAAAGATTAATGACTTTGTATTGGAGACTTGAAATTCGAATAATCTCTTATTTTAATGGAATTTTTTTTATTTATTTTATCTATATTTTTAAATAATTTTAAATATATATTTACATAAGAATATCTCCTCTGTTGTCTTGCTTTCTAGATATCTTCTTGACTTTAAGAAGCACCTTTATTAAGATAGGATCGTCGTGTACTTATACATATTCAATCTCTCTCTCAATACAATATAATATATTTGTTTATATTTATATATATATTCAAAATACTAAATATGTTTATATTCATAAAAAACACAAAGGAGTTCTTGTGAAATTTCTTAAACAAAATTTATAAAAAAAAAAAATCAAATTAAAGATGTGTACAATAGTTCTACCAATAATGTCGAAATATTATCATATGGTAATTTGACTCATAAATTTAAATTTCATTGTTCAGAGTACGGCCGAGCCTTCAAGGTCATCTGTGCTCAGTTTCATGCAATCGGTCGACCCGTTGATTATACAAACAAGGCACATAGTTCCTCTGAGGTCTTGGCTCGAAATTGTTAATTTTTTTCACGGCATGTATCACTCTCATCTCGTTACCCTATTTTGCCGACTTGGTGCCCAAAGCCGAGAGCTTTGAGCTTTTTCAAAAATTATTTGAACCTGCCACCTCGCCCACTACGACATTCACTGCTACTCATCGCCACCCTGCGAAGCTAAACCCGAGGTCTAATTTCTGTCACACCTAGCAAGACCAAACTGGCAGCTATGGATGAGGACAAAGGCGCTTCTCCTCTGGGCGTCATTCCCTACGTTGCCAAATATGCCGCATAGAGGGTCACTCATCGGATCGATGCAGCAAATGTTGTGATTGTCATGATCATACCTTTGAAGCTTAGCTTGCCGAAGCCTTCACCTCCTTGTGTTCCATCTCTAACTATGAGGCCTCGAATTGGTATTTAGATACTGAAGCTTTGGCCCACATGACTCCAGCTCAACCCAACTTGGATCAGTTCACTTCTTATACATTAGTTCCTCTGAGGTCTTGGCTCTAAATTCTCAATTTTTTTCACAGCCCATATCGCTCTCACCCTGTTACCCTGTTTTGCCAACTTGGTGCCCAAAGCCAAGAGCTTTAAGCTTTTTCAAAAATCATTGGAACCTGCTACCCCACCCACTACGGCATTCACTGCTACCCATCGCCACCTTGCAAAGCTGAACCCGAGGTCCAATTTCTCTCGCTTCTAGCAAGACCAAACTGGCAGCTATAAATGAGGACATGCACGCTTCTCCTCTGGACGTCATTCCCCGCATTGCCAAATATGCTGTATGGAGGATCACTATTAGGATCGATACAGCAAATGCTATGATCGTCATGATCATACCTTTGAAGCTTAGCTTACCGAAGCCTTCACCTCCTCGTGTTCCATCTCTGGCTATAAGGCCTCGGACTGGTATTTAGATACTAGAGCTTTGGCCCACATGACTCCAACTCAATCCAACTTGGATCAGTTCACTTCTTATACAGGTAAGGATTGTGTTGTTGTTGGGAACGGTGCGTCACTACCCATCATCCACACTGGAAAATTTCCCCTTCCCCTGATTTTTAGCTATTAGATGTTTTGGTTCTTCCTCATCTCACTAAAAATATGTTGTCCATTAATAAATTAACATCTGATTTTCTATTATCCGTTACATTTACTAATAATTTTTTTTACTATTCAAAACCGTCAAACGAGATGGGTGGTGGCAATTGGTAAACAATATGGCAGTTTATATGTGCTAGAACGCTAACATTTTGCTTTTGTTTATGTTCTTCAAAATAAATCTCTACATGCTTCATATGATTTATGGCATGCTCGCCTTGGACATGGGAATCATTTGGTTATCTCTCTTTTGAATAAAAAAGGACAACTTTATCTTACATCTTTATTGTCATCTCCTTTATTATGTAGTACATGTCAAATTATGAAGAATCACTAATTGCCTTATACTCATAAAGAACATCGATCATCCAAAGTGCTAGATCTCATTCATTGTGATCTATGGGGTCCTTCTCCTGTAAAATCAAATTTGGGTTTTGCACACTATGTTTTATTTGTTGATGATTTTTCCCATTTCACTTGGCTTTACCAATTGAAATTAAAATCTGACTTCTATGATACTTTTCTTCAATTTCAAAAATTTGTGGACAATCAACAATTTGCTCGTATAAACATATTTCAAAATGATGTTGGTGCAGAATTCACTAGCAGCTGCTTTAAAGCACACCTTCCTACCTTTAGCATTCATCAACAACTCTCTTGTCCATATACACCTGCCCAAAACGGTTGTGCCAAAAGGAAACACCATCATGTGAATGGGATAGGCCTGACCCTCCTTTTCCATTCTCACACTCCTACTCACTTCTAGGTTGACGCTTTTAGCACTACTGCTTACATCATCAACCATTTGCCCACACCGCTTCTTGGAGGTAAGTCCCCTTTTGAGCTTCTGTATGGTTCCTCTCCTAATTATGCAAACTTTCATCCCTTTGGTTGTCGTGTTTATCCTTGCTTACGTGATTACATGACTAACAAATTTTTCCCCTGTTGTCTTCCTTGCATTTTTATAGGTTACAGTTCATCTTACAAAGGGTTTTGTTGTCTTGACCCCACCACCTCTAGACTCTATATCACCTGACATGCCCAATTTGATGAGAACCACTTCCCCTTCCAACATACTTCCCAAGCCCAACCTATGTCCTCCCTCCACATCTCCAAATTTATGAAACCCAGTCTTCCACATACAGACATACCCCTACCTTCTCCTACACCACCTTCCCAACACATTACTCAATATGAACCCAACTCGTGTATTATTTATTCTGATCCAGTGGATGAGTCTTTGCAGACAGCTAATTCTTATGCAGGTACATTGCTGCCACACTCGGACCTCTGCCCCGCTTCTCCTGAGCCCAACACTGAGTTACCTATCATTGCTCGCACTCTCTTTTACAACTGCCCCATTAGGCTCCCATCCTATGCTCATGCGACCCAAAGCCGATATTTTAAAGACTTGCCACCCTATGTATCTAGGCCTTGTAAAATCCTTTGGCCTTCTTTCTACTTTTGTAGCATCCACTAAGCCAAAAGGATTCAAATTAGCTGCTAAGAATCCTACTTGGTTTGCCGTCATTGACGAAGAAGTTCAAGCCCTACAAAATAATCGTACCTGAATTTTGGTTCCTCGACCCGCCAACACCAACATTGTGGGTTCCAAATAGGTGTTTGGGACCAAATACTTACTTGATGGATCTATCGAGCATCTTAAAGCCTGTCTTGTTTCCATTTATTTGTTCTCTAATTAATATGTAATTGATATGTAATTATTACATACAATCCTTAATTCAATATAAATAAACAATACTCACCCCTTTACAGGTGTGGTGATTTTCAAACGTTCTCACCTTGGTTAACATTGGTGCCACCATGAATTCTATTAAGAGATGATGCCTTTTGGACAGCTACCAAGCCACATGGCTACCAACTGTTGTAGCACCAACTAGCCTTGGCATTGTCGACGTTGAATTCTATCCAAGGGTGCTAACAAAAAGGGATTGGTAGTCTTTAAACAAGAAAGAAATAGGATTTTTGAAAAAAAAAAGAGTAAAAATAATTAAAAATTGAGTCGTCATTTTTTTTTTTAATTTAAAAAAAGCAGGAAAAATAAAGAAAAACTCTGCAAAAGATCTACAGATACCAAAGAATGAGCTCAAGAGCACATTTGTGCGTAGGGAAGGTGATCAGCCAATCATATCGATGATGATCAATCTCTCAACACCCCTAATAACATCGGTTCATAGAACGATTATTGCAATTACGTAGGTATTGCCTTCAAAAAGAAAAAAAAATAAAAGATAAAAAGACCCATTTTGATCATCCAACGATAAAATCACTATTCGAGCACTTCAATATGACTTCGAAAAGTCCAAAGTATTACTCTAAAAAGGGTTGGCCTGAGAACCGTAGGTTTTTAGACATGATGATGGTGATGGTGATTGATAAAAAGGAAACTATTGGTTTGAAAATGCCAAGCTTGTATTACCAGCTTAGAAAAACCAAAGTTTTAAGAAAAAAGGAGACTTGACTTGTATTACTGGTATCTGAAAAAAGAGTGAGTTTGAAAATGCTAGGGCTTTAACATCAACCTTATTAAAAATCGAGAAAACATTGCAAAAACACAATATTTTTGAGATTTTTGAAAATATATTTGAGAAAAGAAGACTCTAACACTATATGAACTAACCATGGTTCGTTTGATCTAATTCTGTTGGTTGGAACCCTAATCCTTATTAAATCATACGATTCTCGAAGGTTCAAACCACTACCAAGCCTAGGGATAAAGGAAAGAAAGCACTATATAGTATAATTTTTCCCTTTATCCCATCATTAGTCAAAAATAGAATGTGGAAACCATGTAACAAAACTCATATTTTTGGAGTTTTCGACATTTTTTCACTTTTTGAGATTTTAATAAAGGCAAGGCACACACACTAAAACACACATAAATTTATTCATAGGGCACACACGCATACACACACACACACACACCAATATATACCACATACATATACAATATACTTCTCTCTTTCTTACACACACACACACACATATAATATATTTATCACAAATATATATACAAATATATATTAATACATATAAACATACACACACACTAACCATATATGTAAATAAATAGATACATATATTCATTTATGCATATAAATACACAGACACACACACACACACCCCTATATATATGACACAAACATGATCAAATATATTGCATGCATGCATCATATAGCCATACGCATATACATACATGCATAACATGCATATCATGCCTCCATACACATAAAAGCATGCATGCATACATACATCGTGTCATTCACCATCATGCATACATTCATGCATACCTACGTATATGCATACATCCATCATATATGACATGTATATGCATCATGCATATTCATGCATCCACACACATGCAAATTCATGCATATGCATCATGCATACCACATGTGTCATAATACATATGCATACATATATAATCGTTTATAACCATGCATTCATGCACTCATATACATACATACATCATGTATATATGTTGGAATTGGTGTATTCCCAAGAGAGGGGGTGAACTGGAATTTTAAACTTCTTCCTAGGTTTAATAAGATATTAGCAGTACTTCACAACCTGAGTTCTTTCTAGTATTCAAAGTATGTATGTGAGAACAATCAAGACAATAAATAATTAAACATACATGAACAGAATTCAAAGTGCGGAAAATAAAGTACGCAAGGAAGAAATCAACACATAATATGATATCGGGGTTTGGCCAATACTACCTACATCCCCGCCTCTAGCTTGCAAGCCCGAGGATTACCACTATTGCTCACTTAACGAGTGGAGCCGCACCAGTTACAACCAGGTCAAATTACAAAGGCTGACCTCAACCTTTACAATTTGATCCTTACGAGTTAGATTAATACCCCCTTAGGCCATGCCTAGAATACAACAGATCGATATAAATTTTTGCGCACAAATAAATATGCTTCTAACACAAGAAGATTTGTACCAATACACACAAGAAATAACCAATGCACTTCAATATGATAGGAAATATAAGCTTAGTGAAGATATATGAAACTACTCTCAATATAATGTCATTATGTAATCAAAGTGTGAGAGTGAGTTAGCAAAGTTTCTTTGAAACAATATATATAAATATATCAACCACAAATAAGGTTTCAAAGATTTCCAATAGTATAATCATATATCTCAAAAATGATTTCCAAAGGATTAAATATAAGAGATATTTAGCAAACAAGCTTGTCAAAAATATTTTCTACAAAACACAAGACAAGCTCAAGAGTCTTGCAATAAAGATGCAAAGACTCACAAGCTTATAAAAATTTTCCCACAAAAAGGATTTATGAATTAAATCTATGGGGAAAAACTTTTCTATTTAACTCTCAATAAAATCAGCCAACAATCACAACAATGAGAGTATAAGCTTATATGTATAATCTCTAGAAACACTCACAAAGGATATCTTGCAATAGGAATGGGTGAGAGTAGGTTTTTTAAGCTTGTATGAGGGAAATAGGTATTTGAAATTTCAGAGAACGATTTGCTAATGATGTTTGCTAATTAGTTGCTAATCAAACCAAATGAGGGAGTATATGTAGACACTCCAAAAATATAACCATTCGAGATTCATCCGGTATTTTTGAAAAAGTTTAAATAAGGTTAATAAAAATTAATCCTGTTTTACCTTGTTAAAATTGGGATACTCGAGAGTTTTCAATCGACCATATTTGAGGTTCGGTCAACCATATCACTAAGTTCGGTCTACCGTGGCATTTTTGAACTAAGGTTTTGGTCGACCGTATTAAGGCAATTTTGAACCCTCCGAGGTTCGGTCGACCAGGGTAGGTTCGGTTGACCAAATTCTGAGGTTCGATCGACCAGATTGTTGGGAATCACCCACGTGTCAATTCGGTCGACCGTGCAGTGCAAACTCATTTCAAAATGGTTGACCGAGTAGTCAACTTGTTGACCCTGGTATGTTCAGTCGACCAAGGCTTCTATGTAGGTTTGGGTTTGGTCGACCGAATACACTTAAAGTGTGCATTTAAGTCCTTATTTTCATTTGAAGTCACCCCGGTTCACATAAGTGTAATTTCAAAGTTATAGGGGACTTTTCATGTGATGTTTAGGGACCTAAAGTCAATCTATGGCCTAGGCTTTTAAATTAAGCCCAAAAATCTGGCGTCGATTGACTGAAGGTGATCCCTAAGGTCATTCTATGGTCTTTGATTTCCCTACGGTCCACCTACGGTCATGTTGAGCTTATATTCCTATCATGCATACCAAGCATTAATTATTACAAATCGATATATAATAAATGCATTTACAAATGAAGCACAAACAAGTCTTCTTCTTTTGCTCTTCATTTTCCCATTGAATATGCCAATAGCATGATCTTTAATTTCCTCGGGCTTCTATAAATCCACTCTTATGTGTGTGCTGTATTGTAAACTTGCTCACAAACTAGATACACATATAAGATCTTTGTATTTCGTCAGCATCAAAATCAAAGATCGGACTTAAAAAGTCAACAACATCCTTATGCATGCATTTATGCATCCATGTATTCATGCATTACCATGCCCATGCACAAGCACATGCACACACACATACCCGTGCATATTGCATGCATGCGCATGCACCATACACACATGCATCATCATGCACATGCACACACACACACACACACACACACCCACACGAACACACACACATCATGCACCACAGATGCACCAATCTAGGAAAAAAAAAAGAAGAAAGAAGGAAAATAAGAAGAAAAAGAAGAATAAAGGGGGAATGAAGAAGGATAAGAAGGAACGAAAAGACAGAAAGGGAGAGAGAGAGAGAGAGAGGAGAGGAGATACCTACAGAGGGAAGGTTGGCTGAGAGTATGGGAAGAAGAAGAAGAAGAAGAAGAAGAAGAAGAAGAAGAAGAAGAAGAAGAAAGAGAGAGAGAGAAAGAGAGAGAGAGAGAAGAGTGAGTGGGAAAAAAAAGAGAAAATGATAAAATAAAACTACATAAAATAAAAAGATGAGTAGGGTAGTGTAGCTCTAGCGGCTAGCAGAGGGCAGAGGGGGTGAATGGTGACGGGAGGAGGTGTGGGGGAAGAAAAGGGTGGTAGAGGATAGAGAAAGAGAGAAGAGAAGAGAGAGAAAAGAGGAGGAAGGGGCCCTTGTCGCCGTTAATTGTAAAAGACTGCTAGAGACACACATGTGGCAAGGGACTAAGAAAAAGCAGGGGAAGAGCGCCAAAACTGCGTCATTTCCTCCCCCCCCCCCCCAAAATTTTTTATTAATCTTATACCCCAAAATGACGACGTTTCAAATATATTATTATAATATTATAATATTTAAATAATTTTAAATTTTTAAAATTTATTACATTTAAGAAATAAGTACAAAGGATCCACCAAAAAGGCCAAAAATTTCAAGAGTGTCCAAAAATGCTAAAAAATTTAAAAAAAACTAGAAGTTTGCCTCAATTTTTGTGCAAAAACCTAAAATCACAAATTGACCATCCTTACCATTTCGAACTGCTTCGGATCTCCTGGTGCAACCAAATTTACAAAAAAGTGAGCCAAAATGTCAAAAATAATGGGGCATCTATCTCGTTTTTTATGCTAGAGGGCAAAATTGCTAGAGGACACTACTTTACCATTTCGAACTACTCCAAATCACTCGGTGCAGTCAGGTTTGGTTAAAAGTGAGCCCAAAAGACAGAAAAAAATGGAACTTCTATCATGGTTTTCATGCCAGAGGATGAAATTGCTGGGGGGATATTACTTTACCATTTTAGACTGCTCCGAATCACCCCATGTAGTTTGAATTGGCAAAAAAAGGCTAAAAAAATTTAGGAATGATACGATTTTACCAATATTTGTATGCTTAAATTCAAAATCATTCTCAAACCTCTTCTTACCCTTTTAGTTTGCTCTGAATCACTCGGTGCAGACAGATTTGATAGAAAAAGACCCAAAAAGCCTAGGCTAATAGGGTTTTACCTCAATTTGCATGTCCAAAGTCAAAATCACTATCAAACCTCTCCGTACCATTTTAGACTGCTCCGAATCACCCGGTGCAGTTAGATTTAGCAAAAAGAGACAAAAAAAGTCTAACATGATAGGAGTTTTCCCTCAATTTGCATACTTGAGGTCAAAATCACTGTCAAAAATTTCTTTACCATTTTAAACTACTCTAAACCACCTAGTGCAATCATGTAACAACCTGCTTATTTTACCATATTTTTTTTCTTTTTCTGTAATAATATTCTACATAATAACCCTGGAAAATCATAATCCACCTGGACCCAAGGGTACCAGGGGTATACCTGAAATACAACACGGATACCTAAGTAGCAGGAAACGTAATAACATATACATATCAAATTACCATTTAACATAATACTAGAGTTTACTACATCCCTCATATGATTACACACAACCTAAAATATCCAAAAACAAGTCCTAGGGTCGTCACCTAAAAATCCGTTTGACCCTAACAAAAGATTTACCCTTCAAACAGGGTAGAACAGCTGAATCCTAACATTGCAGAGCTTTATCCACTCTTCTATCTCGGGCTCCTAAAATGTTAATAAAATTTGGGGTGAGACACCTCTCAGTAAGTAAAATAAATTAATATAAGTGTGTGACAACCTGACTATTTTCGTGTTATACATATAACAGTACATAAACATACTTGATAAAACTGTCTGTATCATATCTAAGAGAAACATGTTTTATCATATCATGGTATAATACACTGAATTTCTATACACATAAATCATCTTATATAACTATACACAGAAAACATCCTAGATGGTTAGTTAGCTGGTGTCATGTCTTACCCCTACATGACTAGGTTGTGCGGCTCGAAGGCAAGACCTAGCAATGGCTGACTGATCACGCTAAATCAACATAAGTCTGTAAGTACGATGGGTTTGCCCCTCCTAGTCTGGACACTAGAGGGACGCCTGTGCTACAATAAACCACATCAACTACCGATCTCCCACTACCTTGTACGGTAAGCGGTAGCACTAACATAAACATGATAGTTATCATATAACTATGGTACCGTGTTTCATGAAAGCCTAAACCAAGCCAACTAGGTTCTGATAACATATAGCATATTTTCAAATAATGATACATGGCTATTTCATAATCATATCTGTCATGTTAATATTTTCATACATCTTTGCATAACATATCATATAAAATTTACGGCCCTTATGTCGGCATTTTGTATTTTATAAATCACGGCCCGTACGCCCGTATTGCTTATCATAAAACCTTCGGCCCTTACGCTGATATAGCATATCATAAAACCTTCAACCCTTACGCCGGTATTTCATATAAAACTTTGGCCCATATGCCGACATATCGTATAAAATCCTCGGCCCTTATGCTGACATATCATATAAAATTACTTAATTTATAAAATCCCTGTATCATTTAACATTTTCCTGAAAGCAGTAATAACACTTATTTTGTAAACATAATATTCCATCATTATAATTTCTGTGGTAAATATTGCACATGGCCACACAAAAGAGATAATAAATTTATTTTCGATATTTATACATGAAATCCATAATTCTGATCAATAGCATTATTTCCAACATAATTCTACCATATACATATTTATCTAAAATTAAATACTGTAAAATAATTAAATACATTTTCATGAAATCCTGACTTAGTTTATCCCCTTACTTGGTTTCTAAAAAGCCTCTATAATGTCTAGTCTTACATCCACAGGGTTCCCCGTTCAACACCCTGAAAACAACATTGCCCCGAACAAAACTTCAGTATTTCCTCGAGTACTACATTTTCTACAATTGTAGGAAAACCAAAAACTAAATAAAAATCTTTACCTTGAATTTAGAATGGAGTTCAAGTTAGCCCCACCAACGATCCACTCCAGCATACTTGAAGAGAACTTTCCCAAGAGTGATGTGGTGGCCTTGGATCGCCGAACCGGCAAGAAACCGACCCAAAATCTTAGAGAGAAGGGAGAGGGGACGAACGGGAGGGAGGGAGAGAAAGAGAGAGAGAGAGAGAGAGAGAGAGAGAGAGAGAGAGAGAGAGAGAGAGAGAGAGAGTTTTTTGCGTGATTTCTAAGTGAAAAATCGAGTTTTAGGCTATTTATACATCTGCACTCGTCGACGAGCCACGTCACTTCATCGATGAGGCCACAAAGGAATTTCGTTGACGAATGCTCATTCCTCATCAATGAAATTCAAAGCTGAAAATAGTCTCTTGCTAACTTCTCGTCGACGAGACATGTGTCCCTGTCGACAATCCCAATAAGCCACTTCATCGATCAACGTGAGGACTTACTGTGACCCCTTTTACAATTTCTTTTTTCTCCTTCTTTATTATTTTAATACCATAATTTTTCGAGTGTCTACATTATCCCCTCCTTATAAAAATTTTGTCCTCAAAATTTACTATCCATATGATTCACTATCCCTTAAAAGCAAACAATCTACTTATTTTATTACCTACCCTCACTTATGGCGGATGAATACCGTGGTTACATTCAGGGTTCTGGGAGATTACATATATAAAATAAAATTCTCCCAAAACCAAAATACTACTCACTAACTAAACTACTACATATACTGACTAACCTGCAAAAGAATCATTTAATCATTATTACTTACACTTTTCTGATTACAACTGAACTTCACTGAATAAATGTGGATATTTCTGCCTTATCTGTTCCTCGAGTTCCCAAGAAGCTTCTTCTATTACGTGATTCCTCCATAGGACTTTCACTAAAGGAATCTTCTTATTACGTAGTTCTTGTTCTTTCCTGTATAGAATCCCTACTTGTACCTCTTCATAGACTAGTGAATCAATGAGTTCTAATTCACCATAACTAATTATGTGAGAAGAGTTTAGGACGTATTTTCTCAACATGGAGACATGAAATACATCATGTATCCTAGACAACACAGGTGGTAAAGCTAACCTGTAGGCAGCCGGCCACACTTTCTCTAAAATCTCAAATGGGCCAATGAACCTAGGGCTAAGCTTACCTTTCTTCCCAAATCTCATAACCCCTTTTAACAAAGCTATTTTTAAAAATGCATGAGCATCGATATCAAACTCCAATTTTCTACGGTGGTTATCAGCATAACTCTTCTATCGGCTCTGAGCTGCATTGATCCTATCTCTGATGAGTCGAACCTTATTATACACTTGCTGTACTAACTCTGGCCCCACAACTCGCCGCTCACCCATCTCATCCCAATATAAAGGAGAGCGACATCTCCTACCATAGAGCACCTCAAATGGTGTCATACCAATGCTGACATGATAACTATTATTGTACGCAAACTCCACTAGTGGCATAAATTAGGTCCAACTACCCCCCAAAGTACAACATGCATGCTCGAAGCATATATTCTAATATCTGAATCGTCCTCTCAGTCTGACCATCTGACTGAGGATGAAATGTCATGTTAAAAGATAACTGAGACCCCAGAACTTCCTACAAACTCCTCCAAAATCGTGATTTGAATCACGGGTCCCAATTTGACACTATAGATACTGGCACACCTTGAGAACGGACTATCTCTTGAATATAAATCTCTGTCAGTTTGCTAATGGAGTAGCTGATCTTGATGGGAAGGAAATTGGTGGTCTTAGTCAAACGATCTACTATCACTCAAATTGCATTATGGTCATGCAATGCGGACGATAGCCCTAAAACAAAATTCGTAGATATATGATCCCATTTCCACTCTAGGATAAAAAGTGGCTGCAACTGACCTACCGACGTCTAGTGCTCAGCCTTTACCTGCTGGCACGTCAAACACTGTGCTACATACTCGACAATCTCTTTCTTCATACCACTCCACCAATAATACTCTCGTAGATTCCTATACATTTTCGTGCTGCCGAGATGGACTATGTACAAAAATTTGTGGGCCTCTTCTAAAATGGTCTT
This sequence comes from Malania oleifera, assembly GCF_029873635.1. Lineage (NCBI taxonomy): Eukaryota > Viridiplantae > Streptophyta > Magnoliopsida > Santalales > Ximeniaceae > Malania > Malania oleifera. The sequence goes on from NC_080428.1 coordinate 58,590,071, forward strand.
TTTGATATTAGCATCAGTAGGAATACACAATTGAGAACAGAACCGCAGAGCCCCATCATCTGTAATACAAAATTCCTCTCCCTGACCACTTTGTACTCTAACCATTACCTCTACTAATTCTAGATCATTTTTCTGAGTAACTTTAATCCTTTCCTGCATAGTAAGCTGCCCCACTAAACTAGCAATACATACTTGAGGATCACTCTCAACCAACTCTATGCCGAGACTCTCTAGATCCATCATGATTGGATACTGAATCTTTAGAGTTGCCAGCTTTGGTCCCACAGAATTCTTGCTCAATGCATCAGCTACCACGTTGGCTTTTCTTGGGTGATAGCTGATAGTACAATCAAAATCTTTAATTAGCTCCAACCACCTTCTTTATTTCATATTCAGTTCCTTCTGAGTGAAGAAGTACTTCAAACTCTTATGGTCGAAGAAGATTTCGCACCGTTCGCCATGCAAGTAATGCCTCCAAATCTTCAATGCATGTACTACTGTAGTCAATTCAAGATCATGGGTAGGGTAGTTCTTTTCATACTTTTTTAACTACTTGGAAGCATACGCTACCACCCTGCCATGCTGCATCAATACACAGCTTAGTTCCTTCAAGGACACATCACTATAGATAACATAACCCTTACCCCTTTATGGGATGATCAACACTGGTGTCGTAACAAGCTTTTGCTTCAATTCTTGAAAACTCTGCTCATAGTTGTCGTCTCATTCAAACCTGACGTTCTTCCTAGTCAGTCGTGTTAGAGGCTCTAATAACGCTGAGAATCCCTCAATAAAATGACGATAATATCTAGTCAGCCCCAAGAAACTCCTGATCTCCTGAACTTTCCTTGGTCTAGCCTAATTCACTATCGCATCAATTTTACTAGGATCCACAAAAATTCCATTCCCTGAGATAACATGCCCCCAAAACACAACCTTCTCGAGCTAGAATTCACATTTTCTAAACTTGACATACAACTTCTTTTCTCTGAGCATCTGTAAGACCTCCTCAAATGCATCTCATGCTCCTCATAGCTCCTCGAATAGACCAATACATCATCAATAAAAATAATAACAAACTGATCTAAATATTGGTGGAAGATTCTATTCATCAAATTTATGAATATCGCAGGAGTATTCATTAGACCAAATGGCATAATGAGAAATTCATAATGCTCATATCTAGTCCTGAAAGCTGTCTTCGAGACGTATTCTGCCCTTACCTTTACTTGATGATAACCTGATCTAAGATCACTCTTAGAATACACCCGTGTACCTTGGAGCTGGTCAAATAAATCATCTATACGGGGTAGAGGATACTTGTTTTTGATTGTCACTTTATTAATTTCCCTATAATCTATACACATCCTCAAGGCCCGTCTTTCTTCTTCACAAATAACACTAGAGCTCCCCACGGAGATACACAGGGTCATATAAAACCCTTATGAAGCAAATCTTGCAACTGATTCTTTAATTCTGCCAACTCTGTTAGCACCATTTGGTAAGGTGCTTTAGAGATCGAAGCTGTACCTGGAAGCAGATCAACAAGAAAGTCTACCTCACGATCAGGTGGCAAGCCTGGTAAATCATCTGAAAAAAACATCTATAAAATCCTTTACTACTGGCGTACTAGTGAGTTTTAATTCATTCCCTGACATTTCCTTCACAAATGCCACAAATCCCTGATAACCACTCAGGAGCAGTCTCCTCACCTAAATAGCTGAAACTAATTGAGGCGGGGATTGCACTCGCGACCCTATAAACCTAAATTCTGGTCTTTCTGGAGGTCTGAATATTATTTTTTTCAAACGACAGTCTATGCTGGCATAATTGGTTGCCAACTAGTCCATACCAAAAATTACATCGAACCTATGCATATCCAATACTATCAAATTAGTTGGCAAGACTTTCCCCTGAATATCAATTGGACAGCCTCAGAGCACTCTGCTACACCTTATTACAAACCTTGTCAGTGTAGTGACTAATAGTTCAGTGTCTAACAACTGTGTTTCCGGCCCACATAATCTAATACACTCCATAGATACAAACGAATGTGTGGCTCTTGAATTAAACAATACAATAACTTTAAATGAAAACATGTTAATCATACCTGTCACCACATCGCCGACTATCTCAGCATCCATAGGTGTCAAAGCATAGACCCTTTCTGGAACTACATTCCTCTACTAGCCTCCATTGGGCGCCTGATAGCCTCCCCGATATAGTCTAAGAGCAGGAGTGGTATTTGGTGGCGTAGGGTAGTCTCGCACCAGATGTCCCTGTCTACTGTAGCGATAACAGACAACTCTCCTCACTCGAAACTCTCCCCAGTGTCTCTTCCCACAAATCTTACAGACAAAAAAATTATGAACTGCCTAAACCTCATAACCTCCAATCTCCTGCCTCTATCCTCTGCCATAGTTTCCTCTCCTCCACTGACCTTGCCTAGGTCCCTGCTGGAAGCCTAAAGGCATAGATCTCTTCTTCTATCCCTGCTCTTCTGCATCCATACACTCACTAGCCTCGGCCAAGGCTGCTCTGTCGACTAACTCAATAAAGTCTTGTATCTTCATCACTAAAAGAGCATTATTAGTGACGATTTTTAAAACCATCACTAATACTTAGACTATTAGTGAGGAATTTGATTTTTGTCACTAATGGCTCATTATCAGTGACAATTTTAGTTCCATCACTAATAATTTCGTCACTTAAAACCTCTTTTTTTGTAGTGCAAAATTGAAAGAGAATTTGTGGGTTGGGGTGGATGCCAGGAGTCGAGGGAGTGGAGGGGCGTGTGGAGGAAGAACAGAGTAACAGAGAGGTCTTGACTTTGAACTTCAAAGCATTGGGGAAGATCTCACTGCCAAGAACCTCAACTGCGCAAGAATCTTGTTTAATCTCTATCCTTCTCCTTCGCCTACTCGACTATGGAATATCATGATTCGGGCTTACTCCAAGATTCCCAATTCGCAAGAATCAATAAGTATGTTCAGTCAAATGCTGGCCCTCGGCCTTCCAGTGTAGGTTTTCCTTGATAAAAACACCTTCATGTTTGTGATCACCTCACGTTTGCATCAAACGTTGATGATACATGGAAAAATTGTTCATAGGTTGGTGATGAGAAATGAGTTTGAGTTATGTAAGCAATTCATTGATAAATTTGTGTTGCTTGTTTTTTAAATTGGAGAATGCCCATAAATTGTTTGATCAAATGCCTGAGCGAGATGTGTTTACGTGGACGAGTCTTTTATGTGGATATGCCAATAGAGGAATTTCCAAATCCATGCTTCCTTCTTCAATCCCAGGAAACACAAGCATTGTTGCTCACTTGCTCTAAATGCCTCACTCTTCTCATTTCACATCGATTGCACATGGGAAGGGAATTAGTTTCCCTTCCTATAAATACCAACTCCACCCCTCCCTCCTCTTCAACCTTCAGCTTTACAAGCGAGGCCCATGTCTTGGGTGTGGGTTGCGGCCTGCAGGCCCATAAAGGCTAAAGGTTGAGAGTGTTATAATTTAAATTTAAAATTTTGAAAATCGAAGTTTAACTGAACCGAATAAAACCAACTACAACCCTACAAAACATACCATATTTACACATTCACTCTCATGCTTGCATTCAATAAAAGTAATTTGATAAAAAGAGAAAGGGAGTGCACTTGAGATGGAGTTTAATACCTATCGAAAGAAGAGCACAACCATTAGAACACCCAAAGAGAAGGGAATAACATAGGAGCACATAGTTTCTTGCTAATTTTCTAGAGAGAGACTCTTATGTGAGTAGCTGTGTATGTCTCTTGTTTTCAGGCAAGTCTATATTTACAGGCAGCAAATTGGTTTTGTGCAGAAGCATGGATTGTTGTGCATTAGTGATGCCCAATGTCCAATTTGCCCTTGGATCCTCCATTGAAATGAAATGGTTGCTCAAATGGGGCTTACAGGATGCATGATTGCCTGAAGTATGGGCTAAATCCAAAAGAGGGAAGGCCTTCCATTGGTGGGGCTTTCATTCATTGTAAGACAAACCTCTACAATTAAATGCATTTTGCAGGTGGATGAAGGGGGGATGTTGTGTTTTTATTGCAAGCGTGGGGAAGATAAGCTTGGTTAAAATTCAGTTGTTGGTTTGGTTAAAATTTAGAGATGGGCCATGATTTGGGTCATTTGAACTTTTGAGAATGAAAAGCTTGGTTTGGGATGGATTTGGACTTGGATTTTGGAAAGGATTGGGCTTGAGGTTTTTAAATGGCTTAAGAAAATCGTATTTTTTGTCTTTTCAATTTTGTAATTTATTTTATATTTAAATTATTATATTATTATTTTATCTAAAACTTGATCTTTTAGGTTGTAGGCCAACAAAATATAATTTTTTTTAATCCAAATGGAAACTGCACAGATTTATCCGTGCTAAAGTTTGACTGCAGCCATAAAAATTATAGAAGTTCACAAGCCCTTCCAAGTTTGTAAAAAATCAGCCTAACCTGATTATTGAATCATCTTTCATAAATAAAGAAATTAGAGACAATGCAACCATAAAATGTAATCACAGAATCGCACAAGTCCTCCACCCGTACATGCAGGTCGTAGCCGCATTAGCAAGCAGACATAGCGCCATAAGGGCCAACATGCATTTCCCGCCCTTATGCACACATACCGACCGAAGTTATTTAAAATACCACAACGATCCCCACACCCAATAAAACTCACAAATAACCATATTAAAAGCACTCGAACAAAAACCGCAAACCCAAACAACACCCCTCCGACACCGCCCATAAATGCCACAAACGGCAAATAATTATCACAAGCACCAGTTTCTCCAGGAGATCTTAAAGCGGCGGGAGCAGGAAGGCCAAGAGAAACACCTCCACCTGCACTTGCCCTTTGGCAACGAGCATTTGATGCAAGAAGGGCAATTGCAAGAATTGTAGTAGCAAATATTATGGCAATTGCAATCACAGATATTATGTTCTAGTAGTTTTAAAGGATCCCTTAATAGTTTCTCATGGGAGTGAATGCTTGAAGTTGCTTATGTGAAAACTAAAGAATTATAGTCGTCAAGTCATCACACTTTCATCCTCTTGTGAAAATTGTTTCTAAAATCATAATGTTAGATATGCAAATTGAACATAACCAATATTTTATGTTGGTAAGGGAGAACATTTTATTCAAATCACATTCTATATTGGACAGAACAACACAAACTTTTACATTATTATATTTTTAAAATTACACTTCATTTTTTTTAAATTCTCATCTTATATTTTCTAGAAATAAGCTTTTCATGAGTACTAAAGTATAATTTTAGCATTTATTAAAGTACATTAATAAATTATAATCTTTTTATAACATGTTGTTACACACACACACAATGTAATTTAAATGATTAATGTATATGTATGCATATATGTTTGTATGTAAATAAATTAAATCATTACTGAATACTTTATTAGAGCAATTTGTGCCTCATTTAGAATTTTGTTTTAGTCCGGGGTGTCGCGTCGTTCTTTCCTTCTTCAGCTCTGCAACCCCAAGTGCACAGAGATAGAGAGAGATCTGAGCCTCGCACCTTTGAACCAAAATATGTGCAAGAATGAGGTCTCCCACAAACACCTGCATGCTTTTTTACATGCAGCCATCTGTATCATTTTCCCCACCTCCATTATTGCTCTGTTTTATTTACTTCTTTTGGGAGTACGTTCTCTGTTGGGCTGCAATTTCCAATCTTACTTGTTTCTTACTTTCATTTTTATTGAGTACCGACATCAGCCATCACATTTGCCATTTCTTCGTCTCCTCTTTTGCTTCGGGCAACCACTGGCGGATCTCGACGTATGCTTCTGGGTGCTGCTCGTCTACGGTGCCATCGCTGTAGCCACCCCTCCCTATGTCGTCGCCGAAGTTCCCCGACTTGTACGGCAAGCGCCGAGAGCTCGCCAAGATTCAGATGTTGGAAAGAGAGATAGGGTTTCTCGAGGAGGAATTAAAATCTGTTGAAGGCCTTCCACCTGCTTCAATACTCTGCAAAGAGGTTGCTGATTTTATGGTCGCAAACCCAGATCCTTTAATGCCCAAAAATCATGAGAGCCATAAAGCTTGTTGCTTCTAGAAGTGGCTCTGTGGGATGTCCTGTTTCAAATCCTCATGGATTTGCTACTGTGCCGGTTGTTCCATTCATCTGGAAAGACCAATTTGCTCTGACTGCAAACTCTGTAGCTGCAATCCATTAAACCTCTGCGACTGCAATTGCCATCTTTTTATGAAAATTATGGGTTGAGAAATATGTGAAAATGACGTATGTTATTTTACTTGAAATTTATTATGATATAAATATCAGATGAAATTAGTGTGGCATGTGATTTATATTGAGAAATGTTTAAACTAAGTTAGATGATTTACCCTGTGAAATATGTGATACTGAAATGTGTTTTAATATGAGAATTGAAATGTGGGAAAATGATGAAAGTAAAATGTGCAAGAAATGTATTTTCTGAGGAAATGAAGAAAGGTGAAATATGGAAATGTGTTTTGAGAAATATTGAGTAATTGTGAAATAAGATATGTATATGATAGTATGAGATGAGATGAATTATGAACTGAGAAAATATCATTTAAATGATCAAATGTGTTGAGAACACTGATATTGAAAATGTGAATATATGAAATGAAAATATTACAATATTAATTCTGTAATATGAAAATGAGAAATGTGGAAATATGTGAAATATGAATGATAAAATGCCAATACCGCATAATGATTGCGAGTATGTGGTGGTAAACCACGTTGGATGGTTATGATATTGAGCACGGTACCGTTGCTAGTGGTGTTAGTGCAACCACACAGACTCTTGGAGCATGTGGCGTGACAATCGACTGTGCCATTTTGTAGGGTTGTTGGGCCCCCTGAGTCCGGATTAGGGTTATAGGTCGGCCAGTCGTACTATAGACGCGATATGTGATATGATATTTGATCTAATCGGGTCGGCCAACCGCGGTTAGATCCAGTCTTCGGGCTGCACAACCTTGACCATGGGGGGAAGCATGGCGTGGATAGAAAGATCCTCAAGGTGGCCATGAGTTATAGACGCGATGTTGGTATTTGATAACAAGGATCCTCATGAGCCGGAAAGTAAAATGGAAACCAAAAGTAAAAGAATAATAACATTGGCTAAAATGAGAAATGAAAGAAAGAATGGAAATTGAGAAATAAAGAATGTTAAATATGAGAAATGAACTATGTGAGTTAATGACATATATAATTGAGGCGAAGTGAAACTCTCTGCCTGAGGGCTTACTGAGTAAGGTGAGTGCCCTGATAGGTATCAGATGTGGCCATACCTGACTGCATAACGTGTTAGGGCAGAGGGAAGCTACCTGTATGGGTGGGTAATCTTCCCTATTCTCAGGAACTTCGCAAGTAAAAATGTGTTGGAATGATTGATTTTGAGAAATAATTTTTAAAGCTTATAAAAGCTTGTGTTATATATCTATACGATTATGAGAATGTGTATATCAGTATATTTTCTTAGATGAAATGATGATTTGAAAAGTAAAGTGTATTATAATTGAACTCATATGACCACACACTGTAAATAATTTATTCCTTCTTACTGAGATGTGTCTCACCCAAATTATCTAAATTTTTCAGGGCATAGAGATAGGTCAGGTGGTAGAGCTCCGTGATCATAGAGAGCTGGGACCTTGATATACAGCGTGAGTTTGGACTAGGAAGGTGTGATTCCCTAAGGTTGTATTGTTTTTGGATATGAGATAGTATTGTGTATATGGATACTCTAGGTATTGTATTCTGACTGATATGTGTATATTGTCTTCCGCTGTTAGGATGTATAATAAAATAACTTTTTACTCGATACCTAATGCGGGTCGGGTCGTATGAATGATAGTAGGATTGTTGACGTGGTCGATTTGTTGGTGTTATGGATGACATGTAATTAATTAATTATTTATTATTGAGAAAAAAATTGTACGAAAAATCAGGGCATCACAACCATAGCGTGTGGCGCACTGTGATTGGCTGGGCAAGTGCGGGTAAGATTGAGGACGTGTCATCATCGTGGCCTTCCGTGGGAAGCACTGATCCAAGGGTGGGGAGGCAGCCGTGTCTGTCATTGTTGTGTGCAGAAAGGGGTGCACCATGTGTCACATGACGGATGGGTGAGCGGAGCTCGAGAGGGCATCTGCCTTGGGGTGGTCATAACCATTGTTGAGGAGTGGCAATCCAACGGTAGAGGTGAGGCATGCGCGGATCGCTGAGATGGCTAAATCTGGACCGTCTAGAGTCATTCAGATTAGATGGTGGTTGATTGTGCATGCACGGACTGATGACGTGGCTCCATCTGGGGCGTTCATAGAAAAAAAAATCGAGCGGCTTTGGAAGTAACACGTAGCCTTCCGATCGGACGAAAGATAGGGCGCCACGTGTCTTGATCCCGCGGTCTCGAAGCCTTGGATACTTAAAACCCAAAATTTTGTCTCTTGCCTCATTTTCATTCTCTTCTCTCTCTCTCTTTCTCTCTCTCTCTCTCTCTCTCTCTCTCTTTCTCTCTCTCTCTCTCTCGTCTCTTCCCTAATTCGTTCTTTCTACAACTTCTTCTCTCGAATCAAAGATTCTCATCTCCACTCTAGCAGACAAAACCTCAGGGCTTCGTTAACCCTCCTATCTAAAAACCTCTTTAATCTGCCTAACAAACCCTCAATCCTCTAAACCTTTTGTGTGAACAAAACCCTAATTTCTCTTTCCAATCCTATTCCTAATGGGTGAACTCAATTACTTCCTAGGACTTCAAATCGAACAAACAAAACCTGGAATTTTTATAAATCAATCGAAGTACATTAGAGACTTGCTTAAAAGGTTTAATATGGAAGATGGAAAAGTGCTAGGGACACCTATAAGCTCTTCTTTGAAATTAGACAAAGACAACAAGGTATACTAGTAGATGTCAAGCTCTATCATGGGATGATTGACAACTTACTATATTTGACTCCCAGTAGACTTGACAAAATGTTTAGCGTATGCTTATGTGCAAGATTTATGGTTGCACCTAAAGAGTCACATTTATTAGCTGTCAAACGAATACTTAGATATCTGATTGGAACAATTGAATTTGGATTATGGTATCCTAAATACACATACTTTGAGAACATTTGCTATTCAGATGTAGATTTTTTCGGAAGTAAAGTAGATAGAAAAAATACTAGCGGCACATGTCATTTCCCAAGACATTCGTTAGTATCTTGGTTTTCTAAGAAGCAAAATTCAGTTGTTCTTTCCACAATTGAAGCAAAGTATATAGTGGCTAGAAGTTGTCGTGCTCAAATGCTGTATATAAAATAACAACTTATGGATTTTGGATTACACTATGGCATAGTTCCTATAAGATGTGACAATACGAGTGCAATAAACATCTCAAAAAATCCTATATCACATTCACAAACTAAACATATAGAAATTAGACATCATTTTCTTTGTGATCATGTGCAAAAAAGAGATGTGGCACTTGAGTTTGTATGCACAGAAGAGCAATGGGTAGACATATTCACGAAACCACTTTCGGAGGATAGGTTTATCCAAATTAGACGTGAATTAGGTATGATGCATAGTCGAGAAGTTGCTTAGAGTCACATTAGACTACATAATTAAGGGGGGAGCTAATTACATTAAAAAAGTTAACAATTGGTTAAAGTTCTCACATTTGGCAAAATTTTCTAACATTTGGTATTGATACCAAATAAAAACTATTGGACTTTAATGGACTAATTTGCTTATCCATGTCTATGAAAATTGAAATACTGTGTATATTTACATTGACATTTAATTCAACAACACAGATATACATTGGAAAAGGGGAGAAGTAAATTGAGTATATATATATATAGCTCATGAGTTTATTATCCTAGGTCGGAACAAGTTTTTTTGATATCAAAAGGGGGGAGAAATTAGAAATAAAAAATGATGAGAAAATGATTTTTGGGAGAAGTTAGTGATTGTGTCAAAAAGAGGGAGAAATAAGCAAAAAACAAAAAAATTTCTTGTAAAATAAAGGGGGAGATGTCAGTCAATGTGTATGAACTTTATTGTGTGTAAATTATATTGTTATTTTGTTGAATTCTAAATTATGCATTATCTTAGGGGGAGCTGTGTTAGGCGTAACCCATTTTTGCTCGTGCGTTTGTCATCATCAAAAAGGGAGAGATTGTTGACTCTATGAGTCCAATCCTGTTTTGGTAATGACAAATTACTTGGTATTTAACCTATGCAATTGAGTTTGTGAATAGAATCATAAGTTAGAATGCATGCATGGTAAGCATGATATGGAAGCCACGAGGAATCTACAGTACATATCACTTGGCTCAATCCATGGAACTAGAAGAATTAAAGGATGGAGAAGCAAGCTTCAAGTTCAAGATCGTCAATGGGAATAGGTATTTAGAATTACATGTCATATGATATAATTCGAAGCTCGAATACATTTTAGACAGACCTTAGAACTTATGCGTTCATGAAAAATTCATTTACATTACCATTATTTTTATTTGATCCAATGGCTAGGATTAAATCTAGGGCCAAGAACACTTATAAAAGTAACCTAAAAATCCTAGTGCCTCACTTTTTGAAGATTCTTGGGAGCCTTGAACCTTTTGCACATCTCTTGAGAGCATTGAACACATTGCTAAGCGCTTGCCTGCGATTTCAAAGCATTCACATCAAATTTGAGCTTGGGTTACGTTGATTTTCAAAAGGCATTCCAACGAATATTGTGCAAACAACTTGGGTATTGAGATTTGGTGATCAAACTAATTGTTTGCTTAGTCTCAAAATTTTATTACTTATTCTTGAATATTTTATTTGAGAGATTGATCTTGAGTTATTAATTATATATACATTTTGTGAAAGATCATTATTTGAGAAAAGTTATAGTTAAAGGTTCAAATCTTTGAAAAACTATCAAACTTATTATTTATTTAAAGATTTCATCTTAGCATAATTATTGTTTAAATAAATTATCTGATTTAATATTCTAGAGAAAATTTATTGACTAAGTATTTTTATAAAGACTATAGTTTTGATCTCTACTAAAAATCAATTGTTTGAGTAATTTTTGTGAAAATCATAAATATGATTTGGATTTCTAAACTATACCGACTATTCAAATAATTTTATAAAAATCGTATTTTTGATTAGATCGTTGGAGTATCTTTGTCCTACATATTTTATATAACAATCATTCATCACTTATTTCAAGAAATATCATTGAATATCATACTCACACATTGAACTTCAACTTTTATCATATGAGAATGTATGAGGTTTTTATTGCACTCACTAGCTTTGTGCAGAAGCGTTTTTAAGTTATTGTAGAAATTGTAATCTCCGTTTTGTATACACGGTTTGGGTTGTGAACCAGAATTGAGGAGGAAGTTACGTCTCTTGTAAGCAGCAGGTTGTAAAGGGGGCTCTGTCCCAGTTAAAGGAGCGTATTATTTAGTGGAATCCTTAAGTGGGTTACTCAAGGCGAGGACGTAGGCTGAGGTAGGCCAAACCTCGTAAAATCGAGTTTGCATTTCTTTTACCCTTATCTCTATTTAAATTTCGCGTAATCACATTGTATATGTGTTGATCATTACTTGGTGCATGTTTAAATAATTGGGTAACATTGTTTACTGGATAAAGACACTTAAAATTACTCATTGGGTTGATTAATAAAAAAATTGATTGAGGTAGTAATTGGTAGCTTACAAGTTTTGAACTTATAATTTTCAAAATTAGAACCTAAAGGACCTATTTTTTAAAAATACCCAATTCACCCCCCCCCCCTTTTTGGGATAACACCGTAATTCACATTTGGTATCAGAGCTAGGTTACATCGACTTAACCATTTTTTTTTTTTAAAAGATCACATGGCACACATCGGTGTAACCTCATTCGGTGAGGGACACTCGTCCATTAGACCACATATTGTTTGCGGTGTAAATTACACCTACTGGAAAAGAAGAATGAGTATATATCTTTTAAATGTTGATTGGAGAGTGTGAAAAATTTTATAAAAGGAAAACATGTTCCTATGAAAGTAGTTGACAAGGTAAATGTTCCTAAGACTGAAGATGAGTATATAGAGGAAGACTAAAAATTTGTGCAAATAAATGCTACTGCAATGAACTTGCTCTTCTGTGTACTAGATGTAAATGAGTTTAATAGGGTGATGGTTTGTAACACTGCTAAAGAGATTTGAGAAAAATTAGAAGTCACATATGAAGGTACTTAGGAAGTAAAAGATAGTAGGATAGACATGCTTACTAGTGAATATGTGGCATTTAAAATGACTGTTGATGAATCTATTCAATCCATGTACACTAGATTCACACACATCACGAATTCTTTAAATGTTCTTGGTAAATCTTACCATACTTATGCATTGATCAGGAAAATACTTAAGGGACTACCGCCAAATTGGGAAGCTAAGGCTACTACGATAGCAGAAGGAAGGAATTTGAAGGAGATGTCGGTTGATGAATTAATCGGATCACTCATTACTTATGAACTAGCAATAAATGAAAGGAAGAATGATCAAAATAAAGCAAAGAAAGTTACAACACTTAAAGCATCATCTAATAGTTCTAGTGAAGGAAGTGATTTAAAATCAAATGATAACATGACTTTTTTCACTAAAAAATTTGGAAAGTTTATGAGAAAGAACAAGAAATACACCAGAAAATTTAAGGGCTCAAAAATAGAAAAGGGAGAGTCAAGCAGAAGGAAGCAAAGGATGATCTTCCTACGTGCTATAACTGTAGAGAAGTGGGCATATCAAGCCAGATTGTCCCCAGTTGAAGAAAGTGTCCAAGAAGAAGAAGAAGACACTAAAGGTTGGTTGTGATACTCATAGTACCAGTAGTTCAGAATCTGAATCCAGTGATGACGAGATTGTAAATCTGTGTCTGATGGCTCATGAAGACCACAAGATACAATCTTTTTGTTCCGCTTCATCTTATTATTCCAGTGATTCAGAAAATGAAAATAGTATGCTTTCTTATAATGAACTGCAACAGGAATATTTATATACCCTTAAAATGCTTAAGCAAATGAATAAGAAAAATTCTGATTTGAAATTAAAATTGAAAAAAATTTCGAAGCTAGTAGAATGTCAAAATGAATCTTATGCATCCCTAATAAGAGATAAGGTTTTAAAAATTGAGGAGTTAGAAAGGAATTTGAAAGATAAATCTAAGATTATCTGTAAATTTACACAAGGACAAAATAATTTTGAAAAACTCCTTGGAGCTCAAAGAAATTCCCTAGAAAAGGAAGGTCTTGGTTTTAATGGAAAGGAAAATCTAGAACAGAGACATCTTTACATGGTATATTTTGTAAGAGTCAAAATCTTATGTTCCAACTAAAGATTTTTTTAGATATGATACATGTTTTAAATGTAAGAGGTTAGGTCACATAAAATTTGATTGTCCTTTCAAAAACAAAGATGTCAAAATTAAGAAAGTTTGAAAAGTCAAAGGAGAGTCCAGTACTAACCCCCATAGACCCAAGAAAAAATAGGTACCAAAAACAGTTACTTAAATGTTTATTGCAGGTGTGCTTGAGATCATCCTCCTCAAAAGATAGATGGTATATGGACAATGGATGTTTACATCATATGATTTGGGATAAAGCAAAATTTGCATCCATCACACCAAAGGACGGAAGATTTGTCACTTTTGGGGACAATACAAAAGGAAGAATCACAAGTGTAGGTAAAGTTGGTAACGATTCATCACTCTTTATAGATGATGTTTTACTGGTTGATGGTTTAAAACATAATTTATTAAGCATAAGTTAACTGTGTGATAAAGGTTACAAAGTATCTTTCGAACGTGACAAGTGCATTGTTGAACACAAAACTAATAACAAAATACTATTCACTAATAAGCATCATGAAAACGTAAACACCACCAGTTTTGATAACTTAACATCACAATGTGTGACATGTTTCTTTACTATGAATGAAATTAGTTGGATTTGGCATAGGAGACTAGGACACACAAACATGGACTTAATATCAAAATTAGTTAAGGGAGACTTAGTTAAGGGATTGCCTAAGACAAAATTCGTGAAAGATAAAATATGTGATGCATGTCAATTAGGAAAATAGGTAAAATCTAATTCTAAGAAGAAGAAAATAATTTCTACTACTAGGCCACTCCAAATGTTACACTTAGATCTATTTGGCCCAAACCAAATTCAAAGCTTAGGATAAAAATCATACGCATTTGTTATTGTTGATGATTACTTTAGATTTACATGGGTACTATTTTTTGGTCACAAAGATGAAGCGAGTGAACAATTTATTAAACTGTGCAAGAATATTCAAAATGACAAAGGATATACTATCACTAAAATCCGAAGTGATAGGGTAGATAATTTAAAAACAAGGTATGGAAGAATACTGTGATTCATTAGAAATATCTCATAATTTTTCAGCTCCTAGAACACCACAATAGAACGGTATAGTTGAACGAAAGAATAGTCTATATAAGAAATGGCCAGAACTATGCTTAACAAATATAAACTATCTAAATACTTCTGATCTGAGACAGTAAATACCGTCTGTTGTGTTCTAAATAGAGTCCAAATTAGACCATCTCTAAATAAGACTCCATATGAATTATGGAACGACCATAGACCAAAATCTCATATTTTTCATGTCTTTGACTGCAAATGCTTTGTACTTAGAGACAATGAACAATTAGGAAAGTTCGATATGAAGTCTGATGAAGGTATTTTTATAGGATATGCCTTAGATAGTAAAGCGTACAAGGTATATAATAAACGAACATTAACAGTAGTAGAATCCATTCACGTTGTATTCATTGAATCCAATCCATTTGCTCAAAAGATTGATGAGGATGAAATTCATATTAATAAGGAATTTGAAAAATTATCTATTGAAGATAATTCAGATAAGAACACTAAAGCTAAGGAAACATCCGCTAAAGATATTCAAGTAGAAAAAGAGATTAATGAACCACCTAAAGAATGGAAGTACATAAAGAATCATCCTATAGATCAAATTATAGGAGAACCATCTCATGGAGTAACTACATGATCCTCACTTAGAAATATGATTAGTCATTTTGCTTTCTTATCACAAGAAGAACCTAAAAATGTGAGTAAAGCTATTGAGGATGAATCATGGGTAGTATCTAAGTAAGAAGAGTTAGACTAGTTTGAGAGAAATAAGGTGTGGATACAAGTTCCTAGACCTGAGGATAAGACGGTCATTGGAACAAAATAGATATATAAAAACAAGAAGGATGAGCATGGGATAGTTGTTAGAAATAAGGCAAGACTAGTAGCTCAGGGATATAACCAGGAAGAAGGAATAGGATTTAAGGAAACCTTTGCACCTGTAGCCAAAATGGAAGTCATTCGTATGCTGTTAGCTTAAGTTGTTTTTATGGATTTCAAATGATATCAAATGGATGTCAAAGTGCATTTTTAAATGGCTACATAAGTGAAGAGGTATATGTAGAACAACCCCTAGGTTTTGAAAACTATAAGTATCCAAAACATGTTTATAGACTGACTAAAGCCTTGTATGGTTTAAAGCAAGCTCCTAAAGCTTGGTATGAAAGGCTAAGCAATATTCTACTGGATAATGGATTTATTAGAGGAAAGATAGACACACCGCTATTCATAAAATCTAAGAATGATAATTTGCTCCTAGTACAAGTATACGTAGATAATATCATCTTCGGAGTAACAAATGAAGAGTTGTGCAATGAGTTTGCAAGTACTATGCAAAATAAATTTGAGATGAGCATGATGAGTGAACTCAATTTCTTCCTAGGACTTCAAATCAAACAAACAAAACATGGAATTTTTATAAATCAATCGAAGTACATTAGAGATTTGCTTAAAGGTTTTAATATGGAAGATAGAAAAGTACTAGGGACACCTATGAGCTCTTCTTTGAAATTAGACAAAGACGAACAAGGTATACCAGTAGATGTCAAGCTCTATCGTGGGATGATTAGCAGCTTATTATATCTGATAGCCAGCAGACCTGACATAATGTTTAGCGTATGATTATGTGTAAGATTTTAGGCTGCACCTAAAGAGTCACATTTATTAGCTTTCAAACGAATACTTAGATACCTGATTGGAACAATTGAACTTGGATTATGGTATCCTAAGTATACCTCCTTTGAGATTATTAGCTATTCAGATGCAGATTTTTCTAGAAGTAAAGTAGATAGAAAAAGTACTAACGACACATGTCATTTCCTAGGACATTCGTTAGTATCTTGGTTTTCTAAGAAGCAAAATTCAGTTGCTCTTTCCACAACCGAAGCAGAGTATATAGTGGCTGGAAGTTGTTGTGCTCAAATGCTACACATAAAACAACAACTTATGGATTTTGGATTGCCCTATGACACAGTTCCTATAAGATGCGACAATACGAGTGCAATAAACATCTCAAAGAATCCTATATCACATTCACAAACTAAACATATAGAAATTAGACATCATTTTCTTCGTGATCATGTGCAAAAAAGAGATGTGACACTTGAATTTGTATGCATGGAAGAACAATGGGCATACATGTTCACGAAACCACTTCCGGAGGATAGGTTTATCCAAATTAGACGTGAATTAGATCTGATGCATAGTCGAGAAGTTGCTTAGAGTCACATTAGACTACATAATTAAGGGGGGAGCTAATTACATTAAAAAAGTTAACAATTGGTTAAAGTTCTCACATTTGGCAAAATTTTCTAACATTTGGTATTGATACCAAATAAAAACTATTGGACTTTAATGGACTAATTTGCTTATCCATGTCTATGAAAATTGAAATACTGTGTATATTTACATTGACATTTAATTCAACAACATAGATATACATTAGAAAAGGGGAGAAGTAAATTGAGTATATATATATATAGCTCATGAGTTTATTATCCTAGGTCGGAACAAGTTTTGTTGATATCAAAAAGGGGGAGAAATTAGGAAGAAAAAATTAGAACCTAAAGGACCTATTTTTAAAAAAATACCCAATTCACCCCCTCTTGGGATAATACCGTAATTCACAGGTGTTATCAAATAATTTTACACAAATAAAAAATATAAAAAATGAGTAATATTGTTCTCCTATAAATATTTTTGCAAATAAAAAATATTTGGAGAATCTAGGAATTTAAGTTCAAGAAAATATTTGTGCTATAAATATTTTTCTCACAAAAATTTTATCAAAGAAATAACCGAAAGAAAACCTAAGCAATACTCTCAAAAATGTTCTTCAAAGATTAAGTGTTATGTAAGAGTATATGCAAATAAAATGCCCTAAATGAAATACTCTTCTCAAAAATGATTTTGAAATAAAAGCATGAAAGAGAGTTGGAGAGATTTGTATAAAAGATTTTACCCCAAAAGAAAGATTTTGACAAAAAAAAAACGTTTTGGGGTAACTTTGATTAACAATGGATTAGATTGAAAATTTGGGTTAATCAAAATTGCTAATCTGGAGTAATGAGGGGATATTTATATATTTTCAAGAAAATATGACCGTTGGGGATATGCTCAATATTTTGGAAAAGTTTAATTAAAAGTTAATGACGTTTTAGCCTTTTAATAAATTTCCAACCCGAGAGGTTTGCTCGACCATATTAAAGGTTAGGTCGACCATATCATTGAGTTCTGTCAATTATTACAAGTCTAAATTGCCTAATTAGGTGTTTAAACTTATGCATTAAAGATTATATTTTTAATTAAATGCTTAATTATGTTCAATAATTTAACATTGAGCTCGAATTACAATATTTGGATCATTACTCGATAATTTACGAATTTTTGGTAACTTATTATTGCAGGATAATTTTTGGACATTAAAGCCGAGATTAAAAATATATATGTGCGTGTACGTAAGCTAGAATTAAAATCAAGGTCATGTGCATGAAGTCAAATATCGAAGACCGGACCGTGAACCACATGCCTGCAAATGACGAGCCATGCACACAGTTGTTTGAAGTCGCGTGTGAGTGTAAAAATTGAAGAATTTGTGCTATGCAATGTGATAATTTTTGAAATTAAATGAGACATAAAAGAGAACCGGGTGTTGTGTGATACGACTACGTGGGCTTTATGCACATGAATCCGTGTCATGCAATGAAAAGTGGGCAACAATCCAAGTCCGAAATTCGCTAGGAGACAACTTGAACATATTTTGGTATTTTAATCATAAATATTTTATCTGACATCGTATTGGTGTTATTTTGTGTACGTGAGCTAGATTTCAAATCAATTTCATATGCATGAAACCAAATATTGAAGACCAGACTATGAGCCACATGCTTGCAAATGACGAGCCATGCACGCAGTTGTTTGAAGTCGTGTGCGTGTGTAAAAATTGAAGAATCCGTGCTATGCAATGTGATAATTTCGAAATTAAAGGAGACATAAAAGAGAACTGGGTTCCATGTGAGAAGACTACGTGGGCTTCATGCACATGAATCTATGTCATGCAATGAAAAGTGGGCAACAATCTAAGTCCAAAATTCGCTAGGAGATAGCCTAAATGTATATTGGTATTTTAATCATAAATATTACATCTGACATCGGATTGGTATGATTAAAGTAGCATTGGAAAGCTTACTAAGATATCTACAATTCATTATGAGATAGCCTTTTGCTAATTTGAACGTTTACAGGATCAAAATTGGGCTTGAAAGTGAAGTTGCTGCGCTGGGCCATGTGCAGTACTTAAGGAAAAAGGGAGTCTTGGGCCACCAAAAAATGGTCCATGCGCCTATCTTAAGAGGAGACACGGCTAGGGCAAAATATTAAAGGGGGAATAGGATATTTTATAGAGGAAGAGGGTTTATGGAGGAAAAGGGAGCAGCGGGAAGCGGCGGTGTGCAAGACAGCAGAAGACTCTTGACCTCTCTCAGATTTTCAGCTATTTCTCTCTCTCTTTCTTTCTTATATCTCTCTTCTTCTCTCTTTTCTTAGTTTAATGTTAGATTTATTTTCATTGTCAAGATTTTATTTTTCTTCAATTTAAAGTTGGGATTATTAATACTTTTAGTTTTATTTAAAGTTTTTGTTAGAATTTTTATTATACTCTTTTTCATTGTTGAAGCTTCAATTCTGTTTGGGTTATTTTTGAAGTCAGTTCTCAATATCATTGTTGGAATTGATTTTGGTTTCTTGATTGTGTTAAGTTTAAATTTAAGTTAGTAGTAAATTAATAAATTTATGGTTGAATGTTTCACTTGCGTAATAAATTTTTCGTTTTTAGGCTTTTGTCTGAAATTTCAAACGTAGGTTTTATTCCCTATCTAAATGGGTAGATGTAGGATTATTTTTTCACAGTTAATTTTGTTACCACCTATTTTAATGTGTTCGTTTCCTATTTCTTTAGTGCGTGTGAGGTTCATAAATTAAATTTCACATTGTTTTAATTTCATCACAAAATCTCGAAAATCTCAGGAAACTGAATCTAAACTACGTTCAGTAAATTTTTCATTTCTTAATTTATTTTGGAATTACACGATTTTGGAATTAAAATGCATTCCTTGAGGAGACGATCTGGCCCTTGGGCTAATTATTACACGACTGAACTCCTATACTTGGGATAGCTTCCGAACTGCTCATTTTTAGAGTGAATCAAGTTTTTGGCGCCGTTTGCTTTTATCTTGTTTTATTTTTAGTTAATTTTTAGGTACATTTTTCCTTAATTCAGTTTTTATTTCCCCTTACTTCTCCACCCAGGTACGCTCCACTTCCCCTGTGCACATTTTTTTTTTTATATTTCCTCTATGCTTTCACATTGAGGACAATGTTCCACTTTAGTTGGAGGGGATGATAAATTATATTGAAAAAAAATATTGAATATGGATGATTAGGTCATGATTAACAATGACTGATACCCTTTACATACTTGCATATAACCTAGGAGTTACACACTTAAGTTTTATAGTGGGTTTATTTATGTATAGTTTCTCTTTATATGACTAATTTAGGAATTGTAACTCTATGTAGGTTGACTAGTTGTTCATTCGTGTTAATTTGGCTGTATAAACTCTCATATTTACATGATATCTCATGACGCTGAAAATGCACATTCACGTAACTTGTAGCACTTAGGGTTCCTTGTGAGCACTGAGAGAGTGCCCATGACGACTATGACACCGTGTGAGGTATTATTGAGCCATTTATTGTTCTTTTGAGTTTTTGACGTCAACTCAGAGTTCATGAAACTCAACTTTCCTTTTTTCTTTTTTCTGGATATTTTTTGTACACTAGTATATATTTTTTACTTGGTAGCCTAGAGGTGACATCTATTGGGGAGATAAAAACCTAAGTCTTATAGCTTACTCAAGATGTGAAAGTTAAACCACTCATAGAAATAGACTTAGTTCATGGACTAATGTTCAAGCTTAATTCCTATTGGTGGTATGAAGACAATAATATAAGTGTAATGATTGTCCTAATTGTCCAAGATAAGGTCGGTTGACCGTACCTCTAGGTTCGGTAGACCGTGGCCAAAATAAATTGTGAATTCGATTGACCAAGTAGTTGGGGTGTCATAAACATGTTGGTTTGGTCAACCGAGAAAGATACGTTCAAAACAGGATGGTCGACCAAGCGAAGTCAAAATGTTGACTTCCAAATGATTCGGTCGACCATGGCATTTACACTGCCTAGTGTTTGGTCTACCGAGGTAGTTAAACTTTGACTTAGGGCTGGTTCGGCTAACCATGCTAATTTGTACTAAAGGGTTCAGTTGACCAAGGCTTTTGAATTAAGCATAAAAACCCAACGTCGGTCGACTGAAGTCACCTAAGGCTATTCCAAAACCTTTGTTTGATTTTAGTTTTTATGAAAAAGGTTTTTGGTTAAACTCTAGGTGCCCTAAGGTCTGTCTACGGTCAATCTGAGCATTTAGACATGTCATGTAGATGCATGCATTATTACAGACCAAAATAATAAAACTTAAATGCACTACAAATACAAATCAAATATGTCTTCTTCTTTTACTCTGAAGACTCCATGGAATACGCCAAGTTTTTTGCACTTTTAAGTCTTGGCTTGGCATCCACTTCCTATCTCTTATGTTTGTCTTGAATTATGACCTATTCAAGCACTAAGTACACACATAAGACACTTGTATTTATCAACATCAAAATAGAGATCGAACTCAAAAAGCCAACACCGAGGAGTACGAATCGAATCAAAGGTCTGGACCTGAGTTCGAGTTCGGATTCAATCACTGCTGGCTCATAGCTCAGGTTCATGTATGAACCTGAAGCCTGAGAAGAGAGACTCCTACATTCCCACACGCACACACAAATTCACCATATGGATTGAACAAGATAGAGAGGTTCACATTTTTACCTTAGCCTTCTCTCTCCTCCATTCTTCTTCTCCTTTCCTTGTGTCTGTCTGGGGGTTTGTTCTGGTGTCCCAAATAGGTGGTGTGCTCTGGGTGCATTATCTGCTCTCTACTTCTTCAGAGTTCTTTCTCCATAACTCCTTCCTACCCCTTTTGAACTCCTCCAATTCTAATAGCCCTTCTTTTTCTCAATTCCGACAGAGCTTTTGTGATGCTCCTTCACTCTTAATTTTTGTAGAATTGTCCTTCTTTTTTAATTCTTTTCTTCTCTCAATTTATGCAAGGGCTCTCTTATTTCTCTCATTTTTACCAGAAATTCCCTAATGCTTTCTAAAGGTATCTTTGCTACAGTGCTAGCCTCCCAATTTATAGGGAGGCTAGGCAGTCCTTTTGGCGTAAATTTGATTCCTAAGAGGCTCCCCCAACCGAATTCCCCCTTAGCAGAACAATTGGGGGGAATATTACTTTACATGTGTCATTCTATCTTTGCGCATATGAATTTGCATTTCCATTTTTCTGAATTTGCTCTAACCAATTGATTCTCTTTGGTGCGTAGGAAGCTTTGGGGGGGGGGGGGTCTCAGATATGCCAAATGGCAACTCAGAAATGGAGAACTTAGCATTTTGTTTTTTTTTTTTTTTGTAATTTTTTTGGGTGTAATTTTCTATATTTCTCCATGTATAATGATGTACCCCTTATTTTATTTGTACAGCAACTGTTATTTGTGATATTCCTTGTATATTGTACCTTTTATTTCCCTTTGTATGTATTTTTAGTATGTGTGTGTCAGGTGCTTGTAGCATCACCCTGTACTCTACAAACCCTGGTCGTGGGTCCTTAAAAATAAAAATATGTGACATCATTCCTATACATTTGCAATTTTGGCCAAGAAAGAAATGTCACAGTTGACCACCTTTGACTCAAAGAATACCTAGAAATAATATGACCTTAAAACCCAAACAAGTATCTAGTTTTCATAATTAAAGACCCAATTCCAAAAATAGTTTTGACTTTACGAGTCCAATTCAGTTTTGATAATGACAAATCACTTGGTATTTGATTTGTGCATTGAGATTGTGAACATGAACTATATTTATCATACATGGAAGGATAACAAGTCATGGAGGCTATAAAGAATAAAGTATACACAACTTGGCAAATCTATGAAACTCAAAGAGTACAAGAATGAAGATGCAAGCACCAAGTTCAAGAATGTCATGGGAATGAGTATTTAGAACTCATGTATTTACATTTTCATATGATTTTATTTGAGGCTCAACATATACCCTAGAATGACTTTAGGACTTATGCATTTCATGAACATCATTAGGGGACATTTATGGAGTTAGAAATATTTTTGAAACCCAGGAAAATATTTTTATAAAGGAGCTAAGAAAGAGAGCAAATCAGATTTTTAAACTAGAAAGCGAAAATTCAAAAATTGGGAACTTCAATAGCCTGAAGTTAACCTTAGTCGCCTGAAGAATTTCTTCAGGAGACCAAAGATTAAGTTCGGTAGCCTGAAGAATTAATGATGAAACAAAGAATCTGGTCGAGGCACTTCAAGTGCCTGAACTCGTCACTTTAGGAGCCTGAACCCTACTTCAGTCGCTTGACCCTGTATCCAGAATTGATTTTTCGAAACACTTAGGAACTTCAGTTGCCTGGGCACTCAACCTCAA
The DNA here is from genome assembly GCF_029873635.1 of Malania oleifera. Taxonomy (NCBI): domain Eukaryota; kingdom Viridiplantae; phylum Streptophyta; class Magnoliopsida; order Santalales; family Ximeniaceae; genus Malania; species Malania oleifera. The sequence continues at coordinate 58,613,163 of NC_080428.1, forward strand.
TCACCTGAACTTGCGGGAAAACTTTAAAATTTAATTTTTATTAAGAGAACTCGGGAGATATTTTTTAATCCAACGGTCAAGATTGATTATAAGGGTAAGACACCTATATATTGAACTTCTAAACCCTAGTGTGGAAGCTGAGACAAATGAGAAGAGAAGAGAACATCTTGTTGAAAAGAGAATAGAGAAACTTGAACATCTTGATATACGATTGCCTACATTCTAACTTACAATCATCAAGCTTGGGTGAATCAACTCAGAAAATCAAAGGGAATTTATTTACACATCTTGATTTCAACTTGGTATTGAGGTTTGGTAAATCCATTTAGTATTTTTCAAAAGATTCTCATATCATCATCTGTTATTGAATATCGTTAGAGAGTTTGATCTTGAGTGTTCCTAACCATATAGAGATTTTTTTTTTACAAGTTTGTTACTTGAGAAAGTTTTATTTTGCGATTGATATATATATATTTTTAAAGAACTTCTCATTTCAAAATCTATTTTTTTTTTTAAAGAGGGCGGCACCTCTATTTATTTATTAATATACCCTCACTTTTGGCGGAGGAATACCGTGGTTACAAGATAAAACAAAAGGGAGAATATAGAAAAACCCTCCCAAAACTAGCAACCAACCAAACTAGTACAACAAAACTAAACATAACTAACACAGAAGATAAACACATAGACACAACCAAAATCAAAACAAAATACACGAAACGAAATTCTAAAGTTGAACTAATGATGAACGGAAATGAGACCCCACCTATCCATCCGAAGAATACCTTTCAGATAACGTGATAAAATGTGTTATTCTTCGTAGATTACATTGTTTCCTATTTCTCCTTCTTTAGCAAGAAAATCGGCTGCACTATTGTCTTCCCTATATTGATGCATTACCATGACGTTCACTCCTTCAAGCTCCACCATGAGCTCCTCCCAAAATTCCCAAAGATACCACAAAGTACATCTACCTTTCCGAAGCCAATCAACTACAATTCGCGAGTCACTCTCAATAATCTTATTAAAATAATGCAAACGTTTGCACAAACAAATTCCTTCCTCGATTGCTTTTAATTCCGCACTATTATTCGTACCATTGCCAAAATAACTTGAAAAAGCTGCTTTTACCATGCCATGGCAAGCCCGATTTCAAAATCTATTGTTGAAATAGGTTGAGTAATAGATAATGAGTATACTTTCATATAGATTATTTAGATAATCTCACTACTTCATAAAGAGTTTCATCATTGGTTGAATAGATTTGATTCAAGTGTGTGTTATATTAAAGGATCTATATTTTAGATATTAAAACACTTGATTAAATATCCTTGGTGTTCATAAATATATATATTTTATTTAGGGATATATTCTTAACGATATTACATTGGTTTTTTTATCTTTGGAATACATATCGTGTGTGTGTGTATATATATTGTTGACTCTACGAGTCCAATCTTGTTTTAATAATGAAAAATCACTTGGTATTTGATCTGTGTATTGAGTTTGTGTACAGGACCTATATTATCCATGCACGAAAAGATAACAAGTTATGGATGCCTTCAAGTAAAGCCTACAAATCGTGGAAAGCATCTTCGAACTTAAAGAGTATGAGAATCAAGATGCAAGTGGCAAAGTTCAAGAAACTCTTAAGAATGGGTATTTAGAGCTTATGTATTTACATTGGCATATGATTTATTTTGAAGCTCATTATAACTTAGAATGGTTTTAGGATTCATACATTTCATGTACATCATTAGGAAACTCTCATGGACCTTGAAATGTTTTCAAAATCATGAAAAATATATTTTATGAAAGATCAAAGAAAAGAAGCCAAGTAGGATTTTAGTTAGAAATAAAAATTTGAGAGAATGGGTAGTTCGGTCGCCTGAACTCAAACCTCAGTAGCCTGAAGAATTTCTTCGGTTGCCTGAAGATTAAGTTCAGTCGCCTGAAGAATTAAATGGAGAAGATAGAACCTGGCCGAGGCCCTTCGGTCGCCTGACCTTAGAACCTCAGGCGCCTGAAGTTGACACTTCAGGAGCCTGAAGTTGACACTTCAGGAGCCTGAAGTCGAGTTCGGTTGCCTAAACTCGCGGGAAAGCCTAAAAATTAGCTCTTTATTAAAAAGACACACAAAGTATCTTATTGATCCAACGGCTGAGAATAATTCTAAGGGTAATATAATATATATTATGAATATCTAAACCCTAGAGCATATGCACAAGGACAAACCAAGAAAGATATACTTCTCATTGCAAGATTTGAACCCTAGAGCCGATTTTTTCTACACTTCAATCTTCTTCCATCTTCGTTTGGGAAAATCTCTACTGAAATCAAAAGAGCATTCATTCATCCAACTAAACTTTGATCCAGTATTAAGGTTTGATCTGTCAAGTTATCATTTTTCAAGAATCTCTCATCTCTTTTCTTGTTTATCGTTAGAAAGAGGTTTTGATTTTGAGTGTGTATTCACATATAAAAATTGAATTTCGGGAAGATCATGTTTTGAGAAAAGCTTGTTAGCTTGGTTGATTGATTTGAACTTCAAGAAGTAGAATATGAAGCATTTAAAATAACAGATAATGAATCTATACAATCCATGTACACTAGATTCACACACATCATAAATTCTTTAAATGCACTTGGAAAAACTTACCCTACTTATGAGTTGATCAGGAAAATACTCAGGGGACTACCTCCAGTGTGGGAAGTGAAAGTTATGGCTATAGCAGAAGGAAGAAATCTCAAGGAGATGTCGGTTGACGAACTCATTGGATCGCTCATCACCTATGAGCTATCAATAAATGAGAGGAAGAATGAATAAAGCAAAGCAATGAAAGCCATAGCGCTTAAGGCAACATCTCACAGTTCCAGTGAGGAAAGTGACTCAGAATCAGATGACGACATGGCCTCGCTAACAAAGAAGTTCAGGAAGTTTTTGAAGAAGAATAAGAAATTCAATAGAAAATTCTGAAACTCAAAATCAAAATGAGGAGAGTCAAGCATGAAGAAAAAGAAGGAAGATCCACCTACATGCCACAACTGCAGAGAGGTTGAACACATCAAGCCCGAATGTCCCAAGCTAGTGAAAGCCTCCAAGAAAAAGAAGAAGGTGCTAAAATTCGGTTAGGATACGCACAACACAAGCTATTTCAAATTTGAATCCAGCGATGACGAGATTGCTAATCTGTGTCTAGTGGCACATGATGACCTTGAGGTACAATCATCATTCTCATCATTTTCATATTATTCTAGTGATTCTTAAAATGAAAACGACATGATTTCATATGATGAACTGAAACAAGAATACTTGTACTCTATTAAAATGCTTGAAAAGAAAACAAAGAAAATTTCTGAGTTGAAAAGTAAAGTCAAAGAACTTTTAAGTTTAGTTGAATGCCAAAATGAATCTCATGCATCTTTCATAAAAGACAAAGATTTGAAAATTGAGAAGTTAGAAAAAAATTTGAAAGATAAATCTGAGATTATTTGCAAATTCACTGAAGGACAAAATAATTTTGAAAAGCTCCTATGAAGTCAAATAAATTCCCTATAAAAGGAAGGTGTTGGTTTTAATGGGAAAGAAAATCTAAAACAAAAACATCTTTACATGGGATATTTTGTGAAAGAGTCAAAATCATATGTTTCAACTAAGGATTATCATAAAAATATTACATGCTTTAAATATATTCAAGTCAAATTTTTGTTAAATAACTCACTTCAAATATACTTGAGCATCTTTACAAAGTAAATCAAGAACCCTAGTGGACTCCAAAGCATTCCAAATATATTTTCACTTGGGAGTTTTTGATTAAATACGAATTTGTGTGTTGACACATATCATACATCAAACGATTGTATCGTTTTTCATACATTCTTGAACTTCAAGTTATATCATATGATAATGTACTATGAAATTGAATTGTACTCACAAGCTTTTGTTGGAAGCATTGTTTTGAGTGTTATTTTTCAAATTTCATTGTAAACACGGTTCGGGTTGTGAACCGGGTGTGAGGAGGAAGTTGTACCTCTTGTGAGCAGCAAATAAGGAGGGAGCTGTACCTCTTGTAAGCAGCGGTTTGTAAGGGAAGCTCCGTCCCACTTTAAGGAGCAGGGTTATTAGTGAATCCTTGGGTGGTTGCTCAAGGCGAGGATGTAAGCTAAGTCGGCTGAACCTCATAAAATCGCGTTTGTCATCTCTCCTCCTTTTACTCTTTATTTTCCGCATTGTATTTAAATTGAGTATATTGCATGCATAGATAGGATTGCCACACTCACACATAATTGAGCAACAAGAAGTAGTTGGTAAACTTATAAGAAGTGTGTAAAAGAAAATTAAGTGAATTATTTTTTAATATCCAATTCACCTCACCTCTTGGGATTACACCTTAATCAACATATATATTTGCATATTACAAAGATCGTGGTGTAATTGAATAGTTGAAAGAAAGATTTTTGATTTAGATCTTTACAATATTCAAGAACATTTTTTTTAACAAGATCATATTTGATATTTGTTCATCTTGTCTTTGAGGCTATTACTCATACAAATATTTTGGAGGATTTGATAAAAGAAAATTTGCGTGTTGAAGCATATCATTCCTAAATGATTGTATCGTTTTATACATTATGAGTTTCAAGTTTCATCATATGATTGTGTATTAGGAATTTGAATTGTATTCACTACTTTGTTCGAAGCAACTTTGAGTGTTTTGCAAATTTCATTGTATTCACGGTTCAGGTTGTGAATCGGGTTTAATAAGAGAGTTGTATCTCTTGTAAGCAGTGGAGTAGGAGGAAGTTGTACCTCTTGTAAGTAGCGGATTGTAAGGGAAGCTCCGTCCCAATTTAAGGAGCATAGATTATAGTAGAATCCTTGAGTGGGTTGCTCAAGGCGAGGAAGTAGGCTGGGTTGGCTAAACCTTGTAAAAACTATGTTTGCATTTTCTCTTCCCTGATCTCTTTACTTTCCGCACTACATTTCATTACTTACATTGCATGTATGTTTGTTGGATAATTTCACACAAACTTGATAAGTAATTAGTTACATTTAGATATAGGGACTAAGTGGTAAATAAGATTTCAAAGAATTTTTAAAATACCAAATTCACCTCCTTCTTGGGATTACACCTAAATCAACATTTGGTATCAGAGAGGATTTACATAGACTTAACAGTTTATTTGTAAAAAGATCACATGACACATATCGGTGTAACTTCATTCGATAAGGGACACTCATCTATTAGACCACCAATTTTTTGTGGTATAAATTGCACCTATTAGAAATGTAGGATGAACATATACCTATTAAACGTAGATTGGAAGGTATGGAAAATAGTTACTAAGGGAAATCATGTTCCCATGAAAATAATTGATAAGGTAAATGTTCCTAAAACTGAAGATGGATATACTGAAGAGGACTGGAAATCAGTACAAATAAATGCTACTGCGATGAACTTACTTTTCTGTGCATTAGATATAAATGAATTTAATAGGGTAATGGCATGTAACTCGCCTAAAGAAATTTGGGAAAAATTTGAAGTTACATATAAAGGCACTAAGGAAGTAAAAGACAGCAAGATAGACATGCTCACCAGTGAATATGAAGCATTTAAAATAACATATAATGGATTTATACAATCCATGTACACTAGATTCACACACATCATAAATTCTTTAAATGCACTTGGAAAAACTTACCCTACTTATGAGTTGATCAGGAAAATACTCAGGGGCTACCTCTAGTGTGGGAAGCATAAGTTATGGCTATAGCAGAAGGAAGAAATCTCAAGGAGATGTCGGTTGACGAACTCATTGAATCGCTCATCACCTATGAGCTGTCAATAAATGAGAGGAAGAATGAATAAAGCAAAGCAATGAAAGCCACAGCGCTTAAGGCAACATCTCACAGTTCCAGTGAGGAAAGTGACTCAGAATCAGAGGACGACATGGCCTCGCTAACAAAGAAGTTCGGGAAGTTTTTGAAGAAGAATAAGAAATTCAATAGAAAATTCTGAAACTCAAAATCAGAATGAGGAGAGTCAAGCATGAAGAAAAAAAAGGAAGATCCACCTACATGCTACAACTGCAGAGAGGTTGGACACATCAAGCCCGAATGTTCCAAGCTAGTGAAAGCCTCCAAGAAAAAGAAGAAGGTGCTGAAAGTCGGTTAGGATACGCACAACACAAGCTATTTAGAATTTGAATCCAGCGATGACGAGATTGCCAATCTGTGTCTAGTGGCACATGATGACCTTGAGGTACAATCATCATTCTCATCATCTTCATATTATTCTAGTGATTCTTAAAATAAAAACGACATGATTTCATATGATGAACTGAAACAAGAATACCTATACTCTATTAAAATGCTTGAAAAGAAAACAAAGAAAATTTCTGAGTTGAAAAGTAAAGTCAAAGAACTTTCAAGTTTAGTTGAATGCCAAAATGAATCTTATGCATCTTTCATAAAAGACAAAGATTTGAAAATTGAGGAGTTAGAAAAAAATTTGAAAGATAAATCTGAGATTATTTGCAAATTCACTAAAAGATAAAATAATTTTGAAAAGCTCCTAGGAAGTCAAATAAATTCCCTATAAAAGGAAGGTGTTGGTTTTAATGGGAAAGAAAATCTAAAACAAAAACATCTTTACATGGGATATTTTGTGAAAGAGTCAAAATCATATGTTCCAACTAAGGATTATCATAAAAATATTACATGCTTTAAATATAAGAGGTTGGGTCACATAAAATTTGATTGTCCTTTCAAAAATAAAGATGTCAAAATTAAGAAAGTATGGAGAGTCAAAGGAGAACATAGTACTAACCCCCCTGGACCCAAGAAAATTTGGGTACCAAAACTAGTTGTCTGATTGTGTCTTGCAGATATACTTAAGATCATCATTCTTAAAATACAGATGGTATATGGATAGTGGATGTTCGCGTCACATGACCGGGGATAAAGCGAAATTCACATCCATCACACCCAGGGATGAAGGATTTGTCACTTTTAGAGATAATGCTAAGGGAAGGATCACATGTGTAGATAAAGTTGGTAATGATTCGTCATTAATTATCGATGATGTTTTACTTGTAGATGGTTTAAAGCACAACTTATCGAGTACAATCCAATTGTGTGATAAAGGTTACAAAGTATCTTTTGAACATGACAAGTGCACTGTTAAACACAAATCTGATAATAAGATATTGTTCATTGCTAAGCATTATGAAAACATATATACCGCCAGTTTTGATAACTTGACCTCACAGAGTGTGACATGCTTCTCTGCTATAAATGAAATTAGTTGAATTTGGCATAGGAGACTAGGACACGCAAACATGGATTTAATCTCAAAATTTGTTAAGAAAGAATTAGATAAGGGACTACCTAAGACTAAATTCGTGAAAGATAAAATCTATGATGCATGCCAACTAGGAAAACAAGCAAGAACAAGCTTTAAGAAGAAGAACAAAATCTCCACTACTAGGCCACTCCAAATGCTACACTTAGACTTATTTGGTCCAAACCCAATTCAGAATTTAGGAGGAAAATCATACGCATTTGTCATAGTTGATGATTTCTCAAGATATACATTGGTACTATTCTTAGGTCACAAAGATGAAGCATGTGAACAATTAATAAACCTGTGCAAGAAAATCCAAAATGAAATAGGATATACTATCACTAAAATTCAAAGTGATAGGGGTAGAGAGTTTAAAAATCAAGGCATGGAAGACTACTGCAATTCATTAGGGATAACCCATAACTTTCCAGCCCCTAGAACACCACAACAAAATGGTGTAGTTGAAAGGAAGAATAGGTCTATACAAGAAATGGCCAGAACTATGCTTAACGAACATAAATTACCTAAGTACTTCTGGGTTGAGGCAGTGAATACCTCCTGCTATGTTCTAAATAAAGTTCTGATTATACCATCACTTAATAAGACTCCTTACGAGTTATGGAATGGTCATAGACCAAACATATCATATTTTCATGTCTTTGGCTGTAAATGTTTTGTGCTTAAAGACAATGAGCATCTAGGAAAGTTTGATGTGAAATCTGATGAAAGTATCTTCCTAGAATCTAGTCATACAAATATTTTGGAGGATTTGATAAAACAGAATTTGCATGTTGAAACATATCATTCATAAACGATTGTATCGTTTCATACATTCTGAGCCTCAAATTTCATCATATGATTATGTATTAGGAATTTGAATTGTACTCACTAGCTTTGTTGGAAGCAACTTTGAGTGTTTTATAGATTTCATTGTATTCACAATTTGGGTTGTGAACCGAGTTTGAGGAGAGAGTTGTATCTCTTGTAAGCAACGGAGTAGGAGGAAGTTGTACCTTTTGTAAGCAGCGGATTGTAAGGGAAGCTCCGTCCCAATTTAAGGAGCAGGGATTATAGTGGAATCCTTGAGTGGGTTGCTCAAGGCGAGGATGTAGGCCGAGTTGGCTGAACCTCGTAAAAACTGTGTTTGCATTCTCTCTTCCCTTATCTCTTTACTTTTCGCACTACATTTCATTACTTAAATTGCATGTATGTTTGTTGGATAATTTCACACGAACTTGATAAGTAATTGGTTACATTTAGATAAAGGGACTAAGTGGTGAATAAGATTTCAAAGAATTTTTAAAATACCCAATTCACCCCCCCTCTTGGGATTACACCTTAATCAATAAACAATTTAAGACCTAACATTTCGAAGATCTCAATTTAAAAATTAATAGGCTCACATTAAAGAAATTGAAAAATGGATTTTCAAAAAAAGGACAAAATTTAAAGCTTAATGGACTTGATTAAAAATTTTGAAGACTTTAATTGTAACAACTCGCCTATTTTACCATAAATTGTTTTTTTTTTACCACATACATAATAACTCTAATATCCTACTAAACTGTTATAGTCATGATCAACTCGGAGCCATGGGTACCGAAGATATACCTATCATACATCTCTGATACCTAAGCAGCGGAAAACATAAATTACATACATGTCATACAACACCAGACACAATACCAAAGTTCTACTGAATCTGTCATAAACATATATAAACATCAACAAAAAGACCAAAAAGCATCTTAGGGTCATAACCCAAAAACCAATCTAACCCTAGCTCAACTACTTACCCTTTTGGCAGGGTAGTTCGGTCAACTTCTATTGCTGCAGAGCTCTATCTGCCCTTCTATCTGGATTTCCTAAAATATTTATAATGCTGGGGTGAGACATCTCTTGGTAAGGGAGATAAACTAATATTAATGTGTGGCAACATGAATATTATCGTACTTAAACATGAACTATACATAATATGCATATCTGATAAAAAACTAGCTGTATAAACTCTGAGAAAAACATGATTTATCATATCATCATAAATTTCATAATAAATATTGTACTAATTTCTATAATCATGTAAAAAATCTTCTATAATTGTACAATACTGAATTATTACCCAAGATGGATAGCTAACTAATGTCATGTATTACCCCCGACATGGCAGGGTTGTACAGCCCAAAGGCGGGACCTAGCAATTGCTGGCCGACCACGCTAAGTCAACATAAGTCTGTAAGTACGATGAGTTTGTCCCACCTATTATGGACTACCAGGGGGACTTCTGCTCTATACTGGAGCCACATCACCTGCCATCTCCCACACTCTATCTGAGATGTGTGGTAGCACTAACATAAACTTGAACTTATACGTATTGCTACGGTACCGTGCTCTGAAATACTAAACTAAGTCATCCTAGTTCTGATAACATATAGTACATTTCATATTACTAATACATAGCTGTTTCGTATTACTGAGTAATATTTGACATGATCATATTTTCATGAATTATAACATATCATACATAATTACGACATCTATGCCGATCGCAAATCACGACATCTATGCCGACTATGTCATAACATATAAATCATGACATCTATGCTGGCCATATCATAACATATAAATCACGACATTTACGCCGGCTATGTCATAACTTACTGAACATAAATTTTCTACACTATTTAACATAAAACTTAAACCATAGTTTCTGTACTGCTTTCATGATTTTTCTCAAAATTGCCATAACCTACTTATTCTGGAAAAATTATATATTCTAGTATAACATAATTTCATGGAAATCTATACTCATGCCACACAAATAGAATAATATTCTAAACATATAATCTGATATGAAATCATATTTTTTGATAAAATGTATTAAATCTATCTTTCTTGTTCAACAACAGTATTTTCAAACCTTGTACTATACATATATAATTTCTGAAAATAAATGTTGTATATTCATAAATAATTTCACAAAAAATGCTGACTTAATTTATCCCCTTACCTAGTTTACTGAGAAGCCCACAAATCTTACCAAACTTACTCATGTGTGTGTTCTCAGCTTAACACCCTGAAATTCCAATTTCCCAACAAATCAACATATACCAGTATAACACCTTCCAACACATTCCCCTCAGTCTAGAAACACCCAATAACTTATAAAACTTAAAATAACCAACTTACCCAAATTTTGGGATGGTGCCCAAATACTCTAAATCAAAATTCTGATCCGACAGTATTGTAGAGAATCTTCGCAGGAGTAACGTGATGACTTCCGGTCATCAAACCGATGAGAATCTAAGCTGAAAACCTAGAAAGAAGTTAGAGGGGTGAATTTTAGAGAGAGAAAGTGAGGTTGCATGTGAGTTTCTCGCTGAATCTCGATTTTAGGATATTTATAAAGTGCGGCTTCATCGATAAGACATGTCACCTAATTGACGAACCCAAGAAGGGAGTCCGTCAACAAACTCGTAACCTTCATCGACGAGCTTCAGGATTTGATATAATCTCCCTCGGTTTCTCCTCGTCGATGTTCCCAAGAGGCCACTCTTCGACGAATATTCCATGCTCGTCGACAAGTCTCCGTTGAGTCCCCTTGGAAAAATCCTTTTTTATTTCTTTCTTTTCCTTTATTATTTTATTGTTATAAATCTCTGGGTCTCTATATTCTCCCCTCCTTGTAAAAATCTCATCCTCGAAATTTGCTATCCATACTATACACCATACCGTGAGGAAAAAAAGGCTACTTATTTAATTACCTACCCTCACTTACGGCGGAGGAATACCGTGGTTACATATATGGTTCTGGGAGATTACAATAACTAAACAAAATTCTCCCATAACCAACCAAAATATAAACTAATACATGTATTGATTAACCTGCAAAAGAAACATTACTTACTTACCTGATCTTTTCTGAGTACCACTAGTCTCCACTAAATAGGTGCGAGTATTATTGTCGTATTTGCTCCTTGAGCTCCCATGAAGTTTCTTCCACTGCATGATTCCTCCATAGGACTTTTACTAATGGAATTTTCTTATTACGTAATTCGTGTTCTTTCTTATCCAAAATCTGCACTGGTGTTTCCTCATATGCCAAAGTATTACTGAGTTCTATCCTTGCATAGTTGATCACATAGGAGGGATCGAAGATGTATTTCCTTAACATGGAAACATGAAATACCTTGTGTATTCTGGATAAAGCTAGTGGTAAGGCTAACTGATAGGCAACTGACCCTACTCTCTCAAGTATTTCAAGAAGGCCAATAAACCTAGGGTTTAACTTACCCTTCCTCCCAAACTTCATAGCTCCCTTCAGCGGTGAGATTTTCAGAAACACATGCTCTCCTATATCAAATTCCAATTTTTGGCGGTGAGTATCAGCGTAACTTTTCTTCCAACTCTAAGTTGCATTGATTCTGTCTCTAATAAGTCGGACTTTATCATATGCCTACTACACTAATTCTGGTCCCAAAACTTACCTCTCACCCATTTCATCCCAGTATAATGGAGAATGGCACCTCCTACCATATAATGCCTCATAAGGTGTCATACCTATGTTGGCTTGATAGCTGTTATTATACGCAAACTCAACCAGCAACATATACTGGGTCCAACTACCCCTGAAATCCAACACACACACACATGCGCGTAACATATCCTCAAGGATCTGGATCGTCCTCTTTGTTTTCCCATCAATCTGAGGATGAAATGCCATGCTAAATGATAATTGAGACCCCATAGCTTCTTGCAAGATCCTCCAAAATCATGACGTAAAATGTGGGTCTCGGTCTGATACTATAGACACTAGCACACCATGTGATCATACTATCTCTTGAATATATAATTCTAATAGCCTGTCCATGGAGTAATTGACTTTAATAGGAATAAAATGAGCAGTCTTCATTAGTCTATCTATAATTACCCAAATCGTGTTCTGCCCATGCAATGCCGGCGGTAAACCTATCACAAAATCCATAGAAATATGGTCCCACTTCCACTTAGGGATGTAAAGTGGCTGCAACTGTCCCATCAATCTCTAGTGCTCAGCCTTCATCTGCTGGCACGTCAAACAATGCAGCACAAATTCAGCTATCTTCCTCTTTATACTACTCCACCAAAAAGATTTTCGAAGATCTCTGTACATTTTAGTATGGCCAGGATGGTCTGTATACAAGGACCTGTGTGCCTCCTCTAGGATTGTCATTCTGATATTTACATTTGCAGGCACGCACAGCCTAGTACAGAACCTCAAAGCTCTGTCATTTGAAATACTAAATTCCTCTCCCTGTGCATCTTGCATTTTAGCTATCAACTCTGCTAATTCTGCGTCATCCCTCTAAGCCGCTTTAATCCTTTCTTGTAGAGTAGGTTGTACCACCCAGTGGGCAATAAATGCCTGAGAATCACTCTCTACTAGCTCCACACCAAGCCTCTCCAAGTTCATCTGGATCAGGTGCTGAATTACTGCTGTTAACTGTGCTGCTTCTCCTGATTTCCAGCTTAGAGCATCAGCCACCACATTTGCTTTCCCTAGATGGTAACTGATGGTGTAGTCGTAATCCTTAATAAGTTCCAACTATCTCCTCTGTCTCATATTCAATTCCTACTACGTGAGGAAGTACTTTAAACTTTTATGGTCTGAAAATATTTCACATCTTTCTCTGTACAAATAATGCCTCCAAATTTTCAATGCATGAACCACTGCAGCCAATTCTAGATCATGGTAGGATAATTCTTTTCATATTCTTTCAATTTTATAGAAGCATATGCTATAAATCTACCCTACTACATCGACAAACATCTGAGCCCTTTCAAAGACACATCACTATAGATCACATAACCATCACCTCTTAATGGAATGGTCAATACTGGTGTAGTGATGAGCCTTTGCTTCAATTCCTGGAAGCTCTGCTCACAATTGTCATCCCATTCAAACCTAAGATTCTTTGTTGTTAATTGCGTCAAAGGCCCTAATAATCCTGAGAATCCCTCTACAAACTGACGGTAATAACCTGCCAGTCCCAAGGAACTCCTAATTTCCTGAACATTCCTCAGCCTAACCCAACTCACCACTGGCTCTATCTTGCTAGGATCTATTAAGATTCCATCTCTTGATATGATATGCCCCAGAAAAGCAACTTTCTCTAACCAGAATTCACATTTACTAAACTTGGCATATAATTTCTTTTCCCTGAGCATCTAAAGTACTAGCCTTAAGTGCGTCTCATGCTCCTTAAAACTCCTCGGGTAGATCGGTATATCATCAATGAAAACCACAACGAATTGATCTAAATACTAATGAAAGACTCTGTTAATCAAATTCATAAATACAGTAGGAGCATTCTCCAGTCCGAATGGCATGACTAAAAATTTATAATGGCCAAACTGAGTACAGAATGTTGTCTTAGAGATGTTCTCTGCCTTGACTTTTACCTAATGGTACCCAGAGTGTAGATTAATCTTTGAATAAACTCGTGTACCTTGAAGCTGATCAAATAAGTCATCTATACGAGGTAGATGATACTGGTTCTTAATTGTTACTTTATTTATTTCCCTATAATATATGCACATCCTCATAGTCCCATCTTTCTTTTTCACAAATAAGATTGGAGCTCCCCATGGTGATACACTAGGTCTGATAAAACCTTTATTCAATAAATCTTGCAACTGATGCTTTAATTCTCTCAATTCTACTAGAGCCATTAGATAAGGAGCTTCAAAGATCGATGCTGTCCCTGGAAGTAAATTGATAGAAAAATCTACCTCGTGGTCGGGAGGCAACCCGGGTAGTTCCTCTGGAAAAACATCTGGAAACTCCTTTACCATTGGTGTACTGACAAGCTTCAGTTCATTTTCTGCCACCTCCTTTACATAGGCTATAAACCCTCTGACATTCGTCCAGGAGTAGTCTTCTCACCTGTATAGCTGACACTAATTGAGGCGAGGAACACACCTATGACCCCACAAATCTGAATTCCTGCTTTCCTAGTGGTCCGAATATCACTTCTTTCAAATGATAGTCGATACTAGCATAGTTAGCTACCAGTCAATCCATACCTAGTATTACATAAAATTCATGCATGTCCAACACAATTAGATCAGGTGGTAACACTCTTCCCTAGATATTATTGGATAGCCTTTAAACACCCTACAACACTTTACCACTAACCCTATCAATGTAGCTATTGACAATTCAACATCTAATATATGTGTCTCAATACCAGACACTTTAATATATACCACAGACACAAAAGAGTGGGTGGCACCCAAATCAAATAAAATAATAGCTTGACATGATAAAACAGTGAGGGTACCTATCACGACATCGCTTGCGGTTTCAGCACCTCCCAGCGTCAATGCATAAACCCTCGCCAGGGCTACATTCCTCTGCTGGCCTCCATGGGGCTTTTAATAACCTCCCGGTAAGGTTTGGGAATAAGAGCGATACCAGGTGGTGTTGGTAAATATTGTACTAAATGTCTTGATCCACCACAACGATAACATATGCCTCTCCCGCTCAGAACTCTCCCAGATGTTTCTTTCCACACGTCTGACAGACTGGGTAGGTCTGCATACCTTAAGCCTCAAGACCCCTCGTCTCCTGCCTCTATCCTCTGCCGTAATTACCTATCCTCCGCCGTAATTACCTATCCTCCATGGGCCATGACTGGATCCCTACTGAAAACCTAAAAGTGTGGACCTCTTCTTTTGTCCCTGCTCCTCTACACTCATCTGCTCACTGGCCTCTGCCACAACTGCTCTCTTTATCAACTCAACAAAATCCTGCACTTTTAACACTGCTACCTGTTTATATATTTCACACCTCAACCCTCTTTCAAATTGTCTTTGTGACAACCCAAATTCTGATGAGATTTAAATCATAAAGAGGAAGAGAAATGGAAACAGTAATAGAAGGAAGAAGCCGACTTTGTCGACGAATGCGAAGCGTTCGTCGATGACATTGCACCTTGGGAAGGAATAAACGGAGGAAAAACATTAGGGACTCGTCGACGAATATAGGGGATTCGTCGATGAGGGCTTAAGAGAATTCGTTGACGAAGACTGAATTTTGTCAACGAAGAAATATCAAGAGAGGTTTTGAGCCGACTGAATTTCGTCGACGAATGACGTGGCTCGTCGACGAATCCAGTTCTATAAATATAGAAAATTTGGATTTTTACTTCATTATTAAGCAAGCTTTCCTCTCTCTTTCTTTCTCTCTCTCTCTCTCTCTCTCTCATCATTTTTGGGCCAAATTTACGCCGGATTGACAATCCGAAGTCACCACGACGCTCCTGGGGAAGTTATCTCCAAATCTGTCAGAGTGAATCGTTGGTGAAAGCAAGTTGGAAATCATCCCTGAGTCGAGGTAAGACTTTTTAAGCCAAATTTGGTCTTGTGATAGTTATAGGAAATGACATACATGCGAAAATACTGAGGTTTAATATTGGGAATTTTCAATTTCAGGGTATTAATCAAGAAATCCTATAGGGGTTAGACTAGGAAATTTTAGGGGCTTTCTCAGTAGTCAGGTAAGGGAATAAACTAAAGCAGTTACTTTCCATGCAAATTATTATTAATTATGAGTAAATTTATTTTTAGAAAAGCATATGTTATATTTGTATATTATAGGTGAAATGTACGTTTGGGAAATACAGTTATAATGTTGAAATGTATATGTATGTATGAGATGTAAGAAAATTACGATTTTAGAATAAGAAGTATGATTTTATACAGCACATGTGTGGCATAAATGTTATTTTACGTGAAACATGTTATGATATGAAAGATTTTATGAGCAAAGTATGTTTTCAAGTATTATGAAAAGATATGTTATGTTATGACGTTTTTGACGAATAAATGATAATTGATTTATTTTCAAAATGTATATACCTGAAATGATTTCGGCGCGAGGCCGTAATTATGTTATGTTCGGCACGAGTTCGTAATTATGTTATGTTCGGCACGAGGCCGTAATTATGTTATGTTCGGCACGAGGCCGTAATTATGTTATGTTCAGCACGAGGCCACAATTACGATATGTTCGGCACGAGGCCGTAATGATGTTATATATGATCATGTATTATCTGCTATCAGAACCCGGATGTTAGTTTAGTTCAGTTCAGGGGGGCTTGGTACCATAGCTTATAGATCAGATGTTTATGATTAGATTAGTGCTAACCACTCCACGAGGGGGTGGGAGATGGATAGTCGATGTGGCTTTCAGTAGAGTGTGGACGTCCACTTGGCAGTCCGGACTAGGATGTGGCGGGCCCATTGTACTTATAGACATATTTAACTCGGCAGTGGTCAGCCAACCATTGTCGAGTCCCACCTTCGGGCTGCACAACCTGTCATGGGGGGTAATACATGACACCAGCTAGCTATTCATCTTGGGTATATTTTCAAGTATTATCAGTATAACAGATGTTTACATGCGATATGATTTACCAATTATTATGAAATCATATGATTATTCAGTATGTTATGTTAAATGTCTACAGATATATGAAATGTACTGTATATGTATAATTACATTAAATATTCATATTGTCACACAGCTGTATTTAGTTTATTTTCCCTTACTGAGAAGTGTCTCACCCGAGCATTAAATGATTTACACTAGAAGGGTAAACGTTGAACTAGGATCAGAGGATTTTCGTTTTATGATCCTAGTGTTATTTTGACTTTTTGGAGATTGTATATAAGAACAGTATTTTGATGATATAGTAAACTCTGGTATTATGCTCTATGGTTGGATGATTGAGATTTTATACCTACTGCTACTTAGGTTTCCGCTGTGATTGACAGGTGTCCCCGTTACCCACGGGTTCGGGTTGGTTTTTCCATTTATTATATTTCATTTTATATTAAGAAATTAAGGGTTGTTACATTTGGTATCAGAGCCTAAGATACTAGGTTCTGTAGACTCTAGAGTGCAGCAGTAATAATACGAGAGTATAGGATAAAAGGGATTCGAGGTCTGGTTTTGTAGGCTAGATGCAGGACTTCTGTGGTGGTTTGTATGATTTTCCTAGGGTGACAATTCAGGAAAGTCATTGTAAACTATCGTCGGATTGGGTATCTAGGTTGCATGATTGAGCCTTGAATTAAGATGAGGAGAGATGAATCATCTACGAGAAAATAGCATATGAGTTGAGTGATATGTATGGTGAAGGGGTTTTGAGTTAAGTTATTTGTCTTTCAAGATGGACCTGGTGGCAATAGTGCCCACGCCAGTGGGAGTGAGGGTGCTAGACCCTCAGGCGCTGCGGGTAGTGATTCAGATGCTGTTCTACGCAGCATGGCACAGCAGGTTATGGTAGAAATTGCCAAGAGTTCGAAGGAACCGAGTGGTCCATCAGTAGGCCACGATAGTTCGATTAAGAAGTTTATTAAGATAAGTCTTCCAGCATTCTCAGGAGGGACAGATCCTGTAGTTGCTGAAAACTAGGTGCAGGAGATAGAGAAAATATTTACAGTGCTGCAGTGTTCAGAGGAGTAGAAGGTGTTGTTTGCCACCTATAGACTGACTAGGGAGGCCAAGAGGTGGTGGTTAGCAGTGAGACTTTTAGAGCAGCAGAAGACTATACATATGGAGATGACATGGGAGTGATTTAAAGAAATATTCTTCGACAGGTATTTTCTAGCCTTGTCCAGGGAGGCTAAGATTGAGGAGTTCTTGAATCTGAAGCAAGGACAGCTATCAATACAGCAGTACGCGGTGAGGTTCATCGAGCTATCTCACTTCGCCCCATACATCATTCCATATGAAGCGAAGAAGGTACGACAGTTTGAGAGAGGCCTGAGGAGAGAAATTTATTAGGAGGTATCGATTCTGAAGTTGTAGGATTTTGCTGAGCTAGTGGATAAAGCCATTATAGCCGAGATTGGTGAGCGATTGGAGGCAGAGGAGCAGAGGCAGAAGAAGAGATCCACACCTTCTGGTTCCCAGCAGGGGGTTGGACATGGTTCATGGAAGAGAGGTGGCTATTATAGAGACCAAAGACAGGGGACCAGGAATCGCGATTTCCAGGGTGTGCAGCCATCTCCAGCTTGTCCATCTTGTGGGAAGAGGCACTTGGGAGAGTGTCGTGCCAAGCTAAGTGTCTGCTACAGGTGCGGGGAGCTAGGACATATGATGAGAGAGTGTCCAACACAGATTGGTGCTGCTCCTGCTCCTAGACCTACACAAGGAGGTTACTAGGCGCCACGAGGAGGCCAGTAGAGGAATATGGCCCCAGCCAGAGTTTTCGCTTTGACACCGGGCGACGTTGAGGCGACCGGTGACGTGGTGACAGGTACTGTTAATGTGTTTTCATTTAAAGTTATTGCACTTTTTGATTCTGGTGCCACACACTCGTTTGTGTCCTTGGGGTGTGTTAAATTATGTGGGACGGAAACACAATCATTGGATGTTGAACTGTTAGTGGCAACACCGACCGGATCAGTAGTGAGATGTAGTAGGATGCTCTGTGGTTGTCCAGTTGATGTTTAGGGGAAGATTTTATCTGCTGATTTGGTGGTATTGGATATGCACGAGTTTGACATTATTTTCGGCATGGATTAGCTAATGGCTAATTCTACTATTATAGAGTGTCGTGTTAGAGAAGTGATATTCAGACCTCTAGGGTAACCAGAATTTAGATTTTCAGGGTCACGAGTGCAATCTTTACCTCAGATGGTCTCAGCTGTTCAGGCAAGGAGGCTGCTCCATAATGGCTGTTTGGGATTTGTGGCTTTTGTAAAGGAAATGTCAAAAAATGAATTAAAGCTTATTAATACGCCTGTGGTGAAAGAATTTACAAACGTGTTCCCAGATGAATTACCAGGTTTTTCGCCTGATCATGAAGTAGATTTTCCCATTGATCTACTTCCAAGTACAGCGCCGATTTCTAAAGCACCATATAGAATGGCGTCGACATAGTTGGCAGAACTGAAAGATCAGTTGCAAGATTTTCTTGATAAGGGTTTCATATGACTTAGTGTATCACCATGGGGAGCTCGAGTACTGTTTGTAAAGAAGAAGGACGGTTCTATAAGGATGTGTATAGATTACAGAGAGATTAATAAGGTGACCATCAAGAACAAGTATCCTCTACCCCGTATCAATGATTTGTTTGACAAGCTCCAGGGTACACGGGTGTATTCGAAGATCGATCTCAGGTCAGGTTACCATCAGGTAAAGGAAAGAGCGAAAAATGTATCGAAGATGACTTTTAGGACCAGATATGGGCATTATGAGTTTCTGGTTATGCCATTTGGTTTGACGAATGCTCTTGCGATATTAATGGACTTGATGAATAGAGTCTTCCACCAATACCTATATCAGTTTGTTATTATTTTTATTGATGATGTACTAGTCTATTCAAGGAGTTATGAGGAGCACGAGATGCATTTGAGGTGGGTTTTATAGATACTTAGAGAGAAGAAGTTGTATGCCAAATTCAGTAAATGTGACTTCTGGCTCGAGAAAGTTGTGTTTTTGGGGCATGTTATCTCAAGAGACGGAATTTCTGTAGATCCCAGTAAGATTGAGGCGGTGGTGAACTGGGCTAGACCAAGGAACGTCTAGGAGATTAGGAGTTTCTTGAGGTTAGCTGGTTATTATCGTTGTTTTTTCAAGGGGTTCTCAGCTTTGTCAGGACCTTTGACACGACTGACAAAGAAGAATGCTAGATTTGAATGGGACAATAGCTGTGACCAGAGTTTTTAGGAGTTGAAGCAGAGGTTAGTCACTGCGCCAGTATTGATCATCCCATCTGGGGGTGAGGGTTATACTATTTACAGTGATGCGTCCTTGAAGGGACTTAGTTGTGTGTTGATGCAGCATGGCTGGGTAGTGACATATGTGTCTAAATAGTTGAAAAAGTACGAAAAGAACTATCCTACCCACAATCTTGAGTTGGCTGCAGTGATCCACGCATTAAAAATTTGGAGGCATTATTTGTACGGTGAGTAGTGCGAGATTTTCTCTAACCACAAGAGCTTAAAGTATTTCTTCACCCAGAAGGTATTGAACATGAGATAGAGAAGGTGGTTAGAGTTGATTAAAGATTTTGACTACACTATCAGTTGCCACCCAGGAAAAGCAAATGTGGTAGCTGATGCACTGAGCAGGAAGTCTGGAGTATTAGCGTTGACAGCTATGGAGATCCAGCGTCCAATCATGATGGATCTCGAGAGACTTGGCATTGAATTGATAGAGAGTAATACTCCAGTATGTATTGCCAGCTTAGTGGTACAGCCTACTCTGTAGGGAAGAATTAAAGCTGCCCAGAAGGAAGATTTAGAGTTAGTAGAGGTGATTGACAGGGTGCAGAGTGGATAGGGAGAGGAATTCGGCATTTCATATGACGGAACTTTATGGTTCTGTTCCAGGCTATGTGTTCCTTCTGATATTGACATTAAGAGGACGATTTTAGATGAGGCTCACAGATCTTTATATACGGTTCATCTCAATAGTACAAAAATGTAGAAGGATCTGCGAAAGTTTTACTGGTGGAGTGGAATGAAGAGCGATATTGCCGAGTATGTACCCCAGTGTTTGACGTGCCAACAGGTAAAAGTTAAGCACTAGAGACCAGCGGGTCAGTTGCAGCCGCTATTTATCCCAAAGTGGAAGTGGGATCATATTTCCATAGACTTTGTTTCAGGGCTTCCGTCGACATCGCATAGTCAGAATGCAATTTGGGTTATAGTAGATCGATTGACTAAGTCTGCCCATTTTCTCCCTATCAAGATTAGTTATTCCTTCAGTCGATTGGCAGAGATTTACGTTCAGGAGATAGTTCGTTCTCATGGGGTGCCTGTATCTATTGTGTCAGATCGAGACCCGTGATTCACATCACGATTTTGGAGGAGCTTGCAGGAGGCTCTGGGGTCTCAGTTATCATTTAGTACGACATTTCATCCTCAGTTAGACGGACAGACTGAGAGGACGATACAGACACTAGAAGATATGCTTCATGCATGTGTATTAGATCTTGGGGGTAGCTAGACTCAATTTATGCTACTGGTGAAGTTCGCGTATAATAACATTTACCAGTCCAGTATTGGCATGGCACCATTTGAGACACTATACAGTAGGAGATGTCAATCTCCTATGTATTGGGAAAAGATGGGTGAGTGGCGAGTTGTGGGACCAGAGCTGGTACAACAGACATACGATAAGGTTCGGCTTATCAAGGAAAGAATCAGTGCAGCTTAGAGCCGACAAAAAAGTTATGCTGACAATCGCCACAGGAATTTAGAATTTGATGTGGGTGATCACGTATTTTTGAAGATAGCTCCGTTAAAAGAAGTTATGAGATTTCGTAAGAAGGGTAAACTTAGCCCTAGGTTCATCGGTCCATTTGAGATTTTAGAGAAAGTGGGACCGGTGGCCTACAGGCTAGCTTTGCCACCTTCATTATCCAAAATTCACGACGTATTCCACGTATCTATGTTGAGGAAATACATCCTAGATCCTTCTTATATTATCAGCTATAGTGAGTTAGAGCTCAGTGACTCGCTAGTCTATGAGGAGGTACTAGTGCAGATTCTGGATAGGAGGGAACAGGAACTACATAGTAAGAAGATTCCTCTGGTAAAAGTTTTATGGAGGAATCATGCGATAGAAGAGGCTTCTTAGGAGCTCGAGGAGTAGATCAGACAGAAATATTCATAATTATTTCAGGAAGTTTAAATGTAATTAGAAAATGTGAGTAAATATGTAGTTTTCTTTTGCAGGTACATGTAATGTTTTAGTTAGTATGTAACCAGAACTTGAGTTGTAACCACGGTATTCCTTCGCCACAAGTGAGGGTAAGTAATAAAACAAGTAGACCATTTTTCCTAATAAGGGATGATGAATTATGTGAATAGCAAATTTCGAGGACAAAATTTTATAAGGAGAGGAGAATGTGACAACCCGAATTCTAATGGGATTTAAATCATAAAGAGGAAGGGAAATGGAAACAGTAACAGAAGGAAGAAGCCGACTTCGTCGATGACATTGCACCTTGGGAAGGAATACACGAAGGAAAAACATCAGGGACTCATCGATGAATACAAGGGATTCGTCTTGTATTCGTCGGTGAGGGCTTAAGAAAATTCATCGACGAAGACTGAATTTTGTCGACGAAGAAATACCGAGAGAGGTTTTGAGCTGACTGAATTTCGTCGATGAGGACTGAATTTCATCGACGAGGACTAAATTTCGTCAACAAAATTATTGAAGGATTCTTCGACGAATGACGTGGCTCATCGACGAATGCAGTTCTATAAATATATAAAATACTTCATTATTAAGCAAGCTTTCCTCTCTCTCTCTCTCTCTCCCTTTTGGCTCTCTCTCTCTTTCTCATCATTTTTGGGTAAAATTTATGCCGAATCGACATTTTTGGGACCGCTATTGGGGAAGTTCTCTCCAAATCTGCCAGAGCGGATCGTTGGTGAAAGCAAGTTGGAAATTATCCCTGAGTTGAGGTAAGGCTTTTTGAGCCAAATTTGGTCTTGTAATAGTTATAGGAAATGACATACATGTGAAAATACAGAAGTTTAATGCTGGGAATTTTCAGTTTTTGGGTATTGATCAGGAAATCCTACAGAGGTTAGACTAGGAAATTTTAGGGGCTTTCTTAGTAGCCAGGTAAGGGAATAAACTAAAGCAGTTACTTTCCATGCAAAGTATTATTAATTATGAGTAAATTTATTTTTAGAAAAGCATATGCTATATTTGTATATTATAGATGAAATGTACGTTTGGGAAATACTGCTATAATGTTGAAATGTATATGTATGTATGAGATGCTAGAAAATTACGATTTTAGAATTAGAAGTATGATTTTATACAACGCATGTGTGGCATGAATGTTATTTTACGTGAAACGTGTTATGATATGAAAGATTTTATGAGCAAAGTATGTTTTCAGGTATTATGAAAAGATATGTTATGTTATGACGATTTTGACGAATACATGATAATTGATTTATTTTCAGAATGTATATACCTGAAATGATTTCGGCGTGAGACCGTAATTATGTTATGTTTGGCACAAGTCCGTAATTATGTTATGTTCGGCACGAGGCCGTAATTATGTTATGTTCGGCACGAGGCCGTAATTACGATATGTTTGAAACGAGGCCGTAATAATATTATATATGATCATGTATATGCTATCAGAACCCAGATGTTAGTTTAGTTCAGTTCAAGGGCTCGGTACCGTAGCTTATAGATAAGATGTTTATGATCAAATTAGTGCTAACCACCCCACAAGAAGGTGGGAGATGGATAGTTGATGTGGCTTTCAGTAGAGTGTGGACGTCCACCTGGCAATCCGGACCAGGATGTGGCGGGCCTATCATACTTATAGACATATTTGACTCGGTAGTGGTCGGCCAGTCATTGTCGGGTCCTGCCTTCGGGCTGCACAACCCGTCATGGGGGGTAATACATGACACCAGCTAGCTATTCATCCTGGTATATTTTCAGTATTATCAGTATAACAGATGTTTACATGCGATATGATTTGCCAACTATTATGAAATCATATGATTATTCAATATGTTATGTTAAATGTCTACAGATATATGAAATGTACTGTATATATATAATTACATTAAATATTCATGTTACCATACAGCTGTATTTAGTTTATTTTCCCTTACTGAGAAGTGTCTCACCCCTGAACATTAAATGATTTTCAGGAAATCCTGAGAGACCGGCAGGCCAGGGCCGCCATTGAGTGATTGGAGCTTCTCTATTAGAATGGTAAGCGTTGAACTCGGATCAGAGGATTTTTGTTGTATGATCCTAGTGTTATTTTGACTTTTTGGAGATTGTATATAAGAATAGTATTTTGATGATATAGTAAACTCTGGTATTATGCTCTATGGTTGGATGATTGAGATTTTATATCTACTGCTACTTAGGTTTCCGCTGTGATTGACAGGTGTCCCCGTTACCCACGGGTTTGGGTTGACTTTTCCATTTATTATATTTCATTTTATGGTAAAGGAATTTAGGGTTGTTACCAAGCTTCTTTGCCTTATCATGAATGATATACGGGATGAAGCGAGACAACTCTATGAACCTCACCACGTACTGTTGAACTGATTGTTGTCCTTGCTTCAAATTCAGGAATTCTTCTACTTTGGTGTCCCCCTGGTAGTGGCTGGAAAGTATCTATCGAAAAGAAACTCTCTAAATCAGCACCAAGTCATAGCTATAGGTATTGCCCTCTGTTCCTCTAATAGTTTTACCACAGTCCACCATCTCTCGACCTTTTTTGACAACTTATAGTAGCAAATAAGACCCTCTACTCTTCCGTGCACTACAACACTGCCAATACTTTCTTAATTTCCTGCATCCATCTTTCGGCGACTACAAGATCGACTTCTCCTGAAAATGCTAGAGGATTCATCTTGGTAAATTTCTCGATCGTACACCCGTGGCCTACAAATGGAGTTCCCTATTCCCTGGAGCTCCATGCAATCTCAGCCATGACTTGCTGAGTTACACTGCTTAATACCGCATTTGAATCAACTCCGCTTGCACCTGAACTACCACTCGTATGAGCACTACACCCCCAGGGTTCATCCTGGAAAAAGACAATAAATATGGCTTAAGGACCCTAGCCTTAAAATTTACATATCTAACCACTATCTTAACATCCTTAACTTAATTCAAGATTCAGTTCTACACTTTAGAAACACAACTTGAAAATAGTTTACTATGTCTTTTCTGAAATCATCACCCTAGGAAAAACACAGAAACCATCACGGAAGTCCTACCTCTAGACTGCAGAACAAAATCTCAAATCCTTTTTCCAATACTTTGGTATTGTTTCCGCTGCACTCTAAAGTCTACAAAACCTAACAACCTAGTCTTTAATACCAAATTGTAATGACCAGCCTATTTGACCATATATTGTTTTTTTTACCACATACATAATAACTCTAATATCCTACTAAACTGTTATAGTCATGATCAACTCGGACCCATGGGTACTAAGGATATATCTCTCTGATACCTAAGCAACGGAAAACATAAATTACATACATGTCATACAACACCAGACACAATATCAGAGTTCTACTGAGTCTATCATAAACATATACAAATATCCACAAAAAGACCAAAAAGCATCCTAGGGTAATAACCCAAAAACCAATCTGACCCTAGCTCAACTACTTACCCTTCTGACAGGGTAGTTCAGTGAACTTCTACTACTGCAGAGCTCTATCCACCCTTCTATATGGATTTCTTAAAATGTTTGTAATGTTGGGATAAGACACTTCTCAGTAAGGGAGATAAACTAATATTAGTATATGGCATAATGAGTATTATCGTACTTAAATATGAACTATACATAATATGCATATCTGATAAAAACAAGTTGTATAAACTTTGAGCAAAACATGATTCATCATATCATCATAAATTTCATAATAAATATCGTACCAATTTTTGTAATCATGTAAAACATCTTCTATAACTATACAACACTGAATTATTACCCAAGATGGATAGCTAGCTAATGTCATGTCTTACCCCCCCCCCCCCCACATGACATGGTTGTGCGGCCTGAAAACGGAACCTAGCAATGGCTAGCTGACCACGATAAGTCAACATAAGTCTGTAAATACAATGGGCTTGTCCCACCTATTCCGGACTACCAGGAGGACATCTACACTACACTGAAGCCACATCACCTGCTATCTCTCACACTCTATCTGAGATGTGTGGTAGCACTAACATAAACTTGAACGTATACGTATAGCTATGGTACCGTGCTCTTAAATACCAAACAAAGTCATCCTGAGTCTGATAACATATAGTACATTTCATATTACTGATACATAGCTATTTCGTATTACTGAGTAATATCTGACATGATCATATTTTCATGAATTTTAACATATCATACATAATTACGGTATCTACGCCGATCGTAAATAATGACATCTACGCCGGCCATATTATAACATATAAATCACGGCATGTACGCCGACCATTTCATAACTTAATGAACATAAATTTTCTGCACTATTTAACATAATATTTAAACCATAGTTTCTATACTGCTTTCATGATTTTTCTCAAAATTTTCATAACCTGCTTATTCTAGAAAAATTATATTATTCTAGTATAACATAATTTCATGGAAATCTATACTCATGCCACAAAAATAAGAATAATATTCTAAACATATAATCTAATCTGAAATCATATTTTTTGATAAAATGTATTAAACCTATCTTTCCTGTTCAACGGTAGTATTTTCAAGCCCTGTACTATATATAATTTCTAAAAATAAATGTTGTATATTTATAAATAATTTCATGAAAAATGCTAACTTAGTGTATCCCCTTACCTGGCTTACTGAGAAGCCCACAAATCTTACCAAACCTACTCCTATGTGTGTTTCCAGCTCAACAACCTAAAATTCCAATTTCCCAACAAATCAACATATACTAGTATAACACCTTCCAACACATTCTCCTCAGTTTAGAAATACATAATAACTTATAAAACTTAAAATAACCAACTTACCCAAATTTTGGGATGTTGCTCAAATACTCCAAATCAAAATTCTGATTTGGTAGTATTGTAGAGAATCTTCCTAGGAGTAACGTGACTGCTTCTGATCATCGAACAGGAAAGAATCGAAATCAGAAACTAAAGAAAAATCAGAGGGGCGAATTTTAGAGAGAGAAAGTGAGGTTGCATGTGAGTTTCTCGCTGAATCCCGATTTTAGGATATTTATAAAGTGCAGCCTCGTTGACGAGACACGTCACCTCATCGACGAGTCCAAGAAGGGAGTTCGTCGACAAACTCGTAACCTTCGTCAACGAGCTTCAGGCTCTGATATAATCTCTCTCTGTTTCTCTTTGTCAATGAGATACGTGTCCTCCTCGACGTTCCCAAGAGGCC
This sequence comes from Malania oleifera, assembly GCF_029873635.1. Taxonomy (NCBI): domain Eukaryota; kingdom Viridiplantae; phylum Streptophyta; class Magnoliopsida; order Santalales; family Ximeniaceae; genus Malania; species Malania oleifera. The sequence continues at coordinate 58,640,434 of NC_080428.1, forward strand.
ACTCGTCGACGAATATTCCATGCTCGTCGACGAGTCCCTACTGAGTCCCCTTGGAAAAATATATTTTTTCTTTATTTTTCTTTATTATTTAATTGCTATAATTCTTTGGGTCTCTACATTAATTATGGGGGCCTGATTTTGAAAACCTAATAAAAGAAGACTAATTTTGAAATCAACTAAAGTTAAATAACCAAAAGGACTCAATTTTTGGGCTTTTAAGACTCAAACCATAATACCTAGCCTAAGGGAAGTTGGTTTTGAAATTACGGGGACTCAACTAATAATAGAGATTAATTTTACAACTAAAAGAACCTGGTTAAAATCAAAGGGACTCAATCTAATAACCCATTTTAAAACCTAAGAAACTCTATTTCGAAAGCTCGAGACTCGGATTAAAAATTTACAAGACTCAATTTCAAACCAAATTTTGACATTTTTTTTAGGGACTTGACTTCCTGAAATCGGAAGGACTCAATTGGGGACTTAAGGCCTCTAATTTTGAAAAAAAGGTTTCGTTCAGGACTCAAAGTCAGGTCATATTACACTGGGTTTTCTAAAGCAGACCTGGTTAAAATTGAGGTGCCTATAGGCATTTCTTACTTCTATATTCTAACAAAATTTATTTATTTTCATATTTTTTGAACTTTAATTTCAAGTTGTTGGTGTTAATCAGCCTAACATCATAAGGTTTAAGTATGTGATCTTTTGGCCTTCGAACATTACAAAAGCTACGATAGTGTTGCGACTAATATTTTGGCTATCATCATCTATCTTCTCATGGAATGATATATCTAGCTTTTTATGATCTTGCTCTCATGGTATTTTCCAAGCCATGAGTTTATTGTGGGCACGCTTTAAATTTTTGTGTAGATAACATAACTTTACAGTTATAGTGCATCTAAACAATTTGAACTCTTCTGTGTTATTAAAGTAATATTTTTGGATTTGTGAGAATTTTTTCATCAGTGGTTAATCAACATCAAAGAAAATAGTTATTCTATAAAAAAAAAATTTTATTATTAAATTACTCTTTTCTAGATATTTGATTTAATATGGGGGAGCAACATTTTGAATATTCAATTCATGTCATCTATTTTTTTTATGAATCTATTTCACTTAATTTCTTAATAAATCTATTTAATGTTCCTGTAGTATGTGAGTGTATAGGCTTTGCATGAAAGAATGGGCTTTAAATAATTTCGGAGGATTTTGTTGCTAATCAAAATGTTAATCCCTTTCTAATCTGAGCAAATGAACTCATATATATAGGTAGGGGCAAAATTATAACCGTTGGGGATACATAGGGAAATCTTTGAAACCCTAAAATTGTAATTGAGATTTTTATTTAAACATAGTTTCAAAGATTAGCTTGTAGATACACTCTTGTGCTTAAATTTGAGATATTCTTTACTTTGAGTGTTGATTGCGCATATTCACCATTGAACTTATTATTCGTACATTATTGGTTTGCTTTGATTATTACCGGTGCAAATTTTCTTGATTGAGAAGCATAATATTTGTACGCATCTTGTTTTGAATATTGGTTGTATTCCAGGCGTGGTATGAAGGGGCAGTAATCTAGCCCGGAAGGATTGGTTGTAAAGGTTGAGGTCAGCCCTGTGCTAATTGACCTGGTTGTATTCAGGTGCCTTTCTACCCGTTAAGTGAGTTTTAGTGTAATCCTTGTGATGGTGAGTCAAGGCAGGGACGTAGGCAGTTTGCCAAACCTTGATAACATTTCTGGTGTTGTTTCTCTTTACTGCTTTCCCTTGCATGCTTAATTAGATTATTTGCGTAGTTTAATTTCCGCTAAATATACATTGATTTATTTTATCCGCACTAATTTGACCTTAGGTTTGTGTAATATTGCTGCTAGTTGATTGACCTAGGGGATTAATTTTTAAACTACCAATTCACCCCCCTCTTGGGATTGCACCAAAGTCAACAACCATCACTACTTTATGAGTCTCCTTCTTCCACTACATTATTTGATTTTGAAGAACCCTCTTTATTTTATGCATTCCCCTTCTTCATTTTCGGACACTTCAATTTTATGTACCCTTTTTTTTCCGCACTTAAAACATTGTATGTCCTTCTTCTTCTTGGACTAGGACCGAGATTTATTGTTACTCGTTCCGCTCTGGAACTTGCTTTTTCCATGTTCCTGATTACTCTTCACCACAAGCCCTTCACCTTGTGAAATCTCATCACCGGGTTTCTTCCTCTGATGAAAACCTAGCAGAGCGCTTGTGGCCTCCTCTAAATTCAGGATTTCTTTTCCCCACGTTAGAGTTGTAACCATATTTTCATACGTATGAGGCGCAGGTAGGGAATTTAATAGAATCAACAATTTGTCTTCTTCCTTGAACTTCAAATCAACTGGCATAAAATCACTTATAATCTAATTGAATACATTGATGTGTTGGTTCAAATATGAACCTTCTGCCATCTTAAGCTAATACAATTTCTGCTTAAGATACAACTTGTTTGTCAAAGACTTGGACATATACCGACTTTCCAATTTCTGCCAAACTGCCACCAGAGATTTCTCATCCATGACGTGATCCAATATGTCATTAGCCAGACAAAGCCTAATAGTCGCCACAACCTTCACTTCCAATTCCTTCCAATTAGTTTTGTTCAAGCCTTCTGATTAACTTCTGTATAATGCCTTCACTATACCTTGCTGTACTAACATATCCATAATCCTCCTCTACCATAGTACGAAATTTTCCGATCCATCGAACTAGAAAACATCAAACTTTGTAGAAGAAATCCCATGAGCCATTGTAACCAATCGCTTTGATACCAATTTATTGTGCAAATCAATGCGCAGCGAAAAATCGAACCACACAATGCAACAACCAATGATGGACAATATAGAAAAACACAGTTACACAGATTATATGAAAGCAATAAAACAATGACACAAAAGATTTGCGTGGTTCGGCAATGCCTACGTCCATGAGAGCAAACGGTTGTAAGATTCACTATCTTGTGTCTAAAAGGACATTGAGTTACAACATACAACATTGTATATATAATAACCCTCTTCAAAACCCAGAGATTTTCCCCCAGAAACCCAACCTATTCAATTTCTCAATTCAAAATTTGAAAAGACAGCACTGAGTAATTGTGCAACAATCATCGATATAACTCTGCAAAGCCATCGGCTGATTTCTTTTGAACTTGAAACCATCGAGCAAAACCATCAACGGTTTATTCCTGAGAGCAAACAGTCGACGCAACTCTCTAAAACCATTGATTGTTTCTTTTGCACACCAGCTTCTATGTTTTTTGCATCATGTTTTCTTTATACATGTGTTTCACTCAATATATGAGCCACATATTATATTACAACAACTACACCAAATGCTAAGCAATTAAATATGAAAGCATGGTAAAAAACTTAACTCTCTTCCATAACAAACTAGAGGAAACTACTTGATTATTACAAAAGCCTAACCACAATTGCTTTACAGAAAGATGGAAAAATATTAGAAACAAAAATGAGTTTGAGTATACCTATGTCAAGAAGGACTTTAAGGTGAAATTGCATAAAAAAACATCAGTGGTAGACAAACTATTGACAAAATGCTGCCTGCTATACCATGAGCAGTGTTTTGCTCCCCAAATCATATTTAAAGAACTATTAGCACCATCAAAAGCTCTACAATTCCTTTCCTTCCAAATTATGGAAAACTTTTTTAAGATACTCTAGAGGCGGCATCATGTGTTCAGTTTTGGTCCATCCAATTTTTATTGAGTTAAATTAGAGATTATGCTCCTATTATACCTTAAGTAAAATGGAAAGACTTTTATTTAATTCTCATCATACTTTCAATTTTTTTTTAGATCTTTAGTACACTTGGTTATGATTTATTTACATGTTCCTAATGGTACAAATTTTTTATGTGGAAGACGGGATATTATGGTGTTAATTATTCTGCTAAGTTATCATGAACTAAAGCTGAATCTTAAAAAATAACAATTATAATAACCAAACAACGTGCAAAAAATTATATAACTAATTAACTCATGGTAATTTATAGAAAATCTAATAATTGAAAAAAATTGTACATACAATCAATCTGTATATAATATATATTAATGGATCATAGTAAAATGGAAAACATGACTAATTGATACCTTAGTAAAAGCTTCTTCTACTTTCATGTCCTCAAGTGGATGTTGATTTGAAGTCAAATGCCCTAGATCTAAGGTGTTTGGTGGAAGATTTTGGCAAAAACCAAACGCTGGAGGCTTTGATGCAAGATTTTGAACATTTTGAAATTCTTTGCTAGAATATGAAGTTTGTGGATGTTTTGAAGAACTTGGAAGATGATTTCTTTGAAGAATCAGTGGCTGAAATCACTACATATTATTCCTTTGAGGCAAGATTGGTGGAGGGTGATTAGAAGCAGAACCACCATTCCATTTGCCTTGGGAAGCCATGGAAGAGGGGAGAAGGAGAAAGAGGAGGGTGGAAGAGAAAGAGGAAGACAAAAGAGTAGGAGGAACATGACAAATAGAACGGAAGAGGAAGAGGAAGAGGAAGATGAAAAAGGGCGGGGAATGGGCGGAAGAGGAAGAGGAAGAGGATGAAGGAGGGGAACAGATGGAAGAGGAAGAGGAAGAGGAAGAGGATGGGGAACGGAAGAATTGTTTTGCATTGGAGTGAGGAGGAAACCGAAATAGCCTGATAAATTTTTTCTAGCTTTTCCTTCAATTTACTGACATTTTTTTTTTTGAGGAAATAAAATTTCCCTCTTCCACCTTTATTTTAATCATCTTTTTCTTTTTTCTCACACTTATTTCCATTGTATCAAACATCCTAATAATTTTTCTTTACCATTTTCCTTTCATTTCCTGATCAATTTCCAAGATCCAAACATTGCTAACATTTCGTTTGGAACTTGAAAAATATTAAGAAAAGAAAAGAAAAGAAAAGAAAAATATTAAGAAAATCATATTTTCATGTTTGATTATTGAAGAAAGTAAGAGAGAAAATAAAAAATATACAAAATTCATGAACAAAATTTTGATTTTACAAAATATAAATATTTAATTTTTCTTAATTTTTAAACAATAAATTTTTATTTTTGTAAAATTAATATAAAAAAAATAAAAAATAATTTTTTCTTATTTCCCTTTTATTTTCCTTTCTCCAAATAAAATCTTTCAAGGAACATTCCGGAAATGATGCTTTTGCCTATCGTTTATTGTTATTGTTGTTGCTTCAATTACATTGTTAAAAATCTACTGCCTTTTTTACAACTGTAGTCCTCGCATAGTTCAAAGTGTCGAACGGACGACTATAATTTACAAACGGCTCAATTTCAGCCCGAACTGGAGTCCTGGAGGCACGTTCTTCATCTTTCTCGACATGAATTTGCCGGAAATTGCTGATTTTGCTCGGAATTTCGCCGTCATGGTCAGAGTCCAAGGACCTGTAAGTCTCTCTTCCTCTCCCACCCTTTCTCTTTCTCTAGCACTATTATTATTATTATGACGATTTTGGTTCGTTGAGCTACGAGTTTCGCTTTGAATTGCAGGATCCAAAAGGTCTAAAGATGCGAAAACATGCTTTTCACCATTATCAGTGAGTATAGTTATCAACTGCACATCTGTTTCTATTTGAAGTTTTGCCTTATCCGTGCAGTTACTAAATGATTTCTTTCTGGGCATTGCATAGCTCTGGAAAAACTACTCTTTCAGCTTCGGGAATGTTGGTGCCTGATTCCCTCTGTAATATGAAAATTTACTACAATAATGATCAGAGCCCGACGCCAAGTTCTGCTTTTGTTGTTACTGTTGCATCTGTTATAGAGCCTTTTTTGACACTGCAACATAGGGAGAACATTTCTCAGGTTGAAGCTACTTTCCTTGTCTATGTCTTTTAATGAGCTTATTGATGTTTTACAGTGACTAGCGCTTTATGTGCTAAGTTGTAAGTTTCTATGCATTATTTCCTTTTCTAGTTTCGGAATTTAACTTATTTTTGTGTTTTTATTGCTTTTTTTCCCATGCAGGTCCTGCCTGAGTTGATCCCGGGTGCTCAGATTGATATAATGGTAGAGGTATAACGTGAACATGTGTAATGTTTTATTTATTATGCTGTCTTAACTCTCCATCTTGTTTGACGTGGCAATGACACTCTTAAGATTATTGACAGCAATGATTGCTTCAAGTTCAAAGACAAAATAATGAAGTGCATTAGCTGGATAAATGGTCAGGAGATGATGAGTTGGGATACATAGCATTGCTATCTTTAACTGTAACAATCAATGGTTCTATGAGTTTGTATCTAGGCTTTTAGATATAATGTGTACATGTTTTGATCCGCAGGACAAGATAAGGATGGAGTATGCCTCCAAGGAGATGGATGAGAGAACTCCTCATTGGATTCCTGCACAACTTTTAGCAATGGTAGTCATCTAACATAACCCATTTGTTGCATTGAACACTCAACAAGAATTCAGGATAAAAAATATTGGTTATGCAGTTTAGTATTGTGATCTCTCTTTCGCATATTTGTACATGTGTGATAATAATTTAGAGTCATGTTGGGAGGTGAATTTCCGTTGGTTGTTCCATGTGCAATGGTTGTAATGATGGCCATGATGGTTCCTAGTTTTGAGCGCGCACATAAAACAATGACAACAACAACAACAACCAAGCTTTAGCTCCTTCCAAGTGGGATTGGCTAATGAATCCTTTTTCACCATTTTGCATGATTTCGGACAATAACCTTAAACCGTTCAATTTCTTACTCGTTATCAGAGAAATTATTTTATGTCTATACCTACCTCCTGTATTGCTCCCAACAAGCACTAAATTGCCCCACCTCAAGAGAGCAATATTTGGTCTATACCGCAAGTGCGTTAACTATATTAGTTGCCTTCCTCTTATCTTATGTGGTGCTGAGCCTAGCTTACAATGTGTGTGTCATCCCTTATTTTATCTTTTAGGGTCTCTCATGCATCTTAGCATTCTCAATTTTTGCAATCTTTACTTTTTGAATATGCCACTTTAAGTTGCCTAATATTTTTGGTTTCATAGATACAAATGGTTTTATAGAGGTCTATAGAACTTTTTTAAAATTAAATTTAAAGGCAATGTTTGATAAGACAACATGACCACTGCACTTTTTACTTCACCAGCTTGCCTTAACTGTATTTATACATTGTTCGATTTCTACTTTAGCTTGCATAGGAGATCCATGGTATTGAAATTTATTTGTGCTAAGAATTTATTGACTACCAAGTTTAATATTCTCTTTGTTACTGTTTTACTTGTACTATCTTGAAACTTCTTGATTCTAATGTTTCGCTCTATAATTCCAAATTAGATTCTACTCTGCCTTTAGTTTCATCAATTAACATTGTATTTTTCAAGTATTGTCAAAGAATAGACAAATGGGGGACATGAAGTCCACCCACAGAAAAAAAAAAAATTACTCACTAGATCAGAAAAATAAAATACAAGAGTCTAAAACCTAGTAAATCAGATCTATTTAATCACTCTGAATATGATTCAAAGGATATCCTACAAAAGCACAGCTATGGAAGACCAAAGTGAAGCAAAGAAAACCTCACTCTCTCCAGTAAAATAAATGGAGAGAATTATCACTAAAATCCTTCCAATTCTTCTCCAACCAAATTGTGAAATCTTGAGAGAAACAACTTCCCCACAGAGAAAGGGCACACCCTACACTCTATACCAATGCTAAAAAGAAAACTCTACGACCTCCAAACAAAAGTGCAATGCAGAAAAAGTTGTGCATTAGTCTCACAATTTTGTTGAAATGGATCCCACATATCAGGTGATAAAGAATTAAAGCCTCATTATGTCTCCTTTGCAAACAGTTATTCATATTTAATTGTTTTAGAATCATGTGCCAAACAAGCACCTTAACTTTAAAAGATAACATAACCTTCAAATATATTTATGTATATTACACAGTTCATATGGTATATTCAATAGAAATATATTATATGTTGGTTATTTAATTATATGTAACATAAAACTATTGCATATTTCTAAAAACATACACATACATAAACTATTTTAAGAAAAAAAATCTTTTTGAAAATGAATCAAGTAAAATCCTTAATCTATGTAAAAAATTTGAATGTAGAATTTTTATATTTATATTTAGTTTTATTCAAGTGCATAAAAATTGATATATATGAAGCATGAAATTCATTCGTAAACACAAACTTAAAGTAGCTAATAACAATTACTATAATCATCATCACCATTAAATCCTCTTGATAATATATATATATCTTCGGTTCAACCACTTGGTTGACCTACTGGTTCGACTGACTTTGTCGGGTTGATCATTGGTCCAGTTTTTAAAACCTTGGTTTAAATAATTCAAATTGTACACTTGAGTATAACCCTTAGCAAGAAGGCAACCTTTAAACTAGCCAAAAAACCATTAAGATTGACTTTCATGGTATACACCCAACCAACCATAGACTTATTGGGAGGACGAGTCAGCATATCCCAAGTATTATTATCCTGTAATGTAAATAGCTCTTCCCACTTCAACAATTGCAGTCCTTTATCCCGAATGGGCTAAGGCTTCAAAAACAAATTAGGAAGAGTGACACAAGATAGAGTACTAACAACAATAATATAGGATGGCAAGAACTTGTAGCAAATGAAATTATTAGTATATTTACCTTTTTTGACGGTCATAGGAAGATCAACATCTTGGGAAATGGGATTTTCAAACAAGGAAACCAAAGGCATAGTAGTAGAAGCTGGAGGAAACTCTCCCTCCTTGAGCCACCGTACTATATACACTTGCAAATTAGACAACCAAGTCAACGAGAAGGACACAAACTAGATGAAGATGCAGGTGGATGACTGGGAAACTTCAAGGTTAGAATAGCTGAAGGACTCAAAATAGTATGGTGTGGACTCAAAGAAGGTAGAAAGGCAGGAATCGTATGACGACAACAGTGACATCCCTTTTGAGTATGTGAATAGCCAAGAAAAACACATTACATAGCATGAGGATCGAACTTATCCACCTGAAGGGTGATCGTTTGGAACCACTCATGTAGAAGTGTTTTTTAGAAAAAGTGCTGAATTTACTAAGTGCTGATAAAAAGTGTTGAATTAAAAAAATGCAGAAAGTCATAAATGATGTTTGGTTGTATTTACAAATAAGTGTTGATGAAATAAGTGGTGTTTGAATGCCCACTTTAAGTGCTATGTGAATTCATATTTGTTATATTACGTCAATAATTAGTATGTATAATACATAATAAAACAATAAATGATTATTTAGTAAATAATATTTTAGTTTAAATTATTAGTGTTTTTCTAATTAACTATTTTAGTAATATTTATTTTAATTAATATTTTAAATGAACATTTAAACATTTTTCAATAAGTAAAACAACATATGATTATTATCTAATTAACAATAATATTTTGTATGTTTTAATAATATTTGGTTATCATATAAATTTATATGAATTATACTATTATCAATTACGTTAAAATTTTAGATTTAATTTAATCTTAATTTAAAAATTGTTTCTTCAAAAGGTCCATGGTCACCACAAAGGATAAGGCCACGCCAAGAGGGGGAGGAGGCAGTGGCAGTGGTAGTAGCGCCACCACAGATTATGGAAGAGGATGATGAGGTGATTGTGGCAACAACGGCCTCAGAGATCTAGAAAATAAAGGGTTCATGAGGGGGGAAGGGAGGCAACATATTTGGGGTGATTTGGAAATAGAAATGCTTTGGGATTAAGATAGGTGAGGCAAAGGGTGCCCATTTTAGGAAGGTTTTCCAATGGTATTCGACAATGGAGGCATTGGGCGGAGGCGATTGGCATGGTTTTTGTGTACAATCCGAAGAGAGAGAGGAAGAGGGGGGAAGAGATGTTCTGACAATGGAAGCACAAGGCGATGGTGGCAAGATGACATGATTGTGGGGAGAGGCAGCGATGATGGGGAGAGGTGACAATAGTAGCGCGAGGTGGAGGTGGCCAATGAATACAAGGAAGGAGCATGCGGTGAAGGCTATTGCGTAGGTAGTCGTGGGAGAGGGGGAGAGAAAAGAAATATAGAGAGAGAAGGAGGAAGAAATTTTTCAAATTACAAAATTGCCATTAAATTTGTTGACATTTACAATCATGCCACCACTTCTCTACGGTGGCACTTAAAAGTGGCCAAAAAGCAATCTTTGACTTCTTTAAAATCACTTAAAAATGACTTAAATAAGTGGTTGTACAATACTCTTTTTCAATAAGTGCTTATTAAAATGTAAGCCAAACAACACATTTTTTAATAAGTACTTATTTTACACTTGTGAGTCTTGTCAATTGGGAAAGCATCATCATGTCCTTTTTGCTTCTCGAGTCAATTAATGAGCTGTGAGCCATTTCATGTTAGTCTATTCTAATCTATGGGGCCCTAGTAGAGTTGTGTCCCAAGTTGAGTTTCTGATACTTTGTAATCTTTATCAATGATTATTCAAGGATAACTTGGCTATATTTAATAAAAGATGTTTTGAGTTATTTCATATATTTTGTGCCTTTTTTTTTCCCCTGAAATAAAGAGTATTTCTGTACTCAATTCACTACTTATATTACTCACTTTGGTATCATTTATTAATCAACCTATGTCCACACTCCTTAACAAAATGGGGTTGTAGAGAAGAAAAATAGACATATCCTTGAAATCACTCACACCTCACTTTATCAAATGCATGTAGCTAAAGTCTTTTGGAGTAATGCTGTACTTACTGCTTGCTATCTTATCAATAGGTGCCATCCTTTGTTCTTAGTGGTAAAATCCCCTAATCCATACTCTTTCCTAATTCACCTCTATTTGATTTATCTCCTCGTATATTTAGGTGTGTGTCCTTCGTTCATCAACTAACTCCTAGGATGGATAAGTTGGATCCTTGTGCTATCAAATGTGTCTTTCTAGGCTACTCATATACTCAAAAGGGATATTGTTGTTATAGTTTTATGGTGCATCACTTCTTTGTTTCCGCAAATGTTATCTTCTTTGAGTGTACACCTTACTACACTAAGTCCATGAGTGCTTATGATCTTAGTGAGTCTCTTCCTTTGCCTAATCTTCTAGATTCTAATTTGCTGTCCTTACCTAATCAACCACCTTTTTCTCCATGTAGTTTGAGTCCTTCTCATTGTTTTGATTGTTCTACTACCACACATTTGGTTTTCTCGTCTGATGATCATATTTCCCACGATGTTGATCTTTCCATTGTTGTCTTGAAATGTAAAGGCACATGTACACAACATCCCATCTCCAACTATGTTTGATATGGCTTCTTATCATCCTCTTGTTATTGTTTTGTTACTAGTCATCTGCTGCCCATCCTAATTCTATTTCGGAAGCCTTAGCCCACCTTGGGTGAAGTAATGCCATGGTAGAAGAGTTGAATGCTTTATAGGACTATGATACTTGGGACTTGGTATCTTCCTCCTGACAAGTTTGTGGTTGGTTGTCGCTGGGTATATACCGCGAATGTCAACCCTGAGGGTTATGTAGCTCATTTGAAAGCACATGGTGTTGCTAAAGGGTAAACTCAAGTGTATGGTTTGAATTATTTCGATACTTTTTCCCTTGTTTGCCAAACTTGCATCAGTACGTTTGTTCATCTCCTTGGCTACCACTTGTCGCTGGCCTCTACATCAGTTAGATGTAAAGAATGCCTTTTTGCATGGTGGTCTTCAGAAGGAGGTCTATATGGAACAACCATTTGGGTTTATTGCTTGGGGGGAGGGGGTCAGGTTTAGTGTGTCAGCTTAAGAAGGCACTATATGGTTTAAAACAATCTCCCATAGCATAGTTTGGTTGATTCAGTGTTGTGGTACTTGAGTTTGGTCTTCAACGATGTGCAGTGGATCACTCTATGTTTTATTGTCATGCTTCATTGGGTAGGATCCTTCTTATTGTATATGTGGATGATATTGTAATTATTGGTGATGAATGATCAAAGTATTAAGATCCTTAAACATTTGTTATAGTAAGTTTCGAACCAAAGATTTGGGACCATTGAAATACTTCTTGCGTATAGAAGTATCCAGATCTCATATGAGAACTGTTTTGTCACGGAGGAAGTACGTTCTTGATCTGTTGGTTGAGACTAGGTTGCTGGGATCCAAATCAGTTGATACACCCATGGATCCTAATAGCAAGTTAGTGCCAGATATGGGTGATTTGTTGCCTAATCCTAGACGATATCAGGGACCTGTTGGAAAGTTAAATTATTTCACAGTCACTTGGCCGAACATATCTTTTGCAATAAGTATTGTGAGTCAATTTTTAGATTATCCAAGGACAAGTCATTGGGACGCAAAAATTGGAATCTTGAGATACCTCAAAGGTGCACCTCGGTGAAGTCTTTTATATCGATTAGGATCACACTTATATTCACTTATTCAGGGATATACAGAAGCATATTAGGTCGGGTTGCCTTTCGACATGACCACAATTGAGTACTATATCTTGGTTGGTGGTAATTTGGTTTCTTGGAGGAGTAAGAAACAAACTGTGGTAGCCAGGTAAAGTGGTGAGTTAAGAGTATAGAGCTATGGCTCACACTACGTTGAACTTGTTTGGTTGAAGAACATGTTGGATGAATTGGGTTTTCCACATTCTCAGTCTATGGAGTTGATATGTGATAATCAAGCTGCTCTTCATATTGCCTCCAACCCGGTCTTCCATGAGCGAACTAAACACATTGAAGTTAATTGCCATTTTTTTTGGGAGAAACTTGTGCAGAAGCTTATTACTACCACTTTTGCGAAGTCCAATATGCAACTTGCTGATTTGTTTACCAATGCTTTGGGGGGTGAACGTGTTAAATTTATTTGTAACAAGCTACGAGCATATGATATCTATGCTCCAACTTGGGGGGAGAGTGTAAATGTTTATTTTAGTCTTTTTAGTATTATTATTAAGTGTGTTAGTGTTATGTTAATTAGTGAGAGTTAGTAGGGGGCATTATGATCATTAGAATATACTTGATTTGTATTTTAAATACAGGGAGAGACCCATCTTTGAGTTAGGTCATTCATTTAATCAAAATCTCAACAAAAATGAATACTAATAACGTGCTGCAAATTAGGAGACCTCTGAAAGCTTTCTCTCTCGATGTATATATGCTTTGTTTTTAAACAACTTCTCATCTTCTTTTGCACTGTGAATTTTCTTGGTGGATTTTGAATATGCTTTTTGGTATTTATGGAGAGAGCTGGGTTTGCCCTTCTTCTGCTGGTGAATTGTTAGCTATTTCTTTCAAAGACTTTGGTAGGGGAAAGGACAAGGCAGTCCTATAGAAGTTTGGAATATTTGCAATTTTATGGGGGTTATGGTTGTAGCGCAATGCAAGTATATTCAATGGGAACAAATTAAATTGGGGGCTGGTTTGAGAAGAAAAGATTCAGTATTTGGCCTCATTCTCTTCTCGCCATTCTAACCTGGATTGTGGTTCTATTGCTGTTATCGTGGAATCACAATGGGTGTTCATTCTACCTTTGAAGTTGAAAGGAAGGTAATTAACCTAAACCACCTTGACTGATCAACATTTTGCAGTTCAGAATTTGTAGGAAGACATAGGTCTTTTGTCTTGCTAAAGAAGGATGAATTCCTATATGTTCTGAGGAAGATGCATGTATTTTGTGAAGGAAATCGAGGCCTTGAGGTGGGTTTGGGGGGCTATTGTTCTGAGAGAAGTAGGATGCTCTAGTAATTTGAAGATATTATTGAAGGAAGGGCCAAATTTTTATGTTTGAAGATGGCTGACAAAGGAGAACTAGGACGTGTGTATCCTTGAGGGTGAACAAATTTCAGGGTGGCGATCTTCCCTCTCTACTTTGTTGGATTTGTCGACGGTCGATAACAAAACGTCAGTGAACAAAATCTGAGATTGCCATGCTTTGAGTGTCGCTTCGCAAACATACAAAGGTCTAATGGTACATGATGACAGGGCAAGCATCTCTCAAAGGCTCTCAACAGG